>NC_135506.1:34636498-35236498 GCF_052857255.1 Amblyomma americanum | reverse complement strand
CTGATTGGAGGGAGAATAAAAAGGAAACTGGACGAGCCTGCAGACTGGCTCGAGCAGAGCTACGTAGCTCAGCTCGAGCATCTTTGCAGGGAAAGCAGTTACTGTTGTCAGTGTCCAACGCGTAGCGACCAGAGGAATCTTGAGATTAAATCTCCAAATGGCACCAAACGTAACTCAAAGAAGTGCCATACTAATCTGGCGCTCTCAGTTCTGACTAGCCATTCGGGAAATGGTGGAAGAGCACTCTGTAACACTGACGCCTACGATGACCGCAGGTACGGTGCCGATGCCTTGGATCGAGTTCGCAGCCACGTCGCTTTGCAAGGGCGCGTCGCCGAGCTGACTTCAGTGAGCGAGGCCGAGGCGACCGGCATGATTCGAGCTGCTGCCGCGGGCCTTCGTGGCTTGCACGATTTCATGCGGCTGACCGGCGTGGTCCAGGAGCGCGTGGTCTGCTTGCCTCGCGAGGACAGCCGCCCGCAGCTGGACTCGTTGGGAGAGTGCGGCTGGAGCCTCGTCAGGCGATGCCTATTCCTGTTTGAAAAGCCGACTCCGCGCAAAGGCGACGCGGAGCGTGTCAGCGCGATGGATGTCCAATAAAGGCGGGTGGATTCGACGGAGGTTGCCCGCACACTCTTCTGCGGTTGTTTGTACGGAGGTGTTAAAAAATTATCGGACTCGCTAGTCCCTGAAAGTCTCTTCAAAAGCGGTTAGTTGAAACTTGTATATTCTTTGTGAAGATATCAGCACGACCTCGCTATGGCCGATGAATTCAGTGACGTAGAGTTGTACCTGTCCTTTCGGGGTTTCTAAGGGTGCGAGGAAGCTATTTAGAAGCCTCCTAACGCCGACAAGACCTAGTGAGCGCCGTACGTTTTATTGCCTTGCCAACGCAAGAATTAAGAGAGGTGAAGCGGAGGTTCGCAGCGGCGAGTGAATTGCCGGGTTTAGGAATGTGATAAGTGAGGCAGTTCAGAATGAGAGTACAGAGCCTTCTTCCCAAGCGGTGTTATGAGGGTTATTATACAGTTGCTCTTTGCCACTGACACGAAGGTTGCGGGGAATAGATTCAGTGATAGGGGCCTCATCGGTAGCAGGTCGAATTGCGGTAACGAGAAGCGGAGCCCCAATTTCGCGGAGTATGAAAGGGACGTCGAATTTACTGTCTTTATTGCCTGCGCATATAGGTTAAAAAGGAGAGGAGGGCAGAGGAGGAGGAAAAAACTTTTTTTGGGCCAGCACAAGGGCCCCGTGCAAAAGAGCGCTTGCTCCGCTAACATCCGCTGAAGATCTGCCGAGCCCGAGTGAAGACAAGCACTCGAGGAAGGAGCGGAAAGGCAAGAAGAATAAGGACAGTAAAAAGCAGTGTTACATGAGTACGTAATGTGTTCTTTGTCTGCCTTGGTCTTCAGACAGTCGGGACACTGAGCTGTGTCCCGACATCCGAAGTTTTAGAGCATTAGTGTGGTGCAGAGAGCGTAAGTTTGCACTTTGCGAAGTACATGTGCTTGATCCGTGTTCAGTGATGGGCTAGCTTGAGGTAAGATTGTGCGATTTTTACTGGTGTTCTGGACGCGTTCGGCTATTTACTCTGCGTGTTGCGGCGTCTTTCAATGACATTGAAGTTGGCCAGGGCTCGAAGGTGCCCGGATGTTGATTTGGAAGGCCCGTTGATGAACGAACTTATTTCCCCTCATCCCAGCATGAGTAGATATCCGACGTAAGGCGATTTTAATGTTCGGATTGCTGCTATAAAATTCCACCAAAATGTCATGCTTGAAGGCAGAGATCCGTAAGGGTTGCATGAAACTCGTCGGAGGACCGCCAACGTGAGGTAAAAGACTCATTTACCAAGCATTTCATCCCAAGCATAAAAAAGTGTTTTTTTCTTGCATTCAAAAGCGTGTCTTTTTTATGAATTTGTACGAGCAGCGCGAAATATGCATAATTTTGAATTCCCTATGTCGCATGATTTTCATTTCATTTCTGAAGATTGAAGACCGATAAAGAGGGCTGTGCTGAAGGAAAGAAGAGAGAGAAACTAAGCTGGCCCCACGAGCCCGATTCGATCGTAAGCACGTGCGAAGCGTGTAGCTTTGTCGCCGACTCTTTTTTTTTTTTTTTTTATTCGAGAAGTGTGCCATGAGGCATAAGTTGAAAAAGGAAAGGGGGGAAGGAATGCACGGGATTGAAAGTTAAAAGAAGGAGTGAAGAACCGTTGCGCTGAGGTAGTCGCAGAGGTTGTTAATGAAACGGTTGTCCATTGTCCACTTCACGAAGTCACTTTCGCGGTTCCACCGCAGGCCAACCTCCCTGAGGAGCCGTTTTCTGATAGCAGCCGTCGCTGGGCACGTCCACAACAAGTGCCGCACATCACATATGTCCGGTGCAGCGCCACAGTGAGGGCACCTGTCAGGTAGTGGCAGATCTTTGGCACGCCACCGATGACGGACAGATGGTGTCAGAGCCGCCCCTGCCCGAATCCGGCGCACGGATACCTCTTCCTGCCGAGTAAGACTACGGGGGAGAGGGTGCGAACACGGAGGAATTAGAGCGCGTGTTCGCTGGCGCAGAACTCGCAGCGCCAGCAGAACACTTTGTTGTTTTGTGAGCTACAAAAGCAACCGCTCAAGTGAGGAGTCGCGGAAGGCTTTTATGTGAGCTACGATGTGGCGCAGACCCCTATGCTACCACGAATGACAAGCGGTCGCCTGGCGTGTCAACTACAACAGCGGCCGGAGCCGACAGCCGCGCCTTGAGCTTTCAGACGGCAGCAAGGGGAATGCGTGGACAGAAAAGTGAGTCCTAATATTTATCACATTGGTAATGCCAGCAGAATGAAACATGCCTAAGCGTTTTGCGTGGCCGTAGACAGCGCTCGTGTCATCCTCGCAAGGCTCCATTGTCAGACCCGTAGAAAAAGTCAGTAGTGTTAGTGCGGCGTATGGAATAGACACGTCGCACAAGACGGCTCTTAAGTGGTGAGGTGTGCGTTCTGTGCACATCATCAGGTGACCCACCTGATATCCGTGGAAATAAAAATTAAAATTGGTTTTGGGGGAAACGAAATTTTGCAGAGCGTCTCACACCTCGGCGGACACCTGAACCGTGCCGTAAAGGGAGGGATAAAGGAGGGAGAGAAAGAAGAAAGGAAAGAAGACGTGCCGTAGTGGAGGGCTCCAGAATAATTTCGACCACCTGGGGATCTTTAAACTGCACTGTCAGATATTCGGTATTAAAAGTATTCTCGCATTTAACACCAGCCCCGCCGCGGTGGCTCAGTGGTTAGGGCGCTCGACTGCTGATCCGGAGTTCCCGGGTTCGAACCCAACCGCGGCGGCTGCGTTTTTATGGAGGAAAAATGCTAAGGCGCCCGTGTGCTGTGCGATGTCAGTGCACCTTAAAGATCCCCAGGTGGTCGAAATTATTCCGGAGCCCTCCACTACGGCACCTATTCTTCCTTTCTTCTTTCACTCCCTCCTTTATCCCTACCCTTATGGCGCGGTTCAGGTGTCCAAAGATATATGAGACAGATACTGCGCCATTTCCTTTCCCCAAAAACCAATTATTATTATTATTATTAACACCAATTTTTGGAGGGGCCCGGGCGATGCCAGTGCAGGTTAAAGATCCCCAGGTGGTCGAAATTATTCCGGAGCCCCTCCTTCTTCCTTTTTCTTTTCTCTTACGGCAGGGTTCAGGTGTACTAAAAAGGATTTTAGACCCGGAGCGGTGCCTCAGTGGTTAAGGCGCTCGGCCACTGATCCGGAAGTACCCGAGTTCAAACCCAACCGCGGCGGCCGTGTTTTCCTATATGAGGAGAAAAACAAAGGCGCTTGTGTGCTGTGCGATGTCAGTGCAGGATAAAGATTTTTTGATTGGTTTTGGGGGGAAAGGAGATGTTGCAGTATATGTTTCATGTATCGTTGGACACCTGAACCGCGCCTTAATGGAAGGGATAAGGAGGGAGTGAAAAAAGAAAGGAAGAAAGAGGTGCCGTAGTGGAGGGCTCCGGAATAACTTCGACCACCTGGGGATCTTTAACGTGCACTGACATCGGAGAGCACACGGGCGCCTTAGCGGTTTTCCTCCATAAAAACGCAGCCGCCGCGGTCGGGTTCGAATTAAGATGCCCAGATGGTCGAAATTTTTCTGCAACTCTCTACTATGGCACCTCTTCATTTCTTCCTTCATCCTATCCTTTATCCCTTCCCTTACAGCGCATATCAGGTGTTTGCCGAGATGTGAAGACAGATGCTGCGCCACTTCCTTTCCCCAAAACCCATTTTTCAAAAGGTATTTTAGCGCGAGAGCACTTCTAGTAATAATAATAATAATAATATTAATTTGTTGTAAAGCAGGGCAAAATGAAACCGATGGCATTCACCGCATGCAAGTAGAGAGAACATCAGCGCGAGACGCTCTGCAGAAACCAACGAGGGTTTCGCTACGAACCCGCTGCAGTGGCTCAGTTGTTAAGACGCTTGTATACTGAGCCTGAGTATCCGGGTTAGAACTCGACCACTGCGGCCGCGTTTCGATGGAGGCGAAGGGCAAAAGGCGCCCGATTGATGTGCGACGTCAGTGAAGGTAAAGGCGCCTGGCAGTGCTTCTACGTGGTTTGCCGCTACACGTATTCGTTTCACAGTACGTAGGAGAGCGATTTCTCTAACGGGCAGGGCGTCGCGCCGACCTGGCGGTGGCGTTCCGTGGACTCCCTGGCAGTGCTGCAACAAGCTGTCGTGTTCCGCTCTTAAAGGCGAAGCTTAAGTGTCCTCCAATTTTCTTTCCTCAAATCAACAGGGTAAAAAGAAAGTTTTAAAAATTGCAGCAAGAGATAGGCACAGTCTTTCTCACTTGGTGGACACCAGAACCGCGCCGTCATGGAAGAGAAGAAGGAAAGAGTGAAAGAAATGAAGGTGCCATAGTGGAGAGCTTCGGAGTACTTTCGACCACCTGTGATCCTCAAAAAGACATTCAGGTGGTCAAAATTATGCCAAAGTAGAAGACTGGGCGAGTTGGTATGTACTCATACTGAAAAACAGCGCACACAATACCGGGACGAAGAAAAGAACACGAGTGTTGTCATGTCGTTTCTTTTCTTCGTCCCGGTATTGGGTGCGCTGTTTTTCAGTATGGGTCAAAATTACTCCGGAGACCTCCACTGGAGTACTTAATTTCTAGACTTTCTCCTCCATTCCTTAACTCACGGCGTGGTATAGGTGTCCACTCAGTGATTTACTGGTTAGGCTCCTTGGCCAGCACCGAGGAAGGCGCCCTGTATGGTTTGCAATATATCACGTGGTAAAGCTTTAATCGCTTTCGCAATACTGAACTTTATCGAAAAATATTTATTTCGTCGAAAAGAGCTGGTTACAGGAGTAATGTCGCATGGCCTTTAGCCTGTGGCTGTTGGCGACCTGGTCGGCCCACTCAGTCAGCCAGCCTTGCGTCCGGTCTGAGCTGGCCGGCACGGCCGCTCAACGCACTAGTAATCCGGCGGAGGCGGTTCTTTCTTGCAGTCTCACAGGATGTGATCATAAGTGGCTGGAATAACCAGAGCGCCTACACTGGGGATTATGGTGGCGAGAAAAACATGGGTTAGCAGCGAAGGGTTTAGAAACGACCGAGCGGTCTTGAAAACGAACCACATTGTTTCATCAGTTCTAAAGATTTTCTGGAGTGGCGACTGGGTGGTTGGATAAACGCTCCTCTCCATCCTAAATAGTTCACTTTGCCGTCAGATGAGGTTAAGACTTCTCTCAAAAAATGCGAAGGAGCGGTAGAGCCCACTAGCCGCTCAACAAAACCTCGGACTACATTTCGAGCTGCCCCTTTCCCCGGATTCTCAGAGTAAGCGGGGGCACAAATCAATCCAAACACTGTTAAGTGGATGGTTTGCATTCTTTAGGATGCGGTTGCGATGTATTATCATCGCAAAATTGGGAAACGGCAATTTTAAGTAGCTGAATATAATGCCAGCAGGGCTATACTGACTGTAGCTTAAGCAATTGCCACCTCCTCCTCAGCCCCGAAAGATTTGGTTTAGAGTTGACCAAGTCATTCTCCAAACACTAAGAGGTGGCTTGGAGAAGACTTAAAACCCCTTCTTACCCGAACCCGTCCATTTACGCCCACATCTCCCTTGACCTCATAGACCCCACCTGCATCCACTGCGGCAGCACTGCCACCCTCGATCATATGCTATGGAACACCCCGGTGGATCCCCCTCCGGAAGCTCTTATAGAAGCTGCCGCAACAGAAGCCTGGGAAGCAGTGCTGCACAGCTCGGACCCCGCCGTGTAGGCGGGAACCATCGAGTGCGCCGAAGACGTCGCCGCCAGTTATCAGCTAACGGGACACCTGGCCCTTCTGCTAATATCCAGGAACCCTTCTTTTGTGGCAATAAAGTTTCCTCTCTCTCTGGTCTCGAGAAACGCGGCTGCCGGCGTGTTCCTGGACCCTTTCGTCGCCGCGACAGAAAATAATAATAATTGGTTCTGGGGGAAAGGAAATGGCGCAGTATCTGTCTCGTATATCGTTGGACACCTGAACCGCGCCGTAAGAGAAGGAATAAAGGAGGGAGTGAAAGAAGAAAGGAAGAAGAGGTGCCGTAGTGGAGGGCTCCGGAATAATTTCGACCACCTGGGGATCTTTACATGCACTGACATCGCACAGCACACGGGCGCCTTAGCGTTTTTCCTCCATAAAAACGCAGCCGCCGCGGTCGGGTTCGAACCCGGGAACTCCGGATCAGTAGTCGAGCGCCCTAACCACTGAGCCACCGCGGCGGGGCGGAGCGAGTGAAAGAAGAAAGGAAAAAAGAGGGGCGTAGTGGAGGGCTCCGGAATAATTTCGACCACCAGGGGATCTTTAACGTGCACTGACATCGCACAGCACACGGGCGCCTTAGCGTTTTGCCCCCATAAAACGCAGCCGCAGCGGTCGGATTTGAACCCGCGAACTCCGGATCAGTAGCCAAGTGCCCTTACCACTCAGCTACCGCGGCAGGTTTTTGGGGAAAGGAAATTACGCAATATCTCTCACATTTAGGCTGACACCTGAGCCGCGCTTTAAGCGAAGGAATAAAGGAAGGATTGAAAGAAGAAAGGAGGAAAGAGGTGCCGTGGTGGAGGGCTCAGGAATAATTTCCACCGCCTGGGGATCTTTAACGTGCGCTGACATCGCAGAGCACAGGGACGCCTTAGCGTTTGGCCTCCATCAAAAAGCAGCCGCTGCGACAGCTGCGTTTCGATGAACGCGAAACGCTAAGGCGCCCGTGTGTGTGCAAACGCTGGTTTATGCTCGTGCTCTGCCGCCTGCACGTGCACCGTATTCGTGTATTATAAAGGAAGAGGAGGTGGGCTCGCGACCAATATTCGAAAATGGGGCAAGCGCGAGGCATGTGCGAGAGCGATGCCGGTTCTTGGTGAGCATTGGTTTTGACCATGGTTCAGTCGTCGATGAGCTTCAAACTTCCCTGTTTGGATCTGCACCAAACCCTGGCCAATCCCCCACCGTGGGTATGTGCCATCATCTTTCAGGCAAAAACAACAACAACTAAGGTGGTCGATGTTCTACGCTGCAGTGTTCGCCGTTCGACTTCATCTCATCGGAGAATAACGGAGGTACCCACATTCACGTCTTCCAGCCCAGCACCCAGGGTAGTCTCGGTGACGGCCACTGAGAGGTGAGTGCTGGAATTATCATGATACTTCGCTTGCGTTTGAGAGTGCGTGAACGTTTCTGAGGACTCTAGGGCAAGAAACGTAGTTACTGTTCGGTTGTATGCTGTTACTGAGGTGCAAGAGATCCACAGGAAGCGCTTGACTTTTCCGGGGGGCCTTCTTTATGGTGACGTGAGCTTTTAAAATCCTGATTTTATGGAGTTCGAAGTCCCGAAGTAACTCAGGCTTTAAGGGACTCCGTAGTATAGGGCTGAGGAAATCATGACCGACTAGAGTTCTTAACTTGCGGCGACATCGCACTGTACAAGAGCCTCCATAATTTCGCCTGCATCGCAATGCGACCGCCTAGGGCCGGGATCCAACTAAAGTTTTGTTTAGCAGCCTGGCATTAAAACCACTGAGCCACCGCGGCGTCGCAGGCAAATGCGTCCCTCTTGCAATTTGTGCGGAAGTTTTGAACATTCGCAGTGAATGGAACGCTACCCGCACCTTGATCCCGTCATGTGCGAAATACGAGGGAGGTCGTCATAGGTAAAGCAGGTGCGAACGCCGCTTCAGAAGTGGTTGTTGCCGTCTTCAAACAGCATGTATGGTAATGCCCTGCTTTTACAGCGACATTAGGGTACATAGAGGCACCTTACTGAATGAAGCTGAATGTATGGTTAAGATTTATTTATTTATTATAGGTACCTCAAGGGCCCTTGAGGGCTTTACATGAGGGGTAAGCGACAGCTGTACAAGGTGCAATTCAATGGTATCCATCGGATTAGTTCGATAGGCGAGACCAACGAACTCATGAAGCGAAAAATAATGGCTGGCTATTTAGCATTCATGAGCACGAAAAATTGTGCGAAATCACGATTTTCTGCTGGTGGACACCACCGCCAAGTGCCTGAAAACTCGACCAAGGTATCGACTTTACCACAGAACCCCATGTCCAGCATTCTTGGACCAAACTTTTGATAACAAATTTTATAATTATGGAAATATTGAGCGTAATGGTACATTTCTACGATATATATCAAGACATTTCTTTGGAAGCTTTCGATGGCTTGCATCAAGCAGTTACGACTGCCATAAAAACCAATGGAAACGGTTTGGCGAAAGCAAAAATGTTGATAAGGAAAAATGCAGGCCTGTCGACGATAGGTCCGCGGATATATTGATTGTTATAGTGAAATCTTTTAATATACATCGCGTTTACATGAATGCGACAGAAGTTCACTCTAGTTGTTCTTTTGAGGGAAAGAGAAGTTTTCTGAAAGAAAGGCTTGACTCACCCTTTGCTCTCTTCCGCGTTTTGTACTCTCCCTGAATAAGGCGACTGGAGTCAACTTCTGTCACATTCATGTAAACGCGGCTCATGAAAACATTGCGTTCAAAAAGTTTTGAACATTCGCAGTAAATAGAACGCTATTGCGCAGCCCACCTCTAACTCCCTTAAGTCACGGCATGGTTGAGGTGTCCACTAAGATGTGATAAACTCACCGCGTCTTTCATTTCCCGGTATTGAATGTTTTACTGGCTAGGCCTTTAGGCCTGCAGCGAGGAAGACACCCTGTAAGGTTTATATAACGTAACAAGCCTGTAATCGCTTTTGCTGTAATATACTTAATTCAAAACAATTATTTCGCCGAAAAGAGCCGGCTACAGGAGATACATGTTCTGTCGAAAAGAGCTGGTTGCAGGAGAGAGATGCTATTTGGCCGTTACCCCATGGCTGTTGGCGACCTAGTCGGCCCACTCTATGACCCAGACTTGCGTCCTTGAGTCCAAGCTGGTCAGCACGGCCTCCCATTGCTCTAGAGAAGGAACTTTATTAAAAAAAACGCAAAACGCTCCCGTGTGTTGTGCGATGTCAGTGTGCGTTAAAGATCCCTAGATGCATGGTGTATATTATTCCGGAGACCTCCAACACGGCACCTCTTCCTTTTCACTCCCCCATTTATCGCCTTCCTTACTGTGTGGTTCGGGTGTGCACCGAGATACATGACAGCTACTGCGGCACTTCCTTTCCACAAGAACCAATATTTAATTTAGGTTCTTTCCTGCAGTTTCATAGGATGTGATCACAAGTGTCTCGAATGCCTGAGCGCTTACACTGCGGGTTATGCTGCTTAGGATGTACCAATATGCGCTAGCAGAGAAGGTTTAGAAACGAGCGCGCTTGAAGACTACGCCTTAAGCCCCAACTCGATGCACACATCCTAGGCGTACGGCGGAGCGCCTACGCGCCCAGCGCCGCGCCGTGCCAAGCGTCGAAAAAAGTCATACACCTCCATGCTCCCTGTGCTGGGGCGTTCTCCCTCTCGAGCCGACCGAAGGAATTTCAAGCGTGAAGCAAGGGGATTTGGGGGGCGGGGAAAGGACAACTTAAACCGCGAAGAAACGTTCCAGGAACCTGGGATAGGTTCAAGCCATAAAGAAAAGAGCCCCCGCCGTCCTCCTATTGTTGTAAACCGGACCCCGCTTCCGACGCGCGCACAAGCGCGCGCGCTCAGGCGCGGATATCTGACATGGACAGATATCTGCCCCTGCTCGCGCCTGCGCGCGCGTCGCGCTTTGCGCATGCGCAGACAGGATCCAGCGTACGCCCGTGCGCGTAGGCGCTCCGCTGGTACGCGTAGGATGTGTCCATCGAGTTGGGGCTTTAGTTGAAAGATTTGTCTGGAGTGAAATAAACGCGCATCTCCTGCTTAAAATGGTTGGTAATGCTGTGAAATGAGATCCGAGCCCTCCCTGAAAAACTCCCTGAAGGAAAGAACTCTGGGTTCGAACCTGGAGTACCCGAGTTCAAACCCGACCGCGGCGGCCGCGCTTCAATGGAGGCGAAACGCTAAGGCACCCGTGTGTTGTGCGATGTCAGTGTGCGTTAAAGATCCCTAGATGCATGGTGTATATTATTCCGGAGACCTCCAACACGGCACCTCTTCCTTTTCACTCCCCCATTTATCGCCTTCCTTACTGTGTGGTTCGGGTGTGCACCGAGATACATGACAGCTACTGCGGCACTTCCTTTCCACAAGAACCAATATTTAATTTAGGTTCTTTCCTGCAGTCTCATAGGATGTGATCACAAGTGTCTCGAATGCCTGAGCGCTTACACTGCGGGTTATGCTGCTTAGGATGTGCCTATATGCGCTAGCAGAGAAGGTTTAGAAACGAGCGTGCTTGAAGACTACGCCTTAGTTGAAAGATTTGTCTGGAGTGAAATAAACGCGCCTCTCCTGCTTAAAATGGTTGGTAATGCCGTGAAATGAACTCCGAGCCCTCCCTGAAAAACTCCCTGAAGGAAAGAAATCCGGGTTCGAACCTGGAGTACCCGAGTTCAAACCCGACCGCGGCGGCCGCGCTTCAATGGAGGCGAAACGCTAAGGCACCCGTGTGCTGTGCGATGTCAGTGCACGTCAGATTCTCATGTGGACAAAATTATTCCAGAGCCAACCACTACTACAGGCACCTCTTTCATCCTTTCTTTTCTTAGTACCTCCTTTATCCCTTCTATAACAGCGCAGTCCATTTCTTTTCGTATTAAAGCCACATCGCTCTACATCCTAAAGAATGTGAACCACCCACTTACAGTTTTACAGCCTAGCTGTACGCCTTTAGCCCTCGTGAAATCGCGAACGTCTAATTTTGAGTTACGCGCCGCATTAGCGCAGTGGCTAGGGCGCTCGTCTACTGAGCCAGTGTGCCCGTGTTCGAACCCGATCGCGGCGGGCGCTTTTCGATGGAGGCGAAATATCTTAATGGGTTTTTGTGGATAGGAAATGGCGCAGTATCTGTCTCATATATTGTTGGACACCTGTACCGCGCAAAAGGCGCTGGTGTGCTGTCTGATGTCAGGGCAGGTTGAAGGTTCACAGGTGGTCGAAATTATTCGGGAGAAATCCGATACGGCACCTCTTCCCTCCTTCAGTCTGTCACTCCCTCCTTTATCCCTCTATTAAAGGCGCAGTGCGGGTGCCCACCGAGATATATCAGACCATTACTGCGTCATTTCCTTTCCTCAAATACAATCCATTTCCATTTTCCAATTTTGGGTATTTATACCGGCAGTTGATATACCTATTCGCCTCTTCTCCGCAGTCTCGAAGCAGTTGGTCTCGATAGACGCCGCTACCAGCGGTTTACGGGCGAACGCTTGTTTGTGCACGTGTCTGCCGCCTCCACGCGCACCGCATTGGTGTATTCTAAAGGTAGAGAAGATGGGCTCGCGAGCATGTCCTCCCTTTACCTCTCCTTTCTCCCCCTCCTCACCATACTTCTATCGGAGCGCCGGCAGTGTGCGTGGTGGTTGAGCCACCAATAGAAAAGCTCGTGCCTTCCCCTTTCCACTTCTAATCAACCACTCACTCACGCGAGCATTATTCGAACACGAGGGACGCGCGAGACACGTGCGGGAGCGACGCCGATTCTTGAAGAGCGTTCCTTCTTTTGTTCTTGGTTCAGTAGCTGATGAGCTTCATACTGAGAAGGTGGTCGGTGTTCTCCGCTGCAGTGTTCCGCGTTCCCCTGCATGTCATCGGAGTACCAGGCGCCCATACCTGTCTTCCAGCACAGCACCCTCAGTAGGGAAGGATGCCGTCAGTTTTGAGGATTCTAGGTGGCGACGAAACAAAGGTGAGTGCTGGAAATATCATGAAGGTTCGCTGGAGTCTGCTAGTACGTGGACATGCCGAGTGTGTCTCTGAGGACCCTAGGGCAAGAAACTTAGTTACTTATCGGCGGTATGGTGTTAGTTTTGACATGAAGCACAAGTTTTTGCTGAGGCGTTCTCTCTTGTGACGTCAGGTTTTTAAAAACTTGGTTTATAAAACCTCCCAAAGCGACTCAGGCTATGAGGGACGCAGTATTGAAGGGCACCGGATAAGTTCGACCAGCTGGGGTTCTTTAACGTGCATTGACATCGTACAGTACACGAACGAGCCTCTAGCATTTCGCCTATATCGAAACGCAACGGCGTCGTTCGGGTCAGCAGCCGTGCACTATATACCACTCAGCCACCGGGGTGGCTCAGGCAAAACCGTCCTTCTTGCAATTTGTGAGACATTTTGTATATGCACAGTGAATTGCACGCAACCCGCACCTTTATGACGTCTTGTGCGAAATAGGAGGGTGAGTCGTCTCAAGTAAAGCAGGTGCAAACGCTATTTCAGAAGTGATTGCGGCCGCCCTCAAGCAGCACGTACAGTAACGTCCTGGTACTGTAATGTCCGGTAATGTAAGACGCCGAAGACACCGACTTTTCTGCGACGCGAGATCCTTAACGCTGTCGCGTTAATATTACATGTAACGGCGCATTCTTCAGATGTGCAGCAAAATCGTTTTATCATCCCTCGATCCAAGCAATTAACTCATATAAAGTAAGTGATTAACGCTTTTGACGTTAATAGGAATGTTAATAAGAACAAATGCACGCCTCTCAACGGGAGGTCTGCGGAAATATTGATAGTGATATCTTAACGATGTATGAAAAAAATTGCTTGCGTATTTCTAGTTCAATACTGTTTTTGTGCAGAATTGTTGGGTAAGCCCTTCAACCAACGGAATCTAAAGACTTCTGTTGGCACTGAGAAAAGGTTAAGAGCTAAAATGCCTCAATATCCCAGTGCTTCTCGTTGAAATATTGGACTAATGATGGAATCTGGTCATCAGGGAGACAGTATAGGTGCCGGACGGTCACCTTATCTGGCCTCGGTGGGGTGTTTTTTTTTCTCATGGAATCAAGTTGCGCCCTGACTACTTCCATCGTGACCGTGTCATCAAGGGCCTCGTTGGGCATACCAGCATGCTCGAGATGGGGTATGTGTGGGCTTGCGCATAAGAACCTGTCCTACAACACTTCTAGTATTTCCTCGTTGGTGCCCAGGGTGCAGCGGCCGACCTCGTTCATCCGATCATGGGTTGCGCATTTTCTGTTTATAGAGGCGATGAGAGATCTCAAGAACCACGTTATAAACCCCCCGTGAGTGCGCTGCAGACATTAGCATAGTGAATTGGAGTATTGTTGGTCAAGGGAGCATGCGTACTTCTCAGCTTAGGCGTTGATGTGCTCACTGCAGAGTCGTAACTTGCGACTATGTGCCTCTTTTCTGCATCTCTTGGTGAGAGAGCGCCGTGCTTCCAACAGATGTAGAATTGCGTCGACCGCGGGACACTCTTACGTCGTTTCGACCTCTTTTGTAAATCGAGTTCTAAATCATAGTTCGTTCCTGATGTCCCGAGTCCAGTCGTCTGTATCCGCAATGGGACTGCTCGAAGAGGAGCGAGATTCCCTCCATTTGTCCCAGTTCGCGAGTCGAGCAGATCCGATCTTTTCTTGTTTTGATCTGCCGATACTGACGCTGGTGGCGAATATATAGTGGTCGCTACCCAGCTGCTGGTCTGTATAACTCATATTCGGGTTAGCTGCTTTTTTACAAGCGTAAGGTCTGGGCAGGTACCCCGGCAGACGCTTACTGCTCAGTCTGGTTGGAAACGCAAGGTGCGTTGTTAGCGTGAGTCTTGCCGTGCAGTGGACGTAGTCGGGCTGATGATGATGATGGTTGCTGGGTTCCGGATTAGTCTCTCTTCTTTAATTATTTCGGTCAATTTTCGACCTTTAGTTGTGGCCTTCGGGTTGCCCCACACAGAGTGCGGGGCGTTGAGGACCCCCGCCTCCGCCCCCTCCCCTCCGAATTACACAGGGTGCTTTGCCCGCCAGCTCCCGGAACATTTTAACGAGATGGCCTGGCCTAGAATGTCGGTTCTTAGGCGGGCTGCAGACGCTCAATATATTGATTTGTAGGCAGCCGCCACAACCTTTGAGGAGTCCACTAAACCAGTGACCCAGTTACTCAGTGGCTTCACGCAGACATTGCTGAAACCCGAGAGAAGTGCTTTGGAACTAAAAATCATTATTAGCCATGTGCGGTTGAGTTATTAATGATTATGATTAGTATGATTACTGCTAACCCCCCACGGCGTACACATCGGCGCCTACGCTCTTTAGGACCGTAGGGTGGGAAACGCAGCTACTGTTCAGCGTTATCCATTACTACGGTGCAATGCCAGGACACGTTGCACTATTCAAGTCTTTGTAATAAGGGCCTAATTACTCACTGGCATCCACCCAAGCGCAGCTACAAAGGAAAGCTAGATAGCATTCTCAGAAACTTCGCAGTTAAAAAAAATTCGTCCTGGTCCGGGGTTCGAGCCCGGGACCACCGCTTCAAGGGATCCGTCGGTAACTGAGCTAACCGGGACGGCAAACTTATCGTAGGGCGAGAGCGAAGACTCCCTAAACATTTGACCAACGCTATTCAAGTCTGTTTCTCAGCCATTCTTTCTGGTACTGTGTGCATGGCTGTTCCAATGGGTACACCCTGATCAAGTTATTTCGATGTTTGTGGGTCTGTCCAGAGCATAGCATAAATAAATATATATTCCCAG
The DNA here is from genome assembly GCF_052857255.1 of Amblyomma americanum. Lineage (NCBI taxonomy): Eukaryota > Metazoa > Arthropoda > Arachnida > Ixodida > Ixodidae > Amblyomma > Amblyomma americanum. The sequence continues at coordinate 35,221,376 of NC_135506.1, read as the reverse complement.
ACGTGTGACAACGTTGTGGTAGTGGCGGTGTAAAGCCTTTATTGAATAAAAGAGGTGAGGGTCTTTTAAAAGCCCCGCAATCGGTGGATCCCTTTTTCCGGGACCATATTGGTCGAAGCCGCCGGCCTAGCCCTCTTGACCAAAACCTTTTGGGCCTGAAGGTACGAGCAACCAAGCAGCGCCGCCTCCCATTCCTCTCTGGTAGGTCTTGGGCGAGGGGGGGGAGAGCTGAGTTGCGCTGGCAAGCCGAAACCATGTGCCATTCCTCTCTGGTAGGTCTTGGGCGAGGGGGGGGAGAGAGCTGAGTTGCGCTGGCAAGCCGAAACCATGTGGCAGATGGGCCGATGTCAGCCGGCTCCCCACAGTGTTTGCACTCGCGAGTGAACGCGGGATGGAAGTGTTTAGTACTGCCGGGCAAGGCAGTGTATTCGTCAATAATCGGAGTAGCACCCGTTTGTTTGCTTTCCCCACTTCCTTTGCAAAGGCAAGGTACAGGCAGAAACGCCGCCCTGGAGCAATAGGCTGCCGGCGTTCAGTAGACTCAAATCATTTTAAGGAAAGGAAAGGCGCATACCTGGCTCCTTGGGTGAGTGGACACCTCAGTCATGCTTTGAGCTACGTGGCGGTAATGACAGAGGTGTGCGCTGCATGCGTTGACAACGTGGGGGCAGAAACGCGGCATTGCAGTGGTTTCTGCTGCTGCTCTTGCGCGTTCGATAAGCTGACGTTGATGTCCTTCTTTCGACATGGACAGTTCCGCCCTCACCCATCCCGTGTAGGCTGTTATATCAATCATTGTTTCTTTGGAGGGCCCATACCATATGGAACAGGTCTGCCTTCTCTCAACAAATTCTGTATTTTCATAATTGAGCGCTATGGGATGACTCAGTCTGTAGTCTACAGAGGTAAATCTCGTGTTGACTAAGGTTTTCGGCAGGTGAGGGATAATGTCTGCCGCTCTAATCTGAGGTGTGATATCTCGTTGTATGTTGAGAGTGGATAAAAGTGGTCCAACTCCGAGGCAGTACAGTGGGGCCCAGTGGAAGAAAAGCTCGAGCGGAATTGTGTCAACGCGTCCATATCTAGACGTTGTGGCCAGGTATTAACATCAACCCTTCGATGTCAACATAGGCTTGTCTGGTTTAGAGTATCAAGGACGCAAGCGGGACAATCCTGTCCTAAACGAAGTTTCGGTGTGCTATTTTTGCGTCTGTGGGTATGTATTTTGAGGCTGGATGCGTGGCTGCGAGAGCTCCTGCCACCTCTTCAGCTGTTCTATCGTGGCTGACTGCTGTTAAGTCCATCGACCACTTGCCCTTTGTGCCCAACCGCCACTACGGCTACTGCACCTTCGGAACCGCGGCACCGACGTAGAATGGCGCCTTCTTGTATGCCTTACTGTTTCTGGATTCACTCTGCCCTTGCTTTTTTTCATGCTTGGTTTCACGTCGAGTGCATGTTTCTTGGAAGGGGAGTAGCCTTGAACTATGCTCTCCAGGTGCTTGTAATAGCTTTAGTAAGAAGGTGAGGGGCTCTTAATATTGAGGTTCCTGAGGACCCTTCTGCCTGTTTGTGTGGTTGCCATTCGGACGTGCCGTGAGGTGCGCGTCGATGAGTTTGTTGTGGACCCTGAGAGGAGCAGTCGCATTGTTGATGTTGATGTCAGTGCAATTGACATCCTCAGGTGATCGAAATTATTCCCGAGCCCTCCACTACGGCACCTCTTTTTCTTTTTTCTTTAAGTCCCACCTTCCTCTGTTCCCTTACGGCGCGGTTCGAGTGGCCACCGATGAGTTCGAGAATTACTGCGCCATAATCTTTCCTTAAAGGCATTTATTTGGGCTCATTGGCGACGGCGGCGTTTACAGCTTGTACACTCCATTGATTTTAAGGAAATGAAAGGCGCATAACTGGATCCATGGGTCACAGGAGACCTGTCATGTTTTGAAGTACGTGGCGGAGGTGAACACCTTCAATAAAGCTAAAAAATGGTTCTGAGGAAAGCAAATGGCGCAGTAGTTGTCTCACATAACTCGGTGGACACCAGAACCGCGCCGTGAGCGAAGGGATAAAGGAGGCAGTGAAATAAAGGAAGAATGAGATGCCGAGTGGAGGTCTCCGGAATAATTTTGACCACCTGGGGATCTTTGACGTGCACTGACATTGCATAACACACGGGCGCATTGTGTGTTTCGCCTCCATCGAAACGCGGCCGCCGCGGTCGGGTTGAATTCACCCATTTCGTGCTTAGCGATACTAAGCTGCCAGCCGTATTTACATGACGCATTGGCATGAGCTTGACTGAATGCGCGATTACTTCTGACGACACGTTGTTGCTTCCTGTTTCATTAGACCACCCGCTCACCACGCCACGGTGGGCGCGTTTCGATAAGGGCGAAACGCAGAAAGGCGCCCGTGCGCTGTGCGGTCAGTGCGCGTTAAAAAATCTTTCTTCTCTCAATCCCGCCTTCCTCCCGTCCTTTAGCGGGAGGTTTACGCGTTCACCGAGAAGTGAGACAATTAGTGCGTCTTCCCGTTCCTCAAAAGATATCTTGAATGTAAGCGAGGAGTAACACTAGCTTCCTTTTAAATAGAAAGCTTTACTACTATACTTCCGTGGCTTGTGGCTTGTTCTTCGTGTTTCATATGGCCTTGAATGGAGGATAGCCACGTTACGTCACCATACCTCAGCTGTGCCGAAGCCGATGCAGCGGGAGCTTCGAAAGCTAAGAAAAGGCGCATTCCTGGCCTCCTGGGACAGCAGACACCTCGGTCGCGCTTTAAACTACGCGGTGGTAGTGCCATAAGTGCGCCTGCATGCGGTTGGATTGACAACTTTGTGGCAGAAACGCGGCACTGAAGCTATAGCCCCCCTGCGTTCAATGTGCCCATTGGCGTTAGCGTTCTATATTGATTTCGAGAAAAGGAAGAGCGCATAACTGGCTGCCTGGCTGAGTGGACGCGTCAGTCTCGCTTTGAGGTACCTGGCGGTACTAGACGCGGTGGCTCAGTGGTTAGGGCGCTCGGCTATTGATGCGAAGTGCCCGGGTTGGAACCCGACACCGGCGGCCGCGTTTCAATGAAGGCGATGTCTGATGTCAGTGCACGTTGAAGATCCTCAGGCGACCAAAACTATTCCGGAGACCTCCACCACGGCCCTTCTTTCTACCTTTCTTCTTTTACTCTCTCCTCTATCCCTTCCCTTACGGCGCGGTTCGGATGTCTACCGAGATAAGACACAGTTACTGCGCCATTTCCTTGAAACTGAAATTAGTTTTTGGGGAAAGGAAATGGCGCAGTATGTGTCCCACATCTCGGCGGCTACCTGAACCGTGCCACAAGGAAGGAATAAAGGAGGTACCGAGAGATGAGAGGAAGAAATAGCTGCCGTAGCGGAGGTCTCTGCAAAAATGGCAGTGGCTTAGCTCGGCTATGCCAGGATATATGTAGCGAAAGCAAGCTTGAAACTCCCCGGTTGGCCTTGTTCACATATTACACAACGTATGAAGCACAGGCATAAACGTCCAGTATGACCTGTAGGTCCGTGTTTGATTTCAGCACCGAGGCTATCCAAGGATTGAAGGGGTCGCGTCACTCTTACGCCTATTCTCTAGGCTAACGGCGCGCTGTTCTTCGGTTTCTTGGGCGCGCCGCTGAAGTCTCTTGGTCGCATTCCATCGTTCATCACGGGCCGTCTTCAGTGAAGCAGGACTCAGGTCTCTCCTCCGGCTGCTCTCGCTGCTGCTAACGGTCGAGATACCGTACGTTAAACGTGCCTGTCTCGCGGCGGGATACTCACGGCGGCGTTTAGCCAGTCGTTCGGCGCGCTGTTCGTCTGTTTCCTGGGCGATTAATTTCCTCTTCATCTCGTTCCGCTGTCGATTCCAGGCCTCCTCCAGCTTATGAGAATTGTGGCCGTCTGTACTGTCACCTCAACTGTGGTTGCGGCGCACGCCAGCTCTCCTTTTGAATCCTGTGACATCTTATCACGCATGCGACGCAGCTGTCGAAGCGAGCGGAGGCAAGCGCAACGACGAGGAACGCCGTGTCACATCCTACCAAACGGCGTCCGCGGCAAGCGGCGCGGTGTGACGCCATGCCAGATGGCGCGGCGAGCGCGCGAAGCACAGTAACCTTCCGCGGCGAGGCGCGCGTTGTGACGTCACGTGCCTCGATGGACTACCGCCACGGCGAAATCGCGAGTTTGCGGCCAATAAAGCTTTCGATTTAGTAATTTCGACCATCTGGGGATCTAGCGCGCACTGGCATCGTAGAGCACAAAAGGCGCCATTCCCTTCTTGAAAAATCGAAAATTGGTTTTTGAGGAAAGGAGATGGCGCAGTATCTGACTCACGAAACAGCGGACACCTGAACCGCGCCGTAAGGGAAACATTAAAGGAGGGACTGAGAGAATAGAGAAAGGTGCCGTAGCGGAGGGCTCCGGAATAATTTTGACCCCCTGGGGATCATTAATATGCACAGACATCGCACCGCACTCGGCCACCTTTTCCGTTCCGCCTAAATGGAAACGTGGCCACCGTGATCAGGTTCGAACCCGGGTACTCGGGATCGGTAGCCGAGCGCCCTAACCACTGAGTCACCACGATAGGGGTCAGTGACTGTCTCCGGAATAACTTCGACCATGTGGGGCACTTTAACGTGCACTCACATCGCACAGCACACGAACACTTTTTGCGTTTGGCCTGCATCGAAACGCGGCCACCTCGATTGGGTTCGAACCCGGGTACTCCGGCAACCACTTAGCCAACGCGGCGGGTGCCAACCACTGCAGAAATCGTTCCTTAAAAGTGATAAGAAGCGGCCATACACCATTATATGCAGCGTACTACACTTCCAGCAAATATCGCCTCAAAGCTGTAAGCGGAGTTTGGATGCAGGCGAAACACAACAGTCACCCGTGTGTTGTACGACGTCAGAGGACGTTGAAGAACTGCGCGTTATATAAATTAATCAGGATGCCTCCACTGCTGCAGCCATCATAATAGCCTTTGGGTCGCTTCGCGATGTTAAACCGCACAATTCACATTGCTTTCTCCCTTTCCGAGGCAGGATAAAACAAGAAACGCTCTATGGTCGAGCAAGCGATAGCGCAATAGTAAGAAGCGCCTACATAGATTTTATCCCTACGCGTTTCTTTTGATTCCAAACTCACCTCCGCGAGCATTACCCAAACTAGCGTTTATTTCTAGAGCGCAGGCGGTCACCCACACTAAACGCAATTCCGCATGGAGCTAAAAACAATTCTGAGGACACTTTACGTGGAGAAATGCGGAAATGTGTGTTTTGAGGATAGGAAAATTTTTTGACGAAAGGGAAGGACGCTGTAGCTCTCAGACCTCGAGATCTCGATGGACACCTCAACCACGGCTTAAAGCATGCACCTGAAGGTACCACTGGTACGAACTCGTCTCAGGTTTCAGAAACCATGCAAAAGAAGGTGCATTTGTCATTGGTCCGAGCCCCAGTCGCAAGCTAGCCTCCAACTTCACTAGAACATGTAAGCTATCTGCAAATAGAAATGGCATGACACTGTACAGAATGCTAAACGACGAACGGTTGCTCAATGTTTTGGTGAATGTACTCTGGAATACTGTCACCACATCGGCTCCTTAGCTCAGGGCCAAATGAAAAACACGCCGAGCAAGCTATGGAAGGGAGTAGTAAAACTTTCCCCAGCGGCGACGCAGGGATATCCTCCACCGAAGCTCTGCCCTCTGGGATAGCGGCACAGCTCGAAAACATTGATCCCTTTTCGGGCCCCACCCCACCGCTGCCGGGTTTTTGGCTCCCCGTGGTTGGGCCTGGGCTCGACACGCTGCCTCCGTTGCACGCCGCGGCCACGGTTAATGAAGGCGATGCCAAAGTACTGCTGGCAAAGCGGGTGTCCCTCGCTAACACGGCCACCGCGCACTTTAAGGAGAGCGCGGATTTGTGCGTTCGCCGTCGAAGATCATGTCCTGGCTGAGGTACTGCGGGACTAGGGCGTCCTCACGGAGCGAGGTTGCTGAGCTCCGCATCCCGCTTTCCCGGGCCGAGCAGCACCTAGATTTCGCGCCTGCTGGGCAGCCCCTGTCCTTCGCTGAAGCCCTTCTTGGAGGAAGTCCCGGTAACACCTGCGGCGCTTCCTCTGCTCTGGTCCCGCCTGACTGCGAGAATAGGGTAACCTCGCCTTCACCGCGCGGTGGGCACAACCATATCGCTTTCCTGGCGCCAACTGGATTTCGGACATGCACCACGTCGCCTTGGCCTTGAAGGCCAACATTGATCCCGGCATGCCGCACATAGTGCCAATACGCTGGATTGTAGTAGCGTCGGCCATGACGGATGATGGCCAAAATGACATGCAGGTGGCAGTCGAGTCAATAATTCATTAACGCTATCGCGTGATGCCCTTCAGGCGGAGCTTGTGTGTCCCATCGAAAAAAACCTTATTCATCCGCTCGTTAGAAGCTTATTGGTTGCTTCCTAGCGCAGTGCATGTTTATAATGATGGTGATGGCGGAGAAGCGTCGGCCGCATGGCGCTTCGTGGTTTTTATAATGCAGCACATGCTTGACAAGCGGTCCGATTCACACCTCGAGGGTCACACCTGTGATGTTCAGGCGGGTGATGAGTCGCGGTCGATTGGCTTCGCCTTGTGGACGGCGCAAGTGAAGGAGCAGTTCAGTACAATACGTAGAATAGTGCACTCAGCTGGCTTATTTTTCGTCGTTTTTTTTCGGCTACGCGTGCAGTATTTTCTCTAAAATCGGACAGAAAAACACAACAGAGCCAGGCCTTTGCTAAATGCTTATACGTGTTTTATTCATTTATTTGTCCCATTCATATAATTTATTTGTCCGCTTGTTTGTCTTGTTGCCCGGGTCAGACACCTTGTCATCTAATCGTCGGCACAAATTTCTGCGAAGAATATTTTTACTGCCCCACAACACATATTTTAGCCATATCTCACTCGTGTGTCCCTTTTCACAAACGTCGAAGTTTGAAGACTCCTCATCGCTGAGCAATTAGAGTGTGAGTTCCGTAGCCACGTGGCGCTTGTTCTTGATCTTAAAATTCCACATGCTTGCACAGCTCTTCCACCACAACGTAATAGTGAGGGCCACAGCAGTCACATCTGGCATTGCTGGGTAAACCAGCCCTCTCCTGTCGATTTCTTTGACAAGACTGTACTTGTGATTTTCTGGCAAAACTGCGACAGTGTTGTCACTTGTCAAGAGCTCTTTGCATTTGTCGCATTTCAACCTCTTCAGAGCGATGTGCACCGAGTAACCAGCCACATATGTAATGACTGGAACGCCATCCGTCAGTCTTGACAGCGCCTGTTCGGTCACAACAATGTTGAATCTTCCGCTTGGCACGGCTGTTTGCGTTTGCAGCTCTTCCCAATTCTGATTTTTGTCGTTGTCGATTGCAGATACCGCTCTCATTCGTGGAAGCGTGCTTTGTAGTCGCAACTTGTTCTCACATTCATTGATTTGCCTTACGGACAAGTCATATTGTTAACCAGTCAGTCGTCGGTAACACCCAAAGCGGTCTTCTAGGAGGTCGGTCTGGAACTTCCCAAGAAGCCCAAAGGACATCTTGAGCTCCTCAAAGCAAGATGAGGATTTCAGATTGACGTTGTGCACTTCTTCGCGTCTTACGCCTAGGTCCTGCGTAACTGCAGTGCGTGTAACAACCCGTGGTCCGCTCATGGCTCCGCTGAGGGCTCTGCGTTCCTCCAGGCTGACGCAGCCCCATGTTGCACTGAGAGTTGGAGGACATGCGTCACAGGCTAGGCGCAGAGCGTGTTCGATTCCTGCCGTGCGGGTTGCGCGCCTTCACTCGCGGGCCAATTGTGAATGACCAATTTCGCATGCGTGGGCAATAATCCGTTAATGCTGCTATCGCGTGATAACCGTATGGTGGAGCTTGTGTGTCCCCTCCAGCTTTTATCTTCACTCCTTTTTTTTCGTCAGGTCGGTGGGAGTTCTTGCACAGACTGACAAACCATGTCATTCCTAGGTCACGCCCTAGGTCACGTGACCTTGTGGGGCCATCACAGCCTGCACATCGGATTGTGAGCAAACTGACTAGCGTGGCAGGTGGCAGCTAAATCAAATGATCGGTCGCGAGAAGTTACTCGGGAAGAGCAACCTGGGTCTCACAAGCCCCACCTCGGTGACTGCACCTGTCATTGCAGGGAAGTGGCGCATCGCTTATCGACTGTACCACTGCGCCAGGGCTGGGGCGAGAACTCCCAGGGGGCTATGAATGTATGGAATGACCAATTCTGCATACATAGGCATCAATCCATTAGCGCTATCAACTTATATTTTTAAGCTGGACCTCAAAAGTGCTCTCAAGTTTTTTGTTTTCTTCCACGCGGTGGAGTCAGTAGGCGTTGCGACTATCGTGTGCCCCCCAGTGTTGCGGTACAGCAAGTTCGCCGAATGTGTTCAGCATAAAGGCCCCCTGAAACCCTGTCACCAGTGCCAGACCTTTGGCCTAGCGGCTGTCGTGTTCGGTGGGGTTGCTTCGATGCAGCTTGCCCGGTGTGTCAGCAGCCCAGGTTGGACGCGCGCAGGCCTGGCCGGGGCGCCTCTTGCCACTTGCTTGGCTCTCCTGCCATTTGGAGCATGGGAGCTCGACAGGTCTCCGCAGGGCTTCCCATCGGTTAACCCTATCGAGCGTGTTAACTGTAATGACAAGCACGCGACGGAGTGTCACGTGACAATGCGTCCTGTATTAATAATATTACGAGGCAGCACCTAGGTGCTCTTATTTTTTAGTCATTAATTAGCACTTTAAACCACTTAACCTGCATGGCATAAGACTGACACCAGGAAGTTTATCGAAGGAAAGAAGGTTATAGAAGGAATTACAACTTTTGGCGGAGCGTGCCTCAGATGAAAACGACCTACGGTAACCACCTCATAAATAGAAACGGAACCCAGAGAATACTGTGCAAAGTCGATGGCATGAGCAGGGAACGTGTCCCGTCCCAATTTTACTGCTTCTGATCTCAGTGACACAGTTGCCTCTCGGAGAGGAAGCTGTGTTGAATGGCGAGGTGCCGTCCTGACCGCTACTTCTCAGCGCCGAGAAATTGGAACTATATTTCATACCGGTTGTTGCCTTTATCAAGGCATCCATGGTACGAACTAAGAGATTTTTGTACCTTTTCGCGCATGAGTTTTACCCGCAGCGGGTGCACTCAACGAATGAACGAAGGTTATGTTAAAGCATTCACGGCGCCCTGCAGTGTCAGTCATGTGTGGTCACTAGATTCAAATGGACGACCTGGATCTAGACCATCCGGAGAAGGTGCAGCAGCGCTCGTGCTAGGCTTCCCTCAATGTCCGGGCTGGAAGGTTAACAGCACGCAGGCAGCGACGTCTCGTCATACCGACATAGAGCCTTCAACCTTTTGCTTCACGACGCCGTGCAAGTCGAATGCTATAATATTCCGAAGAGGTGACTCAATTGAACAACAGAGCTACAACGTCTGGCCTCGTAATGCCATGGAACTCGAAAGCTACAGTCTCTAGCCTGGAGACGCCGCACTTTTTTTCCGAGGGTGCACGCTACGGCTTCGCTATGCTCCCCCCCCCCCCCCAATTCCCCAAAGACACTGCTTCACGAGGCAATAGATAACCTCGACAAAAACTTCTAAGAGGTGTTGTTACAGTGTCTACCAAACGCTAAGTCACCTTGTTTGGTCCATCGGTCAACATTTCCTTTCTTTTTTTCTGTCGGGATTTGGAGCGTTGGTATAGCTAGTGAGCTTGTTTTCTGCTCATACAATCTGTCGTTCTAGTAGATCTCAGTAGGCCCAATTCCTCCGCCTTTGCGACACTGGGACTGCAGAGTGAGTTAAACGTTACCCCTCATCCCGGATCCCGCTTTCCCAGCAAATCTGCTGTCATTCTGACCGAGCAAAAGTTGCTCAGACAATCACGTCAATCCTCCTGCAATGAATCCTCAGCCTTTGACGAAGCGAATGCTTACTTGACACTGATTCCATTAGTTCTCAGAGCGTAGCTCTTAGGAGTCCATTTGAGGAGTCCTCGTCGTTGACGTAGTCGGTGTAACATTCCACTTGAAAGGTGGCGTGCGCAGGTGTGTGACAGGGGGCGTGTTGGCAGGTAGTAGCAGAGATAAACGCCACCTGCCACGGCCAGAGCGGAGGTATAGACAACTGCAAGGTGGCTGGCATGGCAAGAATTCTGAGGCTAGCTAGCAGCGTAACACTTCATCTGCCAGCTGGAGCAGGTGGCGTGCGGAGAGCTGCGCTCAAAATTCGTATTAGTGGCTCTCGTAATCGTTAGTCCATGTTTTTGTTCGCTCTTCGTCACTGGTTTAAGTAACGTCACGCCATACTTTCCACGTCTACCATTATCCCAAGTCCTTGGACAGGAGAGGTTTGGCGTCGTTTCAGACACTGATGAAGACAGAAAATTTGGAGGGGTGGTTCTGACGGCACGTCACCAGCCTCGCATGATGGCCGTATTACCGAGTGCGGCACCATTGGTGCCGTTGGCCCACCAAGCTCTATAGGACTTCGCGTAATGGTCATGCGAGCGCATAACGTGCGCTTCGGGAGATCTTAAAAAATGTCGTCGCTTGGTTTTTGTTTCCTTCTTTTGTGACAGGCGCTGCGAACAATATCACGGTACTCAAACCTTGACCAAACAATGCGGCCAAGAACTCCGCCCTCTACGCGACCACCATGCCCAGCCTCGTGACTACTAGTACCGTGATTCCAATCGAAAAAACTATGCTAACAAAATAAAATGGGTGGTGCTGTAACATAGGTGCATATCTCGTGTAAGGGAAATTGGCGTGACGTATACGTCATTACAACGTCGGTCATTTTGTGGTGCTATTCTACACACCTAGTGGGCCAGCACCACAAAATGCATCAGGACGATAGGAATCATTTAAAAGGTATTACGGCCATGACCTGAATGCCTTTACCACAAGCCTTTTGCCTAAACGCCGTCTACCTATAGACCTTCAACAAAAGGCATTTACCATGAAGGCCTTGACCCTAAAGGCCTTTATCATAAGGCCTTTGACCTAAATACCTCATGATAAATAATAAAGTAACGGTGCTCCTAATTACTGCCCGGCTCCTGAATACAACATGCTTCATAACCCGCACTCTTCAATAAGCACGCAAAAGCCCAAATCCGCACCACATACACCAGTCTTCACAGTTTGAATTAGCTAGGGCGTCGATAAGTAGTTCCTCACTACGATTACTTGCGGTTTTACGGTAAAAGACACCGCAGTACCACAACTGCCATGACTAATGTGACAACTATGACAACGCAGGTGTGCAGGCATGCAGTTGTCGAGGCGGGACCAATGAGGCTTGCTTCGTCGCAACAAGCGTGGCATCCAAAGGTATGAACTATTACAACATCTGTTGGCATGGGACGAGATGTACGTTGAGTGCAGCAACAATGTTTTTTTCTAATCGTGCGTGGCACGACCGGAACAGGCAAATTTTCTGAAACAATTCCTCGCATATTAAATTAATTATCTTTGCAGTATATCCTAACATTAGTATTTTGAAGGACATGGCCATGAGTAAACTGAGCCGGAGAGAATTGTAATGACCTAAAACGCAGCTGTCCTTTTTTGCCTTTATGGAAGTTTCGCCTTCTTGCTGAACTTTTTTCATCATTTTGTTTTAACCGTTTCTTCTCAGTAGTCTTCGGTCTTTTCTCAAACACGATTTGCCCGCCTCAAGCCAAATGTCGTGTGTGCCGTTCAAGTCTGAACACGTGCTATATATGCAGTGGCCTCAGCGAGTATCACTGCATTTATGCAGAAGCCCTGCTTGAGCTCCTGTGCGCTGTTTTCTTGGCTATAAACTGCCCCGAAACCTCCAACACTCATTACCGCTTAGCACAGGTGTTCACATTCATGCCCAGCAATTTCGCACCAAAAATTTAGAAAATTGGAACATTAAGATACTTTGAGTCGCTTTGAAATGTTAAACCCCCATAAAGCATAAACAAGTGAAGACTCCCATAGAAAACCGATAGGGAACGCTTTTTACGATAGTAAGAGCGTTAATAGAAAAAGAATCCAGACTGCCGTCGGGTGATCGGCAGATATGTTGATTGCTAGAGTGAAATCTTAACAATATATGAAAAAATTGTTTTCACAACTGGTTGCCCGTTCAGGAGTGCTTTTTTAGAGCTGCTGGGTATGTGAAACCTCATGTCCAACAATTTCGAGCAAAAAATATGAGAATATGAAAATTGTTAAACATTTTTCAGAAAATATTGAAGGCAGTGATCCATTATTATGATATGTACCAAAATCTTCAATATATCATGTCCATACATAACATTACATCACTAATTGGCAGTCTGAACTGTTCGATCTAATCTAAAAGTTAAGACTGCCATTGTAAATCAATGGGGGCAGCTTTTGACGATAGCAAAAATGTGCCTGCCGATTGGTGACGTGCGGATATATTGAATGTTATAGAGAAATCTTGCATTAGATGAAAAATTAAGTTCATAAAAGGTTTCCCGCTCAAAAAATGCTTTCGTACAGAATTGTTGGGTATGTCTGTATCCGTGCAATGCATTATTCGCTGCAGGTTGCCCCGCTGCCAGTACTACTGAAACGCCTACCCTCGACGTCGCTTAACACCTCTGGACTCTGATAACACGAGGCACATGAGCAGTCAGTCAGCACTAGAGCATTCTTGGACATCCGGATTATATCGCGTCACGGCACCTAAATAGTTTCCAGCGAGGGTCCTTGACGAAGACAGCATTCCACCTGTACGTCGTAATAGCGGCGAGCCGCGACATCATCCTTGCTGGCTATTCAGCTGGCGGCGGCGCTCGTGTTATTCCTCATGCTGGTTATTCCATGACCACCTACACTCTCCAAAACAATAACCACTCCCACAAGTCCCGCAAGACACCAATGACACCACACGACCATAGCAACAAAGCACGAAACGGAAAACACAGCATTCGAGGATTCCTCAAGAAATATTTCCCGTTACCGTGAACATCTGAGCAACCACAACCTTGAAAACCACAACGCCATAGCTGCAACTGTAACAAATACAGAAAGACGAAACGCAAGCAACTCAACTATGGACGCTTTCGCAAACACCTCAACCACAATGGGAAAAACGCACGAGTGAGCACAACAACAGAAGCAACTCCGGCCAACAACAAGAACTCCTATCCTACCGCAACCTGCCAGGACGTTCAATGGCGATCATGTTCGCGCCTCGGCAGCTGCAGCGCAATCCAGCAATGGACACACAATCTACTCAGCGTCGACATGCCTTCCATCATCACGGCTTGCCTTTGCTGCGGGGGAAGAGAGTAAGGTGAGTAAATCTGAAATCAGCTACGTCGAGCAGCCCACTCCAACATAAAACCCCAAGAATGTGGTGCGACGCACTGTTAAAATTTTGTTTCGGAAACCACGTCGTCGAAGAAGACAATTCTCAATAGATAAGACAAAAAATGACGATTTAAGCGTGGTTAGACAAAATGCGCATTGGATGCATTCCCACTTCGGTTTCTATTTCGGTTCGAGGCTTTAAGACGGCAATGTGAAGCAGTGTTTTCTGGATCTACAGCGCGTGAAGGAAGTTGAGGCATGTAGTATCGGAAGTTGATGCATGTAGCATTGTAGATGGTTCCCTCTCATGGGCTCCTGTCTTCCTTAATTTTCACTCTTCCTCATAATTAATACCCCTTTGCCGCCTGATGCTCCAGGCTCCAGCCCTGACTTCAGCAGATACGGTGCAGCTGGCTTCTTTCCCTTTCTCTCTAATAGCACCACTACGCCAACGCACCACTTAGCGAACACCACAGTAATTGATATCATTTCTTATCACGTTTCTTATATATATAGAAAGAACTATGATCTATCTACCCAGCGTTACGAGGATTCCGACCAACATTTTTTTTTTTCATGCAGGTTTCTGCCCCATCCCCGCTTCGGAGTTTAGGCTGCTGCGGCTGCGCCAACGCCTGCAACAACACCAGCTGGATTCCGCTGGTGACGTGTATCTCCTTGCGGAGCCACAACTATCTCCCTCCGCTGACTGTCCACTGCATTGTGTGCAGAGCGCAAGGTGTGTGAAGGAGTTGTGAGACTTCCTGTGCAGGACATCCGTCCCGGCACTATTTCTTTTCAGTATTGTCACACTCCTAGGTTTCAACACTGAAGCGCTATCATCGTTGAAATAAGTGCAGTGTATGTGCGATATCGCACCGGAATACAAGAACTATTTTCAAGCTACGCTCATGCCTCCCTGTTACACACTCAGATCTCATTTAAAGAGGGAAACGCCCTCATTAGCCTTTTTTTTACGATGGCTGCAATATGGCGGAGATGAAATGTAAAGATCCCAGTTCACTGTGCGATGCTAGAGTATGTTAAACCCCACTTGGTTGTTTGTGAGCTATTTTTTGCGGTATCTCTCATCGTTCATGAGTACAGCTTCGTTCGGGCTGTTATCCTCACATGATCTGGAGAAAAATATGACCATGTAGGGGATGTTGTCCTTTTCGTGCTAAGTAAAAGAAGCTGTTCTCCAACGCTGCCAGTGATATCGCCACCTATATGACCACCGGTATTTCATTCTGTGCTGTGTTCTGCACTCTACGAATAGTACTGCATTCTTTGCAGCCTTATTTACCGAGACGCTTTGTTACCACGCACGACAGGTAGGAGTTACCTGCGCTCTGCTACCACTTCGTTGCTTCGTGCGCAGTAGTCCAATCAATAGTGTTCACCCTCCGCATCTTCGAGCACAGCTCCAACCGGCTGCTCTAAACTGAGGACGAGGAGGATGGCTGTATTGAATGGAGATTCATGAATGCCTAATTAAGCCAACGACATGCACACTGATTTTTAAACCACGAAGCTCCGTTTAAGGGGAAGAAACGCGAAAAGCCACACGGGCGGAACAGCCACGCATTCCGTGCCGTCTTATTATTCGAGGCCCCCAAAGAAATGGTAAACCCCCAAAAAGCAATAAAAAGGCACCATTAAAATAGCTGTTAGCCGCGGACCAAGTGCTCCCCGGCAGTCTACAAGTCAAATCGTTGCGCGTGTGTATGCCGGCAACGCTAAGCGTTTAGAGTGGATGCAGAGCGTGGTGAGAGCAAGATGTGGGCAACGTTGAAAGCGAAGCTACAGCACATGGTCGGTGCTGAACCAATGGTAGCAGTATAAAAAGCCAGAATACCTGTCACGAGAGGTGCGGCTGCTGGCCCATCCGGTCACGTGGCAGCCAGCCTACGTCGCCCTTGTGTAGAGTGGTCGAGCAGTGCGCACCACTCAGTCTGTGCGGTTCTACCTCCGCGCAACACTTCCTTCAAGAACTTTGCAACTGCTGCGAGCTGTGCCGATTTATCTGCAGTTCAGTGCACTGCTCGCAAGCTTTGCACACTGGTAACGCATACTACACGTGCTGCACGTGCATGCGCTGGAGTTGCTTCGTCGCTGCGGCCTTGCAACATTGTCGAGGACTGGAGACAAGTGTGCAACCTAACACCATTTACCGCTAACACCGCGATAGCTATCGCTGTTATCGCGTCTCTAAAGTGCCTTGTTCGACTGAATGGTCTCGACCATGAGCAGATGGCTGCGTCGGAGAGGTTTTGATAGGGCCTTCTTTCAAGAAACAGGCATGCGCAACGGACATCTTACAGAAATATGCATCACTCTTGTCTCACTATGTTTCAAGTGTAATAGGGCAGGTCCGCTTACTACAAACTTCGGATGCAACGAAAGCAATCAGCGTGACCTTCAGGCTGGTTGTAACTGGGCTTCACTGTAGTCATGAGAGAAACATAAGCACCACTGAAGTAAATTATTTGCCGCTCATCGCATCCAGCTACATTTCAAAGCTAAAATAAGGGAGAAATTTGTGGTTTGCCAAGTGTATCAGGACAGTAATGACTCGTTGCGGGTTTATTGCAGGTCCCGACAAGACGCCAACCGAGCACCGAATCTGGCTGAGTCAACGCTCTCGTGACACCTGTACGAGGCCGCGCCGAACCACAAGCAAGGCTGGAAGATCTCCACCGCGCCAGGATTGACTGTGCTGGCGAATCAGTTCGAGAGCGGCACTCCTACTATTCTTCATGCCGGCGTCCATAGCTGCCTTTGCGACAGCGCCAATGTTCTTCCCCTCAGAGACAGCACTTTTTATCGACACAACATGGCACCAAAAACAGCACACAGCACACAGACCGAAACAAATTATGAGAAACTTATCCACTTATAAGAAAAAACTATGAAGTCACAGCACTCAAAGATAAAAAAAAGCTTAAACGAGCGTTTCCACGACATCGCAGAAAGCAACCACGCATTGGTGTGCGCCGCCTGCCATCAGCGCCACAGAAGCCACATTCCGGAAGGTTCAGGATAACTGACACAGCCAGGAGAGCTATCCGACATCCTAGGCACACATGAGAAGACCCGGCGGTGCAGCGACAAACTCTCACAGGTACCATAAGTATAATAGCACATGTCCCACAGAGGTACAACACGCATCTTCAAAGGTAACCGGCTCAAGAGGACACGTCACCTTTTATGGCCACAGAATGCTACTGCTGCGGCGACGACAATGAAAACCAAGACAACGGCGCTCACCATAAACATGCCCTCTGAAACGGGCGCAGCATGAAGGACTGCAATCTCGGCGACTACCGTTTTATCCTGTGGTGCGTCTAACGCAATGAGAGAACGAACAGCTAGCAGCGCCTGTACAGTCATGACCATCGATTCTCCAAATGGACATCATGCATTTCAATCGGAAGCCTTTCCCGTTCAGACTGCTGGGCCCGACGACAGATTGTCTCTGGTTCTGTGCGACGGTAACTACGGTGAGTTCATGAATTGCTTGTCGATTTTCTTAAACGGCCCCAAGCATTGTGAAAAAATTTCGTTTGTGCTTGTTGGGACAGATATTTACCATGTGGCATTGATGTCACCTCAAATTTATTCTTGCTTGAACAGGCGGAAGCTGCGCATGCGATAATAAACTATAATTGGTTTTTGGGGAAAGGAATTTCCTCCGTATCTGTCTCACATCTTGGCGGTCACCCGAACAGCGCCGTAAGAGAAGGATAAAGGAAGGACTGAGAGAAGAAAAGAAGAAAAAGGTGCCGTAGTTAGTGGAGGGCTCCGGAATAACTTCGACCACCTGGGGGTCTTTAGCGTGCACTGACATTGCACAGCACACGAGCCCTCTTGCGTTTCGCCTCCTTCGAAACACTGCTGCCACGGTCAGGTTCGAACACGGGTCATGCGATAATGAAAGTTTCTTCAAGCATCCGTGGCTCTGCTAACATCAATGAATTTCACAGATTCTATACTGCATGTAACTCCGCTTGCACCTTACCCTCTACAGAACTGATGCTCGGCTCAAACGACAGGCGGTTTATGTCATCCAAGAAATTAACGTATACTGCTCGCCGCCATGATTGTGACACTGAACTAGTGAGAGCCTGCATTTTATTTTTCTATTTTCCTAGAAGTTTCGAATTAGTTGCGTCTCTAAAATGGCAATAACTCTAAATGCGCGTAATCCATCATGGCCAGGGATCTTCACACGGGTCAACCCGGACGAGAGCTCTGCGTGCTTTTTCGCACCGTGATCGTCCGCGGAATTTCTGCCCCGGCGAATAGCCGCTGGCTGCAAAGCTCGTCTTCTATTCAGCACGGTAATATAGGAGATGATCCAGCAATCACCGGAGCAATCGGCGTGTGCAGTAGAGTTTTCCCGAAGAATTCTTACGTTTGTGAAAAGCTGAAGTTTATATTCGAGGCGTTAAGTGCATTCACTTTCAGTATATTCTGAGGCACGCTTCCGAATCCACTGGGCCCTCTAAGCAGGAACACGTCACGAGCAGGCTTTTCGAGCGTGGACGCCGCTGAGCAATGCCTAACTAGCTGTGATCAGCTATGTCGACTCCCCCGGTGGTGGCTACAGAAAACAGAAGCAATATCTACACATGCAAAGAGTTTCAAGCTCGAAACTTGTCGTATTTCTTGCACGCGTATTTGGAAAGGTGCAAACGCTGTCATTTTATTCCCAGCAGCTCAGTCTCCCGCCCTTACGTTGCGAGTTCTTAAAATGCTAGCGCATGAGGTGCAAGACTACGATTCCTTCCTGGCGCCTAAATGTTGCACCCCTTTCACGCAGGTCTACAGACCGTGCCCACTGCCCGGCCAAGTAGCTGCATGCTAGAGCGGCTCTTCGACTCATGAGGTTCGGACACCATCGACAGCAACCGGGACAGCCACAACCACAAGTTCTACGACTGTCGTTATTGCAAGAACTGTCAAGGATGTTCAACTAGGAGTGACGTCGACGTGGATATCTTCGAAACGCTATCAGACTCCGCACAACACACCAGCCTCCGGTCATCGCCAAACAGCCACGGAGCCTTAGATGTTCTCGGCCTGTACGTCTGACTGACAAGAAGATCATGGTGAGTACACCATCTGCACAAAACAAATTTGAATCTAACCTTAAAAGTACTGCGTAGCTGTCACCAATCTGACGCGGCCAGCCAGCGCTAATGGAAGCAAAGTGTATCGCGCATTTTGTTGCCCATCTTCACGTATAGTCTCACAGCAGAAATTCGAAAAGTCGCAGACCAAACAGAAAGCCGTTCCAGACCAGTTATGGCACGTTGTTTTATAGTTATTCCACTCTACTGCCTGCCTGTTTGTACTCTTGTTTTCATTTCTTGATCAGTGTGGACAGGGTCATTTCGCCAACAGCGTTGTTCTCACTGCCGTAAATGTCTCGAGAGCGTGATGCCATAAGGAAAGGGTTAGAGAGATTTCTAAACATTGCGAAAGGAAAGCACGGCATTCGGTACGTGTGATATGGAGTGGAGTCATTGCCTTTTTGCAGGTTGCAGCGATTCGAAAACATCGCCTGGCTGCAAGGTGCGACTCACGCAAGGATGCTTCGCTGCCTTCCGCCTGGCATACGGAATTCCTGAGGAGATACAAGGCTGCGCCCCACTCGCAATCGTTTCGCAGTGCTCCGAATCGATCGTGCGCCGGGACTCATGGTTGGAGCTTCCAAACTTCCGTGTCCTTTTCAACACTGTTTGCGTTCCTCAAGACGGTGACAGATCGCCGCATTTCTGGCGCCGAAGTTTGTGGCGCAAGGATTATTCCTCAAGCGAACGACACCAGCCGCTCATGCGACATATTACGCATCCTTGGCATGAAAACCAGTCATGAGCATCACATCACTAAGTTCCACTGACAAAATGACAAATAATCAAATTCACCACGGGCAATCATGAGCACACAAGTGCCAGCGATCGCAACTACTGCACACACACTTCGAAGAGACCTGCTGCAAGCATACTCGAAGAAAACACCACTGCTGAAAACTACAAGCCAGAAACCCGCAACGCACCAACACCATGACCGCTACATATACACAACCTTACCACCATCGCCGGCACATTTTCAGTTACATATTGTCTTAAAATAATCATAACGCCAAGTATAAAGAGCTCCGATTGCATAACAACCATAACACAGCCACGAAATCACATACTACCTACCCAGGTCACAATGTCGTGCATTATGAAATGTCCCACAAGCACAAAGACAAACACGACTACTTTATTAACATTAATTACCGCAACTTTAGAAAAACGAACAGACGATTACGATAGTCGGTAATGCGAAGTATGAGCGCAGCTCTTCACAAGCCACCTACCACCTCTGGCAGGTGGCAGCCACCTTACATTTTATTTGCCCATTCCCCCGCTCTTGCCCTGCTAGGTGACGTTTCCCTCTGCTACTACTACCTGTCAGGGTATTACGACCACGCCAATAAGACAATCGATTCATATCCCACCAGAAATGCCCAAACAGTAACCACGAAGGACAAAAATACAGCCATGATACCCACAAGCGCAGCTGAATTATCAATCGACGCAAGCCTCTGCACCAAGAAAACGAGAGCAACTACTTGAATGCCACTACAGCGACCACGAGGAGAAAACGTGCCACCTTAACGACTACCAGTATTAGAATCACCGATAACTGGCATCGACCGAAGCCTGTTCTTGGTCGTGACATATGCCAGCGAAGATTATAGAATAATCAAGGCCTCACGATAGAGCAGCAAAAATACTACCGTCTGCCAAAGCAGCTGGAAGAAACTGGAAAAAATTGTGGAACTTCCGCCTTGACGAGCTTCACTCCCCCCTTTTAACCACCATGATCCGATGGCTCAAACTCTGAAGACGACACCTGGAGGCCTTGGAAAGAAATCTGGTGAGTTCAGTGGAATATCTGCTACTTTCTCTAACGTCCAGAACATGATTTGAGGTCCTAGCACAATAGGTTTGGCGGATGCGCGGGTTCCTATGGTCAGCAATGATGAGTGAGTGAATAAACTTTACTGTTCAGAAGGGATCCCCACTCCAGGAATGCAGAGGCAGAGGCCACCACCTAAACCTTAGCTATCGGCAAGCGCTGTCCGTACAGGTTCCTTTAAGTCAGTTGCGCCTTCAAGCATGTGGGAACTGTGTTAACAGGGGGAGCACCTTGTGCATTTGGAGACGCAAAAAAAATGTGGTAGAGGGTGGACAGCTTGTGTGGGAATGGATAGAGAGCCCGTGTTTCCCTCTGACGAAGGAGCAAGCTCGCAATTTTGAGCGCAATCACGCTGGTGCTGTTGGAGTCCATTTCTCTTTCGACGCAATATTTGGAACATGTGCAAGTAAAACAGCACTAATCATCATAAATCACTAACGGATTGGAAAAATTTCCTGCTGTATTCAAAGTTGAATAACCATTAGTAGCCAATGTAAACTTGGCATTCGACAGGTTTGTACCTATTGTTCTATAAAGGCTCCATAGCGCCAGAGGTTTGCTGGTTAAGCAACAGACTGAATCATCCCCTCCTTTGGTTCGGCTGTCGGTCAAAGCATTTTCTAAAACAACACGCGACTAGCTGGCCAGTGCACTGCCAGCGCTGGGCCCAGCTCGGCCTTGCGACGGGTGTGCATGCTTGCTGGTGCATTTTGATTTCGTATCGGAGGTACGCATTATATGAATTGTGTGTGCGACTCCCGCTGCTAGCTTCCACTGGACATTTATGACATAAACTGAAAAATGAAATCAAGAAGCCAGCGCTTCCTCGTCAACTCGAACAAACCCACTGCTGTAGCGTCGCCGCGACAATTTACAAATATGCAGTCATCACGAATCGAAAACTTGCGCGAGTTTAATCTGGAATTTAAATCAAAGTGCAAGTCTCCGCAAGTGATGCTGAAACCTCCATCCGCTGGTTCTCACCACTGAGCATTCAGAATACCTCTTGAGCTATCAGTTTATGAGAACATATTCAAAGTGCCACATTTCCTGTCGGTGGTCCGGCTGTAAGCCTCTTCATGCGACTGGACTTCTGGACGGCTACTTGTAATCAACCAGCGTGATCGATTATCACTATATGATACGTGAGCCACTCCGCACAGAATTCTGTAAAGTGAATAAGTGCTTGAGAGGACAAGGTGGTAAAAAGAAAACAATCATTCCTTTATTGCTGTTGTTCTTTGGCTAAACTATAGACAACTACTGTTTTCTAACATAATTTATAGTATTTTGCTCGCTCACTTATTACGCTCAGCAGCTGCATTTAGCTTCCGTGGACGATGACGAATGCTGATTGTAAACTAACGAAAAATAGGATTGAAGTATGCTCTGGCGTAGAGGCGCGCCCATCGAAGGCAAGGCCAGATAACGTAGGCACGGAGCAAGCAACTGGGAACAGAGCTGGTGGAACACAGTCGGTCTGAGATTCTGACTCGCGCGGCTCACATGCAGGGAGAACTGACGAGCAGCGACAGCCACGACCACCACAGCTCGCGAGAAGCATGTGGTCTCCACCCAGCGGTTCAAGCTCTACTGGTCGTCGACATCGCCCCATCAACTCTGAGCTGTGATAGCGCCACGAGCAATGTTCATCTTTTGCTCCGGCCTTCCGATCAACACCTGCGAATGGTGAGGAGACTCTGAGCAGTCTCTATTTGTACTCACTAGTCCCGAACGCATATAGCGTGTGTTTTGATGATGAGGAGGATAATGATGAATTTTTATACAGTAGGGGATTGGGCATCGAACACCGCACTTCCCGCATGCGAGCGGATGCCCAAACGACTAGGCCACCGTTGCGATCAGCGTGTATTTTGTGTGGTTTTTACCTCCCTTTGTTGTGCTGTTTATCGACTAGTTTTTCCGTCCTGCCCTCGACTGGAGCCCTGAAAACATTTAAGCAGCTCTCTTCAGGATGACATAGTTAATCAGGGTGACGGTTTGGGGGACCTCGATTTGGTTATCAATTGAGAAGCTTTTTCACCACTGACGCAGCGCAGGGCGTGAAGAATAATAGACAAGACTCTTAATTGTCCAGTTTGACGTTCCAAAGCGACAAATAGCTTCTGACAGACGCCATAGTGGAAGGTTCTGAGGTTCTTGAACATTTCCTGACATCGCACAGCACACAGGAATTTTTGTATTCTGTCTGTGTCGTCCATTCGAATCGCTGTCGCAAACTAGCCTCCAACTCTGCTTCCACATGCAAGCTACATGTAACGGGAAATCGTATGACACAACTCGGAACGCTGCACTGCAAGCGGTGCGTCCCAATTTTGGTACAAATGTCGGGAAAACTGGCGCCGCATGTAGGTCTCCCAGTTATGAGCATATATAGACGAACGAAGTTTATGTAAGACTGTCTGAAGTGGCGGTGGTTTGCGTTTCTGCGTGTGTTATACGCTTGCTTGATGACGTCACGTTATTTTTTCTCGAGGTGGGACTAGTAACGCTTTCGCATTACAATCCTTCTGCGACTCCACGTGTTCATATAGTCGCCTTTGCTCACCGTCGTGTAGAATGCTAAACGTTTCCGTTATGTATCATAGCAATAAGTTTATGTTCGAGCTGGCATATCAAATCACTCGGTATTTCGTGCGTCCGCTGTTTACGGCGGGGTACAGTACCGCTTTCTTGAGCATTATCTCCCGAGCCGTTCTTTTTGATGTTGGAAACGTAGCGCCAACTCAAATGAAGTATCCCAAGCGCAGCTTTTGCTGTTTGTGATTCACGCGATTGACCAGGGTTTCCTTTCTTTTTCTGAGCAGTAGGTCACATGAGACTTGCACACTGTGCTCTAACTTAGTCCTTGACGAGCTTATCGTTGAACACATTTGCACCTAATTGCGCTGGATTGGAAAAGAAAACTAGGTATTATCCGCACTCACGAACAAAGCAGGTATTCATGTATACTGACCATCGTCAGCGGTATAGCGGCCTGTGTACAGCAAGGGCCTCTGCCATTTCTCTAATTAAGCCAGTACTGGGCCGGCTGAGCATAACAAATTTGAGTTCTGTGGCGTTTTACATGAAATCGCCACATGCGACTATTACTATCTTATTGTGCTGTGTTGTCTGCAGCATTATTTCCCCGACATGATACAGTCACCGGGCTCGACTGGTCACAGGCTACCTTTTGTTCCGGGAAGTATGCTATCAGGAATCGCCAGCAATCTGCTCTCTCTCAGCTGTCGTCGCCTCTCGAGTTCTGCTGAGCTTAACTGAGTATCTGATTACAAAATTTCTTTCAGTTGCCCCTCAGACTGCCATCAATAATGTCAACGTTAATGACTTTTAAAATCCCGCGGCATTTAACTGCGCTTGCACGTCACTGTCGCGACATATCTCACGTCCCGCCTAAATCATGGGCCCTTAATCTGATGCGCGATCATATAGTCTCATTCCATGAATTCACGAGAGACAATAGCGACCCTCATTAATTAAAAAGAATGACTAAGTCGCAGATCTGGCCGGTCAGGTCTCTTCAAATGAACAAGGTAGCAATTACTCATTATCCACCCAGGAGCCTCCCACGGCTGCCCAGGACAGGGAAGCATTTAATCCATCTTGCGGGATTACCCTAAACCATATCGGACTTACACCATTCCTGCTTCGAGTTGATAAATTCGGCGCCGCCATGTCGTCTGCTAGCCTTCCTAGTTGGGTCTGTTGGTAGAGCGACACCGCGGTGGGGCGACGGTACTGGGTACGCACGCGTGACGTGAATTTATTTTCCTTCAAGTGGCCCTATAGCCGTATATCTGCCCTTAGGTACAGGGTAATGAGTAATTATTTCTCTCCTATTGCAAATTCTCTCCATCTTATGGGGCTCTAAACGACATTGAACTGAAACGCATGAATTATTCTATGGCGTAAAACTCTCGTTAGTTCAAAGTATCCTGGCCGCGCTTCGGTTCATTCGGGGAGCGTCAGTGGTTCCGGCGCTCGGCTACTGATCCGGTGAACCCGGGTTAGAAACCGACCGCGGCGGCAGCATTTCGATGGGGTCAAAACGCAAAGGCGCCTTGTATGATGTGCAATGTCAGGGCACGTTAAAAATACCCAAGTGGTCGAAATTATTCCGGAGCTCTCCACTACGGCACCTCCTTCTGCCTTACTTCTCTGTCCCTCAATTATCCCTTCCCTTATGGAGAGGTTCAGGCATCCTCCGAGAAGTGACACAAAACTGCGCCATTTCCTTTCCCCCAAAGCCATTTTTTTGGGCTGGGGAGGGGCTTGTAGGACGCAGGTTTCTCTCCCCGAGCAACCTCTCGCGTATTTAAACTTCGACTTGCCAGGACGGCAGCCTGCTCACAGTGCGGTTGGCAGGTTGCGATGACGTCGCAACGACACGTGACCTATGTGGAAGGTGAACCATCTCCATTGGTGGCTTTGTTTCAAGGAGTCCCCTGTCGGGGCAGTGGCGCATCCCTTAACAGCTGCACCATTGCGGAAGGTGTTTGATGTGAGCTCCCCGCTATCTATGAATGAAAAGTAGAAAATGACGGTGTCAGCCAAGTTGTACGAAAAGACGACCGCAGGATGCTGCAGGGACGCATTCCCAAGCGGCACGGGTAATCGGCCCAATATTTGAAAGGGTTCGTTTGACTCTGGTTTTTTGTAGGACCATTTTTGGCAAAACGTTTCTAATATTACCAGTTACCTGTGCTGCTTGGATTAAAGCTATCGAGCCATGCACCTAAGGTGGAGCTTTAGTGTGCCGTGAAGTTTTTATCGCTTCTTCACTACCACGTCACTAGTAAAGGTGCTGCAGTTATGTGATTCAGAGATTTACTGCAAGAAATCATAAAACACTTAGCTGTGAAGAAATTCCGCAAAAGTAATTTGTCACGACCAAGAAGAGCTATTGATTCCTTTGTTTTGCTGATGAAAGGCAAGAAGTTCTTTTTCGTAGCATTCCGCTGTTACAGCCCAACTCATGTCTAAAGCTCAGTATGTCGTTTAACTACATAAAGACGTTTTATATTTGGAGTCGCCCAAGAGAGAACACTCTCTGACCCGAGGTGTTAGCAAGTGTTTGTAACACCCTGTTGAGGCACTCTATATCGGCCTGCTGCCCTCTTCATTGCAGAGGGTCACACTGCCAGCCTATAGCGACAAGTCTGCTACCGGTGCGTTTGGGAATCAAGGTGATGCATGTGTACACACTCTCCGCATGGAACATTCTTACACACCCGAATCAAAGCAAGTCCCAGCGTGAAGATATCCAGCAGTGCTTCGTCATGCGCGTCGTATGCAAAACAACATTCCTCCAATTTGTTCCTGTCATCGGCGACTTAAGACCACCTGGCTATTCTGCTCGCGGTGCTCGTGCTTTTCCTCATGATTGCAGTGCGGGTCACTCAACGAGCAACGACATTCTCCGAAGCAAGAGGACCCACAGCTACAAACTAACGGCAACACTACACGACCACAGAAACGCAGCGTTGGACACGGAACAAAGGAGAGCAGAAGCAACAGTGAATAGGACAGTTTGTTTCATCGACCGCTTCCATCTGACAGACCACAGCTCCGAAAAGCACAGAAACAAAGCCGGAATCACCCCGCACAGGCACTCAGTAAGAAGAAACGACAAAAACAACTATTCGCTCACAAGGACCAACCACGACGACGGCGAACGAGCAAGCACAGCAATAAACTGACCTGTCTGAAGTAACATGAACCCCCATCCTACCAGGACATTCACCACTACAGATACCAGTGCTCTGGCGACCACGTCCAAGCATCGACAACTGCAGCGCAATCACGAAAGTCACAACTGCATCTCCACGGATTGAAAAACCGGAGCGCAGCATGGTCATCAGACTCACCCGCATGACAACGCTAGACAAAACCTCGGTCAAAAAAGTGCCAAGAGGACAAACTAAATCCTTAGCGCCATGCAGCTTTTTCACGCGGTAACTACAACGAGGACATTGAGAGCTGCGGCTATCACGCTAAGACGCGAATGTCGACGGCGGGTTGCAGTACATCTAGCACTCCCCGCACAGCTGTGAGAGCAACAACCTTGTGACCAGTGAACAACCATCATCGCTACAGTGACAAGCCTTGCATCATCAGGAATAGCCTCTGGGAAGAAGTGCACGGTGAGTGGATATGAAACCACGCGAGTATCGGCAATAAGCAATGGATCTGAAGGTGATGCGTCTAATCCCGGATCCTTTTATACATCTCTTCTTACCTAGACAGCTTTGATATCACATGCTGCACCACTCTATCACAGCAGCTCTGCAGCTACAAAATGGCATAGATTATTCGCTATTTTGGTCGCTCTCTCTTTCCTCTGTTTAGCATGAAATACAAGCCAGCTGCCTTTTGGTGAGGGGTCTCTTCGAAAAATGTCAACCTTCATCGAAGAGATGTTGTTCTGACTTTTGTAAAATACGTGCCTCCTTAATTCCTACTGAGTGAAACTTATTCAGGTCGACGGGCACGCGGTAGAGAGTGTCGAGCATAGTGATATCAATCAGTGTTTTTCCTTGACTGCGTATACTCGGCATTTCTCTTGAAATTTACAGCCTTCAATTTGCGTTGTATAAAAGTAGAAATTACAGCATGTGTTAGGCTCTTCTGAAGAATAGGAGCCCGCGGGACCGCTTTCTTAAGGCACTCCGGATGTAATGCAATAGCGCGCCGTGCTTTGAGTACACTGCCTCAACTAAGCAGCGGCTATTACCTTTTCGCAGGCTGTCAGAGGGGCCAAGCTTTGAGCCCGCGAATCACGGCTCCTTTGGCTCAACTCCTGATGCTGATGTCTGCCATTGCCTTCGCAACAGCTAGCGACGTTTCTGCTATTCCTCATGTGCCCGTGCGTAAGCGGCACGCACACAGGCCACACAAAACAACCACGGACACCAAGTACGGCACCTCCGCCAAACCATTCCAACCGGCACAACACCTACAGACAATAGCCGCCCTTGTACTGCGACGATCCATGCCACCTGATAGAACACAACCACATCCATGTGCACAACGACAAAAGAAAACACACAACAGTCGTATCAAAGGAATAACGCAAGGCGTCTCCTCCATACACCACGTCCATCTAAATGAACTAACTGCAGCATCATACCACTATTGCGACTCTCACTTCAAAGTACCCGTCACCTCCGGCCCGCAAAAAGTAGACACACAATCATTGCGAATCCATTTCACTGTCCCAACGCTTCCGTAATGGTAACTCTTCGACTGGTCATGACGGCGTCAATGGCGGCCACAGCGTTTTCGGTCATGCTACTGGTGTCCCTCATGTCGAGACCGCTCATGTAACAAGCACACAACCAAGACAACAATTATGCCATCAGCTCTCTTACTGCGACAACAACATTACAGCGAGCACTACCACTACTACTTGCCAACGCGCTGAGGGGGCGCTCATCGCATCGATGGATAGACAGATATTTGCAAGGCGAAATCACCAATACAACGACGGTTCTCCGTCGAACCGAAGCTGTAACGTTTGCGGCCACTCGCGGCGCTTCTTGAGAGAAAAAACGCGACAGAACCTATAGATTCATAAGGCAGCGACAACTACCATAATCACACAGAGGAAATTACCACTGCGACAATAGAGACAAGGCTAACAAAGTCACCAACTACACAAAGCGCCGAAGTCGAAAACAGTGGGAGCAGAGACTTAAATTACGCCGACTACCGAACATGTAGGAGGTGCAGTTCAAAATAGAGCACCACATGAAGGGAACAAACACGGCCAGGACAGCTGCAGACCGGAGCGCTCTTGAACCTGCGGGTGTTCCTGGTGCAATCAGAGGCTGCTGTTGAAGCGGACATGCAACTGCGATTGCAACGCCGGTTTCGGTGAGTTCAATTACCTTATATTTAGCTGTGGTCTACGTAATCTAAAACCGTCAGCACTAAGCAAAAGAGCCGCTACTGCTTCCTGAATAAGTCGTAATATGATGATCTTAAGCCCGGCGTATAAATCTAAGCCCGGCGCGCATGAGAGTTGGAGTTGGAGGCGCAATTCAGTTATCTACTCATCATTCATGTCGTTTTAAAACGCTCCTTTGAAATTCGAGAGCAAAACTGCCATGTAAACTGCAGACGTTCGTACGAGTGGACGTCGTTCAGTACGCTCACTATAAAAGTCGTCCCTAGACGAGCCTGAAGGCGTACGGGTCATCTAATTTTAAGCTGGCGCGCCGAAACAAAAGTAAAGAACCTCGAACCATTCCAATTTTTGTAATCTTTGCACGTATCCTTGGGAGTTGAAAACCCTGTCGTATTTCCGGCACCTCCGCCAGCGATCCTTACCTTGCACATTCCCAAAGTGCTACGCTTTGAGGAGTTAGGATTAAGAGCCCTCTCGGGCACCTAAATGTGGAACTCCTCTCATGCATGTCCGCAGATCTTGCTTCCTGCCCGGTGGATCGGCGAAGTAGCTGCCCCTCGAGAGAAAGAGGTGAGTGGACCGTCTGGATGGTGAAGCCGGGTTGAGTGCAGAGGTGTTTTATTTGTGGCTTGATGCTTGAGACCACGGAAAGCGTTGTTTTGAAAAATGGCACTTACACTCCTAACGCAGTGAAACTCACTGAGCACAGAGTTCGGTCATTCAAAACAGGACTTGAATGAGCAGCTTCCACTACACCACTGAAGCTGCTCAAAAGCTTACGCCGGGTCTGAACACCACAAATTGGCTCCAGTTTTTTTTTTTCAACGAGTTTATTGCATTAAGCACCCGAGCACCCGCTGGTCGAATGAAAGTGTCTGGCCGCGGAGCTCAGTGGGCCGATCGGGGTGGCAGAAGATGGCGTAGCTTGTAGAGATCGCTCCCTGCGTCAATGATTGGAGGTCCGAGCAGACGTTCAGGGGTGATAGGAGTACGCTTGGAGACCTTGGGGCGTAATATTGGCACAGGCAGCGTGCCAAAAAAATACAACACCTTTATAAATTCAACCAAAGCACTCACTCCCCATAGCCCATCCGAACCCGATTTTTCGTGGGGGAGATCAGTAGACTCACGGTCACTATCGCCGGCATAGGTTATGTTTAGCAGAAAATGAAATAGTAGATTTGTCACCTGTACACTTTCTTCTGGGGAGCAAACATCCTAAACATCTTTAATGTGGTGTGTGGCACATTATAGGGCAAGCCTTAGCTGTCTGCTTACGTACAATTAAACTAACTCGACATAAATGGTTTTGCACAGCTACACATGACCAAGCCAACGCCGGTTCATTCTCTTCAGACTTCGCCTGCGACCGCTGCAACGCACATGCCTCGCCCTTAAGCAGTCTCACAGCACAGCGTGAGGTTTGACAAGCGGTGGCATGAGAAAGAATAAAACAGTAAAAAGGATGAAACTGTCTTGCCCAAGCTGTACGGTTTCCTACAGCACGCACTGCCCGCTTTACGTGCCTGGTGACGGTAAACTGATGGCATACCGCGAGCTCACTCTCACTAGACGTAGAGTGCTTCGCTTTGGAGCCTCAGCGTTAACTGCTTTGAGCCTAGCCGCCGCTTATCATAAAACTGCTACCACTTTAACCACAACGTAACCTCAAATTGAAATTAACTGAAATGTATGAAAATGTATTTTACCAGTACTCACCTAGTATGCACAAACAAGGCTACCGAAAAGGCTTGAAGCTAAATTGGATAACGTTATGAGATAGGAAGACAGTGGACTAGATGGGGAACAAGAAAATCAAGAAAAAATGAAATGGTTATATGAGTAGGACAAGCAACGCGAATGGAAGATAACCGCGATGGTCCATTGGGGTAAATGAGTGGATTCCGAAAGAATGCAAGCGTATGAGGTACACAGAAAAATTGCACGCTTAGCGCAAAATAGGAGGGCATTAGATTGAAAGTTTCAGTTCCAAAGACATCGCAAAGAACCCTAGTAAACCGAAAGCCACATCAGCCACAGAAAATTTGTCCTTTGACTGTTCGCCTCTGCTCGCCTGCTTCTGCTTCCCGAGTTTCATTTTCAGAGCAGTGCGTC
Source organism: Amblyomma americanum (assembly GCF_052857255.1). Classification (NCBI taxonomy): domain Eukaryota; kingdom Metazoa; phylum Arthropoda; class Arachnida; order Ixodida; family Ixodidae; genus Amblyomma; species Amblyomma americanum. The sequence goes on along the minus strand of NC_135506.1, from coordinate 35,190,952 downwards.
CCGTGTGACGTCACAAGAAACATTGTTCTCACTCTCATAAGGGGCTCGATGGCGTTGGCCACCAGCACAGATACACATGTTCCTAAGCAGTGAGAATATAAACCATTGAGCTCATTGAGAAATTAAGATACAAAATGGGGCATTGCTTTTTTGCAGGTTGCATCCATCCGAGTGCTGCAAGGCGCGGGTGACCACGGGAAGATATGTTGCTGCCTTTCGTCCGGGGCTACGGAACTTCTTGGGGGCTACGCTACCATGTGGCCAGTGGCAATCGTATCCCAGTGCTTGGAATCAGCCGGCAGCTGTAGAAGTGAGGCCGTCGGATCTTCCAAATTTTTGCCTCCATTCTGACGCTGCTTCTATTCCCGACCGGATCCACAGATCGCTGGATTTAAGCCGTTGGAATCGTCGACGCTGGTGCTATTCCTCATGTGAATGGCACAGACCATTCATACAACACAGCAGCCACCCTTCCCAATTAAGCCACACACGTACTTCCCTGCGCTTGCGACCACGATCACAACAAAGCAAAAGCCGCAGTGCAGCCACAGCTATATCAAAGCCAACACCACGACACAACAGCGACATTTAAAACTTCAGCAAGCATAGCCAAAGTACATAACAGCCCTGAAAACCGGAAGCAAGACACCCATAGCAGCTACTTCTGTGACTGCGCCATGAACACTACCCTACCCGCCAGCGCGGACACAGTTCACCGAAACACACCAACGGGTCCGATAACTACAGCATTCAAAAGGGCTACCAGAGCGAGGAAGGACCCGATGAGTGAGACCACAGACAATGTCACATATAAAAACTCAGCCACGCCCCCAAAGAAACACACCAAAGTAACACAAAAAGAAACACCAAGGAAAAAAGCAGCCACACCAAAGAAAAAGAAACACACCAAAGAAACAAACAAAGCAAGCGCAGCCGAAAGTCAAGCGCAGCCGAAAGTCAAGCTCAACCGAAAGTCAAGCCCAGCGGAAAGTCAAGTACAGCCGAAAGTCAAAGTGCAGCCGAAAGTCAAAGTGCAGCCGAAAGTCAAGCGCAGTCGCAAGCTCCATGTGGAAAGAGCACTGAAACACGCAAAAAAAATCGAAATGCCCCTGAAACAAAGAGAATGTAGCGCAACCACAGCAAAGAAAAGTTTTACGCTTCCAGTTCAAAGGAAAATGCAGGAACCAAGAAGACAAGTGTGATATCATACCACAGGAAATGTCGTACCAGTACGACGCCCTCCCAATCATCTGTAATTACCCAACTACGAATCCCACAAAGCATGCTCCCACGAATAGGACAAAGTGCAGGTATCGCGCCCACCAGCGAAGTAAAAAGCATAATTGAGACAAGTCTGCGAATCAAGACAACGCCATCAACCACTTCTAGCCACTACAGCCATCACGACGATTCCAAACACGAGCTGTGCGTCTACCAGTAATAGAAGCGCCACGATTAATGACATCGACTGAAGCAAGCGCTTCATAGTTACCACGCTAGCGAAGATATGGACAGTCAAAGCAGCGCCAGAGAAGGGCAAGAAAAGTAAAATCAATCATTCAGCCAACCAAAGAGATTTATTTCGCCCGCCAGAACAAAAGTAACAGACACTAAAATCTTGACAGACGATTACAATAGCCGGTAATGCAAAGCTTGCTAGCCACCATCTGGGTCCTTCCTCAAGAGGCCACTTTTCAGGTGGCGTTTTGCTCTCCTTTTTCGCCACATGATTACACCGACGTCTGCGCCGACAACTGCGACGCGGGAGCGTGGAACGGGCCTTAAGAGCTGCGCTCTAATATGAAGTGGAGACCGGCGACTTGACGAGCTTCACGTTCCCTTTCCTCCAAGACCATTGCCAGGTTGTTCGAGTGCAGCAGAGACGTCCATGACCCTTCGAAATAAATTCGGTGAGTTCAGTGCAATCTCGGCTGTTTCCTCGATGAGTGAGTGAAAAAAACTTTGTAAAATGTAAGACAAGTTAACCTCCGCTGCTCGGTCGGGGCCCTCATTCCAGGTCTACAGTAGCAGGGGCCCCTGCCTAAGCTCTAAAGATCAGCCAGGGCGTTCTGCTCAGCGTTCTGCAAGTCATCCTTGTCTCCCAGTATTAGGGATCAGGGCTGCGGTAGTAGGCGCACCCGTTGGATACGGCCATGCCCATACATGGCCCGTATGATGGGCAACGGCTGCAGTACCGTAGAGGGTAGTAGTGAGCTATGCGCCAGTGTGGATAGGAGCCAGTTGATATTTGCCGCCAGGAGGCGGCTTCGTGTCGCGACAGTAATTTTTGTGACAGTTGAGGAGCCCGCGTTCCCCTGTACCGTCGGTGCAACCTCTGAACTGCTTTGCCACCCTTCACCAGTCCCGTTCGGGTAGGGTGCTTCCTCCGACGCCGTAGTTGCAATAACATTGTTTACGGGAATTTATCCAGTGTAGCATAAGGTGCTGGTTATTTCCTTAATTCATGCTTCTTGCGACACACTGGGAAATGTCATTAACTTCATCTAGGCTAAGCGCAAGTCCAAGAGCACCAGTGTGCAGTTACCACTTCCTGGTGGGTAAAAAATGACCCGTTTTGGAGCCGCTTCGGCTCCTTCAGGGGTGGTAGGGGCCAGTTTGGCTAGCGGCAACAAGTTAGAGGAAATTGTGGCGAAGAGGAGGAATCTTACGGGCGGTGTGGGTCGTCGTGAAGGGTGCGGAAGAGGTAAAGAGAGTCTGTACGTTTGAGACGACACCGCTTTATCGTCATCTCGAACAATGTGCATCGCTATAACGTTACCAAAAATCCAGCTACCATCGATCGCAGCTACCAGCCGCCATTAATCACTTAGTGATGCAGTTTAGAAAAACTGGTGTTTATAGCTGAGCATACACAATATCTCATGCGCGGTTACTTTGCGCAGTCACATTGAAAATGCCACTGAGATGCTGAAACCAATAGCAAAACACAAACTAATCAATGCCATATTTTTAAAGCGAAAGCTTTACTGGCTGTGAACTTGCGATTTCGCCGTGGCGGTGTTTCGAGGAGGCACATGACGTCACAACGCGAGCCAAGATCACCGCGGGTATTTCTCTCTTGCTCCCTAGTCACAACTGCCCGTGCGCCACTAGTACCACCGAGCCACAGGTGTTCCGCCGCTGCGCAGCGCCGCACCTTTCCTCAAAATCAAACTTCCAATTCTCAGTTTTCTCTTTCTTCGTTGTCTCCCTCATTTATCCCTTCCTTTACGGCGCGGTTGGGGCGTCCACAGAGATATGTGAGACAGTTACATTGCCATTTGCTTTCCTCAAAAACCAAACGAAACAAGTTAGCCGAAGGCGTTCATAGAGTTCATTGGCATTGACAACTTTGCAAAGGCCGTTCATTTTCACGAAAGGAGAGGCGCACAACCGGCTCCGTGGGTCGATGCAGACCTCAATATAGCTTTCATGTACGTGGCGTTGGTGTCCAGCTGCAAAAGCCTGCTTTGATTGCGTTCCACACGCTGGATAGGCCGCGCGCCCTCCCTGCCGCCCTGGGAGGTGGCATGCAATGAATGGTTGATCGCGAGAGATTGATCACCAAATGAACGCTGCGGCTTAGCTATTGCTGCAGTGCCGCATGTCAGCCACAACGCTCTCAGCACTAATGCATTCAGGCCACATATCTCTCTCACCACCGCCACTTGTATCAAAGCACGAATGAGGCGTCCGCATATCCAGGGAGCCAGTCATGAGGCCATCCTTTGCTCAAAGCCATCGCAGTCTAGAACATTGTCAATGCCAACGCCAACGAACACAGCAAACGACATCTTTCGCTTCTTATATCCTGTATTAGCTGAACTAATCCGCATCAATTTTTTATAGTAGTCGGTATACAAAATAAAGTTGTTCGGCATGGTACTAGCATGTTTTTCCCGTTCTTTCTTTCCACTTATCTGTTGTGTCTAGGCTTTGTGAACCACGACAAAGACTACCGGATATCAACTAACGAACAAGAGGCGCCAAGTTCGCTCTGCCGTGGAGCCTGTGCCTGTATTCGAACCTGTTGCCTCCTCTGGACAGTCTCTTCAACCTTCTCAGGTGAGGATACACGAGTCGGGGTTTTGACCGGGTTTTTTCTTATTCAGGCGGAAGTCAAGTCTGATGTCCACCCGGACCACGAGTGGATGTCCGGCACACTTATTCGCAGTCTACCGGCCCAAAGCTTGCTCCTGGTGTCGTTCGAAAAATATTGGTGTCAATATGGTTCTAATGGTGTCTTTACCTACTAGAGACAGAGCCCTAAAACTGAAAAACTCTTAAAATCATCCAGGAGCAGCTGAAGGCTTTTATCAGCCGCCACTTGAAAATTTCTGAGGTGCGCCCTTTCGCAGGAGGTTCAGTCTGTGCCGATCCTCGGATGACCGGTGCGTGTTGTTCATCACACATCCTTCGAGTCTTTTCCAGTTACACATTTCATACCTGAGCAACTCTCTTGTACCAAAGGCATCATCCGCGGCAGGGACCCATCGGCTTCTCCTTAGGAAATGCTTGAGGGCCTTTAGGACGCCGGTGAGACGTGATAATAGTATTCCGCTGTTTCAGAAATGTTGATTGCTCTCGTGTGCCTGCAGAGCCCATAATCACAGCTTTTGCAGGGTTTTCGCGCCCATCTGAGCTTAAGGTTCGGCCCATAGTGTACTGCGTCGACCCGCTGCAACCTCGACCTTTTGCAATGCAGAAATTTCTGGCATTTTGGTCATAGCAGCAGAGCTTTGAAATCAGCGACGCGTTGCCCGCTTTGCACGGACAACCATTTTCCTCAAACGTTAGCTCATCTGATGTGCCGAGTCGTAGTCTCTGCTGCGGCAATCATCCGGCTGATGATGCTGACTGTTCAAAATGTTCTGATTAACGGAATGTCTCTTGTATCGGCAGCTGTGTCATAGTGCGGGCTAAACACTGCGCAAGCGTGAAGTTTTCTTTCTACCTCGCCTTGTTCCCCTTTCCGTTCTCTCTCCCGGGGCCTGATTACGCAACTGTCAATTAGGAAAATTGTCAAGAACTTGTCAAAATGGTGTCAATAAGCCTCACCCCTATGAGTCGGTCGTCGCCGGCGGCCATTTTGCTTTTTTGCGTCATGGGTGGCTGCAGATTACGTCACTGGTGTGGCAGAAGTGGTGACGTTGCACACCTAACTATGCAGCCGCTAATTGACAGTTTTTTGTGACAGTTTCGAGGCCGTCAATTTGACCGTTGCGTTTGTGAGAGAAAATGGAGGTGGTGTACGCGGCGTTACGACTGAGGCGGCTGCGCTGGCGCGAGCAATGGCGAAGGAGGGCGCACGAAGACGCGCTTGACCTGCCGGACGAGCTGTTTCGACGCCTTTTTCGACTTGAGAAGCAGACTGTGGAGTGGATATGCGACGAACTCGCCGATGAACTGGGAGGATTGCTTGCGAGCGCGCTGTCGGTGCGGCGGCAGGTGCTGTGTGCACTGCGGTTATTTGCCACTGGCGGCTTTCAGGCTGCCGTTGGTAACGAGGCGCACATCAGCATAGCACAACCGACGGTGAGCAAATGCGTACAGCCGGTGGTGGAGGCAATTTGTAAAGTTAGTGCGCAGAAGGGTTGGGTTCCGTCGTCACCTCTGTGACACTCAGCTACATATAAATAAGACACGCTTATGCTGGCAAAGCACTTTATTTTTCCCAGCAAACGGCACTTCGTGGTCGTCTTCTGTTTCTCAAGGGAAAAGAAACAGACAACCACTCGTCACATACTGCAAGACCTCACCTCTTGACATTTTTTTCATCGATCAAAAGAGCCGAACAACACAGACTTCAACAAGTTGTCTTCGTCGATTTCGTTCCGTGCGCCCGTTGCAAGTTCGCTCAGTAGTCACGTACCTATCACTGCAGTCGTTGAAATTTTTCTGCACACTTCGGTCAACCGCACAGTAGCTTGATTCCAGACGCCGCGTAACAAACAATAACACGGCGTGGAATCGGCTGCTTTAGTGCAAAGCGACTTGACGTTTTACCGCCGTCAGCGCATCCCCGCGGCAGCAAAAGTTACCCGCCAGCCAATTTATTAGCACAACTTCGAACGTTTTTTCTTTTGCTTAATATTTTCCAACTATGTTTTGGCAAAATAAAATATAAGTTATTTTGATTGCAGCCTATTTCTTAAATCTTTTTACAAAAATTTTGCAGACGGCCTGTCACCGTCCAAATATTTGCTCTCGGGGCGCTGCCCTGCTGTAATTGGCTGATTCCTCGTTGCGTCAAGCGGTGACGTCTCTTCGTTTCATCATTCGACGTCACTGTCAATAACGTTTGACAGAATAATCCGGCACCTGGATTACTGTATAACCACCCTCTGTTGACAATAAACGCCAGTTTTTACCTGTCTCGTTCCCATGCGTGAACGCTCGTTCCGTTCCTGCCGTGGCCTATCGGCTGCGGCTATGTTGCAGTGTCCTGGACATCATCCAGCACAGAAGGTCCTTCTGAGCTATCAAGAAAATACCCCGGCGGGTCTTTTGAAAAGGTTAGCATGCAAAAGTTATATCAGGTGTTGAGGCAAAAGTTCGTAATATCTTAAGCGAAACAGCGACACAGTTAGTTTATTATATCCAAGGTCACACACTAAGTTAAACCCGGGGCACAGACGCTGTAACGCAAGTTCGTAATATCCGAGCTTAATGTGCGAAATTTCGTTGTATACGAAGTTAACGCTGGACAGGTTGTTTTATTCGAGGTAGCATACTAAGGATAGTTTACCAAGTTCGTATAGGTAGTACACTAAGTTCATTCGTACCACGCTGGGCAGGTTGCCACCTGCCACTGGCTACTCACAGACGGCGGTCGCCATTTTCACTTTGTTGTGGCCGGGCAGGTGGGAGGCGCCTGTCGTCAGACAGTGACGACATTGTGGGGAATCCACGACGGCGCTGCATCGAACGTGCATAAGATCTTCATTTATGCAGTACTGTGCGCCAGAGGTGCACTGTGCGCTCCCTCTATTCTTGTAAAATTTTGCTCGACGCCGCCGCTCTTCGCTTGGGCCTTCGCGCGAACCTTAGCGTACATAGAGCTCAGCCTCTATTCCTAAACATGAACATGCCGCTTATTTTCATTGCGAAGCACATTACTGCTGATCAAGCTGATGTACGGTCTAAGCAACGTATCTTTATGTTAGTGGCGTGGATAATTTTACCAAGTCAGTCACAACTGAGCGTTCTTTCAAAACATGAAGTTGGCAATTGGATTGTCGTCACAAGCTTGCAGCCGCGCTTGTGGTTATAAGTGGTTCTTTTTTTCTTCCATTTCTGCTCTCAGTACCGAAGCACTTGCTCTTGTTTAGAATGGTCCGCAAGTAATCGGCCATGAAATAAGCTCTTCACACTGTTCAAAGTACGGAGACGGCTATGCAAGATACTTCGTACAGCGACAATATACAAAACGCATTCACGCGCGCCGGCCGCTCCCTCGGAATCTCGGCTTTGTTCATTTTAGCGCGACAGTGTAGGTCATGCTCCGAAAGGGAACAGCAGTTCCTCGCGTGAGCACCCAACACTTTTCCCGCCGAAAAAAAAACATTTTGTTTGCAGTTTTTTTTTCTGACTTCCCATTGAGTGCCTCAAAGCAGCGGCGCTTTTCCCGTGCAGGCTTCTGTGACGTGGCCGCAGCTGAGCACAGCCTGTCCCTACTCGTCAGCGGCTCCGCGAGCATCTGCTCCTGTGTCTCCAGAAGGATGGTGGCGACATCTACCCAACCATAGAGCAGTTGCTCTCGGCAGCTCTTTCCCGAGCGTTTCAACTCGACGGCCATGGAAAGTCGTGTGGGCCGCGTACAAGTAGGCACTGCTATTGTTCTTCATGTCGAGCAGCAACAGATGGTAACTGAGCTCTGCCTGCTTTACCTGCTGGTGGCGCTGCTGCCATTCCTTATGCTAGTGGTGCCACCATCCGCCATAGAACTCACGCACAACACAAGTACATCCACCATAATCGCTGTACGTTCACTGCAGTAATACCACCAAAGCGTTAATTTCAACAGTTGAACACGTGCGATGGCCTCATTGAAGTGAACCGGAATTGAACAGGGGCTACAATGAACAAACTACGATACCACAGGAGCACGCACGCGACGAGGCCACAACCCACATTGAACTCTACAGCCACAGCGGCAGCAACCACACCGACCACATCGACGTAGATAAGTAAACTTAGAAGAAGCCCCGGTGACTCCCAAGGCTATGGCGTTTTGCTACTGATAACATGATCGCTGGATGAATGCCGACAGCTTCGGCCGCTGGAGAATATAGAAAAAATGCACGTATAATGAGATTCGATCGCACAGCGCCATATGTGCCTTATTATACGCAAGCCCACTACTCTATATTCTATAAACTCTATTCTATTCTAAAGATTCGTTTTTCCAGACTGTTTTCCGGGACATCGCCAGCGCTATCGAAAACGAAACATGGCAATACATGGTCTGCTCACCTACCTGTAAAACCCATAAACGTACCCATAAAACCCGGAAAACGTCTGTCAAACAGCGTAACCACACTGGACATATACGCATTAAATGCAGGAAAAGCTTCCAGATGCTTTCCTCTAGCTCATCATGTATGCCTTGTCAAGAACGTCATTTCTCCTGTTCCTCTTGGCAGAGGAAATTTCAGCCCAGCAGACTTGTCTGCTGGCGACGCTCCTGCTGTTCCTCATGCCGGAAGCGCTGGTTATTCAGTGGACATCTACAGACCCCAAAACATGAAGAGCCATTCCTGCACATAGACCATAACCCTCACACACTACAGCCACGAAACGCACACCCCAACAGAGTGGCCATCTGTCCAACCACCATTACGAAAACCACGGCGACAAAGGCACAACTACCACGAACATTAGCTCGGCAAAAAGAAACACCTCAGCCATCACTCATACACATCAACCGTCGCCACTAGCGGTGCGTCAACTGCAGCGGCAGCGGGGAACGAACATGAGATCAGCTTCCACCGCGACACGGACCAGCGACCAGAAAAACTGCCCTAGCTCGACCACCACCACCACAACAAACTATACGGCAATGACGACCATTTCGTTGGTAATATGCTCTCCTTCCAAGGCTGACCAGGGATAACCAGATAACAGAAAATTAGGCGGGTTTAAGCATGGTTTGAACCTGGTTATACGAGCGAAAACTGTTAAGAGTTGACGCGCTCGGACTGGCGTTCATGGCGAGACTGAACGACCAGCGCCAGCGAAGCAGCTGTGAAATCACCGCTAATCTCGTGGTATTACAGCGGCGAGGCTCCGAGCGCGCGCAGGTGCGACGCGTCTCCGCAGCGGGTCACGTTGCGTGACGTCACACGACACACCACCGCTCCGATGGCTGAAGTGTGGTCGGAACGGCACTTGTTCTGTTCTTCATGAGGGTGGCGACTGTAATCATGTCTGCACCCTTTGGCGTGCATTCTTTGATCGGGGCACTAGTTGTTTTATGCCGGCGGTCGTGGCCATCCAGCACTATGCGCAGCCTCGAATATAGAAACACTGTCCTCTGCTCCCAAAATTTCCCCAGCTATAGTGCTTACAAAGCCCCCACAGCTTCCCCTGCTAAGAGAATTGTGCACACAAGGTTACTGTGCGGAAACTATCAGAACCGAAAACACCTATAAGAATCCCCCTGTAACTGGCGCGACCATGACCATCCTAATGGTAGTCATTGACATACAACAAGACCGATAGCAACACGGCCTCGACGACCACGACAACGAATTGAGCAATGAGAAATACTGCAACATCACAGCGGTGGCCTTGTTGTTTTAGTGTTAGGCTAGTATTCGAAAATTGCAGAGTTCGATCCCCTATTGCGCCGGCTGTCCTCCGGTTATCCAATCAGTACTGAGCAGCTTTGTACTATGCTGCTTTTGGGCGAAATAGGTCCGCGTCAACTATCGCAGCTATCGCCAACTCAATCGTTTTCTGCCGACTTCTTCCCGGTTGTCATCCTCTTCTTTTAAGCAGTATTTTTTTTCCTTCTCTGCTCTTGATATGTTCCTTAATAATTGCAGGAAGTTGCGGAAAGTGGCGAATATGTCGGCTGGAAGGGCTTCCGGGTAGTTCTTCCGATGTTTCTCATGCCTTAGCCAAGTACTTGTTCTCACCAGGGATACGTAAGACCCCGTAGATAATTGTCAAATGCCAGTCTGGGTCGCACATCACCGGGTTGCAGATCACCGGCACGTTCCTTCTACCTGTTCCCTTGACACAGTCTGTACCGAGCATGGCCATTTCCTTTCTTTCTTAAACCAACCACTTGCGCTTCTCTTTCCCTTCTTGATACTTTGCGGATATCAATGATGTCCATTATCACTTTTCATCCCCTCCAACCGTTCTTTATTGTCCACGGGTCCTCCCCATTGCCTTTAAATCCCAACTGGGGTCCGCATCTCTGCCTTCTTCCCAGCGCTTCTCCGTTCACCATCCTTTCCTGGTGCACAATTGGCCGTTTCTTTCCTCATGGGACTTCTTGCTGTCATGCCGGCCGTAGACGGGGGCACCAAATGGCCAATTTTGGTGGGCTTTTGCCCTGCCTCTGCTACCCAGGCATGGGGTTTTGTCCCTTTTGTTTGGCACGGGTTCACCATTTTTCCCTGCGCCCAGGATTAGTCTTTTCTCTTGGCATAGGCCCACTGTTGCCGCTTTTCACACTCCTCTCTTTCTCCTACCTTATTTGTCAATCGGTAATTTCTTCTCTACCCGTTCTTCTATGCTCACCCTTATCCTCTTTCTTTCCTTCTGTACTCTCCTTTTCTACCCTCTACAGTGCCTTCCTTTTCTTCCGCCCGTTTGTAAATTGCGCCTTCTTGCCAGCAACCATTAAGCGCTAAAATTTTTGGCCACAAGAGCCGGCTTCCTACCTCATTCTACTTTCACTGACCTCTTTTAACGGGACTTTTCTGCTCTGCTTTGCTCGCCTTGCTGAACCTTTTAAGTTTGACAGATTTTCTCATTCTATTTTGTCATGAAATCTTCTTTGGGCGCCTCCTCGCCTGTAATCTTTTTTTGGACTGGTTTACACAGGCTATAACTATTTTTCTGCAACCTGTGTTTTAGGTGTTACCTGCCATCGGACGAGTTTGACAAAAGGGGTCACATAATTGAAAAATGGCGTTTGATTCCAGCTTGCGTAGATGCAAACATCTTGTAGTATGGCGCTCTATATCCCAGTTGCTCTTATGCCACTTAAATTCATGATCAGCATCAAATACCGTAACCGCAGATACTAAGTCCTGCACACCAATGGCGACGACCGCAAATACGTCCAGAATACCTGCCACTGCGAATGTGCGAATCATCAGCAGTGCAACTACGAGAGCTACGATAGCAACTGTACAGCCACGACCGCAACTTCCACGTCAACGACTATCACAGAATAGAAGCTGCAGCTGCACTGCAAACACGGTGGCCATAACCACGACATCATCTTTCTAGAAAGCAATGCATTTCACTAGCCATGACGGCCATGGTCTCGTTACAGCCCTTAAGAACACGTACAGATAAAACCGGCGCGAGAAACACAGTGCAAGAAACAAGGAGAGACCATAACGACCGGAACCGACAACCCAGGATTCTGCTCGTTAGGCCACCAGAACCGCGCTCCGTCGGTAGCTTCCGGATTCGGGTTTTCGTCGTTGGTCCCGGGTCTCTTCTGGTCATACGCCACGTGCCACGTGCCTCCAGCCATCGGCTTTCTTCCTCCTGGCTGCCGGGTCTCCTGTGCCTTCGAACATCGCTATCCTGCCGTCCCGCTTGCCGAAAGGGTCATTTCCGCCAATGGTCGTGCCGATGAACGTTTGGAGAGAAGTTACCTACTTCCCGAAAGAAGCTGACGTCATCGATTACACGGGCCGACGCTACTGAATACGTCATGAGCTGAGCTACGACATCGGTGATGACCTTACATCGCCACCTGGTACACAACCGGACAAGAAAAAGGTGAGAGTTCCCTTGCATTTTACCGATGGTGTAAAATGTGCAGACAATAACAAGCGCACCAGAGAAATTGAAATGCCTTAAAGACTCCTGTCTGGGGTAACACACCTTGAGAATAGCGGCCATTGAATAGAAGAGAACAGTCACTGAAACCGACGAAACCAAATGTTTCTATTGTTTTTAGGTTGTTGATCACCAGAAAATTAGTAGCGTAATCATTTCTTACGTGGAAAATCTCTGGTTAGAAAAGAGAATAAAAACATCCACGCGGGAAATGAACCTGTGGCTTCCGCATGCTGCGAGCGCTGCTTTGCCAACCGAGCAAAGGCGTCGATCGCGCAGACTTCTACATTAGAGGGTTTTTAATTTGCACGTAACCCAATCCTAAAAAGTAAGACCAGCAACTCATAACGGCAGACGTAGGAACATCCTGTTATAGCGCAAGTGTCACGTGGAATGTGATCGAATACTGAATGAAGGCGGTGGCTCCGCGATACTACGCTATGCTTCATAAGGCATCAATACTCCCACAACAGAGGCCCTCCTCCAGCTATTTATCAGCCAGGCCAGGGAACTGAGGGGATTTTTACCCACACGCATGAAGGAAGCCAACGGTTTCTGAAGCCAACGAAAGCCTAGGGGAACGTTACCTTTTGTTTTAATATGCACTTGATCAACGGGAAATTAGTAGTGTAACAGTTTTTCACATCGAAGAAATTATTAGAAAGTAGAAGACAAAAAGTGCCCGCGATTTATCTGGTTAAGATTAATGTGACTCAGGCGCGCTAACACGTTTGCCGTTGTTAAGCGAGTTGCACCAAACTTTCTTGCCGTCGTTCCTCAGCTCGGGACAGGGTGAATTGTAGACACATGGGAGAGCCCTTTGCCCTGGAGTGGGCGTAGTCAGGCTCGTCGTGATGATGATGGTGGTGGTGCTGATGAAAGGTATGAAGCAGGTTGTGATGACGCCACGTGGTCACGTGACCTAGGTGTCCCACCTAGGTTGCTGAAGTGGCCGGTTGCTCCGGATGACCGAACTGTTTACACGTTCACTGTACCATGGGTTGGTCACATGGTGTATTCCTGCTATGCAGCGGGAATACTGAATGCCGCTATGCTGCCGTGGGAGAGCTCACATTGTTCAAAGAGCCTGATAAAACACATGCCAAGCAGTGGTTGCAATTTTTAGAATGTTACAATAAGATCGCCGACAGCTCACTGCTGAGTGACGTCACACCCAAGAAAATTTGAGGGTGGCCCACCGATCAGCCACGACGCGCATGGCCCCTAAAACCACAGCCGCAGTAAACGTGTAAACGTGAGGTTTCAGAATAAGGCAACCTTTGGACGCTTCACACGCGCGGTTGTATTTATGGTATGCGAGCGATCTGAGATTCAAAATTCAACATATTGCACTGCTGATCAGCGAATCCGCTCGCATAGTGGTGCAAAGAAATAAGACTGGATATGGTCCGTATATCCATAAGGTGCGCGCACATTTTGCGCTCAGTGGTTGTTCTTAAATGCAAAGCTTTGTTTCCTCTCTTTGCAGTTCTTTTTAAAAATAAAAACAATACTAATATTGCACTTCTTGTGACGCTCTTTCATTCTAGGTCATTTCACTGCGCTAACCGCCACCTAGACTTCAACCGGGGTGACATCGGAGCCTCCTGCCGCTTTCGTGTTGGTCTGTGCCACCGTTCGCCTGCAGACGATGCCACATCCATATAGCCGCGTTCAAGGATGGACAGTGCTTGCTTCCAAACGGGACCATGCTCCTCATTTTGTGTCAGCCCCCCCCCCCCCCCCACCGCCCCTGGCAGGCATCGGCGACACATGTTCTGTTCTTCTTGTCGGCTGCCGCCGCAGGCCAGCTGAAACTTCCAAGTGCCGCAGCGCAGTCCACAAAGCATCATCGGCCAGAGCGACCACAGCGACCAGCGCTGACAAGCACCGCAACATTTGTTCACCACGGCGCACACAAAATCACGATGAAAACCGCCGCAAGTACGACGACCACTCTCACGAAACATCCACTAGTACCATGCACCACAGCCATCTCTGCTTAGCCCCAACCCCTTATCGCACGACACACGCCAACCACAATCTCAGCTAACAGTTTCATGTACACATCTCCATGAGTTTCACGCTCACATGTATGCGTCAGTTTCATCGTCAAATCTGCCTCAGTTACCGCAACGCCAGGCACACACACACCAACCACAATCTCAGCTACCAGTTTCATGTACACATCTCCATGAGTATCACGCTCACATATGCATCAGTTTCGTGGTCAAATCTTCATCAGTTACCGCAACGCCAGGAACACGCACACGCCAACCACAATCTCAGCTAACAGTTTCATGTACGCATCTCCACGAGTTTCACGCTCACATATGTATCAGTTTCGTGGTCAAATCTTCATCAGTTACCGCAACGCCAGGAACACGCACACGCCGACCACAATCTCAGCTAACAGTTTCATGTACGCATCTCCAGGAGTTTCACGCTCACATATGCATCAGTTTCGTGGTCAAATCTTCATCAGTTACCGCAACGCCAGGAACACGCACACGCCGACCACAATCTCAGCTAACAGTTTCATGTACGCATCTCCAGGAGTTTCACGCTCACATATGCATCAGTTTCGTGGTCAAATCTTCATCAGTTACCGCAAAGCCAGGAACACGCACACGCCAACCACAATCTCAGCTAACAGTTTCATGTACGCATCTCCATGAGCTTCACGCTCAAATATGCGTCAGTTTCGTGGTCAAATCTGCATCAGTTACCGCAACGCCAGGCACAAGGGAACAATCGGGCGACGGCCACAAATATACTGGCTCACTGAGCCATATCGGCATATCTACATGTTGGTTGCGACACCATCGATTGTACTAAATCGCGAAAACTATCCGCTGACGACACATAGGCGACGTGAACGTGGTGTTCTGCAATAAAGTGTGCATTTTTCTCCTATAAAATGCAGACTCAGCGTATCAGTGCTTGAAGGGAACACATGTATCACGCGACTGTAGCCAGGTTGGAAACGACAGTTGAAACCTAGGATCTGAACGTAGTAAATGTTGCAGTCATCAGGAGTGAACCAATCGTATTTTTCATATTTTGCTTCGTGAACAGCCAATCTCTCCAGCACTGATCCTTTAACATACGACAATGCAAGATACAGACCAGAATACGCTACTTTCGCACCGCGACGGGTTCGCGCGTCGTATCAAATTTCGGTATGAGGCGCCGTCTTCCGCCGTGCTGCGAAAACACTACGTGCAAAAACAGAGCTTTGTGACCTTAGCAGCCGGGTTGTGGACCGCTGTGTACGATGTGCGCGACGCATGTTGAGAGCACTGCCGCTGCGAAGTGTTCATCCTGCATAGTTTCCCATAATTAAGGTGTTAAAACTGCCGAAGTGCACCGAATATAGATTGCTGATTTCCAGAGAATGAAATACGAGTAAAGTACCAAAGCACCAGTAAGTACTGTTTGAAACGGTCGACCGTGGCCATCGCCATACATTCGGGACGGCGTGAATAAAAGTCTTCCTTGTGGACTTGAAAGCCTGTTTCCTTGCTGCGAGCCACTCTGTCACAATCCCCCCCCCTTACCTCCCCCCTCGCGTAGGTTTCGTGTGCGTAGTGTTGCCCCACTGTGTACATTACGTGTGGTGACGGTTGGTTGAGGCCTGCGGCTGGCGCGAAGCTCGAACCCAAGGTGGTTGATGTCATGTGCCCCACCGTAGCAACCACTACACCGACCGATTGAAGCCCTGCGCCAGTGCTGCTGCCCAGCCAAGGAAGGCAGGCACGCAAGTGCGTGGCTGCAAGCCACGCAAGTGCAGGCCGAAGCTAAAGCGTTGGTTTTCTTTGTTCACCCTGTATAGCCGCATCGATGTACTGGGTTCAGCTGAAACAGCGCGGTGGCTTGCAGTACAACCGACAGAAGGCAATTGTGAGCCCATT
The DNA here is from genome assembly GCF_052857255.1 of Amblyomma americanum. Lineage (NCBI taxonomy): Eukaryota > Metazoa > Arthropoda > Arachnida > Ixodida > Ixodidae > Amblyomma > Amblyomma americanum. Next base: position 35,175,002 of record NC_135506.1, on the reverse strand, counting down.
TCAATAGTTGGAAGCAGCTGGCATTTGTAGCGATCGAGTGTACAAAACAGGATTGCCCGAATTATTGAACCCTCCCTGATCGTTTTGCGTATTTGCAATGGAAGTGCTAGCTTTGGCAGTCCCTATCCCCTGATTGTTGTCAGCGTGTTGCGTACGAACGATAATGGGCTGACAAAATGGCATGAGAATTTCTTGCACTCACCGGAGGCATTTGCCCTGGACAAGGGCGTCGTTCAAGCGCAAAGAACTTGGACGGAGAAAGACTTGGACAACGCGAGCGCTTACTACCAACACAAGCACATTAAATACACTTTGCTGCATGACGTCAACTGACTGCACCACAGACATGAAGTAGCCGCAGGCAACAACATTCTCGCCTTGTTAGTCAGTGTTATAGATGGTGCGGTGACGAAGGATTAACCCGCTTTTCTAATCAAATCTGCTCTAACGCCCTGACACCTACTTATCTTGCGTGCCCTGAAGAAAGGTTTACATGGCTTTTTATTCTTTTCAGCACAGTCAAGACAATGTTCAGAAAGATTACCTACTGACGTCATCACAATCTGCTCACCATGGCAGGTGGCAATAACCCCATCGAACTGCTATAATTGCACACCTTCCTACTGTGCTGCAGCAATCTTTCATTCAGACATCGGCCAGTATTACCGATGTACTTAGACCCACACGATAGGAGAATTACATCCCAGAACCACATGCTACAAAAGGGGTGCTTCATACCGCATGGTTCTTAAAGCTTTCGGAAAGGGTTAGTCAATTTGGCTAGTTTTTCCAGATTCTAGGGCGTGAGAGCTTGAAAAGCTTTTAGAACCATGCAGTCTCAAGCACCTTTTTGTAGCATGTGCTTCTGGAAAGTAATTCTGCTATCGTATGGCTCTAGGTACATCGGTAATACTGGCCGCTGTCTCAATGAAAGATTGCTGCATTGCTGCAGCACAGGAGTAACGTATGCAAATATCGAGATGGTAATCTTTGTGAACATTGTTATGACTGCGCTGAAAAGAATAAAAATCCATGTAAACCTTTTTTCAGCGCATGCAAGATAGTTGGCCAAGCATATGTGTCAAGACGTTAGAGGAGTAATAGAGGCAGGTTTGATTAGAACACCTACTAACAAGGAAAAAATATATTGTACGTCTCCTGAGAAGCAAGTGGTACGTACAAGTTGTATAAGGTCTCATGAATCTTTTGAAACAGCTGCAATTAGTTTTACACCCCTGTCGAACGCATGGTACCTATAGCACAAAAAATTACAATAAAATGCAGCATATGTTAGTCAAATGTTTAGGGGAATCCCCAAGGTGGAGTAAATTTGTAATAAGGGAGTAATTACTCATTGGCATCCACCCGAACGCAGCCATACGGCTACAAACGAGAGCTATACATCTTTCTCGGAAACTTCATAGTTAAAGAAAAATTCGTCCTGAACGTTCTTTCGTTCTTTAACTGCGAAGCTTTTGAGAAAGCTGTATAGCTTTCGTTTGTAGCCGTATGGCTGCGTTCGGGAGGGTGCCAATGAGCAATTACTCCCTTATTACAAATGGAGCATACTCTGGCTCTGCCGACGCTCGTTCGGCAGCAGAGTTCCTAATTAGTGTTGACGAGCTCGAATTAAAAAATATTTTGTTTTTGCATGCGGCCACTTGATGTCGGCGGTGCTGTAAGTTGACGTCATGCAGCAAGGTGTATTTATTGTGCTTCTGTGTCGGTACAGTTGGAAGTAAGCGGTCGTGTTGTCCAAGCCTTTTTCTGTACGTGTCTTTTGCGCTTGTACTTGATGTCAATGCACCAACTCGCCCAAAGGTTTGTGCTACTGAGTGGACAAAGTGCCTGCAAAAACCATCGCCAGTGGACACAACGGCCTCGATTAAAAGCGCAGGAAAATCGAAGGATTGAACCAGCTGCATCCCTGCAAAATGTCTTCAATTACGGCATCGTGCACCGTTTACATAGTGCTGTTTAGTCGCTATTTCCGTAAGGACCCTGTGTCCTGTGACTTTGCACGGCATCCCTAAAATCCGCGTTCAATAGATGGCGCCACAGCGCTTTCTAAATGGCGGCGCTCAAATTTCGTTCGAGTTGTGGTCAATACTGCGACTTTCTAACGAAAGCAGGACTAGATCTCGACGTAGGAGGCCTACCGAAAACGTGAATAGTTACGAGGAAGCGAACGTACAATGGGTTGCGATGGCCTGTTTTCTTTAATTCAACAGCGCAGTGTCCTGTGAATTTACTACTGTACGAGGAAAATTTAGTAACTTATTGCAGACATCCAAAGCGGCATTCAACCGTACATTGTTGCCCGCCACGGTGGCTGAGTGGTTAGGGCGCTCGACTACTGATCCGGAGTTCCCGTGTTCGACCCCGACCGCGGCGGCTGCGTTATTATGGAGGAAAAACGTTAAGGCGCACGTGTGCTGTGCGATGTCAGCGCACATTAAAGATCCCCAGGTGGTCGAAATTATCCCGGAGCCCTTCACTACGGCACGTCTTTCTTCCTTTCTTCTTTCACTCCCTCCTTTATCCCTTCCCTTAAGGCGCGGTTCAGGTGTCCAACAATATATGAGACAAATACTGCGCCATTTCATTTCCCCTAAAACCAAATAATAATAACCGTACATTGTTTGCGCTGCCACTGACTCAAAATGGGCGCCAGAAATTTTGCCGTTCTTTGATGAAAGGTAGCCCCATGGACCATTGAACAGCCGCTTTGCTGATGTAGATGAGGTCAACTTAATCACAAAACATGTATAATTGCTGGCATCACTCTCCGATCAGAAGTTCATCGTTCAATGGTCCCACCCTCTTGATTTCAAAGAATATGTGGTCCTCGTAAACAGCGTGACTGCATCCGCTGCTTGTATTCACGCTCATCGTCACGGAAATGCATCGGGGCGCCGATAAGCTGCCAATTCCGCTGTTCAATTGATTCGTTTTGGAGACATGTTGGCGGATATCGATTGCATATGGCGGTGACGCTGTCGGCTATATTGCCCTTGAGTTAAGAATAGTGCCTGAAATACGACAACAAAAGGCCGTCTCCCGAAAACCCAAAGCCAGGTTTGTTAGCTGTCAGTTCAGGCTTGATGTAAATGTGGCAACATGACAATTATATTTGAAACAGTCTAGAAGGAAGTGGGAAGTACTCGTTCGAGCAGTCGCAATGTTTCTGTGGGAAGGTCCAATGCACCATGCATACCATGCTCATGGAACTGTCCTGGCGGCCACGTGGCGCATCTGTGAGCATGGCACACAGATGCATAGCACTCCTATAGACTATTCACCAATGGGGTGGTGATGCCCATCACCTTTGGTCTGCCTTCGCTGGAGACGAGTGCTGGGGTTCGGAGGCTGCGCGTTTTTCTTGCTTTCGAGGCCAAAGCATGCCCGATACAAGGAGCCGCACGGACTCCTTACGAAGCAAAATTAATTTCACTAGTAATTATATACTTTTACCTGAAATTACAGTTCCAAAGTAATTCGTTACATTACAAAATTATTAAACCGATAAAAGTAATGAATTATATTAAAAATTACCGAGAGAAGTAATTTAATTACTGTAATCTTGTGGAGAGTAAGCAGCAAGCATCGGAGTGGAGAAGTAGACATCTGGGTGTAGATTCGATTGAACTAGGAAGAAAATATCGAAAGTCCCCCACGAAGAACACCTCAAGACGAAAGGAAAGAGAAACACGACCATAATGAAGCATAGAGCACTATGCAGACACAACAGATGTGAAGCAGTGTAGAGGGAAGTGGAAAGTACTCGTTCAAGCAATCGCAGTGCGTCTGTAGGAAGGCGCAATAGACTGGGAAATGATGAGGACTGGTGGTAGTGGTGGTGTGTTTGAGGACCGTGAAATGGTGTAATAGTTTCGGGTCTGACTCTGTACAGAGGGTGTACAGAGAAGCTGTACAGCCGCTTTGTACAGAGATATTGGTGTTTTAAGGCACGGAAAACACCCAGCAAAATATTTCCTTCCTTTTCAGCGCCATTTCCTTTCGTAAAAAAAAAAATAAAAAGTGGCTGTGGTTCAATCCAGCTGAGCCAAGCTCTGTTAAGCATGGTTTGTGGTTAGACACGGTTTAGCTTTGGTTCACCTCTATTGTATGAAGACTTCAACGAGAGCGAACTGTTTCAGCGAGAGCAAATCGCGTGGTGCACCACGTTCCACAAGTGCAAGAGCGAATCACGTGACACATCACATGCCACAACTGGCGAAGAGGAGCGGCCGAGCAGCAGCCAGCGCAGCTGCGGACGTGTCTGCCAAGCGCACAGCTGCGGCGATGAAGGTAAACATGAAGGTCGTAGCACAGCAAAAAAGCGGACACGTCACTATGGAGGAAAGCTCAAACGATAGCTGCCCGTGAGGACGCTATGATGGGGAGGGAGGGCCACCCTGCGGCGGCATCCTACGCATCTTAAAGCATCGAGGACTACATGCAAGACCACACGAGCATGCGCACGATCTCGATTTGTTAACGGCTTTGGCAAGGAACGGCCGCTCAAAGGCGAAGTCCGGTCGGCTTTTTTTTCTTGTTTTACAGAGGGAGTTGTCAATTTCCTGTTTCCCGTTTATTTCGAGGTCGTTGGCGTTGTAACACCTGAGGTCATGACAAAGCGCCTCGATTTATTACTGGTCAAATTATTGTGACTTCACGCATGGCGTCATTAAAATACGCCACGCTAATTGTCCAGAATGCCAATAACTGATTGGTCAAAACAAAATACCGACATTCGTGACGTCACGTGTTTCGCTGCTGCACATCTCTCGCTCCGTGCCCTGAGTGACAGAGCGCCACGCATACCCCAGCTAACCCCCCCCCCCCCCCCCCCCACCGAACGCACCTCCTCCACACCTTCATTAGTAATGCAAAAGGCACCCGTTTCCAAAGTTCTGCCGGATTCATACAAATGAACATAAATCTGCCGCACGATGTCTGCCACTCGTCAGTATCAATCTGTCTTTACCCAGGATGCCAATTGTTTTTAAAGCAGAAAACTCTACTGCTCCCATGCTGAACCTGGAGGTCATCTGGCATGTGCAAAATCCCGCGTGGCAGCTGCTTTGAGCTTCATCTTCATTCCCTCCTCTTCACAGAGCGTGAGTAATTGCGCTGAAAAAAAGCCGTCAAAATTGCCTGTTGTCCTTTAGTGTCTTGATTCCCAAAAACGCGGCAAAAAGGCGATGCATCTTTGTTAACAATGTATACTTGTATAGATTGCAGTAATGCAACATGCGAAACCAATGAAACGCTCTTTCCAGGTTCCCTGCTGCCTGGCCGCGATTGTCTGTAGCCGGGCTGCTAAAACTTAGGAGTTTCATCAGTTCTCAGAAGTGTCTACAAATGCAAAAGAAGAAGTCAGTACGTTTAGATCGTAGAAAGCAATAAAAACTGCAGCTAACATCGCGGAAACAAGCCCGCGTGCACAAACAGTGAGGCCGGGGAAACTTTCCTGGGTTTAGATTGTAAATGGCGCGTTCAACTTCGTTTCCGGAAATTCCGGAAACCTCGCTTCCGCAAAGACATAACACCCGCTAAAGGTGTCCAACTTCATATCCCGAAACGCCACCATCGCCTGATAGTGCTCAAGAAAAGAATTTGTCATTTATATGTGTCACGAGGTTACCGTTCCGCGAGATCTTTCGAGACCGAGGACCCGTTTTGTGCGAATCTCCCCGGCGAAGAAAATTTCGGCACTGGAAAGGACAAGAGCTCGCTTTTGTCGGTTCTTTCAGCATTTTTTTTTCTAGCGTCATCTTAGTAGCACGGAAGAGTGCAGTTTTAATGTTGAGTTATTCAACTCTGCTTCGTTCCGCAACGACGAATGTCATTAGCTCTTTCAATTGCATTCTTGTTGCACTGCTGATTCTGCCGATAGGCTCCTGCTCTGTTTCCTTAAGCTCTTTCATAGCTCCTACAATTCCCCCACAAAACGATATTTCGGAATCAGATTCAGCGACAAGTACGCACAAGTCGAGCGCGACTGGCTCATAAACCGCCATACACTTTATTCGCTGGCGGAAAAAGCGGAACACAACACCCGACAAAATTTCTATTTTTAGATCCTCGCAAGGTCAAAATGGCATTTAAAGGCTATCGGGACAAACTAACACACATTAGTGCTCTTACTCAAAATTTTATACCAGTGCGCGCAAGCTAATGGCTCCAGACGTATACGCGAAGACGACGACACCTTCTACGATCGAGATTTCTATAGTTCTATAAAAACAGGCTCAGTGAAGGGCATTTATAGCCACATCATCAATGAACAAAACGTGGTAATGGAGAAGTCACGCGCACACAAACAGAAAACTCGAATCACGAACACAAATCTCAAAACAGTCTGCACTGCTTAGAAGGATTCATCGGGTCACCGCGAGTGCAGTTAAAAGCCTTGGCAAACTGTGGCATGTGCTGCAGCGCGGGAGTGCAGATCGACTCGTGGTTTGTATTTTCAGAGCCGCCATAGCAATTGACGTAACACAGCGCGATGAAAAACAGCTGCAGTCCGCTGTACTTCTCCAAACCGAATAGGCTGCTGCTGTCCAAAGCTCTCTCTTGGGCATTGTAGGCATCCACAAGAGCGCCATAGCCAATTACTTCTTTGGCGTAATACCCTAGTTCACCGGCGCTGCCGGACGTGCCTGCTTTCAAGCAGTCCATCAGGGGCTCAACAAACGAAGCATTGGTTGCGTAGTACGCGGAAAGGAACAAGGTCGCCAGTGATAAGGCGACCTCAGCTCCTAAGCCGCCGTAGTTTAAAGACGAAGGGAGCTGCGGATCAAATAGAGGGAAGGATAGAGCGTAAGGCATCAGCTCGAAGTCTCGCTTGTCGTAGGACACGATGGACACTTCCAAATCTTGCATAAGATCTAACATATGTCCGAATTCTGCATCCTTTCTGACGTGCACCGACTGTTGCCAGTTCCGCACGAAAGAATTATTCAAGTCAGGCACATGGTCTGCAGCCAGGATTTCTTCTCCGGTGTGCTCGATGTTACGGAAGACGATTTCCGAAGAGCTCCAGTTGCTGACCACGTTGATGCATTCGTCAAAGTACGTCCAGTTGGAAAGACGCCGGAAAAAAGCGGTTCGCACGGACTGAGCCACACTTTTTGCGAGATTAAGTGCTTCGCTTTGAAGGGCTTCAGCATAGTATTTGTCGAACAGCGTGTGCCCGGAGATTAACATTGCTCTCGTGACGCAGAAAATCCTGTAATGGGCCTGCGTCGTTTGGTAGTCACGGTTGTAATAGTTGAAAATTAAGTCTTTATTCGCGAAAAGGGCCGCCAATTGAACAGTGCACCAAGAGATCAATGTATGGAATGAGTCCGTGCCGTACCGCCACCAGAGATACAACACTCGCTCTAGATAACGGGGCGATGTGGTCGTCAGCGTGAGACTACTGTTCATCCTGATGTCAAGTTTTAAAAGCGTCGCTGTCCAGTTAACTTCCGTGATTCCAAGCTGAGTCAAGTTTAGAAGAACGTCAGCGTTATACTCGTCAGCTGCTTCGTAACGAGCATTAGAGAGGTAGCTCAGGGCTGTTTCGACCGACGCGTCTATCTCCTGGAACGTCACCATATCCTCGCCTTCGGGGTGAAAGCGTTCCTTCAGGAACTCAAAGTACGCCTCATCCGTGCCGGTCGCGAAGTCCCTATACCTCTTGACCACGAAGTAAAGGAACTTGCCAGAAATTAGGTTGATCCCGCTGCCATCGGGCGCGAGGTCGAAATCAAGGAGCACGTCCCAGCCCAGCTTCAAAGAGCTGCAGAGGAGCGTGTACAGAACGTCTGCGCCCTTGGAAGGCTTCGGCCACACGATGCCTGCCTCAACCAGCGCGTTCTTGACGGCTGGCAGCTCGTCTCTCTCCCCTTCGAGCACATCGACGCAGCTCCTGTACATGATGGCGGCCCGCTGCTCCATGTCTTGCCCCGATGCAGGCACGTCTGCACTCTTCAGCGACGCGGTCACCTTGTCCAACAGAGAAATGAACTGGTCGTTCCAAACGGTATGTCGGTTCTTCTGGCGCCAGCCGTCGCAGACGAAGTGCGTGAAGCTCTGGCACGGGTCCACCGATTCGTTGATGGAGGCGAGAAGTCTGGTCGAGTAGGCGAGGCAGGCATGCGTCTTGCAGGTGTTCCCCCAGTGCGCTGGGGAGCGCCATACAAGTGAGGCGATCGCCAAGGCCACAAGCGTCACCAATACAGTGACTCCAAGCACGGCCAGAGTAAGCCCGAGCCGCGATTTCAGCTTCTGGGGGTCCTGGAAAGTAACATTATTGCCGTAAGAAAAACGATGTGCACAATCAGTTGGTCTTACCTACGATCTCTATAAACCCCCAAAATAACCGCTTTTCTAGTGATGAATCATCGATACTGACAAAGTGTGCACTTTTGGGGTGTCTTTGTGCGCAAGGCCAGGCGCCTTCTTTCCCACAGCTCCTATCATACCCGCTGCTGTACGACTACAAAAATACAAAATCTCGGCTGCTGACCCGAAAGACGCGGGTTCGATCTCGGCCGCGGCGGATGAATTTCAATGGAGGCGAATTTCGATGGCGAAATTCTGGAGGCCCGTGTACTGTGCGATTTCAGTGCGCGTTAAAGAACCCCAGGTGGTGGAAATTTCCGGATCCTGCCCCTACGACGTCCCTCAAGCCTGAGTCGCTTTGGGAAGTTAAACGCCACAAACGACAAAAATACAAAATACTTTTATTTCAACATTAGGTAATGTTAGGAGGTGCGCCCAAAAATCCTTAGATTGGCTTGACAAAGCAGCGCACCTTCTTCCTACAGGAAACAGCGGCAACAACAGAGTACATATGACAACAAAAAAAGTGATCAAGCTTACTTATACAAATCTGAGCCAAGAATTTGCTTTGAAGAACATAATCAGGAGCATTGAAATGACAAGAATAATTCACAATACAACACTACATAAACATACCTTTTCATAGCAGAAACATACAACAGATCTAAGGAGGTACTCAACAAATCAAGTCCGATGCCAGGTTTTAAGATAGACAGCAAACCTTTATCAAGAAAATGGAGAGGATTCGCTGTAGGAATTAAGAAGGTTAGGGATTTGAAAGCGAAACATTTGACGACCGTAATTGGTCCTTCACAAATCCGCTGTAGCCTAACACTCCGAGATGAAGAGACCTACAAACTGTATTAACTGTGTGCCGAATGAATCGTTTTCTATGCGTATACTAGAGATATCGCGACTAGGACATTACTTCACCTCTTGCAGTGTTCGTACACGCTGCTTTTAAGAACACGTCATAGAACCTAAATGAGTGACGTTATTTAGAGTTTCTTTCTTCGCACGACACGCATCGAACCACTGCCGAATCAAAATTATAATAACTGTCTAATCACTAGACGGAAAATCCTGTCGGAACAAAAGCGAATTGCTTTTTCGGCGCACAGATTTCAGGTAACATGTGAATTGCGTGCCACGGCGGATTTGCAAGCACCAAAGAAACCACGCGAAAGAAACAACAAAGGCACTTTTTTATAATCAGGAATAAATTTTGACAGTTAGCCGGGAACCTCGTTATCGTGACTGGATGATGATACATAAGCCTTCTATGTTGCCTGCAGTTTGAGGCTCTTCGTGAGCTTGGCTACGACGACTTTTACCTTCGCATTCTTGTTGATTCTGAAGAAATCCTGGATGCGTTACTTTTTTCCTCATGTTGGCCTCATTAATAGAGCATGTGCTTTTTTCTCGCCCAGTGCCAAGCTGGGTCTAAACCAATCATAATCTTGTAGCGTGTGCTAGGATATCAAAAAGGACGGCCCATGCCTAAAAAAGCTCATTAAACAGATGTGTTTCTATTTGCCACAGCACTGTGTCACCATCAGGGCCTGATCACTGCTCGCAAAGGATTTTCTAAATAAAAACACTCTTTGCTGATACAGCAGCATCCTGTCCATTCGGCTGATGGCAGTTACTTTTTGGTGTTACTATACATTGACTAATTCCGAGCTCACAAAATCAGCAGAGCTAAATGAGACAAAGCCACTCGAAAGGAACATCACAAGTCCATAAGTCATGACACAGACATGCGCTGAAAGCAGTAATGAACCGCGCTCTTTTTACCATTTTGTAAGCCTACCTATATTACTCGTTGATTTCTTTTAGCCCATGCTGTTCTGATCTGCAAATAATGAGTCAACTACTTGCTCAAGAGCCAATACATGCGGCCTTAAGAACACTCTACAGTGCTAGTTCCCCCTCTCAGGATGCGTGACTTCGTTCCTTCAACGTCATCGACCTATACGCGTAAGCTTTCTTCTGAGCATGCAGTCAAAAACTGCAACTTTTCTGTTACGCTAGGCGCGTGTGCCAGGTTCCAATGGCGCGTACCGGAGGCGATTTCGTCCTATCTTCGCCAGGGGGCGGATTGCCGCGGAAGCCGGGCTCCTGCACGAAGGGCGGCTGTTCGACATTCCCCGGGCTGCTGGACAGCGGCGAATCAATGCTGAGCGCTCCCGAGTAAACACCGTCGGACACGGACGATGCTGGCGATGACAGGCAGGAGCCGACGGCAGCAGTGTCAGCGGAGGTCATCCCGTTCACACCATGGCCACGTCCCACCGGCAACGCCGCAGCTGAGGGACTGGCTGGACCGACACTCTCTGGACAGGTACCTCCAGCAGGGTCCGCCTTGCCAGATGGTCGGAGGCGGTGGCCTTTGGCACCTGCCGATGAGAGCACGACACGGCGGTTGTGGAGGTCTGGTTATAAGGGGTGGGGCGGCGGGGGTTGTCAAGCCCAAAGGTTCTACTGCATGCTTGGCCATGACACATCAACATCTCTAAGGTATGTCCTTTAAAAAAGGCACAACCACATCCACATGTGGCTAAAAGCTCAGTAAAGTAGGTACTTTGAGAAATTCAGGACGCGAATCACAGCGAGAATAAAAGATGAAAAAAACTAGTCTCTAGGGAGCAATAGGAACCCAACTGGCAGCTGCAGCATCACATAAACATAAGTGCTAGTCTTGTAGTGACTAAACTCCCTACTCCTCTCCCAGAGGCCTGCGTGCCGTGCCGGAGAGGGTAGGTAGGGGTCCGGTTCAAACATTAAAATTTATTCTGAATCTCAATCTGAAGCAGAACGAAAATGGCACCGAATGGAGTCATCTGACAGCTGGAATGGCCTACCGTGCATACGTCTTTGATGGAATGCTAGTTGTATGCGCCTGGGTGCACTGTCGCTGCCCGCAGGGCTCCGCGAGGGGCTTCCAGGTATGTCCGACAAACGGGTGCCGCCTTGGTCTCGACCGCCGGGACCGCGTCTTTGGCGGCGGCGCTCTGCTGAGGAGGATCCAGGCCTCCGAGCTTCATCGCGACTTCCCGGCTTGTCAGGCGGCATTCCAGCTCACTGACTGATTGCTACGGCGTTTTCGAAGAAGGGCAACGCGGCGGAACGGCTACCGAGAGGCATTCAGTCTTCTTCTCGTCTCGTGCCCGGCGCGCACAGCGACCATGCTCGCCGGTCAGACAATGGCGATAGCGATGGGGTAAGGGGGGGGGGGGGCGCTTTCGAACCGTCAACCAGCAAAGAATCAGCAACGAAGTTGTTGTCGCCTCTAAACTGATGGCACATACCCACCATATCTTCTGCATCCTTGGAGTAGCAAAGACTGGCGCTCGCGCAGACGAAGTCTCTTTCACGTGTTTGCGTTGCCGGGTTCCCTTTCTAAATTTCTACCTTCACAGATCTGGCCTGGCGGCTTCCCCATTGTGCCCTTTTTGTGCCGAACCTGAGACAATAGACCACTTCTTGCTGTTCTGCCGCCGCTTCTCTCATTTGAGGAAGCGTCTTTCGCAAATTCCATTTCATCAACTGGGTTTGCCTGTGTCCTCCGCGGTTGTTCTTTCCAATGGCCCTTCTTTGCTTTGACGAAGCGACAGGAGTGTGCGCTCTGCTGTGCGAAATTTCCTTCAAGATACGGGGCGACTCCCATTCTAATTTCGTTTTCCCGCTCTCAGTCAGTACGACATTGAAACATTACAGGCATTGTATACTATTATGCACATTAAGTCATTGTCCCGTCTTCGATCTCCTAGTTAACAGGACCCCTGTCCTTGTGTCTTCCAATCTATCAGCATACATACCATTACCATTGCTCGAGGCTGGTTTGGTTGGAGGCTCGGATTGTAAGCTATCGAGCTCTCCTATCCGCCTCGGCATTCCCCGCGACGCCTGTGTGTCCCGTTACCCACATTATTATGTGTTGCAATTGTTTTTCCTTCGGCGGTAATTTGACTGTCTGTACTGTCTTTAGGATGCGGAGCGCTGTTCCCCCTATTTTGGCACTCTTGTGGTTTCTGCATGCTGTTTGCGAGTCTGTTAAAATTATTAGGGACCTCTGAGCACGGTAGCCCTCTGCCGCCGCTAGGGCTATGGCAGCCTCTTCGGCCTCCTCAATAATGCCATCCCTCATAGTTGCGCTGGCCATTTCTTTGAGCTCATGATTAATTGCCGTTGCAACCGCTCTATTTCTGTTGTGTTGTCTTGTCCTACCGTATGCAGCCGCATCCGTGTACGTAATGTTTTCTTTGTTGGCTAGGTTCTGTTGCACATACTCTATCCTAGCCTCCTGTCGCTACCCTAAATTGTTTCCCGCAGTTCATCTGGTATCCATCAGGAAGGAGGACAGCGATCAATCGGGTCCATGTAGTTGTATATGCTTGGCAGCAGAGCACGGGCCAGCACTCGCGCATTTCTGCAATGGAGTAAACCAGGAGCAGCACGGATTAGATCACAATTTTATTAAAGACAGTAATCGGAGTGAAGAGTAATGTGCGTCAACCGTAATCAAGGTAGAAAAAAATACGTAATTTCAAACCATAAGCGCAACACGTTTGTCTGGGTCGGCCCAGGTCTTGCCAGAAATGCATGTGCCCCGAAAAGGCGTTCAGATGGCTAAGAGCGGCTAGAAGGAAGCGAAGAAAAGAAATTAGTGATATTCGTACACGGTAAGTAAAACAGTAACATATAAAATGAACAAGAGGCCCAATATTTCACACTAAGCCCTGTCATATTACCGCACCGAAACGAAACATCGCTTTCTATAGCTTTTTTTTCTGGCAAACGACATATTACGTCTCTCATTTTGATATAGACCATTTTATGGCTCTCTGAATAATAGTATATCTTTTTATTGAGGAAAGCGTAAAAGAATCGTTAACACATTACTGTCCTACAAGCACAGCCCAGTTTCGAATATTGCTGCACACTTCGATTGATTTTTGAAAATGTCTATCCACTCGCTAAGACACTTGTGCAAAATTATCAAGTTCAGAATAAGGCAACTATAACTTTGCGGATCCCAGTTAGCGACCTCTAAAGTTGGCTCAAATGTTGAGTCCTAGTTAGCCGTCCGTTGTTCCACATTTGCGCGTCGGTATCATATATTTAAAGAACTATTGCAAATTTTTAAGTTGTTTAATGCGTCGGCGTTAGAATGCTCATTGCCGCAAAGTGTCTGGCGTTGGAATTGTCGCTGGCTTGTGAGGGCTCGGGGGAGCAGATAGAGAGGGAAAAGGAAGAAAAGGAATCAGAATGTAGAGGTAGGGAGAGAGTAGAAAGGGAGTCTAGTAGATCATATGATCATGGATGGACTGGATCACGCCACCTGCTGGCAGTGTCTGAAGCCACCAGAAAGCAGCGGCTGCTCGGTTCGAGGAGAACACGCACGCTAACACACTCTGCCGCATGATATTTTAACGAGTTTATGGTCCCAAAGTGGCTCAGGCTATGAGAAACGCAGTACTGGAGGCCTGTGGATAATTTCGACCACCCGTGCCTCTTTAGCGTGCACTGACATCGCACAGTAGAGAGACCTCTAGTATTTCGCCTCGATCGAAATGCGACCTCCCAGCCCTGGATCGAACATGCCTCATTTGGGTCAGCACGAGAGCATATTTTAAGCACTCAGCCACCACGGCGGCACCTTTGCCGCATGAATCGCATTGATAGTGAGTCAGTTTTTTTGTATGCATACCGCCAACGTAGGACTAGGATGACATTTATAATGTTTAGTCTTCTATGTAGGAGTCAGTATTGCAGTTTAATAAAATTAACACTACCACTGATCACGTGGGATTCAGCGAAAGCTGTGCAGGCAATTTAATTTCACTATTACTGAGGTAAAGAATTCGAGTGTGACATGCACACGTGTATCGCTTCCTCACATGCACGTCCCTCGACTAGCACTCCTCTCCAATCTGCCGTTTAGTCCACAGGGGAGTCTGTGCCCGGGCGGCGCTTTTGTTAACCGGCAGTCACACTCCCCTTGCTCCTTAAAGGTCACCCACACTCCGGATGGTTCCCGTGCATCCGTCCTCCAGTTGCGCACCCCTCGCTCTCGCCACACCTTGCGCCATCGACGGTGGGAATTAATTATCCTCCGGTTACGCATTCCTCCGCTTTCGCTATACCTTCCTCCTTCCGTTGTGACCTCCCCCAAGGAAGTTTTAATGGTAACCACCCGTTCCTAACGCATTCCCCCACCCTCGTCAAACCCTTACCCTTTCACTGTGACTTCCCTTCAGGTGGTTCCGGTGGTAACCGCCCTGTCCCTAACGCATTCCTCCACCCTCGTTATACCTTTATCCTTCCACAGTGACCTCCCTTCAGATGGTTCCCACACGTTCCTGACGCGTTCTCCCGCCCTCTTCATACCCTTCTCCTTCCAAGGTGACATCCCTCCGGGTGGTTTCAGTGGTAACTACCCGTTCCTAAAGCGTTCTCCCGCCCTCGTCATACCTTTATCTTTCAAATGTGACCGCCCCAGATGCTTCCTGTGGTATCCACCCTCAGGTTACGTCTTTTATTACCCTTCCCCGGTAACCACCCTCCTCCTTTCATGGAAAACAGCCTCTGCATTGCTGCGGTGGTAACTGCTCCTAGTTACGCATTCCTTCGCTTTCGTAGTAATCTTTCCCTTCCACAGAAACCATCCTCTAGAAGGTTCTGGGGTAAGTATACCCTCCGGTTAAACGTTCCTCTACTCTCGTCATATGCTACGTGCTTGGTAACCAACCCTTCAGCAGTTCCTGCGGTAACCACCCGGCGGTTACACATCTATCTGCTCTAGCCCCCCTTCCTTCAGTAGTAACCCCCCCCTTCAGAAGTTTCCGGGGGTAACCACCTTCCAGTGACTCATTCCGTTACTCTTGACGCCCTCTTTCTTCCTTGGTAACCACCATCGGGATGGTTCCGATGGCAACCATATTCAGTTACGCACTGCCCCACTCTAGCCACACCCTCTTGTTCCTCTGTAACCACCCTTTATGTATTTCCTGTGGCAACCACTACGGTCAAGGATTTCTCCGCTCTTATCCTATCCTCCTCCTTCCACAGTAACACCTTTCCAGAAGGTTCCGGTGAAATCCAGCCGCTGGTTACGCATTCCCCGCTCTCACCATGCCCTACTCAGCCTACCGTAACAACAGATGTGATTCCCGAGCACCGTTGAAGCCAGTTGCCAGGCTCCGCGTGGAGGGCACATTTTAAATCCTTGACAAGAAGAGAGTAGGAACGAAGAATCTCAATATTCACATTGTGTACAAGGGTTCATATAACAAGCGCCGAAAGACGCGTCCTAATAATAGAGAGAGCTAGAAATGATTTCGCATATCGACCACACGGGTCTGCCTACCACGACTCCACCTTTCCGGTTGTTCTGATTGGAGGGAGAATAAAAAAGAAACTGGACGGGCCTGCAGACTAGCTCGAGCAGAGCTACGTAGCTCAGCTCGAGCATCTTTGCAGGGAAAGCAGTTACTGTTGTCAGTGTCCAACGCGTAGCGACCAGCGGATTCTTGAGATTAAATCTCCAAATGGCACCAAACGTAACTCAAAGAAGTGCCATACTAATCTGGCGCTCTCAGTTCTGACTAGCCATTCGGGTAATGGCGGAAGAGCCCTCTGTAACACTGACGCCTACGATGACCGCAGGTACGGTGCCGATGCCTTGGATCGAGTTCGCAGCCACGTCGCTTTGCAAGGGCGCGTCGCCGAGCTGACTTCAGTGAGCGAGGCCGAGGCGACCGGCATGATTCGAGCTGCTGCCGCGGGCCTTCGTGGCTTGCACGATTTCATGCGGCTGACCGGCGTGGTCCAGGAGCGCGTGGTCTGCTTGCCTCGCGAGGACTGCCGCCCGCAGCTGGACTCGTTGGGAGAGTGCGGCTGGGGCCTCGTCAGGCGATGCCTATTCCTGGATGAAAAGCCGACTCCGCGCAAAGGCGACGTGGAGCGTGTCAGCGCGATGGATGTCCAATAAAGGCGGGTGGATTCGACGGAGGTTGCCCGCACACTCTTCTGCGGTTGTTTGTACGGAGGTGTTAAAAAATTATCGGACTCGCTAGTCCCTGAAAGTCTCTTCAAAAGCGGTTAGTTGAAACTTGTATATTCTTTGTGAAGATATCAGCACGACCTCGCTATGGGCGGTGAATTCAGTGACGCAGAGTTGTACCTGTCCTTTTGGGGTTTCTAAGGGTGCGAGGAAGCTATTTAGAAGCCTCCTAACGCCGACAAGACCTAGTGAGCGCCGTACGCTTCATTGCCTTGCCAACGCAGGAATTAAGAGAGATGAAGCGGAGGTTCGCAGCGGCGAGTGAATTGCCGGGTTTAGGAATGTGATAAGTGAGGAAGTTCAGAATGAGAGTAGAGAGCCTTCTTCCCAGGCGGTGTTATGAGGGTTATTATACAGGTGCTCTTTGCCACTGACACGAAGGTTGCGGGGAATAGATTCAGTGATAGGAGCCTCATCGGTAGCAGGTCGAATTGCGGTAACGAGAAGCGGAGCCCCAATTTCGCGGAGTATGAAAGGGACGTCGAATTTACTGTCTTTATTGCCTGCGCATATAGGTTAAAAAGGAGAGGAGGGCAGAGGAGGAGGAAAAAAACTTTATTTGGGCCAGCACAAGGGCCCCGTGCAAAAGAGCGCTTGCTCCGCTAACATCCGCTGAAGATCTGCCGAGCCCGAGTGAAGTCAAGCACTCGAGGAAGGAGCGGAAAGGCAAGAAGAATAAGGACAGTAAAAAGCAGTGTTACATGAGTACGTAATGTGTTCTTTGTCTGCCTTGGTCTTCAGACAGTCGGGACACTGAGCTGTGTCCCGACATCCGAAGTTTTAGAGCATTAGTGTGGTGCAGAGAGCGTACGTTTGAACTTTGCGAAGTACATGTGCTTGATCCGTGTTCAGTGATGGGCTAGCTTGAGGTAAGATTCTGCGATTTTTACTGGTGTTCTGGACGCGTTCGGCTATTTACTCTGCGTGTTGCGGCGTCTTTCAATGACATTGAAGTTGGCCAGGGCTCGAAGGTGCCCGGATGTTGATTTGGAAGGCCCGTTGATGAACGAACTTATTTCCCCTCATCCCAGCATGAGTAGATATCCGACGTAAGGCGATTTTAATGTTCGGATTGCTGCTATAAAATTCCACCAAAATGTCATGCTTGAAGGCAGAGATCCGTAAGGGTTGCATGAAACTCGTCGGAGGACCGCCAACGCGAGGTAAAAGACTGATTTACCAAGCATTTCATCCCAAGCATAAAAAAGTGTTTTTTTCTTGCATTCAAAAGCGTGTCTTTTTTATGAATTTGTACGAGCAGCGCGAAATATGCATAATTTTGAATTCCCTATGTCGCATGATTTTCATTTCATTTCTGAAGATTGAAGACCGATAAAGAGGGCTGCGCTGAAGGAAAGAAGAGAGAGAAACTAAGCTGGCCCCACGAGCCCGATTCGATCGTAAGCACGTGCGAAGTGTGTAGCTTTGTCGCCGACTCGCAGCGCCAGCAGAACACTTTGTTGTTTTGTGAGCTACAAAAGCAACCGCTCAAGTGAGGAGTCGCGGAAGGCTTTTATGTGAGCTACGATGTGGCGCAGACCCCTATGCTACCACGAATGACAAGCGGTCACCTGGCGTGTCAACTACAACAGCGGCCCGAGCCGACAGCCGCGCCTTGAGCTTTCAGACGGCAGCAAGGGGAATGCGTGGCCAGAAAAGTGAGTCCTAATATTTATCACATTGGTAATGCCAGCAGAATGAAACATGCGTAAGCGTTTTGCGTGGCCGTAGACAGCGCTCGTGTTATCCTCGCAAGGCTCCATTGTCAGACCCGTCGAAAAAGTCAGTAGTGTTAGTGCGGCGTATGGAATAGACACGTCGCACAAGACGGCTCTTAAGTGATGAGGTGTGCGTTCTGTGCACATCATCAGGTGACCCACCTGATATCCGTGGAAATAAAAATTCAAATTGGTTTTGGGGGAAACGAAATTTCGCAGAGCGTCTCACACCTCGGCGGACACCTGAACCGTGCCGTAAAGGGAGGGATAAAGGAGGGAGAGAAAGAAGAAAGGAAAGAAGACGTGCCGTAGTGGAGGGCTCCGGAATAATTTCGACCACCTAGGGATCTTTAAACTGCATTGTCAGATATTCGGTATTAAAAGTATTCTCGCATTTAACACCAGCCCCGCCGCGGTGGCTCAGTGGTTAGGGCGCTCGACTGCTGATCCGGAGTTCCCGGGAACCCGACCGCGGCGGCTGCGTTTTTACGGAGGAAAAACGCTAAAGCGCCCGTGTGCTGTGCGATGTCAGTGCACCTTAAAGATCCCCAGGTGGTCGAAATTATTCCGGAGCCCACCACTACGGCACCTATTCTTCCTTTCTTCTTTCACTCCCTCCTTTATCTCTACCCTTATGGCGTGGTTCAGGTGTCCAAAGATATATGAGACAGATACTGCGCCATTTCCTTTCCCCACAAACCAATTAATATTATTATTATTATTATTATTATTAACACCAAATTTCTGAGGGGCCCGGGCGATGCCAGTGCAGGTTAAAGATCTCCAGGTGGTCGAAATTATTCCGGAGCCCCTCTTTCTTCCTTTGTCTTTTCTCTTACAGCAGGGTTCAGGTGTACTAAAAAGGATTTTAGACCCGGAGCGGTGCCTCAGTGGTTAAGGTGCTCGGCTACTGATCCGGAAGTACCCGAGTTCAAACCCAACCGCGGCGGCCGTGTTTTCCTATAGGAGGAGAAAACCAAAGGCGCTTGTGTGCTGTGCGATGTCAGTGCAGGATAAAGATTTTTTGATTTTTTTATTGGTTTTGGGGGGAAAGGAGATGTTGCAGTATCTGTTTTTGTATCGTTGGACACTTGAACCGCGCCGTAAGGGAAGGGATAAGGAGGGAGTGAAAAAAGAAATACAGAGGTGCTGTAGTGGAGGGCTCCGGAATAATTTCGACCACCTGGGGATCTTTAACGTGCACTGACCTCGCACAGCACACGGGCGCCTTAGCGGTTTTCCTCCATAAAAACCGCTAAAAGCCGCGGTCGGCTCCGTAAAAGCCGCGGTCGGGTTCGAACCAAGGGTTTAAGATGCCCAGATGATCGAAATTATTCTGAAACTCTCCACTATGGCACCTCTTCATTTCTTCCTTCATCCTATCCTTTATCCCTTCCCTTACAGCGCGGTTCAGGTGTTTGCCTAGATGTGAAGACGGATACTGCGCCATTTCCTTTCCCCAAAAACCAATTTTCAAAAGGTATTTTAGCGCGAAAGCACTTATAATAATAATAATAATTGGTTGTCAAGCACGGCAAAATGAAACCGAGGGCATTCACCGCATGCAAGTAGAAAGAACATCAGCGCGAGACGCTCTGCAGAAACCAACGAGGGTTTCGCTACGGACCCGCTTCAGTGGCTCAGTTGTTAAGACGCTTGTCTACTGAGCCTGAGTATCCGGGTTAGAACTCGACCACTGCGGCCGCGTTTCGTTGGAGGCGAAGGGCAAAAGGCGCCCGATTGATGTGCGACGTCAGTGAACGTTAAAGGCGTTTGGCAGGCAACGCGCCTGGCAGAGCTTCTACGTGGTTTGCCGCTACACGCACCCGTTTCACTGTACGTAGCAGAGCGATTTCTCTAACGGGCAAAGCGTCGCGCCGAACTGGCGGTGACGTTCCGTGGACTCCCTGGCAGTGCTGCAACAAGCTGTCGTGTTCCACTCTTAAAGGCGAAGCTTAAGTGTCCTCCATTTTTCTTTCCTCAAATGAACAGTAGGAAAAGAAAGTTTTAAAAATTGCAGCAAGAGATAGGCACAGTCTGTCTCACTTCTTGCTGTACACTAGAACCACCCCGTGATGGAAGGGAAGAAGGTCAGAGTGAAAGAAATGAAGGTGCCATAGTGGGGGGCTTCGACCGCCTGGGTTCCTCAAAAAAGACTCTCAGGTGGTCAAAATTATTCCGGAGACCTCCACTGGAACACCTCTTTTCTAGACTTTCTCCTCCATTCCTCAGCTCACGGCGTAGTATAGGTGTCCACTAAGATGTGAGACAGTCGTTACGCCTTTCATTTCCCGGTACTCAGTGTTACTGGGTACGCTCCTTGGCCAGCACCGAGGAAGGCGCCCTGTATGGTTTATAGTGTATCACGTGGTAAAGCTTGAATCGCTGTCGCAGTACTGGACTGTATCGAAAAATGTTTATTTCGTCGAAAAGAGCTGGTTAGAGGAGTAATGTCGCGTGGCCCTTCGCCTATAGATGTTGGCGACCTGGTCGGCCCACTCAGTCAGCCAGTCTTGTGTCAGGTCTGAGCTGGCCAGCACGGCCGATCAATGCACTAGTAATCCGGCTGAGGCGGTTCTTTCTTGCAGTCTCGCAGGATGTCATCATAAGTGGCTCGAATAACCAGAGCGCTTACACTGGGCATTATGGTGGCGAGAAAAACATATACGCTAGCAGCGAAGGGTTTACAAATGAGCGAGCGCTCATGAAAATGACGCCACATTGTTTCCTGAGTTGTATAGATTTTTTGGGGAGGAAAGGGGGGGATAAACGCTGCTCTCCAGCCTAAAATAGTTGACGTTGCCGTGAAATGAGATCAAGACGTCCGTCAAAAACTGTGAAGGAGCGGACGAGCCCACTAGCCGGACAACCAAACCTCGAACTGCATTTCGAGCTGCCTCGTTCCCCGGATTCCAGTTAGCGGGGGCACAAATCAATGCAAACACTGTTAAGTGGATGGTTTGCATTCTTCAGGATGCGGAACAAAGTATTATCCCAGCCAAATCGAGAACGGCCATTTAAGTCGCTGAATATAATGCCAGCGGAGGTATACTGGCTGTAGACAATTGCCACCTCCTTCTCAGCCCCAAAGGAGTTGGCCTAGAGTTTGCCAAGTCATTCTCCAAACTCCAAGAGGTGGCTTTGAGAAGACTTCAACCCATTCTTACCCGAACCCGTATATTTACGCCCACATCTCCCCAGACCTCATACACAACACCTGCATCCACTGCGGTAGCACTTCCTCCCTCGATCATATGCTATGGGACTGCCCAGAGGATCCTCCTTCGGAAGCTCTTATAGAAGCTGGCTCAACAGAAGCCTGGAAAGCAGTGCTGCACAGCTCGGACCCCGCCGTCTAGGCGGGAACCATCGAGTGCGCCGAAGATGTCGCCGCCAGATATCAGCTAACGGGACACATTTGCCCCACCGCCGTGGCTCAGTGTTTAGGGCACTCGGCTACTGATCCGGAGTTCCCGGGTTCGAAGCCGACCGCGGCCGCCGCGTTTCGATGGAGGTGAAACGCTAAGGCGCCCATGTGCTGTGCGAGGTCAGAGCACGTTAAAGATCCCCAGGGGGTACAAATTATATCAACCCTCCGATACAGCACCTCTTTCTTCATTTCTTCTTTCTCTCCCTCCTTTATTGTTCCGCTTACGGCGCGGTTCAGGTGTCCGCCGGTATACGAGACAGATACTGCGCCATTTTCTTTCCCCCAAAACCAATTTTCAATGGTACCTTAACCTTCCGCTAAGAATCCAGGAACCCTTCTTTTGTGGAAGTGAAGTTTTGTCTCTCTCTGGTCTCGAGAAACGCGGCTGCCGTCGTGTTCCTTGACCCTTTCGCCGCCGCGACAGAAAATAATAATAATAATAACAATTGGTTTTGGGGGGAAAAGTAATGGCACATTGTCTCTCTCATATATCGTTGAACACCTGAACCGCACCGTAAGGGAAGAGATAAAGGAGCGAGTGAATGAAGAAAGGAAGAAGCAAGTGGCGAGTGGAGGGCTCTGGAATAATTGCGACCACCTGGGGATATTTAACGTGCACTGACATCGCACAGCACACGGGCGCCTTAGCGTTTTGCCTCCATAAAACGCAGCCGCAGCGGTCGGATTCGAACCCGGGAACTTCGGATAAGTAGCCGAGGGCCCTAACCGCTCAGCCACCGCGGCGGGTTTTTGGGGAAAGCAAATGGCGTAATATCTGTCTCACATTCAGGCTGACACCTGAGCCGCGTTGTAAGCGAAAGAATAAGAGAGAGATTGAAAGAAGGAAGGAGGAAAGAGGTGCCGTGGTGGAGGCCTCAGGAATAATTTCCACCACCTGGGGATCTTGAACGTGCGCTGACATCGCAGAGCACACGGGCACCTTAGCGATTCGCCTCCATCGAAACCCAGCCGCTGCGGCAGCTGCGTTTCGATGCACTCGAAACGCTAAGGGGCCCGTGTGTGTGCAAACGCCGGTTTGTGCTCGTGCTCTGCCGCCTTCACGTGCACCGCATTCGTGTATTACATAGGAGGAGGAGGTGAGCTCGCGACCACTATTCGAACACGGGACAAGCGCGAGGCATGTGCGAGAGCGACGACGGTTCTTGGCGAGCATTGGTTTTGTTCATGGTTCAGTCGTCGATTGGCTTCAAACTAATAAAGTGGTCGATGTTCTTCGCTTCAGTGTTCCGCATTCGACTTCATCTCATCGGAGGACAACGGAGGTACCCACATTCACGTCTTCCCGCACAGCACCCAGGGTAGGGACGGGAGCCGACAGTTTTGAGGATTGGCGGTGACGACCACACAAAGGTGAGTGCTAGAATTAGCACGAAGATTTGCTTGATTTTGATAGTGCTTGTCCAACTCCGAGGGAGTTTCTGAGGTCCCTAGGTCTGGAAACGTATTTGCTGTTAGCCGGTATGGTGTTACTGAGGTGCAAGAGATCGACACAAAGCACTAGTCGTCTATTGCTGAACCATTTCTACTGGTGACGCCCGGAAATAGCGTGGTTTTATAGCGTTTAACGTCGCAAAGTGACTTAGGCTATGAGGAACGCCGTATTAGAGGATTCCGGAAATTTCGACCGTCTGGAGTCCAATAACGTGCACTGACATCGCGAAGTACATCGACCTCTAGCTTTTCGCCTCCATAGAAATTCGATCGCCGCGGCCGTAAACAATCCCGCGTTTTTCAGGTTAGCAGCCGAGCAGTTTCGTGGTGATGGTAGTGGTTTTCTTATTAAAATAATAGTAAAAAGGAAGGAAAAGATTTTTAGCAGCCCCGGCATCTGCCATCGATACTGAAGCACCTGAGCTGGGGCAGCGGAAATAAAGGATAGCAGGCAGAATAGCGAAATGAAATGAAAGAGGTGAGGGGACAGGAAGAGAGGATAGGGGGGAAAATAATATGTACAAACTACACAATAAGTAATGCGTTCAGGTTGTGCGCGTGATTAGTTCATGTTGGAGGAATTAAAACACACGCGCACATCACTGTGTTGGCTACAACTGGAGTGGGGCGTCCAGTTATTAATCGTTCAAGGTAGAACTCACGGAGCGTTCGGTCACTGCGTGTAACTACCTGGGGGAGAACAGACGGGTCGTCAAGCCCGTGTGTTCGGAGTGCACAGAGGCTCAGCAAGATTCGCTCACGAGTGCGCTCACTGCCCTGCGGCCACAATCGCGTCTTGAGGGAGTCTGGTAGTTTGCCCAGCGCCTTATGGACCGCAAGCATATCGTGACGAGCATCGGTGAACGCGGCACAGTGAAGGAGCAGGTGTTCTAGTGTTTCCACTGCAGCGTATTCGTCACACACCACTCGATGCTATTCTGTGACGCTCCCGTCGTTCCGCGGGCCACACGCAACCAATGCGCGCGATAAAGATAAGTGCGCGACAGCCGGAGTAAGTGTGCGACAACCGGTGATACTGTCAATGCGCTCACCTCCTGCGATGCGTGGGTCGGAGTGCTGCTTTCGGAGACGGTCCTGGATGACCGCACGCACGTCCTCCATCGCATGGAACCGATCGCTGGCAGGTACTTGATGCGGAGCGGTCGCGAAGTCGTCAGCTTCTTCGTTGCCGGCGATGCCACAGTGACCGGGCACCCACTGTGTACGCACGGCGCATCCGCTCTCCGCGAGGCGCTCGATGCACGAGCGAATTTCCCGCTCTAATGGGGCACTGCGGCCGTTAGATTGCAGGCGGTTGAGGGCGGCGCGGGAGTCGCACAGCAGAGCACTCCTGGGCGGCGGAGCGCCGAGGCTTTCGGAGTACTTTCGACAACCTGTGATCCTCAAAAAAGACCCTCAGGTGGTCAAAATTACGCCAAAGTAGAGACTTGCCGAGTTGGTATGTACTCATACTGAAAAACAGCGCACACAATACCGGGACAAAGAAAAGAACACGAGCGTTGTCATGTTGTCGTTTCTTTTCTTCGTCCCGGTATTGTGTGCGCGGTTTTTCAGTATGGGTCAAAATTATTCTGGAGACCTCCACTGGAGTACTTATTTTCTAGACTTTCTCCTCCATTCCTTAACTCACGGCGTGGTATAGGTGTACACTAAGATGTGAGACAGTCGCTGCGCCTTTCAATTCCTGGTACTCAGTGATTTACGGGTTAGGTTCCTTGGCCAGGACCGAGGAAGGCGCCCTGTATGGCTGGTAATATATCCCGTTGTAAAGATTTAATCGCTTTCCCAGTACTGAACTGTATCGAAAAATATTTGTTTCGTCGAAAAGAGCTGGTTACAGGAGTAATGTCGCATGGCCCTTAGCCTATGGCTGTTGGCGACCTGGTGGGCCCAATCAGTCAGCCAGCCTTGTGTCAGGTCTGAGCTGGCCAGCACGGCCGCTCTACCAACTAGTAATCCGCCGGAGGCGGTTCTTTCTTGCAGTCTCACAGGATGTGATAATAAGTGGCTCGAATAACCAGAGCGCTCACACTGGGGATTATGGTGGCGGGTAAAACATGCGCTAGCAGCAAAGGGTTTAGAAACGACCGAGCGGTCTTGAAAACGAACCACATTGTTTCCTCAGTTCTAAAGATTTTCTGGGGTGGGGGTGGGGGGTTGGATAAACGCTCCTCTCTATCCTAAATAGTTCACATTGCCGTCAAATGAGGTCAAGACCTCCCTCAAAAAATGCGAAGGAGCGGTGAAGCCCACTGGCTCCCAACGAAACCTCGGACTGCATTTCGAGCTGCCTCGTTCGCCGGATTCTCAGAGTAAGCGGGTGCACAAATCAATCCAAGCACTGTTAAGTGGATGGTTTGCATTCTTTAGGATGCGTAGCGATGTATTATCCTGAATATAATGCCAGCGGGGCTATACTGGCTGCAGTTTAAGAAATTGCCACCTCCTCCTCCTCCGCGAAGGAATTTGCCTAGAGTCTGCCAAGTCATTCTCCCAACACCAAGAGGTGGCTTGGAGAAGGCTTAAAACCGATTCTTACCCGAGCCTGTACATTTACGCCCACATCTCCCTCAACCTCATAGACCCCAGCTGCATTAACTGCGGCAGCACTGCCGCCCTTGATCATATGCTATGGCACTGCACGGAGGATCCTCCTCCAGAAGCTCTTATAGAAGCCCCTTACCAGAAGCCTGGGAAGCAGTGCTGCACAGCTCGAACCCCGCCGCCTAGGTGCGAACCATCGAATGCGCCGAAGACGTCGCCGCCAGTTATCAGCTAACGGGCCACCTTTGCGCCACCGCGGTGGCTGAGTGGTTACGGCGCTCGGCTACTGATCCGGAGATCCCGGGTTCGAAGCCGACCGCGGCCGCCGCGTTTCGATGGAGGCGAAACGCTGAGGCGTCCATGTGACCTGCGATGTTAGTGCACGGTAAAGATCCCCAGGTGGTCGAAATTATTTCTGAGCCCTCCAATACGGCACCTCTTTCTTGCTTTCTTCTTTCGCTCACTCCTTTATTGTTTCCCCTTACTGCGCGGTTCAGGTGCCCGCCGATATGCGAGACAGATATTGCGCCATTTCCTTTCCCCCAAAACCAATTTTAAATGGCACCTGGCTCTTCTGCTGAGTCCAGGAACTCTTCTTTTGTGGCAATAAAGTTTTCTCTCTGGTTTCGAGAAACACGGCTGCCGGCGTGTTGCTGGACCCTTTCGCCAACGCGACAGAAAACATTTATAATAATTGGTTTTGGGGGAAAAGAAATGCTGACAGTGTATGTCTCATAAATCGTTGGACAGCTGAACCGCGCCGTAAGGGAAGAGATAAAGGAGTGAGTGAAAGAAGAAAGAAAAAACATTGGCTGTGGTTTAGCTTTGGCTAACCCTAGTTGAAATGCGAAAGCTTCGTTTCCTTCGCACGTCGTCTACGCTGCGTCTCATTCCGAAGCTCTCGAGAATCCAGAGCGGTCTCTTCCACAGTTGAAGAGTCACTACAGGACGTGGCACTTCTTCTAGCCGCATCTTCGTTACCCGCTTCTCGAGTCTTGCGGCGCGTTCTTCTGGCGTCTCTTGAGCGCGTTGTCTCTTCCTGGCTTCGTTCTGTAGCTGTTGCGTCTCTTTCGCGCTCCCCATAACGCCTACAAATGCACGCCGTTTAGCTGAACGTTGGTCCCGCTCTTCATCCGTTTCTTCCGCACGCCGCCGCTTCTTAGCTGCAGCACATCGTTGCAGCTTCACCTTATACGCATCATCCGACATACCGTGGAGGATTCGCTGGGACGACGGCGACGAGCCGAGTTGGGGGGCCGCTTTTCCACAGCTGGCATGACGTCACGTAGAGCGAGCGCCTCCCCCACGGCAGCGGCGCGTGGATGATTCGCTGGGATGATCGCGACGAGGCGAGTTGGGGGGGGGGGGGGCGCTTTTCCACAGCTAGCATGACGTCACGTACAGCGTGCGCCCCTCGCGGCAGCGGCGCGCAGCTGCAGCATGGAGAATTCGCTGGGATGATCGCCACGAGCCGAGTTGGGGCCCCGCTTTTCCACAGCTGGTATGACGTCACACATAGGTCATGCTAAAGGTCAATGGTGGATTCTCCGGGAAGACGGCCAAGAGCGGAAACCTCGAGCTGTATTGCTTTCGCAATAAACGGAGGGAGCGTAGTGGAGGGCTCTACATGCAAGTACCAAATCACTTGGACTCCGGGGCATGAGGGGCTCGAGGGAAACGAGGCCGCGGACAGTCTAGCTCGAGGATGTACTAACCGAGCGACTAACCTCCCCGACCTCACCGCTCTCCCCTCTACGTACGGTGAGCGCCTCCTCCTTCCCCGAACACAAAGACAAGTCTATCTCCGACCACACCGTAAGCTAACGGCGGCAGAGGCGAGGAAATGGCGACTACAGACGAACACCTTTCCTAACCTACACAAGTACCCCATCATCTTCCCCGACAGATATGACAGCAACTGCCCCTGGTGTGGCGGAATTCCAACAACATATCATGTAACGTGGGGCTGCTCCGGTCCCAAACCGAACTAGATAAACATCACTCTGAGGAACAGTGGGAGTCTGCCCTGCTCAGCTCTGACTTGGCGACGCAGCGAAAGCTGATATCCCAAGCAAGAGCAACAGCGGTGGACATTGGGGTCCTGAAATAAGGACTCCACCCAAAATCTGTATTTTCGCCTCTCTAGCCTACCTTTTTGGAATAAATGTTTTCTACTACTACTACTTAGCGTTTTGCCTCCGTAAAACGCAGCCGCAGCGGTCGGATTCAAACCCGGGAACTCCGGATCAGTAGCCGAGCGCCCTTACCACTCAGCCACCGCGGAGGGTTTTTGGGGAAAAGAAATTACGCAATATCTCTCTCATTATTAGGCTGACACCTGATCCGCGTTGTGTGTGAAGGAATGAAAGAAGCGAGTGAGGAAGAAAGGAAAATAAAATGGCTTGGCTTAGCTTATGGCTAAGCCTAGGATGCGAAGCATACGTCGCTTGGCAAGCCGTACTTCTTGTTCTTCTCCCGTTTCCGTGGCTCTTTGTAACTTGCGCTTTGCGGTCTGGCGAGCCGCCCTTTCCCTGGCCGACATCTCGCTGCTCAACTGATTCAACGAGTGTGTCGCCTTTCATACAATTGCGTGACGTCAGTATCTCCTAGCGGTAGGAGCGGGAGTTAGGCCGCCGGCGGAGGCTGCGCGTCCGCAAGCGAGCGCACGAGTTGAGCCCCAGCTTTCACAGCTGTTGTGACGTCATATCACGTGGTGCGCCGATGTAGGTCAAGTGGTAGCTACGCGGCCGCGCGCGGCGCAGCAAGGAAGAGCTCGGTTGTGCGGCTAGTATGCTTCGCCTAAAAGAGGTGGCGTAGTGGAGGGCTTCGGAATAATTTCCACCACCTGGGGATCTTGAACGTGCGCTGACATCACAGAGCACACGGGCACCTTAGCGATTCGCCTCCATCGAAACCCAGCCGCTTCGGCAGCGGCGTTTCGATGGACGCGAAACGCTATGGCGCCCGTCTGTGTGAAAACGCTGGTTTGTGCTCGTGCTCTTCCGCCTGCACGTGCACCGCATTCGTGTATTATAAAGGAAGAGGAGGTGGGCTCGCGACCTCTATTCGAACACGGGACAAGCGCGAGGCATGTGCGAGATCGCCGCCGGTTCTTGGCGAGCATTGGTTTTGTTCATGCTTCACTCATTGATGAGCTTCAAACTAATAAGGTGGTCGATGTTCTTCGCTTCAGTGTTCCGCATCCGACTACATCTCATCGATGGACAACGGGAGTACCCACATTCACGTCTTCCCGCATAGCACCCAGGGTAGAGACGGTAGTGATTGCCGGTGACGACCACAGAAAGGTGAGTGCTGGAATTAGCACGTCCCGGGTTCGAACCCGACCGCGGCGCCTGCGTTTTTATGGAGGAAAAACGCTAAGGCGCCCGTGTGCTGTGCGATATCAGTGCACGTTAAAGATCCCCAGGTGGTCGAAATTATTCCGGAGCCCTCCACTACGGCACCTTCTTCCTTTCCTCTTTCACTCCCTCCCTTATCCCTTCCCTAACGGCGCGGTTCAGGTGTCCAACGATATATGAGACAGATATTGCGCCACTTCCTTTCCCCAAAAACCAATTATTATTATTATTAATTATTATTAGCACGAAGCTTCGCTTGATTTTTAGAGTGCGTGTCCAGTTCTGAGGGCGTTTCTGAGGGCCCTTGGTCTGGAAACGTAGTTGCTGTTAGCCGGTATGGTGTTACTGAGGTGCAAGAGATCGACACAAAGCACTGGTCGTCTATTGCTGAACCATTTCTACTGGTGACGTCCGGAAATAGCCCGGCACCACATAGCTAAGTCTGCATATATGGACGTGTACACATGGTGTCGGCCGCTAGGGGGGAGAGAGGCCAGCACCACCGACACGGCCACATTAAACAGAAATGGTGATAAGGCAGAGCCCTGCGGCACGCCCATGACCACCGGGCGAGGCTTGGCGAGCTTACGCCCTACACGTACGCACATGGTGCGCCCGCTCAGGAAGCCGTGAGCGTATCGCAAAAGGCGCCCGCTCACACCAGCCCCCTCATGCGGTGTTGTGCTACTCCCCTGTCTTCTCGTCTCTCCCGCTCCCCTCCCTGCTTCTATCGGCACGCTGGCAGTGGGTGTGGTGGTTGATCCACCAGTAGACTAGACAAGCTCGTGCCTTCCCCTTTACACTTCTACTCAACCACTAACTCACTCGCGACGAATATTCGAACACGGAGAAAGCACGAGGCACCTGCGGGAGCAACGCCGGTTCTTGGCGAGCGTTGGTTCTTTTGTTCGTGGTTGAGTCGCCGATGAGCTTCAACCTAATACGGTGGTCGATGTTCTACGCTGCAGTGTTCGCCGTTCGACTTCATCTCATCGGAGGACAACGGAGGTAACCACATTCACGTCTTCCAGCCCATCACCCAGGGTAGTCTCGGCGACGGCCACTGAAAGGTGAGTGCTGGAATTAGCATGAAACTTCGCTTGAGTTTCAGAGTGTGTGAACGTTTCTGAGGACTCTAGGGCAAGAAACGTAGTTACTGTTCGGCTGTATGCTGTAATTGAGGTGCAAGAGATCCACAGGAAGCGCTTGACTTTTCCGAGGGGCCTTCTTTATGGTGACGTGAGCTTTTAAAAGCCCGATGTTGTGGGGTTTTAAGTCCCAAAGTGACTCAGGCTTTAAAGGACGCCGTAGTAGAGGGCTGCGGAAATCTTGACCGACTAGAGTTCTTAACATGCGGCGACATCGCACTGTACACGAGACTCTATCATTTCGCCTCCATCGCAATGCAACCGCCTAGGGCCGGGATCGAACTAAAGTCTTTTTGTTTAGCAGCCTGGCATTAAAACCACTGAGTCACCGCGGCGTCTCAGGCAAATGCGGTCCTCTCGCAATTTCTGCGGAAGGTTAGAACATTCGCAGTAAATGGAACGCTACCCGCACCTTGATCCCGTCATGTGCGAAATACGAGGCAGGTCGTCATAGGTAGAGCAGGTGCGAACGCCGCTTCAGAAGTGGTTGTTGCCGTCTTTAAACAGCATGTATGGTAATGCCCTGGTTTTACAGCGACAGTAGGGTCCATAGAGGCACCTTACTGAATGAAGCTGAATGCATAGTTAAGCTAAGCGACAGCTGTACAAGGTGCAGTTCTACAGTATCCATTGGATTAGTTCCACAGGCGAAACGAACGAACTCATGAAGGGAAAAATACTGACTGGCTGTTTAGCATTATTGAGCACGAAACATTGTGCGAAATGACGGTTTTCTGCTGGTTGACACCACCGCCAAGTACCTCATAGCCCGACCAAGGTATCCACTTGCCCACGGAAGCACATGTCCTAAATTCTTGGACAAAAATTTTGATTACAAATTTGATTGTCATGGAAATATTGAACGTAATAGTCAAATTTTACGATGTGTAGCAAGATATTTCTTTCGAAGTTTTTGATGGCTTGCATCCAGCAGTTACGACTGCCATAAAAAAATGGAAACGGTTTGGAGGCAGCAAAAGCGCTAATAGGAAAAAAAATGCACGCTTGTCGATGATAGATCCGCGGATATATTGATTGTTCGTGAAATCTTTTAATATACAGTCGCGTTTACATGAATGCGACAGAAGTTCACTCTAGTTCTTCTTTTGAGGGAGAGAGCAGGTTTTCTGAAAGAAAGCCTTGTCTCACCCTTTACTCTCTTCTTCCACATTTTGTACTCTCCCTGAATAAGGCGACTGGAGTTGACTTGTGTCACATTCATGTAAACGCGGCTCATGAAACCATTGTGATCATAAAGCCTTGAACATTCGCAGTAAATGGAACGCTATTCTGGAGCCCTCCTCTAACTCACTTAACTCACGGCGTGGTTGAGGTGTCCACTAAGATGTGATACAGTCAACGGGTCTTTCATTTCCCGGTACTGAATGTTTAACTGGCTAGGCCTTTAGGCCAGCAGCGAGGAAGGAACCGTGTCAGGTTTATATAAAGTAGCAAACCTGTAATCGCTTTTGCTGTAATACTTATTTCAAAACCATTATTTCGTCGAAAAAAGCCGGTTACAGGAGAGACATCTTATGTCGAAAAGAGCTGGTTACAGGAGAGACATGCTATGTGACCGTTAGCCTATGGCTGTTGGCGACCTGGTCGGACCACTCTATGACCAAGACTTGCGCCCTTGAGCCCAAGCTGGTCAGCACGACCTCCTAATGCTCTAGAGAAGGAACTTTATTAAATCCGGCGGCGGAGGTGAAACGCAAAACGTGCCCGTGTGCTGTGTAATGTCAGTGCACGTTAAAGATCCCCAGATGGTGTACATTATTCCGGAGACCTCCAGCATGGTACCTCGTCCTTTTCACTCCCTCATTTATCGCCTCCCTTACTGTGTTCCGGGTGTCCACTGTGATACATGACAGTTACTTCGGCACTTCCTTTCCACAAAAACCAATTTTTAATTTCGGTTCTTTCCTGCAGTCTCTCTCTCTCTCTCTCTCACCCGCCGCGGTGGCTCAGTGGTTAGGGCGCTCGTCTACTGATCCGGAGTTCCCGGGTTCGAACCCGACCGCGGCGGCTGCGTTTTTATGGAGGAAAAACGCTAAGGCGCCCGTGTGCTATGCGATGTCAGTGCACGTTAAAGATCCCCAGGTGGTCGAAATTATTCCGGAGCCCTCCACTACGGTACCTAATTCTTCCTTTCTTCTTTCACTCTCTCTCTTATCCCTTCCCTTACGGCGCGGTTCAGGTGTCCAACGATATATGAGACAGATACTGCGCCATTTCCTTTCCCCAAAAAACCAATTATTATTATTATTCCTGCAGTCTCATAAGATGTGATCACAAGTGGCTCGAATGCCTGAGCGCTTGCGCTGCGGGTTATGTTGGTTAGGATATACCTATATGCGCTAGCATCGAAACGAGCGCGCTTGGATACTACGCCTTAGTTGAAAGATTTGTGTGGAGTGAAATAAACACGCATCTCCTGCCTAAAATGGTTGGTAATGCTGTGAAATGAGATGCGAGCCTTCCCTAAAAAACTCCCTGAAGGAACGAACTCCGGCTTCGAACCTGGAGTACCTGAGTTCAGACCCGACCGCGGCGGCCGCGTTTCGATGGAGGCGAAAAGCTAAGGCACCCGTGTGCTGTGCGATGTCAGTGCACGTTAGATTCCCAGGTCGGCGAAATTATTACAGAGCCAACCACTACTACCGGCACATCTTTCACATTTCTTTTCTTAGTCCCTCCTTTATCCCTTCCATAACGGCGCAGTTCTTTTCTTCTCGTATTACAGCCGCATCGCTCCACGTCCTAAAGAAAGCGAACTATCCACTTGTAGTTTTACAACTCAAAATTAGATGTTCACAATTTCACGATGGGTAGAGGTGTACAGCCAGGGCTCCACGTCCTAAAAAAAGCAAACCATCCACTTATAGTTTTACACCCTGGCTGTACACCTCTATCCGTCGTGAAATTGTGAATATCTAATTTTGAGTTTGACCCCCCGCGGTGGTTCAGTGGTTAGGGCGCTCGGCTACTGATCCGGAGTACCCGGGTTCGAACCTGACAGCGGCGGGCGCGTTTCGATGGAGGCAAAATAATAATATTAATGAGTTTTTGTGGAAAAAAAATGGCGCAGTACTTGTCTTATACATCGTTGGAAACTGAACCGCGCGAAAGCCGCTCGTTTGCTGTGTGATGTCAGGGCACGTTGAAGGTTCACAGGTGGTCGAAATAATTCGGGAGACCTCCGATACGGCACCTCTTCCCTCCTTCAGCCTGTCACTCCCTCCATTATCCCTGCCTTAACGGCGCGGTGCGGGTGCCCACCGAGGTATGAGAGACCATTACTGCGTCATTTCTTTTTCTCAAAACAATAGATTTTCATTTTCTAATTTTTTTTTTGTATTTATACCGGCAGTAGATAAACCTATTCGCCCTGTCCTCCGCAGTCTCGACGCAGTTCGTCTCGATAGACGCCGCTGCCAGCGGGTTGCGGGAACTGTTAACCACCGCGAGGGCAAATGCTCGTTTGTGCACGTGCTCCGCCGCCTCCAAGTGCCCCGCATTGGTGTATTCTAAAGGAGAGAAGGTGGGCTCGCGAGCATGTCCTCCCCTTACCTCTCCTTTCTCTCCCTCCTCATCCTACTTATATCGAACCGCCATGAGTGGGCGTGGTGGTTGAGCCACCAATAGGCAAGCTCGTGCCTTCCCCTTTCCACTTCTAATCAACCACTCACTCACGCGAGCATTATTCGAACACGAGAGAAGCGCGAGACACGTGTGGGAGCGAAGTCGATTCTTGGCGAGTGTTCTTTCCTTTGTTCCTGGTTCAGTCCCTGATGAGCTTAATACCGAGTAGGTGGTCGGTGTTCTCCGCTGCAGTGTTCCGTGTTCCCCTGCATCTCATCGGAGCAGTACTCGCCCATAACTGTCTTCCAGCACAGCACCCACAGCAGGGAAGGATGCCGTCAGTTTTGAGGATTCTGGGTGACGACCACAGAAAGGTGAGTGCTAGAATTAGCACAGCACGAGAGAAGCGCGAGACACGTGCGGGAGCGAAGTCGATTCTTGGCGAGTGTTCTTTCCTTTGTTCCTGGTTCAGTCCCTGATGAGCTTAATACCGAGTAGGTGGTCGGTGTTCTCCGCTGCAGTGTTCCGTGTTCCCCTGCATCTCATCGGAGCAGTACTCGCCCATAACTGTCTTCCAGCACAGCACCCACAGCAGGGAAGGATGCCGTCAGTTTTGAGGATTCTGGTGACGACCACAGAAAGGTGAGTGCTAGAATTAGCACAGCACGAGAGAAGCGCGAGACACGTGCGGCAGCGAAGCCAATTCTTGGCGAGCGTTTGTTCTTTTGTTCTTGGTTCAGTTGCTGATGAGCTTCATACTGAGAAGGTGGTCGGTGTTCTCCGCTGCAGTGTTCCGCGTTCCCCTGCATCTCATCGGAGGACAAGGCGCCCATACCTGTCTTCCAGCACAGCACCCATAGTACGAAAGGACGCCGCAAGTTTTGAGGATTCTCGGTGACGACCACAGAAAGGTGAGTGCTAGAATTAGCACAGCACGAGAGAAGCGCGAGACACGTGCGGGAGCGAAGTCGATTCTTGGCGAGCGTTCTTTCCTTTGTTCCTGGTTCAGTCCCTGATGAGCTTAATACCGAGGAGGTGGTCGGTGTTCTCCGCTGCAGTGTTCCGTGTTCCCCTGCATCTCATCGGAGCAGTACTCGCCCATAACTGTCTTCCAGTACAGCCCCCACAGTAGGGAAGGATGCCGTCAGTTTTGAGGATTCTGGGTGACGACCACAGAAAGGTGAGTGCTAGAATTAGCACAGCACGTGAAAACCGCGAGACACGTGCGGCAGCGACGCCAATTCTTGGCGAGCGTTTGTTCTTTTGTTCTTGGTTCAGTTGCTGATGAGCTTCATACTGAGAAGGTGGTCGGTGTTATCCGCTGCAGTGTTCCGCGTTCCCCTGCATCTCATCGGAGGACAAGGCGCCCATACCTGTCTTCCAGCACAGCACCCATAGTACGAAAGCACGCCGCAAGTTCTGAGGATTCTCGGTGACGACCACAGAAAGGTGAGTGCTAGAATTAGCACAGCACGAGAGAAGCGCGAGACACGTGCGGGAGCGAAGTCGATTCTTGGCGAGCGTTCTTTCCTTTGTTCCTGGTTCAGTCCCTGATGAGCTTAATACCGAGGAGGTGGTCGGTGTTCTCCGCTGCAGCGTTCCGTGTTCCCCTGCATCTCATCGGAGCAGTACTCGCCCAGAACTGTCTTCCAGTACAGCCCCCACAGTAGGGAAGGATGCCGTCAGTTTTGAGGATTCTGGGTGACGACCACAGAAAGGTGAGTGCTAGAATTAGCACAGCACGTGAAAAGCGCGAGACACGTGCGGCAGCGAAGCCAATTCTTGGCGAGCGTTTGTTCTTTTGTTCTTGGTTCAGTTGCTGATGAGCTTCATACTGAGAAGGTGGTCGGTGTTCTCCGCTGCAGTGTTCCGCGTTCCCTGCATCTCATCGGAGGACAAGGCGCCCATACCTGTCTTCCAGCACAGCACCCATAGTACGAAAGGACGCCGCAAGTTTTGAGGATTCTCGGTGACGACCACAGAAAGGTGAGTGCTAGAATTAGCACAGCACGAGAGAAGCGCGAGACACGTGCGGGAGCGAAGTCGATTCTTGGCGAGCGTTCTTTCCTTTGTTCCTGGTTCAGTCCCTGATGAGCTTAATACCGAGGAGGTGGTCGGTGTTCTCCGCTGCAGTGTTCCGTGTTCCCCTGCATCTCATCGGAGCAGTACTCGCCCATAACTGTCTTCCAGTACAGCCCCCACAGTAGTGAAGGATGCCGTCAGTTTTGAGGATTCTGGGTGACGACCACAGAAAGGTGAGTGCTAGAATTAGCACAGCACGTGAAAACCGCGAGACACGTGCGGCAGCGACGCCAATTCTTGGCGAGCGTTTGTTCTTTTGTTCTTGGTTCAGTTGCTGATGAGCTTCATACTGAGAAGGTGGTCGGTGTTCTCCGCTGCAGTGTTCCGCGTTCCCCTGCATCTCATCGGAGGACAAGGCGCCCATACCTGTCTTCCAGCACAGCACCCATAGTACGAAAGGACGCCGCAAGTTTTGAGGATTCTCGGTGACGACCACAGAAAGGTGAGTGCTAGAATTAGCACAGCACGAGAGAAGCGCGAGACACGTGCGGGAGCGAAGTCGATTCTTGGCGAGCGTTCTTTCCTTTGTTCCTGGTTCAGTCCCTGATGAGCTTAATACCGAGGAGGTGGTCGGTGTTCTCCGCTGCAGCGTTCCGTGTTCCCCTGCATCTCATCGGAGCAGTACTCGCCCATAACTGTCTTCCAGTACAGCCCCCACAGTAGGGAACGATGCCGTCAGTTTTGAGGATTCTGGGTGACGACCACAGAAAGGTGAGTGCTAGAATTAGCACAGCACGTGAAAAGCGCGAGACACGTGCGGCAGCGACGCCAATTCTTGGCGAGCGTTTGTTCTTTTGTTCTTGGTTCAGTTGCTGATGAGCTTCATACTGAGAAGGTGGTCGGTGTTCTCCGCTGCAGTGTTCCGCGTTCCCCTGCATCTCATTGGAGTACAAGGCGCCCATACCTGTCTTCCAGCACAG
Organism: Amblyomma americanum; assembly: GCF_052857255.1. Taxonomy (NCBI): domain Eukaryota; kingdom Metazoa; phylum Arthropoda; class Arachnida; order Ixodida; family Ixodidae; genus Amblyomma; species Amblyomma americanum. The sequence continues at coordinate 35,138,335 of NC_135506.1, read as the reverse complement.
CACCCATAGTACGAAAGGACGCCGCAAGTTCTGAGGATTCTCGGTGACGACCACAGAAAGGTGAGTGCTAGAATTAGCACAGCACGAGAGAAGCGCGAGACACGTGCGGGAGCGAAGTCGATTCTTGGCGAGCGTTCTTTCCTTTGTTCCTGGTTCAGTCCCTGATGAGCTTAATACCGAGGAGGTGGTCGGTGTTCTCCGCTGCAGCGTTCCGTGTTCCCCTGCATCTCATCGGAGCAGTACTCGCCCATAACTGTCTTCCAGTACAGCCCCCACAGTAGGGAAGGATGCCGTCAGTTTTGAGGATTCTGGGTGACGACCACAGAAAGGTGAGTGCTAGAATTAGCACAGCACGTGAAAAGCGCGAGACACGTGCGGCAGCGACGCCAATTCTTGGCGAGCGTTTGTTCTTTTGTTCTTGGTTCAGTTGCTGATGAGCTTCATACTGAGAAGGTGGTCGGTGTTCTCCGCTGCAGTGTTCCGCGTTCCCCTGCATCTCATCGGAGGACAAGGCGCCCATACCTGTCTTCCAGCACAGCACCCATAGTACGAAAGGACGCCGCAAGTTTTGAGGATTCTCGGTGACGACCACAGAAAGGTGAGTGCTAGAATTAGCACAGCACGAGAGAAGCGCGAGACACGTGCGGGAGCGAAGTCGATTCTTGGCGAGCGTTCTTTCCTTTGTTCCTGGTTCAGTCCATGATGAGCTTAATACCGAGGAGGTGGTCGGTGTTCTCCGCTGCAGCGTTCCGTGTTCCCCTGCATCTCATCGGAGCAGTACTCGCCCATAACTGTCTTCCAGCACAGCACCCACAGCAGGGAAGGATGCCGTCAGTTTTGAGGATTCTGGGTGACGACCACAGAAAGGTGAGTGCTAGAATTAGCACAGCACGAGAGAAGCGCGAGACACGTGTGGGAGCGAAGTCGATTCTTGGCGAGCGTTCTTTCCTTTGTTCCTGGTTCAGTCCATGATGAGCTTAATACCGAGGAGGTGGTCGGTGTTCTCCGCTGCAGCGTTCCGTGTTCCCCTGCATCTCATCGGAGCAGTACTCGCCCATAACTGTCTTCCAGCACAGCACCCACAGCAGGGAAGGATGCCGTCAGTTTTGAGGATTCTGGGTGACGACCACAGAAAGGTGAGTGCTAGAATTAGCACAGCACGAGAGAAGCGCGAGACACGTGCGGCAGCGACGCCAATTCTTGGCGAGCGTTTGTTCTTTTGTTCTTGGTTCAGTTGCTGATGAGCTTAATACTGAGACAGTGGTCGGCGTTTGATGCAGTGTTCTGCGTTCCCCTGCATCTCATCGGAGTACAAGGCGCCCGTACCTGTCTTCCAGCACAGCACCCACAGTAAGGAAGGATGCCGTCAGTTTTGAGGATTCTGGGTGACGACCACAGAAATGTGAGTGCTGGAATTAGCATGAAGTTTCGCTGGAGTCTGCGACTGCGTGGACAAGCCGATTGCGTGTCTTAGGACCCTTGGGAAAGAAACGTAGTTACTGTTCGGCGTTATGGTGCTAGTTTTGCCACGAAGGACTAGTTTTTGCGGCGGCATTCTTTCTTGCGACGTCAGGTTATTAAAGGCTTGGTTTTATGGCGTTTAACCTGCCAAAGCGACTCAGGCTATGAGGGACACAGTAGTGAAGGGCACCGGATAAGTTCGACCACCTGGGGTTGTTTAACGTGCATTGACATCGTACAGTACAGAAGCCTCTAGCATTTCGCTTACATCGAAACGCGACCGCGTCTTTCGGGTCAGCAGCTGTGCAATATATACCACTCAGCCACCATGGCGGCTCAGTCAAAAACGTCCTTGCAATTTGTGAGGAAGTTTTGTATATGCACAGTGAATGGCACGCTAACCGCACCTTGATGACGTCTTGCGCGAAATAGAAGGGTGAGTCGTCTTAGGTAAAGCATGTACGGACGATATTTCAGAAGTGATTGCGGCCGCCCTCAAGCAGCGCGTACGGTAATGTCCTTGTTTCACAGCGACATTAGAATGCATACAGGTCGGTTTGGATTTGAAGCTGAATGCCTTTGTAGGCTAAGCGACACGTATACAAGATAGGCAGGAACTCATTAGGCAAAAAAAAATGCTGGCTTAGTATTTGCAAGCACTGAACAGTAGAAATCAGTTTTTTCGTAGGTGTGCACCACGCCACACTACGAAGCGCGAGTGAGGTGCCCACTAACTAGAAAGGAATATGTCCAACATTCTTGATCAAAAATCTTGAGTATTAGAGAATTTACTGGAAGAAACAAATGGGGGACGTTTAAGCTTCGTCTTTAAGAGTGAGACGCGGCAGCGTGTCGCAGCGTTGCCGAGGAGTACACGAAACCCCATCGCCCATTCGGCGCGACACGTAGCCCGTCGGACAATTTAAGGAAAGGACGCCCGAACTGGGTCGTAAGGGAAGGAAAAATGACACCTGTCTCACATTTCTCGCTAGACACACGGATTGCGCCGTAAAGGAAGCAAAAATCGATTGATCAGTCACTCAGTCAATCAATGATCAACCAATTGATCAATCAAACAATCGATGGATAAATCAATCAACCCATCAATCAATCAATCTATCTATCTATATATCAATCCTTAACGCTGTCGCGTTAATATCGCTACTCTTACGGCGCGCTTCAGGTGTCAACCGAGATGCACCATTTTTCGCTCACGGCCAAAGACGCCCACGCCGACGACCCCGACTTTTCTGCGACACGAGCCCCTTAACGCTATCGCGTTAATATTGACGGTAACGGCGCATTCTTCAGATGTGCAGCCAAATCGTATTATCATCGCTTGTTCCGAGCAATTTACTGATAAAAAACCAGTGAGTAGCGCTTTTGACGTTAATAAGAACGTTAAGAAAAAAGAATGCACGCCTGTCAACGGAAGGTCGGCGGATATATTCATAGTGATATCTTAAGGATGGTATTAAAAAATGGCTTGCGTATTTCTCGTTCAAGACTGTTTTTGTACAGAATTGATGGGTAAGCCTTTCAACCAACAGAGTCTTAAGCCTTTCGTTGGTACTGAGTAAAGGTTAAGCGCTAAACTGCCTCCATATCCCAGTGCTTCTCGTTGAAATATTGGACTAAAGATGTAATCTGGTCGTCAGGGAGACAGTACATAGGTGCCGGGCGGTCACCTTATCTGGCCCCGTGGGGTGTTTTTTTTTTCTCATGGAATCGAGTTCCGCCCGGACTTCTTCCGTCGTGACCGTGGAATCAAGGGCTTCGTTGGGCATACCAGCATACTCGAGATGGGGTATGTGTGGGCTTGCGCATAAGAACCTGTCCTACAACATTTCTAGTATTTCCTCGTTTGTGCCCAGGGTGCAGTGGACGATCTTTTTCATCTCATCATGGTTTTCAGATTTGCTCTTGCTGCGTTTTAGACACCCCGTGAGTGCGTTGCAGACAGTTGCAAAGCGAATTCCAGTTTTGTTGGTCAAGGGTGCATGCGTACTTATCAGCTTAGGCGTTGATGTGCTCAATGCGGAGCCATAACTTGCGATTATGTCCCTGTTTTATGCATCTCTTGGTGAGAGAGCGCCGCGCTTCCAACAGATGTAGAATTGCGTCGACCGCGTGACGCTCTTACGTCGTCTCGTCCTATTTTCTAGATCGAGTTAGGCTGTTCCTGATGTCTCGAGTCCAGTCGTCAGTCCGCAATGGGGCTGCTCGAAGGGGAGCGAGATTCCCTCCATTTGTCCCAGTTCGCGAGTCGTGCAGTTCTCATCTTTTTTTGTTTGTATCTGCCGATAGTCACGTTGGTGGTGAATATATACTGGTCGCTACCCAGCTGCTTGTCTGTATAATTCGTATTAGTTGCTTTTTTACAAGCGTAAGGTCTGGGCATGTACCCCGGGAGAAGCTTATTGTTCAGTCTGGTTGGAAACGCAAAGTGCGTTGTTAGCGTGAGTCTCTCTTGGTTAATTATTTCGGTCAATTTTCGACCTTTATGTTTGGCCTTCGGGTTGCCCCACACAGGGTGCGGGGCGTTGAGGTCCCCCCCCCCCCCAATTACACAGGGAGCTTTGCCCGCCAGCTCCAGGAAACATTTAAGGAGATGGCCTGGCCTAGAATGTCGGTTCTTAGGCGGGCTGCAGACGCTCAATATATTTATTTGTAGGCGGCCGCCACTACCTTTGAGGAGTCCACTAAACCAGTTACCCAGTTACTCAGTGGCTTCACACAGACATTGCTGAAACCCGAGAAAAGTGCTTTCGAGCTAAAAATCATTATTAGCCATGTGCGTTTGAGTGATTAATGAATTATATGATTAGTATGATTACTGCTAACCCCCCACGGCGTCCACATCGGCGCCTACGTTTTTGAGGGCCCTGGGGTGGGAAACGCAGCTACTGTACAGCGTTATGCTATTACTAAGATGCAAAGCCAGGTCACGTAGCACTATTCAAGTCTTTGTAATAAGGGACTAATTACTCACTGGCATCAACCAAAGCGCAGCTGCAAAAGAAAGCTAGATAGCTTTCTCCGAAACTTCACCGTTAAAGAAAAATTCTTCCTGGTCTGGGGTTCGAACCCAGGACCACCGCTTCACCGGATCCGTCGGTAACTGAGCTAACCGGGACGGCAAGCTTATCGTAGGGTGAGAGCGAAGGCTCCCTAAACGTTTGACCAACGCAATTCAAGTCTGTTTCTCAGCCTGAGGACTTTGTACCTGACTGTTCCAATGGGTGCACCCCGATCAAGTTCTTTCGATGTTTGTGGGTCTGTCCAGAGCATAGCATAAATAAATATATATTTTCAGACATGTCACAACGTTGTGGTGGTGGTGGTGAAAAGCCTTTATTGAATAAAAGAGGTGAGGCTCTTTTTTAAAAGCCCCGCAATCGGTGGATCCCTTTTTCCGGGGCCAGATTGGTCGAAGCCGCCGGCCTAGCCCTCTTGACCAAAACCTTTTGGGCCTGAAGGTTCTAGCAGCCAAGCAGGGCCGCCTCCCATTCCTCTCTGGTAGGGTTGGGGGGAGGGGAGAGAGCTGAGTTGCGCAGGCAAGCCCAAACCATGTGGTAGGTGTCAGCCAGCTCTCCAGTGTTTGTACCCGCCAGTGAACGCGGTATGTAAGTGTTTAGTACTGCCGAGCAAAGCAGTGTATTCGTCAATAATGGGAGTAGAACCCGTTTTGTTTATTTTCCCCCGTCCCTTTGCAGAGGCAAGGTATAGGCAGAAGTGCCGCCCCGGAGCAGTAGGCCGCCGGCGTTTAGTGGACTCAAATCATTTTAAGGAAAGGAAAGGCACATAGCTGGCTCCTTGGGTCAGTGTACACCTCAGTCGTGCATTGAGCTAAGGTGTGTTAATGACAGAGAAGTGGGCTGCATGCGTTGACAACGTGGGCCAGAAACGCGGCATTGCAGTGGTTTCTGCTGCTTCCCTTGCTTGTTCGATAAGCTGACGTTGATGTCCTACTTTCGACATTCACAGTTCCGCCTTCACCCCTCCCGAGAAGGCTGTTATATCAATGATTGTTTGTTTGGAAGGCCCATACCATATGGAACCGGTCTGCCTTCTCTCAACAAATTCTGTATTTTCATACGTGAACGCTATGGGATGACTCAGTCTGTAGTCTAGAGAGGTAAATCTCGTGTTGACTCAGGTTTTCGGCAGGTGAGGAATAATGCCTGCCGCTCTAATCTGAGGTGTAGTATCTCGTTGTATGATGCGAGTGGATCAAACTGGTCCAACTCCGATGCAGTACATCTGTGGGGCCCAGTGGAAGGAAAGCTCGAGCGGAGTTGTGCCTTCGATGTCAGCATAGGCTTGTCTGGTTTAGAGGATCAAGGACGCAAGCGGGACAATCCTGTCCTGAGCGAAGTTTCCGTGTGCTATTTTTGCTTCTGTGGGTATGTATTTTGAGGCTGGATGCGTGGCTGCGAGAGATCTTGCCACCTCTTCAGCTGTTCGGTCGTGGATGACTGCTGTTAGGTCCATCGACCACTTGCCCTTTGTGCCCAACCGCCACTACGGCTACTGCACCTTCGGAACCGCGGCACCGACGTAGAAGGGCGCCTTCTTGTATGCCTTAGTGTTTCTGGATTCACTCTGCCCTTGCTTTTTTTCATGCTTGGTTTCACGTCTAGTGCATGTTTCTTGGAAGGGGAGTAGCCTTGAACTATGCTCTCCAGGTGCTTGTAATAGCTTTAGTAAGAAGGCGAGGGGCTCTTAATATTGAGGTTCCTGAGGACCCTTCTGCCTGTTTGTGTGGTTGCCATTCGGACGTGCCGTGAGGTGCGCGTCGATGAGTTTGTTGTGGACCCTGAGAGGAGCAGTCGCTTGGTTGATATTGATGTCCGTGCAATTAACATACCCAGGTGATCGAAATTATTCCGGAGCCCTCCACTACGGCACCTCTTTTTCTTTCTTCTTTCAGTCCCACCTTTCTCCCTTTCCTTACGGCGCGGTTCGGGTGGCCACCGATGAGTTTAAGAATTACTGCGCCATAATCTTTCATTAAAGGCATTTATTTGGGCTCATTGGCGGCGGCGGCGTTTACAGCGTGTAGACTCCATCGATTTTAAGGAAAGGAAAGGCGCATAACTGGATCCATGGGTCACTGGAGACCTGTCATGTTTTGAAGTACGTGGCGGGGGTGAACACCTTCAAGAAAGCTGAAAAAATGGATCTGAAGAAAGCAAATGGCGCAGTAGCTGCCTCACATAACTCGGTGCACACCACAACCGCGCCGTAAGCGAAGGGATAAAGGAGGGAGTGAAAGAAGAAAGGAAGAAAGAGATGCCGAGTGGAGGTCTCCGGAATAATTTTGACCACCGGGGGATCTTTGACGTGCAGACATTGCATAACACACGGGCGCATTATGCGTTTCGAATCCACCGAAACGCGGCCGCCGCGGTCGGGTTCATTTCGCCCATTTCGTGCTTAGCGATACTAAGCTACCAGCCGTATTTACATGACGTATTGGCATGAGCTTGACTGAATGCGCGATTATTTCTGATGACACGTTGTTGCTTCCTGGTTTATTAGACCACCCGCTCACCCCGCCACGGTGGGCGCGTTTCGATAAGGGCGGAACGCAGAAAGGCACCCATGCGCTGTGCGGTCAGTGCGCGTTAAAAAAATCTTTCTTCTTTCAGTCCCGCCTTCCTCCGGTCCTTTAGAGGGAGGTTTACGTGTTCACCGAGAAGTGAGAAAATTAGTGCGTCTTCCCATTCCTCAAAAGCAATCTTCAATGCAAGCGAGGAGTAACATTTTCTTTTAAATAAAAAGCTTTACTACCATACTTCCGTGGCTTGTTCTTCGTGTTTCATATGGCCTTGAATGAAGGATAGCCACGTGACGTCACCATACCGCAGCTGTGCCGAAGGCGATGCAGCAGGAGCTTCGAAAGAAAAGAAAAGGCACATTCCTGGCCCCCTGGGACAGTAGACACCTCAGTCGCGCTTTAAACTACGCGGTGGTAGTGCCATAAGGGCGGCTGTATGCGGTCGCATTGACAACGTTGTAGCAGAAACGCGGCACTGAAGCTATAGCCCCCCTGCGTTCATTGTGCCCATTGGTGTTAGCGTTCTATAATGATTTCGAGGAAAGGAAGAGCGCATAACTGGCTCTCTGGGTGAGTGGACGCTTCAGTCTCGCTTTGAGGTACTTAGCGGTACTAGACGCGGTAGTTCAGTGGTTAGAGCGCTCGGCTATTCATCCGGAGTAACCGGGTTGGAATCCGAAAGCGGCGGCCGCGTTTCAATGGAGGCGAAACGCAAATGCGCCCATGTGCTGTAAGATGTCATTGCACGTTGAAGATCCTCAGGCGACCGAAACTATTCCGGAGACCTCCACCACGGCCCTTCTTTCTACCTTTCTTCTTTACCGAGATAAGACACAGTTACTGCGCCATTTCCTTGAAACTTAAATTGGTGTTAGGGGAAAGGACATGGCGCAGTATCTGTCCCACATCTCGGCGGCCACCTGAACCGTGCCACAAGGAAGGAATAAAGGAGGTACCGAGAGATGAGGGGAAGAAATAGGTGCCGTAGCGGAGGTCTCTGCAAAAATGGCAGTGGCTTAGCTCGGCTATGTCAGGATATACGTAACGAAAGCGAACTTGAAACTCCCCGGTTGGCCTTGTTCACATATTCCACAACGTATGAAGCACAGGCATAAACGTCCAGTGTGATCTGTAGGTCCATGTTTGATTTCGGCACCGAGGCTATCCAAGGATTGAAGGGGTCGCGTCACTTTTGCGCCTATTCTCTATCCTAACGGCACGTTGTTCTTCGGTTTCTTGAGCCCGCCGCTGAAGTCTCTTGGTCACATTCCATCGTTCATCACGGGCCGTCATCAGTGAAGCAGGACTCAGAACTCTCCTCCGGCTGCTGTCGCTGCTGCTAACGGTCGAGACACAGGACGTTAAACGCACCCGTCTCGCGGCGGCATATTCACGGCGGCGTTTAGCCAGTCGTTCGGCGCGCTGTTCGTCTGTTTCCTGGGCGATTAATTTCCTCTTCATCTCGTTCCGCTGTCGATTCCAGGCCTCCTCCAGCTTATGAGAATTGTCGCCGTCCGTACTGTCACCTCAACTGTGGTTGCGGCGCACGCCAGCTCTCCTTTTGAATCCTGTGACATCTTATCACGCATGCGACACAGCTGTCGAAGCGAGCGGAGGCAAGCGCAACGACGAGGAACGCCGTGTCACATCCTACCAAACGGCGTCCGCGGCAAGCGGCGCGGTGTGACGCCATGCCAGATAGCGCGGCGAGCGCGCGAAGCGCAGTAACCTTCCGCGGCGAGGCGCGCGTTGTGACGTCACGTGCCTCGATGGACTAAATATGGGGCTTCACAACAACTGGAGTGAGATAGCTGAAGCGGTAAGATCAGCGCAGCTAGATAGGCTCAGCAGGACGAGCACCGGCAGAGCTATACTAGAAGCGGTCGACAGGCAAACCGACAGGGGGATGCAAAAGAAACAAGACATTCCAAAATGTGCTAGGGAAAATATCAGAGTAGACCCATTGCCCAAACATATGCACCCAGAATTCAACAAGGAAAGAAGGGAAAAGAGGGCAGAAGCCATGGCCAGAGGACTGGACAGTCTAGATAAGAAAGCAGTGGCATACACAGATGCAGCAAGTGGGAAGCTAGGAGCAGCCGTGGCCTCAGTGGTCAACGGAAAGGGGGAACCTGAGATAGCAGCATCCATTCGAAGCCGCAACCCGGAAACGGCGGAAGAAGTCGCAATAGCGCTCGCATGCGTAGGAACGCAGGCCAAAATTATAGCTAGTGACAGCAAAACTGCAGTCTACAATTATGGCAGAGGGAGGATTGCCTTAGAAGCAGCACAAATTCTAAAAAAGAAGGAAATTGGGAGGGACGTACGCATCGTGTGGGTACCAGCTCACGCATCCATCCCTGGAAACGAGGCGGCAAACACCCTGGCTCGAGACCTCTACTTCCGAGCCAGGGGAGAGCCGCCCGACTGCAAGGACCTGGATGAGAGACTGATCAGCTATGCAGAAATAATAGAGAGCTATAGAAGTCAAAGAAGGATTTTCCCTCCGCCGGACAAAACACTAGGGAATAAAGAAGCTACAACTTGGCGTAGACTACAAGCTGGGAACTTCATAAACCCGCTGTGGGCATCACACGTATTTAGAGAAAAGGAAATAGAGGAAAAATGCAAAAAATGTGAGAATAGGGGGACCCTAGATCACATCATTTGGGAATGTACACACTCCCCAGGGATTAAAGAAGGAATAAATAGCAAGGAAGCCTGGGAAACCCTTCTGCAAAGCGCGGACCCCGCCGTGCAGAAAAAAGTCATTCACCTGGCACTGGAGGCCGCAAGAGACCAAGAACTCTATGCCTGCCTTTAGATGCGAGGCTCCCGGCCCCCACCCCTAGGCCTGCGTGCCAGAGATGGGGAGTAGGGGAGCCTCTTCTCTGGTGGAAATAAAGGTTTTTGGAATGGAAATGGACCACTGCCACGGCGAAATCGCGAGTTTGCGGCCAATAAAGCTTTCGATTTAGTAATTTTGACCATCTGGGGATCTAGCGCACACTGGCATCGCAGAGCACAAAAGGCGCCATTCCCTTCTTGAAAAATCGAAAATTGGTTTTTGAGGAAAGGAGATGGCGCAGTATCTGACTCACGAAACAGCGGACACCTGAACCGCGCCGTGAGGGAAACATTAAAGGAGGGACTGAGAGAATAGAGAAAGGTGCCGTAGCGGAGGGCTCCGGAATAATTTTGACCCCCTGGGGATCATTAATATGCACAGACATCGCACCGCACTCGGCCACCTTTTCCGTTCCGCCTAAATGGAAACGTGGCCGCCGTGGTCAGGTTCGAACCCGGGTACTCGGGATCGGTAGCCGAGCGCCCTAACCACTGAGTCACCACGATAGGGGTCAGTGACTGTCTCCGGAATAACTTCGACCATGTGGGGCACTTTAACGTGCACTCACATCGCACAGCACACGAACACTTTTTGCGTTTGGCCTGTATCGAAACGCGGCCACCTCGATTGGGTTCGAACCCGGGTACTCCGGCAACCACTTAACCAACGCGGCGGGTGCCAACCACTGCAGAATTCGTTCCTTAAAAGTGATAAGAAGCGGCCATACACCGTTATATGCAGCGTACTACACTGCAAGTAAATATCGCCTCAAAGCTGTAAGCCGAGTTTGGATGCAGGCGAAAAAGAACAGGCTCCCGTGGGTTGTATCACGTCAGGGGACGTTGAAGAACTGCGCGTTATATAAATTAATCAGGATGCCTCCACTGTTGCATCCATCATAATAGCCTTTGGGTCGCTTCGCGATGTTAAACCTCACAATTCACACTGCCTTCTTTCTTTCCGAGGCAGGATAAAACATGAAACGCTCTATGGTCGAGCAAGCGATAGTGCAATAGTAAGAAGCGCTAACATAGCTTTTATCCCTGCGCGTTTCTTTGATTCCAAATTCACCTCCGCGTACATTACCCAAACTCGTGTTTATTTCTAGAGCGCAGGCGGTCACCCACACCTAAACGCAATTCCGCATGGAGCTAAAAAAATTCTGAGGACACTTTACGTGGAGAAATGCGGAAACGTCTGTTTTGAGGATAGGAAAATGTTTTCACGAAAGGGAGGACGCTGTAGCTCTCAGACCTCGAAATCTCGATGGCCACGTCGACCGCGCCTTAAAGCATGCACCTGAAGGTGCGACTGGTACGAACTCGTCTCAGGTATCAGAAACCATGCAATGGAAGGTGCATTTATCATTGGTACGAGCCCCAGTCGCAAGCTAGCCTCAAACTTAACTAGAACATGTAAGCTATCTGCAAATAGAAATGGCATGACACCATCTAGAATGCTAAACGACGAATGGTTGCTCAAAATTTTGGTGAATGTATACTCGGGAATGCTGTCACCACATCGGCTCCTTGGCTCAGGGCCATATGAAAAACACGCCGAGCAAGCTACGGAAGGGAGGAGTAAAACTTCTGCCAACGGCGACGCAGGGATTTTCTCCACCGAAGCTCTGCCCTCTGGAATAGCGGCACAGCTCGAAGACATCGTGTCCTTCTCGGGCCCCACCCCATCGCTGCAGGGTTTGTGGCTCGCCGCGGTTGGGCCTCGGCTCGACACGCTGCCTCCGTTGGACGCCGCGGCCACGGTTATTGAAGGCGAGGCCAAAGTACTGCTGGCAAAGCGGGTGTCCCTCGCTAACCCGGCCACCGCGCACTTTAAGGAGAGCGCGGATTTGTGCGTTCGCCGTCGAAGATCATGTCCTGGCTGAGGTACTGCGCGACTAGGGCGTCCTCACGGAGCGAGGTTGCTGAGCTCCTCATCCCGGTTTTCCGGACCGAGGTGCACCTAGATTACGCGCCTGCCTGGCAGCCCCTGTCCTTCGCTGAAGCCCTCCCTGGAGGAAGTCCCCGGTAACACCTGCGGCGCTTCCTCTACTCTGGTCCCGCCTGAGTCTGCGAGGCCGGGGTCCCCTCGCCTTCACCGCCCGGTGAGCACAACCATATCGCTTTCCTGGCGCCAACTGGATTTCGGACATGCACCACGTCGCCTTGGCCTTGAAGGCCAACATTGATCCCGGCAGGCCGCACATAGTGCCAATACGCTGGACTGTAGTAGCGTCGGCCATGACGGATGATGGCCAAAATGACATGCAGGTGTCAGTCGAGTCAATAATTCATTAACGCTATCGCGTGATGCCCTTCAAGCGGAGCTTGTGTGTCCCATCAAAAAAACCTTATTCATCCGCTCGTTAGAAGCTTATTGGTTGCTTCCTAGCGCAGTGCATGTTTATAATGATGGTGATGGCGGAGAAGCGTCGGCCGCATGTGCGCTTCGTGGTTTTTATAATGCAGCACATGCTTGACAAGCGGTCCGATTCACACCTCGAGGGTCACACCAGTGATGTTCAGGCGGGTGATGAGTCGCGGTCGATTGGCTTCGCCTTGTGGACGGCGCAAGTGAAGGAGCAGTTCAGTACAATGCGTAGAATAGTGCGCTCACCTGGCTTATTTTTCGTCGTTTTTTCTCGGCTACGCGTGCAGTATTTTCTGTAAAATAGGGCAGAAAAACACAACAGAGAGCCAGGTGTTTTCTAATTGCTTATACGTGTTTTTTTCATTTATTTTTCAGAGTTTTAAGCTTCCGATTGTCTTGTTGTCCGGGTCAGACACCTTGTCATTTAATCGTCGGCATAAATTTTTGAGGAGAATGTTTGTACTGCACCCCAACACATATCTCAGCCCTATCTCACTCTTGTGGCCCTTTTCACAGACGTCGAAATCTGAAGGCTTCTTATCGCTGTGCAATTGGAGTGTGAGTTCCGTAGCCACTTGACGCTGGTTCTGGACGTTTAAAAATTCCACATGCTTGCACAGCTCTTCCACCACAACGTAACAGTGAGCCACAGCATCCACATCTGGCATTGCTGGGTAAACCAGCCCTCTCCTGTCAATTTCTTTGACAAGACTGTACTTGTGAATTTCAGGTAAAACTGCAACAGTCTTGTCAACTATCAAGAGCTCTCTGCATTTGTCGCATTTAAACCTCTTCAGAGCGATGTGCACCGCGTAACCAGCCACAAATGTATATGACTGGAACGCCATCCGTCAGTTTTTACAGCGCCTGTTCGGTCACAACATTGTTGAATTTTCCGCTTGGCACGGCTCTTTCCGTTTGCAGCTCTTCCGAATTCTGATTTTTGTCGTTGCCGATTGCAGATACCGCGCTCATTTCTGGAAGCGTGCTTTGTAGTCGCAACTTGTTCTCACATTCATAGATTTGCCTTACGGACAAATGATATTGTGAACCAGTCAGTCGTAGGTAACACCCAAAGCGGGCTTTTAAGAGGTCGGTCTGGAACTTCCCAAGAAGCACAAAGGACATCTTGAGCCCCTCAAAGCAAGAGGAGGAAGTTGTGCACTTTTTTGTGCCTAACGCTTAGGTCCTGCGTAACTGCCGTGCCTCAAACAATCCGGGCTTCGCTCAGGGCTCCCTTAAGGGCTCTGCATTCCGCCAGGGTCGCGCAGCCGGAGTTGATGGACAAGCGTCGGAGGGCAAGCGTCACACGCCAGGCGTAGAGAGTGTTCGATTCTTGCCGTGCGTATTGCGCGCCTTCGCTCGCGGGCCAATTGTGAATGACCAATTCTGCATTCGTGGGCTGCAATCGCGTGATAACATTATGGATGGAGCTTGTGTGTCCCCTCCAGCTTTTATCTGTACTTCTTTCTCTATGTGTCGGATCGGTGGGAGTTCTTCCACAGAACACTACCAGACCATGCCACCTTTTTGATGGAGACCACAAACAAACAAATTTCTATGTCATTACATATACACAACATATGGCCAGCACAATACTCATCGACATGTGCGCGGTGAGGGGAACTGGCTACCCTCTACCACTCTGCATGGGGCTGTCTGGCCAGCCACATACAACCGAAAATTAAAAATCAGTTATCAGAGCAATGTGAGACGCTTTTGAGCAAACCTGCAGGACATGTTTCTGCTGATTGAGTTGGCGAGGCTGGCCGCTAGCGCCAATGGACTCCTGGCACAGAGAAGACCGCCCAGTGGTCAGGTCCCCTTCTTCTAATCGCCTTGCTTTTCAGTGGGGCTCGACGCTGTTTGAAGGGCCCTTTTTTTCCTTTTCGGTGTCGATTGGATCCAGTGCTTGTATTTATTCACTTAACCTCCTCTTTTAATGCGAGAATGTTATTGCCCCCATTGTCGGGCGTTGGCGTCGGCGGCCGTTTGAGGCCTCCCGGCCGAAGCAACCTAGCGCGTAGGAAACCTAGGTAGGCAAACTATGTCCTAGGTCACGTGACATTGTGGGGCCATCACAACCTGAACGCCGGATTGTGAGTGAACTGCCTAGCGTGGCAGGTGGCAGCTAAATTAAATGATTGGTCGCGAGAAGTTACTCGGGAAGAGCAACCTGGGTCTCACAAGCCCACCTCGGTGACTGCACCTGCCATCGCAGGGAAGTGGCGCATCGCTTATCGACTCTACCACTGCGCCAGGGGTGGGGCGAGAACTCCCAGCTGGCTATGAATGTATGGAATGACCAATTCCGCATACATAGGCATCAATCCATTAGCGCTATCAACTTATATTTTTAAGCTGGACCTCAAAAGTGCTCTCAAGTTTTTTGTTTTCTTCCACGCGGTGGAGTCAGTAGGCGTTGCGACTATCGTGTGCCCCCCAGTGTTGCGGTACAGCAAGTTCGCCGAATGTGTTCAGCATAAAGGCCCCCTGAAACCCTGTCACCAGTGCCAGACCTGTGGCCTAGCGGCTATCGTGTTCGGTGGGGTTGCTTCGATGCAGCTTGCCCGGTGTGTCAGCAGCCCAGGTCGGACGGGCGCAGGCCTGGCCGCGCCGCCTCTTGCCACTTTCTTCGCACTCCTGCCGTTTTGAGCGCAGGAGGTCGACAGGTCTCCGCCGGGCCTCCCATCGGTTGACCGTTTCGAGCGTGTTAACTGGAATGGCAAGCACGCGACGGAGTATCACGTGACAATGAGTCCTGTATTAATAATACTACGAGGCAGCACCTAGGTGCTCTAATTTTTCCGTCATTAATTCGCACTTTAATCCACTTAACCTGCATGGCACAAGATTGACGCCAGGAAGTTTATCGAAGGAAAGAAGGTTATAGAAGGAATTTTCGGCGCCAACTTTTGGCGGAGCGTGCCTCAGATGAAAACGACCTACGGTTACCACCTCAAATAGAAACGGAACCCAGAGAATACTGTGCGAAGTCGATGGCGGGAGCAGGGAACGTCCCGTGCCACTTTTACTGCTTCTGATCACGTGACACAGTTGGCTCTCGGAGAGGGAGCTGCGTTGAGTGGAGGTGCCGTCCTGACCGCTACTTCTCAGCGCCGAGAAGCCGGAACTCTATTTAAAACAGGTTGTCTTTATCAAGGCATCCATGGTTCGAACTAAGAGATTTTTGCACCTTTTCGCGCATAGAGTTTTACCCGCAGCGGGTGCACTCAACGAATGAACGAAGTTTATGTTAAAGCATTCACGGCGCCCTGCAGTGTCAGTCATATGTGGTCACTAGATTCAAATGGACGACCTGGATCTAGACCATCCGGAGAAGGTGCAGCAGCGCTCGTGCTAGGCTTCCCTCAATGTCCGGGCTGGAAGATTAACAGCACCCAGGCAGCGACGTCTCGTCATACCGACATAGAGCCTTCAACCTTTTGCCTCACGACGCCGTGCAAGTCGAATGCTATAATATTCCGAACAGGTGACTCAATTGAACAACAGAGCTACAACGTCTGGCCTCGTAATGCCATGGAACTCGAAAGCTACAGTCTCTAGCCTGGAGACGCCGCACTTAATTTCCGAGGGTGCACGCTACGGCTTCGCTATGCTCCCCCTCCCCCCAATTCCCCAAAGACACTGCTTCACGAGGCCATAGATCACCTCGACAAAAAATACTAGGAGGTGTTGTTACAATGTCTACCGAACGCTAAGTCACCTCGTTTGGTCTATCGGTCACCATTTCCTTCTTTCTTCTGTAGGGATTTGGAGCGTTGGTATTGCTAGTCAGCTTGTTTTCTGCTCATACAATCTGTCCTTCTAGTAGATCTCAGTAGGCCCATTTCCTACGCCTTTGCGACACCGGGACTGCACAGTGAGTTAAACGTCACCCCTCATCCCGGATCCCGCTTTCCCAGCAAATCTGCTGTCATCCTGACCGAGAAAAAGTTGCTCAGACAATCACGTCAATCCTCCCGCAATGAATCCTCAGCCTTTGACGAAGCGAATGCGGACTTGACACTGATTTCATTTGTCCTTAGAGCGTAGGTCTTAGAATCCCATTTGAGGAGTCCTCGTCGTTGACGTAGTCGGTGTAACATTCCACTTCAAAAGGTGGCGTGCGTAGGCGTGTTACAGGGGGCGTGTTGGCAGGTAGTAGCCGAGCTAAACGCCACCTGCCACGATTAGCGCGGAGA
The DNA here is from genome assembly GCF_052857255.1 of Amblyomma americanum. NCBI lineage: Eukaryota > Metazoa > Arthropoda > Arachnida > Ixodida > Ixodidae > Amblyomma > Amblyomma americanum. Next base: position 35,121,888 of record NC_135506.1, on the reverse strand, counting down.
TATGGACAACCGGAAGGTGGCTGCCATAGGAAGAACTCGGAGGGTAGCTAGCAGCGTAACACTTCATGTGCCAGCTGGAGCAGGTGGCGTGTGAAGAGCTGCGCTCATAGTTCGTACTAGTGGCTCTCATAATCGTTATTCAATTTTTTTTGTCCGCTTTTCGTCGTTGGCTGAAGTAACGCAACGCCCTACGTTCCACGTCTACCATTATCTCAAGCCCTTTGACAGGAGAGCTTTGGCGTCGCTTCAGACACTGATGAAGACAGAAAATTCGGAGGGGTGGTTCTGACCGCACGTCAACAGCCTCGCTTGATGGCCGTATTACTGAGTGCAGCACCATTGGTGCCGTTGCCACAGCAAGCTCTATAGGATTTGGTAATATAGCCATGCGAGCGCATAACGTGCGCTTTGGGAGATCTTAAAAAATGTCGTCGCTTAGTTTTTGTTTCCTTCTTTTATGACAGGCGCTGCGAACGATATCACGGCACCCAAACCTTGACCAAACAATGCGGCCAAGAACTCCGCCCTCTACGCGACCACCAAGACCAGTCTCGTGACTACTAGTACCGTGATTCCAATCAAAAAAACTATGCAAACACCATAAAATGGGTGGTGCTGTGACATAGGTGCATATCTCGTGTAAGGGAAATTGGCGTGACGTATACGTCATTACAACGCCGGTACTTTTGTGGTGCTATTCTACACACCTACTGGGCCAGCACCACAAAATGCATCAGGACGATAGGAATCACGTAAAAGGTATTACGCCCATGACCTGAATGTCTTTACCACAAGCCTTTTGCCTAAACGCCGTCTACCTATAGACCTTCAACAAAAGGCATTTACCATGAAGGCCTTGACCCTAAAGGCCTTTATCATGAGGCCTTCGACCTAAATGCCTCATGATAAATAATAAAGTAACGTTGCTCCTAATTACTGCCCGGCTCCTGAATACAACATGCTTCATAACCCGCACTCTTCAATGAGCACGCAAAAGCCCAAATCCGCACCACATAGACCAGCCCTCACAGATTGAATTAGCTAGGGCGTCGATAAGTAGTTCCTCACTACGATTACAGGCGGTTTTAACATAAAAGACACCGCAGGACCACAACTTCCATGACTAATGTGATAACTATGACAACGCAGGTGTGCAGGCATGCAGTTGTCGAGGCGGAACCAATGAGGCTTGCTTCGTCGCAACAAGCGTGGCATCCAAAGGTAAGAACTACTACAACATCTGTTGGCATGGGACGAGGTGTACGTTGAGGGCAGCAACAGTTTTTTTTTCTAATCGTGCGTGGCAGGACCGGAACAGGCAAATTTACTGAAACAATTCCTCGCATGTTAAATGAATTCTCTTTGCAGTATATTCTGACATTAGTGTATTGAAGGACATGGCCATGAGTACACTGAGCCGGAGAGAATTGTAATGATCTAAAACGCAGCTGTCCTTTTTTGCCTTTTTGGGAGTTTCGCTTTCCTGCTGAACTTTCTTCATCATTTTGTTTTAATTGTTTCTTCTCAGTAGTCTTCGGTCTTTTCCCAAACACGATTTGCCCGCCTCAAGCCAAATGTCGTGTGTGTCGTTCAAGTCTGAAGACGTGCTATATATTCAGTGGCCTCGGCTATTATCACTGAATTTATGCAGAAGCCGTGCTTGAGCTCCTGTGCGCTGTTTTCTTGGCGATAAACTGCCCCGAAACCTCCAACACTCATCTACCGCTCAGCACAGGTGTTCACATTCATGCCCAGCAATTTTGGACCAAAAATTTAGAAAATTGGAACATTAAGATACTTTTGAGTCGCTTTGGAATGTTAAACCCCCATAAAGCATAAACAAGTGAAGACTCCCATAGAAAACCGATGGGGAACGCTTTTCACGATAGCAAGAGCGTTAACAGGAAAAAAGAATTCCAGACTGCCGTCGGGTGATCGGCAGATATGTTGATTGCTAGAGTGAAATCTTTAGAATATATGAAAAAATTGTTTTCACAACTGGTTTCCCGTTCAGAAATGCTTTTTTTCCAGAGCTGCTGGGTATGTCAAACCTCATGTCCAAATATTTCGAGCAAAAAAAATGAAAATATGAAAAGTGTTAAATATTTAGGAAAATATTGAAGGTAGTGATCCATTATTATGATATTTACCAAAGTCTTCAATATATCATGACCATATATAACCTTCCAACCCTAATCGGCAGTCTGAACTGTTCGATCCAATCGAACAGTTAAGACTGCCATTGTAAATCAATGGGGCAGCTTTTGACGATAGCAAAAATGTGCCTGCCGATTGGTGACGTGCGGATAATTTGAATGTTATAGCGAAATCTTGCATTAGATGAAAAATTAAGTTAATAAAAGGTTTCCCGCTCAAAAAATGCTTTCGTCCACAATTGTTGGGTATGTCTATATCGGTGCAATGCATTCTTCGCTGCAGGCTGTCCCACTGCCAGTACTACTGACACGCCTACCCTCGACGTTGCTTAACACCTCTGGACTCTGATAACACCAGGCACATGAGCAGTCCGTCAGCACTGGAGCATTCTTGGGCATCCGGAATATATCGCGTCACAGCACCTAAATAGTTTTCAGCGAGGGTCCTTGACGAAGAAAGCATTCCACCTGTACGCCGTGCTAGCGGCGAGCCGCGACATCATCCTTGCTGGCTATTCAGCTGGCGGCGGCGCTCGTGTTATTCCTCATGCTGGTTATTCCATGACCACCTACACTCTCCAAAACAATAACCACTCCCACAAGTCCCGCAAGACACCAATGACACCATACGACCATAGCAACAAAGCACGAAACGGAAAACAGCATTCGAGGATTCCTCAAGAAATATTTCCCGTTACCGTGAACATCTGAGCAACCACAGCCTTGAAAACCACAACGCCATAGCTGCAACTGTAACAAATACAGAAAGACTAAACGCAAGCACCTCAACTATGGACGCATTCGCAAACACCTCAACCACAATGGGAAAAACACACGAGTCAGCAGAACAACAAAAGCAACTCCGGCCAACAACAAGAACTCCTATCCTACCGACACCTGCCAGGACGTTCAATGGCGATCATGTTCGCGCCTCGGCAGCTGCAGCGCAATCCAGCAATGGACACACAATCTACTCAGCGTCCACATGCCTTCCATCATCACGGCTTGCCTTTGCTGCGGGGGAAGAGAGTAAGGTGAGTAAATCTGAAATCAGCTACGTCGAGCAGTCCGGTCCAACATGAAGCGCCAAGAATCTTGTGCGACGCCCTGTTCAGACTTCGCTTCTGGAACAACGTCTTCGAATGAGATAACTCTCATTATATAAGACAAAAATACGATTTAAGCGTGGTTAGACAAAATGCGCATTGGATGCGCTCCCACTTCGGTTTCTATTTCGGTTCGAGGCTTTAAGACGGCAATGTGAAGCAGTGTTTTCTGGATCTACAGCGCGTGAACGGAAGCTGATTCATCTAGTATCGGAAGTTGATGTATGTAGTATTGTAGATGGTTCCCCCTCATGGGATCCTGTCCTTCATTTTCACTCTTCCTCATAATTATTTCCCCTTCGCCGCGTGGTGCTCCGGGCTCCAGCCCTGACTTCAGCAGATACGGTGCTGCTGGCTCCTTTCACTTTCTCCCGAATAGCACCACTACGATAACGCACCACTTAGCGAACACCACAGTAATTGATATCATTCCTATCTCGTTTCATATATTAAAAGAACTATGATCTATCTACCAAGTGTTGTCAGGATTCCAAAAAACTTTTTTTTTCTTTCAGATTTCTGTACCACCCCCGCTTCGGAGTTTAGCCTGCTGCGGCTGCGCCAACGCCTTCTACAACACCAGCCGGAGTCCGCTGGTGACGTGAATCTGCTTGCGGAGCCACAGCTATCCCCCTCCGCTGACTGTCCACTGCATTGTGTGCAGAGCGCAAGGTGTGCGAATGATTTGTGAGACTTCCTGTGCAGGACGTCTGTCGCCGCACTATTTCTTTTCAGTCTTGTCACACTCCTAGGTTTCAAGACTTTCGCGTTCTTCTAGTTGAAATAGCTGCAGTGTATATGCGACATCGCACTGGAATACAAGAACTAATTTGAGGCTACGCTCATGCCTCCCAGTTACACACGCAGATCTCATTTAGAGAGGGAAACGCCCTCATTGGCCTTTTTTTTTTTTACGATGGGTGCAATATGGCGGAAATGAAATGTAAAGATCCCAGTGCGTTGTGCGAAGCTATAGTACGTTAAACCCCAGTTGGTTGATAGTGAGCTATTTTGTGCGGTATCTCTCATCGTTCATGAGTACAGCTTCGTTCGGGCTGTTATCCTCACATGATCGGGAGGAAAATATGACCATGTAGGGGATGTTGTCCTTTTCGTGCTAAGTAAAAGAAGCTGTTCTCCAGCGTTGCCAGTGATATCGCCACCTATACGACCACCGGTATTTCATTCTGTGCTGTGTTCTGCACTCCACGAATAGTACTGCATTCTTTGCAGCCTTATTTCCCGAGACGCTTTGTTACCACGCACGACAGGTAGGAGTTACCTGCGCTCTGCTACCATTTCGTTGCTTCGTGCGCAGTAGTCCAATCAATAGTGTTCACCCTCCGCATCTTCGAGCACAGCTCCAACCGGCTGCTCTCAACTGAGGACGAGGAGGAAGGCTGCATTGAATGGAGATTCATGAATGCCTAATTAAGCCACCGACATGCACACTGATTTTTAAACCACGAAGCTCCGTTTAAGGGGAGGAATCGCGAAAAGCCACACGGGCGGAACAGCCACGCATTCCGTGCCGTCTTATTATTCGAGGCCCCCAAAGAAATGGTAGACCCCCAAAAAGCAATAAAAACGCGCCATTGAAATAGCTCTTAGCCGCGTACCAAGCGCTTTCCGGCAGGCTACAAGGTGAACCAGTCCGTGTGGGTATGCCGGCAACGCGAAGCGTTTTAGAGTGGAAGTTCAGCGTGGTAAGAGCGAGACGTGGGCAGAGTTGAAAGCGAAGCTACTGCACATGGTCGGTGCTGAACCAATGGTAGCAGTATAAGAAGCCAGAATACCTGTCACGAGGTGCGGCTGCTGGCCCATCCGGTCACGTGGCAGCCAGCCTACGTCGCCCTTGTGTATAGCGGTCGAGCAGTGCGCACCAATCAACGTCTGTGTTGCTCTACCCGGGCGCAACACTTCCTTCAAGAACTTGACAAGTGCTGCGAGGGGTGCCGCTTTATCTGGAGCTCAGTGCACTGCTCGCAAGCTTTGCACACTGGTAACGCATACTACACGTGCTGCACGTGCATGCGCTGGAGTTGCTTCGTCGCTGCGTCCTTGCAACATTGTCGAGGACTGGAGACAAGTGTGCCAACCTACCACCATTTACCGCTAACACCGCGATAGCTATCGCTGTTATCGCGTCTCTAAAGTGCCTTGTTCGATTGAATGTTCTCGGCCATGAGCAGATGGCTGCGTCGGAGAGGTTTTGATAGGGCCTTCTTTCAAGAAACAGGCATGCGCAACGGACGTTTTACAGAAATATGCATCACTCTTTTCTCACTATGTTTCAAGTGTAATAGGGCAGGTCCGCTTACTACAAACTTCGGATACAACGAAAGCAATCAGCGTGACCTTCAGGCTGATTGTAACTGGGCTTCACTGTAGTCATGAGAGAAACATAAGCACCACTGAAGTAAATTCTTTGCCGCTCATCGCATCCAGCTACATTTCAAAGCTAAAATAAGGGAGAAATTTGTGGTTTGCCAAGTGTATCAGGACAGTAATGACTCGTTGCGGGTTTATTGCAGGTCCCGACAAGACGCCAACCGAGCACCGAATCTGGCTGAGTCAACGCTCTCATGACACCTGTACGAGGCCGTGCCGAACCACAAGCAAGGCTGGAAGATCTCCACCGCGCCAGGATTCACTGTGCTGGCGAATCAGTTCAAATGCGGCACTCCTACTATTCTTCATGCCGGCGTCCATAGCTGCCTTTGCGACAGCGCCAATGTTCTTCCCCTCAGAGACAGCACTTTTTATCGACACAACATGGCACCAAAAACAGCCCACAGCACACAGACCGAAACAAATTATGAGAAACTTATCCACTTATAAGAAAAAACTATGAAGTCACAGCACTCAAAGATAAAAATGCTTCAACGAGCGTTTCCACGACATCGCAGACAGCAACCACGCATTGGTGTGCGCCGCCTGCCTTCAGCGCCACAGAAGCCACATTCCGGAAGGTTCAGGATAACTGACACAGCCAGGAGAGCTATCCGACATCCTAGGCACACATGAGAAGACACGGCGGTGCAGGGACAAACTCTCACAGGTACCATAAGTATAATAGCACATGTCCCACAGAGGTACAACACACATCTTCAAAAGGTAACCGGCTCAAGAGGACACGTCACCTTTTATGGCCACAGAATTCTACTGATGCGACGACGACAATGAAGACCAAGACAACGGCGCTCACCATCAACATGCCCTCTGAAACGGGCGCAGCATGAAGGACTGCAATCTCGGCGACTACCGTTTTATCCTGTGGTGCGTCTAACGCAATGAGAGAACGAACAGCTAGCAGCGCCTGTACAGCCATGACCATCGATTCTCCAAATGGACATCATGCATTTCAATCGGAAGCCTTTCCCGTTCAGACTGCTGGGCCCGACGACAGATTGTCTCTGGTTCTGTGCGACGGTAACTACGGTGAGTTCATGAATTGCTTGTGGATTTTCTTAAACGGCCGCAAGCACTGTGAAAAAATTTCGTTTGTGCTTGTTGGGACAGATATTTACCATGTGGCATTGATGTCACCTCAAATTTATTCTTGCTTGAACAGGCGGAAGCTGCGCATGCGATAATAAACTGTAATTGGTTTTTGGGGAAAGGAATTTGCTCCGTATCTGTCTCACATCTTGGCGGTCACCCGAACAGCGCCGCAAGAGAAGGATAAAGGAAGGACTGAGAGAAGAAAAGAAGAAAAAGGTGCCGTAGTTAGTGGAGGGCTCCGGAATAACTTCGACCACCTGGGGGTCTTTAGCGTGCACTGACATTGCACAGCACACGAGCCCTCTTGCGTTTCGCCTCCATCGAAACACTGCTGCCACGGTCAGGTTCGAACACGGGTCATGCGATAATGAAAGTTTCTTCAAGCATCCGTGGCTCTGTTAACATAAATTGATTTCACAGATGCTATACTGCATGTAACTCCGCTTGCACCTTACCCTCTACAGAACTGATGCTCGGCTCAAACGACAGGCGGTTTACGTCATCCAAGAAATTAACGTATACTGCTTGCCGCCATGATTGTGACACTGAACTGGTGAGAGCCTGCATTTTATTTTTCTATTTTCCTAGAAGTTTCGAATTAGTTGCGTCTCTAAAATGGCAATACCTCTAAATGCGCGTAATCCATCAACGCCTGGGATCTTCACACGGGTCAACCCGGACGAGAGCTCTGCGTGCTTTTTCGCACCGTGATCGTCCGCGGAATTTCTGCCCCGGCGAATAGCCGCTGGCTGCAAAGCTCGTCTTCTATTCAGCACGGTAATATAGGAGATGATCCAGCAATCACCGGAGCAATCGGTGTGTGCAGTAGAGTTTTCCCGAAGAATTCTTACGTTTGTGAAAAGCAGAAGTTTATATTCGAGGCGTTAAGTGCATTCACTTTCAGTACATTCTGAGGCACGCTTCCGAATCCACTGGGCCCTCTAAGCAGGAACACGTCACGAGCAGGTTTTTCGAGCGTGGACGCCGCTGAGCAATGCCTAACTAGCTGTGATCAGCTATGTCGACTCCCCCGGTGGTGGCTACAGAAAACAGAAGCAATATCTACACACGCGCAGAGTTTCAAACTAGAAACTTGTCGTATTTCTTGCAAGCGTATTTGTAAAGGTGCAAACACTGTAATTTTTATTTCCAGCAGCTCAGTCTCCCGCCCTTACGTTGCTTGTTCTTAAAATGCTAGCGCATGAAGTGTAAGACTACGAGTCCTTCCTGGCGCCTAAATGTTGCACCCCTTTCACGCAGGTCTACAGACCGTGCTCACTGCCCGGCCAAGTAGCTGCATGCTAGAGCGGCTCTTGGACTCATGAGGTTCGGACACCATCGACAGCAACCGGGACAGCCACAACCACAAGTTCTACGACTGTCGTTACTGCAAGAACTGTCAAGGATGTTCAACAAGGAGTGACACCATCGACGCGGATATCTTCGAAACGCTATCCGGCTCCGCACAACACACCAGCCTCCGGTCATCGCCAAACAGCCACGGAGCCTTAGATGTTCTCGGCCTGTACGTCTGACTGACAAGAAGGTCATGGTGAGTACACCATCTGCACAAAACAAATTTGAATCTAACCTTAAAAGTACTGCGTAGCTGTCACCAATCTGACGTGGCCAGCCAGCGCTAATGGAAGCAAAGTGTATCGCGCATTTTGTTGCCCATCTTCACGTATAGTCTCACAGCAGAAATTCGAAAAGTCGCAGACCAAACCGAAAGCCGTTCCAGACCAGTTATCGCACGTTGTTTTATAGTTATTCCACTCTACTGCCTGCCTTTTTGTACTCTTGTTTTCATTTCTTGATCAGTGTGAACAGGGTCATTTCGCCAACAGCGTTGTTCTCACTGCCGTAAATGTCTCGAGAGCGTGATGCCATAAGGAAAGGGTTAGAGAGATTTTTAAACATTGCGAAAGGAAAGCACGGCATTCGGTACGTGTGATATGGAGTGGAGTCATTGCCTTTTTGCAGGTTGCAGCGATTCGAAAACATCGCCTGGCTGCAAGGTGCCACTCACGAAAGGATGCTTCGCTGCCTTCCGCCTGGCCTACGGAATTTCTGAGGAGATACAAGGCTGCGCCCCACTCGCAATCGTTTCGTAGTGCTCCGAATCGATCGTGCGCCGGGACCCATGGTTGGAGCTTCCAAACTTTCGTGTCCTTTTCAACACTGCTTGCATTCCTCAAGACGGTGACAGATCGCCGCATTTCTGGCGCCGAAGTTTGTGGCGCAAGGATTATTCCTCAAGCGAACGACACCAGCCGCTCATGCGACATATTACGCATCCTTGGCATGAAAACCAGTCATGAGCATCACATCACTAAATTCCACTGACAAAATCACAAATAATCAAATGCACCACGGGCAATCATAGCACACAAGTGCCAGCGATCGCAACTACTGCACGCACACTTCGAAGAGACCTGCTGCAAGCATACTCGAAGAAAACACCACCGCTGAAAACTACAAGCCAGAAACCCGCAACGCATCAATACCATGGGCCCGACATATACACAACCTTACCACCATTGCCGGCACAGTTTCAGTTACATATTGTCTCAAAATAATCATAACGCCAAGTGTAAAGAGCTCCGATTGCATAACAACCATAACACAGCCACGAAATCACATACTCCCTACCCAGGTCACAATGTCATGCATTATGAAATGTCCCACAAGCACAAAGACAAACACGACTACTTTATTAACAATAATTACCGCAACTTTAGAAAAACGGACAGACGATTACGATAGTCGGTAATGCGAAGTATGAGCGCAGCTCTTCACAAGCCACTTACCACCTCTGGCAGGTGGCAGCCACCTTACATTTGACCATTCCCCCGCTCTTGCCCTGGTAGGTGACGTTTCCCTCTGCTACTACTACCTGTCAGCGTATTACGACCACGCCAATAAGACAATCGATTGATATCCCACCAGAAATGCCCAAACAGTAACCACGAACGACAAAAATACAGCCATGATACAAGCGCAGCTGAAATATCAATCGACGCAAGCCTCAGTACCAAGAAAACGATAGCGACTACTTGAAGGCCACTACAGCGACCACGAGGAGTAAAAGCGCCAGCTTAACGTCTACCAGTATTAGAAGCACCGATAACTGACATCGACCGAAGCCTGTTCTTGGTCGTGACATACGCCAGCGAAGATTATAGAATAATCAAGGCCTCATGAAAGAGCAGCAGAAATACTACCGTCTGCCAAAGCAGCTGGAAGAAACTTGAAAAAAATTGTGGAACTTCCGCCCTGACGAGCTTCGCTCCCCCCTTTTAATCACCATGATCCTATGGTCCGAACTCTGTGAAGACGAGACCTGGAGGCCTTGGAAAGAAATGTGGTGAGTTCAGTGGAATATCTGCTACTTTCTCTAACGTCCAGAACATGATTTGAGGTCCTAGCACAATAGGTTTGGCGGATGCGCGGGTTCTTATGGTCAGCAATGATGAGTGAGTGAATAAACTTTACTGTTCAGAAGGGATCCCCACTCCAGGGCAGCAGAGGCAGAGGCCACTACCTAAACCTTAGCTATCGGCAAGCGCTGTCCGTACAGGTTCCTTCAAGTCAGTTGCGCCTTCAAGCATGTGGGAACTGTGTTGACAGGGGGAGCACCTTGTGCATTTGGAGACGCAAAAAAAATGTGGTAGAGGGTGGACAGCTTGTGTGGAAATGGATAGAGAGCCCGCGTTTCCCTCTGAAGAAGGAGCAAGCTCGCAATTTTGAGCGCAATCACGCTGGTGCAGTTGAGTCCTTTTCTCTTTCGACGCAATATTTGGAACATGTGCAAGTAAAACAGCACTGATCAAAATAAAACACTTACTGGTTGGTAAAATTTCCTGATGTATTCAAAGTTGAATAACCATTAGTAGCCAATGTAAGCTTGGCATTCGACAGGTTTGTACTAATTGTTCTATAAAGGCTCCATAGCGCCAGAGGTTGGCTGGTTAAGCAACAGACTGAATCATCCCCTCCTTTGGTTCGGCTGTCGGTCGAAGCATTTTCTAAAACACAACACGCGACTAGCTGGCCAGTCCACTGCCAGCGCTGGGCCCAGCTCGGCCTTGCGACGGGTGTGCATACTTGTTCGTGCGTTTTGATTTCGTATCTGAGGTACGCATTATATAAATTGTGTGCGTGCGACTCCCGCTGCTAGCTTCCACTGGACTTTATGGCATAAACTGAAAAATGATATCAAGACGCCAGCGCTTCCTCGTCAACTCAAACAAACCCACTGCTGTAGCGTCGCCGCGACAATTTACAAAGACGCAGTCATCAAGAATCGAAAACTTGCGCGAGTGTAGTCTGCAATTTAAATCAAAGTGCAAGTCTCCGCAAGTGATGCTGAAACCTCCGTCCCCTGGTTCGCACCATTGAGCATTCACAATGCCTCTTGAGCTGTCAGGTTATGTGGACACATTCAAGGTGCCACATTTTCTGTCGGCGGTCCGGTAAGCCTCTTCATGCGACTGGACTCCTGGACGGCTCCTTGTAATCGATCAGCGTGATCGGTGATCACTATATGATACGTGAGCCACTCCGCAGAGAAGTCTGTAAAGTGACTAAGTGCTTGAAAGGAAAAGGTGGTAAAAAGGGAACAATCATTCCTTTATTGCTCTTGTTCTATGGCTCAACTATTGACAAGTACTGTTTTCTGGCATAATTTATAGTATTTTGCTCGCTCACTCACAGCTGCATTTAGCTTCCGAGGACGATGACGAAGGCTGATTGTAAACTAACGAAAAATAGGACTACAGTATGCTCTGGCCTAGAGGCGCGCCCATCGAAGGCAAGGCCAGATAACGTAGGCAGGGAGCAAGCAACTGGGAACAGATCTGGTGGAACACAGTCGGTCTGAGCTTCTGACTCACCCATCTCACATGCAGGGAGAACTGACGAGCAGCGACAGCCACGACCACCACAGCTCGCGAGAAGCCTGTGGTCTCGACCCAGCGGTTCAAGTTCTACTGGCCATCGACATCGCCTCGTGAGCTCTGTGTGGTGACAGCGCCACGTGCAATGTTCATCTTTCGCTCCGGCCTCCCTATCAACACCTGCGAATGGTGAGGACACTCTGAACAGTCTCTATTTGTACTCACCAGTTCCTAACGCATATAGCGTGTGTTTTGATGATGAGGAGGATAATGATGAATTTCTATACCGCAAGGGTACAGGGCATCGAACCCCGCACTTCCCGAATGCGAGCGGATGCCCAAACGACTAGGCCACCGCCGCGATCAGCGTGTATTTTGTGTGGTTTTTACCTCCCTGTGAAGTGCTGTTTATCCACTAGCTTTTCCGTTCTGCCCTCGACTGGAGCCCTGAAAACATTTACGCAGGTCTCTTCAGGATGACATAATTGATCAGTGTGACGGTTTGGGTGACCTCGATTTGCTTATCAATTGAGAAGCTTTTACACCACAGACGCAGCGCAGGGCGTGAAGATTAATAGACAAAACTCTAAATTGTCGAGTTTGACGTTCCAAAGCGACAAATAGCTTCTCACAGACGCCATGGTGGAAGGACCTGTGGTTCTTGAACATGTCCTGACATCGCACAGCACACGGGCATTTTTCAATTCCGTCTGTGTCGTCCGTTCGAATCCCTTTCGAAAGCTAGCCTACAACTTTGCTAGCACATGCAAGCTACATGTAACGAGAAATCGTATGACACCACTCGGAACGCTGTACGGCAAGCGGTGCGTCACAATTTTGATACAAATGTCGAGAAAACTGGCACCGCATGTATGCCTCCGAGTGATGAGCATATATAGACGAACGACGTTTATATAAGATTGTCTGAAGTGGCGGTGGTGGATTTGCTGTGTGCGTTATACGCTTGCTTGATGACGTCACGTTATTTTTTCTCGAAATGGGACTAGTAAAGCTTTCGCATTGCAATTCTGCGACCCCACGTTGTCATATAGGCGCATTTGCTCACCGTCGTGTAGAATGCTAAACGTTTCCGTCATGTATCATAGAAATAAGTTTATGTTGGAGCTGGCATTGCAAATCACTCGATATTTCGTGCGTCCGCTGTTTACGGCGGGGAGAGTACCGCTTTCTTGAGCATTATCTCCCGAGGCGATCTTTTTGATCTTGGAAACGTAGCGCCAACTCAAATGAAGTATCCCAAGCGCAGCTTTTGCTGTTTGTGGTTCACGCGATTTACCAGGGTTTGCTTTCTTTTTCTGAGCAGTAGGTCACATGAGACTTGTGCACTGTGTTCTTACTTAGTCCTTGACGGGCTTATCGTTGAGCACACTTGCACCTAATTGCGCTGGATTGAAAAAGAAAGCTAGGTATCTTCCGCACTCACGAACAAAGCAGGTATTCATGTCTATTGACCATCGTCAGCGTTATAGCGGCCTGTGTACAGCAAGGGCCTCTGCCATTTCTCCAATTAAGCTGGTAGTGGGCCGGCTGAGCATAACAAATTTGAGTTCTGTGGCGTTTTAGATGAAATCGCCACATGCGACTATTATTATCTTATTGTGCTGTATTGTCTGTCGCATTATTTCCCCTACATGATACAGTCACCGGGCTCGAATGGTCACAGGCTACCTTTTGTTCCGGGAAGTATGCTATCAGGAATCGCCAGCAATCTGCTCTTTCTCAGCTCTCGTCGCCTCTCGAGTTCTGCTGAGCTTAACTGAGCATCTGATTACAAAATTGCTTTCAGTTTCCCCTCAGACTGCCATCAATAATGTCAACGTTAATGACCTTTAAAATCCCGCTCCATTTAACTGCGCTTGCACGTCACTGTCGCGACATATCTCATGTCCCGCCTAAATCATGGGCCCTTAATCTGATGCGCGATCATGTAGTCTCATTCCATGAATTCACGAGAGAGAATAGCGACCCTCGTTAATTAAAAAGAATGACTAAGTCGCAGATCTGGCCGGTCAGGTCTCTTCAAATGAACAAGGTAGCAATTACTCATTATCCACCCAGGAGCCTCCCACGGCTGCCCAGGACAGGGAAGCATTTAATCCATCTTGCGGGATTACCCTAAACCATATCGGACTTACACCACTCCTGCTTCGAGTTGATAAATTCGGCGCCGCCATGTCGTCTGCTAGCCTTCCTAGTTGGGTCTGTTGGTAGAGCGATAGGGCGGTGGGACGACGGTACTGGGTACGCACGCGTGGCGTGAATTTATTTTCCTTCAAGTGGCCCTATAGCCGTATGACTGCCCTTAGGTACAGGGTAATGAGTAATTATTTCTCTCCTATTGCAAATTCTCTCCATCTTATGGGGCTCTAAACGACATTGAACTGAAACGCATGAATTATTCTATGGCGTAAAACTCTCGTTAGTTTAAAGTATCCTGGCCGCGCTTCGGTTCATTCGGGGAGCGTCAGTGGTTCGGGCGCTCGGCTACTGATCCGGTGTACTCGGGATAGAAACCGACCGCGGCGGCATTTCGATGGGGTCAAAACGTAAAGGCGCCTTGTATGATGTGCCATGTCAGGGCACGTTAAATATACCCAAGTGGTCAAAATTATTCCGGAGCCCTCCGATACGGCACCTCTTTCTGCCTTACTTCTCTGTCCCTCAATTATCCTTTCCCTTATGGAGAGGTTCAGGCATCCTCCGAGAAGTGAGACAAAACTGCGCCATTTCCTTTCTCCCAAAGCCATTTTTTTTTTTGGGCTGGGGAGGGGCTTGTAGGACGCAGGTTTCTCTCCCCGAGCAACCTCTCGCGTATTTTAACTTCGACTTGCCAGGACGGCAGCCTGCTCACAGTGCGGTTGGCAGGTTGCGATGACGTCGCAACGACACGTGACCTATGTGGAAGGTGAACCATCTCCATTGGTGGCTTTGTGTCAAGGAGTCCCCTGTCGGGGCAGTGGCGCATCCCTTAACAGCTGCACCATTGCGGAAGGTGTTTGATGTGAGCTCCCAGCTATCTATGAATGAAAAGTAGAAAATGAGGGTGTCGACGAAGTTGTACGAAAAGACGACCCCAGGCTGCTGCAGGGACGCATTCCCAAGCGGCACGGGTAATCGGCCCAATATTTGAAAGGGTTCGTTTGACTCTGGTCCTTTGTAGGACCATTTTTGGCAAAACGTTTTTAGTATTAGCAGTTACCTGTGCTGCTTGGATTAAAGCTATCGAGCCATGCACCTAAGGTGGAGCTTTAGTGTGCCGTGAAGTTTTTATCGCTTCTTAACTACCACATCACTAGTAAAGGTGCTGCAGTTATGTGATTCAGAGATTTACTGCAATAAAGCATAAAACATTTAGCGAAGAAACTCCTCCAAAATAATTTGTCACGACCAACAAGAGTTATTGATTCCTTTGTTTTGCTGATAAAAAGAAGTTCTTTTTCGTTGCCTTCCGCTGCTCAGACCAACTCAAGCCTAAGGCTGAGTACGTCGTTTAACCACAAAAAGACGTTTTATATTTGGATTCGCCCAAGAGAGAACACTCTCTGACCCGAGGTGTTAGCACGTCTTTGAAACACCCTGATGCAACACTCTATATTCGTGTGCTGCCTTCATCATTGCAGGGGGTCGCACTACCAGCCTATAGCGACAAGTCTGCTAAAGCTGCGTTTCGGGAATCAGCGTGACGCATGTGTACACACTCCGCATGGAACGTTCTTATACACCAATATCAAAGCAAGTCCCAGCGTGAAGATATCCAGGAGTGCTTCGTCATGTGCGTCGTATCAAAACAACATTCCTTGTGTTTGTTCGTGTCATCGGCGGTTTAAGACCACCTGGCAATTCTGCTCGCGGTGCTCGTGCTTTTCCTCATGATTACGGGCCATTCAACGAGCAACGACATTCTCCGAAACAACAAGACCCACAGCTACAAACTAACGCCAACATTACACGACCATAGAAACGCAGCTGTCGACACGCAACAAAGGAGAGCAGAAGCAACTGTGAATAGGACAGTTTGTTTCATCGACCGCGGCCATCTGACTGACCAAAGTTTCGAAAACCACAGCAACAAAGCCGGAAACACCCCGAACAGTCACTCAGAAAGAAGAAACGACCAAAACAACTATTCGCTCACAAGGACCAACCACGACGACGGCGAACGAGCTAGCACAGCAATAAAATGATCTGTCAGAGGTAACAAGAACCACCATCCTAACAGGACATTTACCACCACAGATAACAGGGCTCTGGCGACCACGTCCAAGCATCGACAACTGTAGCGCAATCACGAAAGCCACAACTGCATCTCCACGGATTGAAAAACCGGGGCGCAGCAAGGTCATCATACTCACCCGCATGACAACGCAAGACAAAACATCGAACAAAGAAGTGCCAAGAGGACAAACTAAATCCTTAGCGTCATGCAGCTTTTTCACGTGGTAACTACAACCAGGACATTGACAGCTGCAGTTATAAACGCTAAGACGCGAATGTCGACGGTGGGATGCAGTACGTCGATCACTCCCCGAACTACTGTGAGAGCAACAACCTTGTGACCAGTGAACAACCATCATCGCTACAGTGACAAGCCTTGCATCATCAGGAATAGCCTCTGGGAAGAAGTGCACGGTGAGTGGATATAAAACCACGCGAGTATCGGCAATAAGCAATGGATCTGAAGGTGATGCGTATAATCCCGGATCATTTTATACATCTCTTCTGAACTAGACAGCTCTGATATCACATGCTGCACCACTCTATCACAGCAGCTCTGCAGCTACAAAATGGCATAGATTATTCGCTATTTTGGTCGCTCTCTCTTTCCTCAGTTTAGCATGAAATACAAGCCAGCTGCCTTTTGATGAGGGGTCTCTTCGAAAAATGTCAACCTTCATCGAAGAGATGTTGTCCTGACTTTTGTAAAATACGTGCCTCCTTAATTCCTACTGAGTGAAACTTATTCAGGTCGACGGGCACGCGGTAGAGAGTGTCGAGCATCGTGAAATCAGTGTTTTTCATTGACTGCGTATACTCATTTTCTCTTGAAATTTACAGCCTTCAATTTGCGTTGTATAAAAGTAGAAATTACAGCATGTGTTAGGCTCTTCTGAAGAATAGGAGCCCGCGGGACCGCTTTCTTAAGGCACTCCGGATGTAATGCAATAGCGCGCCGTGCTTTGAGTACACTGCCTCAACTAAGCAGCGGCTATTACCTTTTCGCAGGCTGTCAGAGGGGCCAAGCTTTGAGCCCGCGAATCACGGCTCCTTTGGCTCAACTCCTGATGCTGATGTCTGCCATTGCCTTCGCAACAGCTAGCGACGTTTCTGCTATTCCTCATGTGCCCGTGCGTAAGCTGCACGCACACAGGCCACACAAAACAACCACGGACACCAAGTACGGCACCTCCGCCAAACCATTCCAACCGGCACAACACCTACAGACAATAGCCGCCCTGGTACTGCGACGATCCATGCCACCTGATAGAACACAACCACATCCATGTGCACAACGACAAAAGAAAACACACAACAGTGGTATCCAAGTGACAACGCAAGGCGTCTTGTCCATACACCACGTACATCTAAATGAACTAACTGCAGCTTCATACCACTATTGCGACTCTCACTTCAAAGTACCCGTCATCACCGGCCCGCAAAAAGTAGAGACACAACCATTGCGACTCCGTTTCACTGTAATGGAAACTCCATAATGGTAACTCTTCGACTGGTCATGATGGGGTCGATGGCAGCCACTTCGTGTTCGGTCATGCTACAGCTGTTTCTCATGTCGAGACCACTCACGTAACAAGCGCGTAATCAGAACAACAATTACGACATCACCTCTCTTACTGCGACAACAACATTACAGCGAGCACTACCGCAACTACTTGCCGGCGCGCTGAGGAGGCGCTCATCGCATCGATGGATAGAAAGATATTTGCAAGGAGAAATCACCTATAAAACGACGGTCCTCCGTAGAACCGTAGCTGTAACGTTTGCGGCCACTCGCGCAACTTTTTAACAATAAAGAACGCGACAGAAGCTCTCGATTTATAACGCAATGACAACCACCATAATCACACAGAGGAAATTACCACTGCGACACTAGAGACAGGGCTAACAAAGCCACCAGCTACACAAAACGCCTAAGTCGAAAACAGTGGCAGCACAGACTTAAATTACGCCATCTACCGAACAGGTAGGAGGCGCAGTTCAAAATAGAGCACCACATGAAGGGCAACAAACACGGCCAGGACAGCTGCAGACCGGAGCACTCTTGAACCTGCGGGCGGGCGTTCCTGGTGCAACGAGAGGCTGCTTTTGAAGCTGTCATGCAACTGCGCTCTGCAACGCCAGTTTCGGTGAGTTCCCTTACCTTATTTTTTGCTTTAGTCTACGTAATCTAACACCATCAGCACTAATCTAACACCGTCAGAGCCGCCACTGCTTCCTGATAAGCCGTAATCTAACGATCTTAAGCCCGGCGTATAAATCTAAGCCCAGCGCACATGAGAGTTCCAGTTGCAGGCGCAATTCAGTTATCACCGTTACTCATCAATACTGTACTTTTTTAAAACGCTTGAAATTCGAGAGCAAAGCTGCCATGTAAACTGCAGACGTTCGAACGAGTGGACGTCGTACAGTAGACTCACTATAAAAGTCGTCCCTAGACGAGCCTGAAGGCGTACGGGCCATCCAATTTTAAGCTGGTGCGCCGAAGCAAAACTAAAGAACCTCGAACCATTGCAATTTTCGTAATCTTTGCACGCATCCTTGGGAGGCGCAAACACTGTCGTATTTCCAGCATCCCCCCCACTGATCGTTACCCGGCACATTCCCAAAGTGCTACGCTTTGATGAGTTAAGATTAAGAACCCTCTCGGGCACCGAAATGAGTTCCGCAGATCTTGCTTCCTGCCCGGTGGATCAGATAGTAAGACAGTGGACTAGATGGGGAACAAAACGAGCTAAAATTTCTAGTCAAAATCAAGAAAAAATGAAATGGTTATATTAGCAGGACAAGCAACGCGAATGGAAGATAACCGATGGTCCATTCGGGTAAATGAGTGGATTCCAAAAGAATGCAAGCGTATGAGGTACACGGAAAAATTGCACGCTTAGCGCAAAATAGGAGGGCATTAGCTGGAAAGTTTCAGTTCCAAAGACATCAAAAAGAACCCTAGTAAACCGAAAGCCACATCAGCCACAGAAAATTTGTCCTTTGACTGTTCGCCTCTGCTCGCCTGCTTCTGCTTCCCGAGTTTCATTTTCAGAGCAGTGCGTCCCGTGTGACGTCAGAAGAAACATTGTTCTCACTCTCATAAGTGGCTCGATGGCGTTGGCCGCCAGCACAGATGCACAGATTCCTAAGCAGTGAGAATATAAACCATTGAGCTCATTGAGAAATTAAGATACAAAATGGGGCATTGCCTTTTTGCAGGTTGCATCCATCCGAATGCTGCTGCAAGGCGCGGGTGACCACGGGAAGATATGTTGCTGCCTTTCGTCCGGGGCTACGGAACTTCTTGGGGGCTACGCTACCATGTGGCCAGTGGCAATCGTAGCCCAGTGCTTGGAATCAGCCGGCAGCTGTAGAAGTGAGGCCGTCGGATCTTCCAAATTTTTGCCTCCATTCTGACGCTGCTTCTATTCCTGACCGGATCCACAGATTGCTGGATTTAGGCCGTTGGAATCGTCGACGCTGGTGCTATTCCTCATGTGAATGGCACAGACCATTCATACAACACAGCAGCCACCCTTCCCAATTAAGCCACACAAGTACTTCCCTGCGCTTGCGACCACGATCACAACAAAGCAAAAGCCGCAGTGCAGCCACAGCTATATCAAAGCCAACACCACGACACAACAGCGACATTGAAAACTTCAGCAAGCATAGCCAAAGTAAATAACAGCCCTGAAAACCGGAAGCAAGACACCCATAGCAGCTACTTCTGTGACTGCGCCATGAATACTACCCTACCCACCAGCGCGGACACAGTTCACCGAAACACACCAACGGGTCCGATAACTACAGCATTGAAAGCGGCTACCAGAGCGAGGAAGGACCCGATGAGCGAGGCCACAGACAATGTCACATATAAAAACGCAGCCACGCCAAAGAAACCCCAAAGAAACACACCAAAGGAACACAAAAAGAAACACACCAAAGAAACAAACAAAGCAAGCGCAGCCGAAAGTCAAGCGCAGCCGAAAGTCAAGCGCAGCCGAAAGTCAAGCCCAGCTGAAAGTCAAGTGCAGCCGAATGTCAAAGTGCAGCCGAAAGTCAAAGTGCAGCCGAAAGTCAAGCGCAGTCGCAAGCTCCATGTGGAAAGAGCACTGAAACACGCAAAAAAAAATCGAAATGCCCCTGAAACAAAGAAAATGTAGCGCAACCACAGCAAAGAAAATTTTTACGCTTCCAGTTCAAAGGAAAATGCAGGAACCAAGAAGACAAGTGTGATATCATACCACAGGAAATGTCGTACCAGTACGACGCCCTCCCAATCATCTATAATTACACAACTACGAATCCCACAAAACACGTTCCCACGAATAGGACAAAGTGCAGATATCGCGCCCACAAGCGAAGGAAAAAGCATAATTGAGACAAGTCTGAGAACCAAGACAACGCCATCAACCACTTCTAGCCACTACAGCCATCACGACGACCACAAACACGAGCTGTGCGTCTACCAGTAATAGAAGCGCAACGATTAATGACATCGACTGAAGCAAGCGCTTCATAGTTATCCACGCTAGCGAAGATGTGGACAGTCAAAGCAGCGCCAGAGAAGGGCAAGAAAAGTAAAATCAATCATTCAGCCAACCCAAGCGTTAGATTTATTTCGCCCGCCAGAACAAGAGCAACAGACACTGAAATCTTGACAGACGATTACGATAGCCGGTAATGCAAAGCTTGCTAGCCACCATCTGGGTCCTTCCTCCAGAGGCCCCTTTTCAGGAAGCGTTTTGCTCTCCTTTTTCGCCAAATGATTACACCGACGTCTACGCCGACGACTGCGACGCGGGAGCGTGGAACGGGCCTTAAGAGCTGCACTCTAATATGACGTGGAGACCGGAGACTTGACGAGCTTCGCGTTCCCTTTCCTCCAAGAGCATTGCCAGGTTGCTCGAGCGCAGCAGAGACGTCCATGGCCCTTCGAAATAAATTCGGTGAGTTCAGTGCAATCTCTGCTGTTTCCTCGATGACTGAGTGAAAAGAAACTTTGTAAAATGTAAGACAAGTTAACCTCCGCTGCTCGGGCGGGGCCCTCAGTCCAGGTCTACGGTGGCAGGGGCCCCTGCCTAAGCTCTAAAGATCAGCCAGCGCGTTCTGCTCAGCGTTCTGCAAGTCATCCTTGTCTCCCAGTATTAGGGATCAGGGCTGCGGTAGGAGGAGCACCCGTTGGATACGGGCATGCCCATACATGGCCCGTATTATGGGCAATGGCTGCAGTACCGTAGAGAGTAGTAGTGAGCTATGCGCCAGTGTGGATAGGAGCCAATTCATATTTGCCGCCAGAATACGGCTTCGTGTCGCGACAGTAGTTTTAGTGACAGTTGGAGGAGAGCCCGCGTTCCCCTGTGCCGTCGGTGCAACCTCTGAACTGCTGTGCCACTCTTCACCAGTCCCGTTCGGGTAGGGTGCTTCCTCCGACGCCGTAGTTGCAATAACATTGTTTACGGGAATTTATCCAGTGTAGCATAAGGTGCTGGCTATTTCCTTAATTCATGCTTTTTGCGACACACTGGAAAATGTCATTAACTTCACCTAGGCTAAGCGCATGTCCAAGAGCACCAGTGTACAGTTACCACTTCCTGGTGGGTAAAAAATGACCCGTTTTGGAGCCGCTTCGGCTCCTTCAGGGGAGGTAAGGGCCAGTTCGGTTAGCGGCAACAAGTTTCTATGAGGGGGAATCTTACGGGCGGAGTGGGTCGTTGTGAAGGGTGCGGAAGAGGTGGAGAGTGTCTGTATGTTTGAGACGACACCGCTTTATCGTTATCTCGAACAAAGTGCATCGCTATAACGTTACCTAAAATCCAGCCACCATCGATCGCAGCCACCAGCCGCCATTAATCACTTAGCGATGCAGTTTAGAAAAACTCGTGTTTATAGCTGAGCATACACAGTATCTCATGCGCGGTTACTTTGCGCAGTCACATTGAAAATGCCGCTGAGGTTCTGAAACCAATATCAAAACACCAACTAATCAATGCGATATTTTTAAAGCGAAAGCTTTACTGGTCGTGAACTTGCGATTTCGCCGTGGCGGTGTTTCGAGGAGGCACATGACGTAACAACGCGAGCCTAGATCACCGCGCATATTTCTCTCTTGCTCCATAGTCACTACTGCCCTTGCGCCACTAGTACCACAGAGCC
The DNA here is from genome assembly GCF_052857255.1 of Amblyomma americanum. Lineage (NCBI taxonomy): Eukaryota > Metazoa > Arthropoda > Arachnida > Ixodida > Ixodidae > Amblyomma > Amblyomma americanum. The sequence goes on along the minus strand of NC_135506.1, from coordinate 35,099,823 downwards.
ACAGGTGTTCCGCCGCTGCGCAGCGCCGCACCTTTCCTCAAAATCAAACTTCCAATTCTCAGTTTTCTCTTTCTTCGTTGTCTCCCTCCTTTATCCCTTCCTTTACGGCGTGGTTGGGGCGTCCACAGAGATATGTGAGACGGTCACTTTGCCATTTGCTTTCCTCAAAAACCAAACGAAACAAGTTAGCCGAAGGCGTTCATAGAGTTCATTGGCGTTGACAACTTTGCAAAGGCCGTTCATTTTCACGAAAATAAAGGCGCACAACCGGCTCCGTGGGTCAGTGCAGACCTCAATATAGCTTTCATGTACGTGGCGTTCTGTCCAGCTGCAAAAGTCTGCTTTGATTGCGTTCCGCACGCTGGATAGGCAGCGCGCCCTCCCTGCCACCCTGGGAGGGGGCATGCAGTTAATGGTTGATCGCGAGAGATAGGCAGCGCGCCCTCCCTGCGACCCTGGGAGGTGGCATGCAGTTAATGGTTGATCGCGAGAAATTGATCACCAAATGAACGCTGCGGCTTAGCTATTGCTGCAGTGCCGCATGTCAGCCACAGTGCTCTCAGCACTAATGCATTCAGGCCACATATCTCTCTCACCACCGTCACTTGTATGAAAGCACAAATGAGGCGTCCGCATATCCAGGGAGCCAGTCATGAGGCCATCTTTTCCTCAAAGCCATCGCTGTCTAGAACATTGTCAATGCCAACGCCAACGAACACAGCAAACGACGACATCTTTCGCTTCTTATATCCTGTATTAGCGGAGCTAATCAGCATCAATTTTTTATCGTAGTCGGTATACAAAATAAAGTTGTTCGGCATGGTACTAGCATGTTTTTCCCATTCTTTCTTTCCACTTATCTGCTGTGTCTAGGCTTTGGGAACCACAGCAAAGACTACCAGATATCAACTAACGAACAAGAGGCGCCAAGTTCGCTCTGCCGTGGAACCTGTGCCTGTCTTCGAACCTGTTGCCTCCTCTGGACAGTCTCTTCAGCCTTCTCAGGTGAGGATACACGAGTCGGGGGTTTTGACCAGGTGTTTACTTATTTAGGCGGAAGTCAAGTCTGATGTCCACCCGGACCACGAGTGGGTGTCCGGCACCCTGATTCGCAGTCTGCCGGCTCAAAGCTTGCTCCTGGTATCCTTCAAAAAAAATTGGTGTCAATATGGTTCTAATGGTGTCTGTACCTACTAGAGACGGAACCCTAAAACTGAAGAACTCTTAAAATCATCCAGGAGCAGCTAAAGGCTTCTGTCAGCCGCCACTTAGAAATTTCTGAGGTGCGCCCTTTCGCAGGAGGTTCATTCTGTGCCGATCCTCGGATGACCGGTGCGTGTTGTTCATCACACATCCTTCGAGTCTTTTCCAGTTACACATTTCATACCTGAGCAACTCTCTTGTACCAAAGGCATCATGCGCGGCAGGGACCCATCGGCTTCTCCTTAGGAAATGCTTGAGGACCTTTAGGACGCCGGTGAGACGTGATAATAGTATTCCGCTATATCAGAAATGTTGATTTCTCTCGTGTGCCTGCAGAGCGCATTATAGCTGCTTTTGCAGGGTTTTCGCGCCCATCTGAGCTTAAGGTTCTGGCTATAGTGCACTGCGTCGACCCGCTACATCCTCGACCTTTTGCAATGCAGAAATTTCTGGCATTTTGGTCATGGCAGCAGAGCTTCGAAATCAGCGATGCGTTGCCCCTTTGCAAGGACAACCATTTCCCTCCAACCTTTGCTCATCTGATGTGCCCAGTCGTAGTCTGTGCTGCGGCGATCATTTGGTTGATGATGCGGACTGCTCAAAATGTTCTGATTAACGGAGTGTCTGTTGTATCGGCAGCTGTGTCATAGTGCGGACTACACACTGCACAAGCGTGAAGTTATCTTTCTACCTCGCCGTGTTCCCCTTTCCGTTCTCTCTCCTGGGGCCAGATTACGCAACGGTCAATTAGAAAAATTGCCAAAAACTTGTCAAAAAGGCGTCAATAAGCCTCACTCCTATGGGTCGGTCGTCGCCGGCGGCCATTTTGCTTTTTCGCGTCATGGGTGGCTGCAGATTACGTCACTGGTGTGGCAGAAGTGGTGACGCTGCACAGCTTATTATGCAGCCGCTAATTGACAGTTTTTTGTGACAGTTTCGAGGCCGTCAATTTGACCGTTGCGTTTGTGACAGAAAATGGAGGCGGTGTACGCGGCGATACGACTGAGGCGGCTGCGCTGGCGCGAGCAACGTCGAAGGAGGGCGCACGAAGACGCGCTTGACCTGCCGGACGAGCTGTTTCGACGCCTTTTTCGACTTGAGAAGCAGACTGTGGAGTGGATATGCGACGAACTCGCCGATGAACTGGGAGGTTTGCCTGCGAGCGCGCTGTCGGTGCGGCGGAAAGTGCTGTCTGCACTGCGGTTATTTGCCACTGGCGGCTTTCGGACTGCCGTTGGTAACGAGGCGCACATCGGCATCGCACAACCGACGTTGAGCAAATGCGTACAACCGGTGTTGGAAGAAATTTGTAAAGTTAGTGCGCAGAAGGGGTGGGTGCCGTCGTCACCTCTGTGACACTCAGCTACATATAAATAAGACACGCTTATTCTGGCAAAGCACTTTATTTTTCCCAGCAAACGGCACTTCGTGGTCGTCTTCTGTTTTTCAAGGGAAAAGAAACACAACCACTCGTCCCATACTGCAAGACCTCACCTTTTGGCATTTTTGTCATCGATCGAAAGAGCCGAACGACACAGACTTCAAGAAGTTGTCTCCGTCGATTTCGTTTCGTGCGCTCCTTGCAAGTTCGCTCTGTAGTCACGTGCCTATCACTGCAGTCGTTGAAATTTTTCTCCACACTTCGGTCAACCGCACAGTAGCTTGATTCCAGACGCCGCGTAACAAACAATAACACGGCGTGGAATCGGCGCATCCCCGCGGCAGCAAAAGTTGCCCACCAGCCAATTCATTAGCACAACTTCGAACGCTTTTTCTTTTGCTTAATATTTTCCAACTATGCTTTGGCAAAATAAATTATTGGTCATTTTGATTGCAGCGTATTTCTTAAGTCTTTTTACAAAAATTTAGCGGACGGCCTCTCACCGTCCAAATAAATGGCTGATTCATCGTTGCGTCAAGCGGTGACGCCTCTTCGTTTCATCCTATGACGTCACTGTCAATAACACTTGACAGAATTTTTGGCAGTTGCGTAATCCGGGCCCTGGATTACTATATAACCACCCTCTGTTGACAATAAACGCCGGTTTTTAACTGTCTCGCTCCCAGGCGTGCGTGTACACGCTCCTTCCGTTCCTGCCGTGGCCTATCGGCTGCGGCTATGTTGCAGTGTCCTGGACATCATCCAGCACACAAGGTCCTCCAGAGCTATTAGTTAAGAAAATACCCCGGCGGGTCTTTTGAAAAGGTTAGCAGACAAAAGCTATATCAGGTGTTGAGGCAAAAGTTCGTTATATCTTAAGCGAAACAGCGACACAGTTATGTTTGTTATATCCAAGGTCAACACACTGAGTTAAATCCGGGGCCCAGACGCTGTAACGAAAGTTCGTTATATCCGAGCTTAATGTCCGAAATTTCGTTGTATACGAGGTTAACCCTGGACAGGCAGTTTTATTTGAGGTAGCATACTAAGAGTAGTTTACCAAGTTCGTATAGGTAGTAGACTAAGTTCGTTCGTACCACGCTGGGCAGGTTGCCACCTGCCACTGGCTACTCACAGACGGCGGTCGCCATTTTCACTTCGTTGTGACCGGGCCGGCGGGAGGCGCCTGTCCTCAGACAGTGACGACGTTGTGGGGAATCCATGACGGCGCTGCATCGAACGTGCATAAGATCTTCATTTATGCAGTACTGTGCGCTCTCTCTATTCATGTAAAATTTTGCTCGACACCGCCGCTCTTCGCTTGGGCCTTCGCGCGAAACTTCGCGTACATAGAGCTCAGCCTCTATTCCTAAACATGAACATGCCACTTATTTTCATTGCGAAGCACATTACTGCTGATCAAGCTGATGTACGGTCTAAGCAACATATCTTTATGTTAGTGGCGTGGATAACTTTACCAAGTCAGTCACAACTGAGCGTTCTTTCAAAACATGAAGTTGGCAATTTGTTCGACGTCACCATCTTGCAGCCGCGCTTGTAGTTCTAAGTCAGAAGCTGGTGGCCGCGCAGATATTTTTTTTTCTTGCATGTCTGGTCTCAGTGTCGAAGCTCTTCACACTGTTCAAAGTAGGGAGACTGCTATGAAAGCTAGTTCATACAGCGACAATATACAAAATGCATTCACGCGCGCCGGCCGCTTTGTTCATTTTAGCGCGACAGTGTGGATGATGCTCCGAGAGTGAACAGCAGTTCCTCGCGTGAGCACCCAACACATTTCCCGCCTAAAAAAAACATTTTGTTTGCAGTTTTTTTTTCTGACTTCCCATTGAGTGCCTCAAAGCAGCGGCGCTCTTCCCGTGCAGGCTTCTGTGACGTGGCCGCAGCTGAGCACAGCCTGTCCCTACTCGTCAGCGGCTGCGCGAGCATCTGCACCTCTGTCTCCTGAAGGATGGTGGCGACATCTACCCACCCGTAGAGCAATTGCTCTCGGCAGCTCTCCCGCGAGCGTTTCAACTCGACGGCCATGGAAAGTCGTGTGGGTCGCGTACAAGTAGGCACTGCTATTGTTCTTCATGTCGAGCAACAACAGATGGCAACTGAGCTCTGCCTGCTTTACCTGCTAGTGGCGCTGCAGCCATTACTTATGCTAGTGGCGCCACCATCCGCCGTAGAAATCACGCACAACACAAGTACATCCACCATAATCTCTGCACGTTCACTACAGTAATACCACCAAAGCGGTAATTTAAACAGTTGAACACGTGCGATGGCTTCATTGAAGTGAACCGGAATTGAACAGGGGCTACAATGAACAAACTACGATACCACAGGAGCACGCACGCGACAAGGCCACAACCCACATTTAACTCTACAGCCACAGCGGCAGCAACCACACCGACCACATCGACGTAGATAAGTAAACTTAGAAGAAGCCCCAGTGACTCCCAAGGTTATGGCGTTTTGCTACTGATAACATTATCGCTGGATGAATGCCGACAGCTTCGGCCGCTGGAGAATATAGGAAAAATGCACGTATAATGAGATTCGAACGCACAGCGCCATATGTGCCTTATTATACGCAAGCCCACTACTCTATATTCTTTAAACTCTATTCTAAAGATTCGTTTTTCCAGACTGTTTTCCGGGACATCGCCAGCGCTATCGAAAACGAAACATGGCAAAACGTGGTCTGCTCACCTACCTGTAAAACCCATAAACGTACCCATAAAACCCGGAAAACGTCTGTCAAACAGCGTAACCACACTGGACATATACGCATTAAATGCAGGAAAAGCTTCCAGATGCTTTCCTCTAGCTCATCATGTATGCCTTGTCAAGAACGTCATTTCTCCTGTTCCTCTTGGCAGAGGAAATTTCAGCCCAGCAGACTTGTCTGCTGGCGACGCTCCTGCTGTTCCTCATGCCGGCAGCGCTGGTTATTCAGTGGACATCAACAGACCCCAAAACACGAAGAGCCATTCCTGCACATAGACCATAACCCTCACACACTACAGCCACGAAACGCACACCCCAACAGAGTGGCCATCTGTCCGACCACCATTACGAAATTCACGGCGACAAAGGCACAACTACCACGAACATTAGCTCGGCAAAAAGAAACACCTCAGCCATCACTCATACACACCAACCGTCGCCTCTAGCGGTGCGTCAACTGCAGCGGCAGCGGGGAACGAACATGAGATCAGCTTCCACCGCGACACGGACCAGCGACCAGAAAAACTGTCCTACCTCGACCACCACCACCACGACAAACTATAACGCCGATGACGACCATTTCGTTGGTAATATGCTCTCCTGCCAAGGCTGACCAGGGATAACCAGATAACAGAAAATTAGGCGGGTTTAAGCATGGTTTGAACCTGGTTATACGAGCGAAAACTATTAAGAGTTGACGCGCTCGGACTGGCGTTCATGGCGAGACTGAACGACCAGCGCCGGCGAAGCAGCTGTGAAATCACCGCTAATCTCGTGGTATTACAGCGGCGATGCTCCGAGCGCGCGCAGCTGCGGCGCCTCTCCGCAGCGGCTCACGTTGCGTGACGTCACAGGACACACCACGCTCCGACGGCTGAAGTGTGGTCGGAACGGCACTTGTTTTGTTCTTCATGAGTGTGGCGACTGCAATCATGTCTGCACATTTTGGCGTGCATTCTTTGATCGGGGCACTAGTTGTTTTATGCCGGCGGTGGTGGCCATCCCGCACTATGCGCAGCTTCGAATATAGGAACGCTGTCCTCTGCTCCCAAAATGTCCCCAGCTATAGTGCTTACAAAGCCCCCACAGCTTCCCCTGCTAAAATAATTGTGCACACAAGGTTACTGTGCGGAAACTATCAGAACCGAAACACCTATAAGAATCCCTCTGTAACAGGCGCCACCATGACCATCCTAATGGTAGTCATTGACATACAACAAGCCCGATAGCAACACGGCCTCGACGACCACGACAACGAATTGAGCAGTGAGAAATACTGCAACATCACAGCGGTGGCCTCGTTGTTTTAGTGTTAGGCTCGTATAGGCTAGTATACGAAAATTGCAGAGTTCGATCCCCTATTGCGCCGGCTGCCCTCCGGTTATCCAATCGGTACTAGGAGCAGCTTTGTACTATGCTGCTTTTGGGCGAAATAGGTCCGCGTCAACTATCGCAGCTATCGCCAACTCGAATGGTTTTCTGCCGACTCCTTCCCGGTTGTCATCCTCTTCTTTTAAGCAGTTTTTTTCCTTCACTGCCCTTGATATGTTCCTTAATAATTGCAGTAAGTTGCGGAGAGTGGAGAATATGTGGGCTGGAAGGGCTTCCGGATGGTTCTTCCGATGTTTCTCATGCCTTAGCCAAGTACTTGGTCTCACCAGGGATAAGTAAGACCCCGTTGATAATTGTCAAATTCCAGTCAATGTCGCACATCACCGGGTAGCAGATCACCGGCACGTTCCTTCTCCCTGTTCCCTTGACACAGTCTGTAACGAGCATGGCCATTTCCATTCTTTCTTAAACCAACCACTTGCGCTTCTCTTTCCCTTCTTCATACTTTGCGGACATCAGTGATGTCCTTCATTATCACTTTTCATCCCCTCCAACCGTTCTTTATTGTCCACGGGTCCTCCCCATTGCCTTTAAATCCCAACTGGGGTCCGCATATCTGCCTTCTTCCCAGCGCTTCTCCGTTCACAATCCTTTACGGGTGCACAATTGGCCGTTTCTTCCCTCATGGGACTTCTTGCTATCATGCCGGCCGTAGACGGGGGCACCAAATGGCCAATTTTGGTGGGCTTTTGCCCTGCCTCTGCTACCCAGGCATGGGGTTTTGTCCCTTTTGTTCGGCACGGGTTCACCATTTTTTCCTGCGCGCAGGATTAGTCTTTTCTCTTGGCATAGGCCCACTGTTGCCGCTTTTCACACTCCTCCCTTTCTCCTACCTTATTTGTCAATCGGTAATTTCTTCTCTACCCGTTCTTCTATGCTCACCCTTATCCTCATTCTTTCCTTCTGTACTCTAGTTTTGTACCCTCTACAGTGTCTTCCTTTTCTTCCTCCCGTTTGTAAATTGCACCTTCTTGCCAGCAACCAATAAGCGCTAAAATTTTTGGGCACAAGAGCCGGCTTCTTTCAGTGACCTCTTTTAACGGGACTTTTCTGCTCTGCTTTGCTCGCCTTGGTGCACCTTTTAAGTTTGTTTGACAGATTTTCTTTTTGGATTTTGTCATGAAATCTTCTTTGGGCGCACCTCGCCTGTAATATTTTTTGGACTGGTTTACACAGGCTATAACTATCTTTCTGCAACCTGTGTTTTGGGTGTTACCTGCCATCTGACGAGTTTGACACAAGGGGTCACAGAATTAGAAATTGGCGTTTGATTCCAGCTTGCGTAGATGCAAACATCTTGTAATATGGCGCTCTATATACCAGTTGCTCTTATGCCTCTTAAATTCATGATCAGCATCAAATACCGTGACCGCAGATACGAAGTCCTGCACACCAATGGCGACGACCGCAAATACGTCCAGAATACCTGCCACTGCGAATGTGCGAATCACCAGCAGTGCAACTACGAGAGCTACGATAGCAACTGTACAGCCACGACCGCAACTTCCACGTCAACGACTATCACAGAAGAGCAGCTGCAGCTGCGATACGAACACGGTGGCCCCAACCACGACATCACCTTTCTAGAAAGCAATGCATTTCACTAGCCATGACGGCCATGGTCTCGTTACAGCCCTTAAGAACACGTACAGATAAAACCGGCGCGAGAAACACAGTGCAAGAAACAAGGAGAGACCATATCGACCGGAACCGACAACCCAGGATTCTGCTCGTTAGGCCACCAGAACCGCGCTCCGTCGGTAGCTTCCGGATTCAGGTTTTCGTCGTTGGTCCCGGGTCTCTTCTGGTCATACGCCACGTGCCACGTGCCTCCAGCCATTGGCTTTCTTCCTCCTGGCTGCCGGGTCTCCTGTGCCTTCGAACATCGCTATCCTGCTGTCCCGCTTGCCGAAACGGTCCCCTTCGCCAATGGTCGTGCCGATGAACGTTTGGAGAGAAGTTACCTACTTCCCGAAAGAAGCTGACGACATCGTTACACGGGCCGACGGCACAGAATACGCCGTGAGCTGAGCTACGACATCGGTGATGGCCTTACATCGCCACCTGGTACACAACCGGACAAGAAGAAGGTGAGAGTTCCCTTGCATTTTACCGATGGTGTAAAATGTGCAGACAATAACAAGCGCGCCAGAGAAATTGAAATGCCTTAAAGACTTCTGTCAGGGGTAACACACCTTGAGAATAGCGGCCATTAAATAGAAGAGAACAGTCACTGAAACCGACGAAACCAAATGTTTCTATTGTTTTTAGGTGGTTGATCACCAGAAAATTAGTAGCGTAATCATTTCTTACGTGGAAAATCTCTGGTTAGAAAAGAGAATAAAAACATCCACGCGGGAAATGAACCTGCGGCTTCCGCATGCTGCGAGCGCTGCTTTGCCAACCGAGCAAAGGCGTCGATCGCGCAGACTTCTACTTTAGAGGGTTTTTATGTTGCACGTAACCCAATCCTAAAAATTAAGACGAGCAACCCATAACGGCAGACGTAGGAACATCCTGTTATACCGCAAGTGTAATGTGGAATGTGATCGAATACTGAATGAAGGCGGTGGCTCCGCGATACTATGCTATGCTTCATAAGGCATCAAGACCGCCACAACAGAGGCCGTCCTCCAGCTATTTATCAGCCAGGCCAGGGAACTGAGGGGATTTTTACCCACACGCATGAAGGAAGCCAACGGTTTCTGAAGCCGATGAAAGCCAAGGGGAATGTTACCTTTTGTTTCAATATGCACTTGATCAACGGGAAATTAGTAGCGTAACAGTTTTTAACATCGAAGAAATTATTAGAAAGTAGAAGACAAAAAGTGCCCGCGATTTATCTGGATAAGATTAATGTGACTCAGGCGCGCTAACACGTTTGCCGTCGTTAAGCGAGTTGCACCAAACTTTCTTGCCGTCGTTCCTCAGCTCGGGACAGGGTTAATTGGATACACGTGGCAGAGGCCATTGCCCTGGAGTGGGCGTAGTCAGGCTCGTGATGATGACGGTGGTGGTGCTCATGAAGGGTATGAAGCAGGTTGTGATGACGCCACGTGGTCACGTGACCTAGGTGTCCCACCTAGGTTGCTGAAGTGGCCGGTTGCTCCGGATGGCCGAACTGTTTACACGTTCACTGTACCACAGGTTGGTCACGTGGTGTATTCCTGCTATGCAGCGGGAATACTGAATGCCGCTATGATGCCGTGGGAGAGCTCACATTGTTCAAAGAGCCTGATAAAACACATGCCAAGCAGTGGTTGCAATTTTTAGAATGTTACAATAAGATCGCCGACAGCTCACTGCAGAGTGACGTCAACCCCAAGAAAATTTGAGGGTGGCCCACCGATCAGCCACGACGCGCAGGGCCCCTAAAACCACAGCCGCAGTAAACGTGTAAACGTGAGGTTTCAGAATAAGGCAACCTTTGGACGCTTCACACACGCGGTCCACCGGACGAGGCTTGGCGAGCTTACCCCCTACTCGTACGCGCATGGTGCGCCCGCTCAGGAAGCCGTGAGCGTATCGCAAAGGCGCTCGCTCACACCGTCCCCCTCAAGCGGTGTCGTGCTACTCCCCTGTCTTCTCGCTTCTCCCGCTCCCCTCCCTACTTCTGTCGGAGCGCCGGCAGTGGGTGTGGTGGTTGATCCACCAGTAGACTAGACAAGCTCGTGCCTTCCCCTTTCCACCTATAATCACGCACTCACTCACTCGTGACCAATATTCGAACACGGGGAAAGCGCGAGGCACGTGCGGGAGCAACGCCGGTTCTTGGCGAGCGTTGGTTCTTTTGTTCGTGGTTGAGTCGCCGATGAGCTTCAACCTAATAAGGTGGTCGATGTTCTGCGCTGCAGTGTTCGCCGTTCGACTTCATCTCATCGGAGGACAACGGAGTCACCCACATTCACGTCTTCCAGCCCAGCACCCAGGGTAGTCTCGGTGACGGCCACTGAGAGGTGAGTGCTGGAATTAGCATGAAACTTCGCTTGAGTTTGAGAGTGCGTGAACATTTCTGAGGACTCTATCCCAAGAAACGTAGTTACTGTTCGGCAGTATGCTTTTACTGATGTGCAAGAGATCCACAGGAAGCCCTTGACTTTTCCGGGGGCCTTCTTTATGGTGACATGAGCTTTTAAACGCCTGATTTAATGGGGTGTGAAGTCCCGAAGTGACTCAGACTTTAAGGGACGCCGTAGTAGAGGGCTGCGGAAATCTTGACCGACTAGAGTTCTTAACGTGCGGCGATATCGCACTGTACACGAGCCTCTAAATTTTCGCCTACATCGCAATGCGACCGCCTAAGGCCGGGATCGAACTAAGGTCTTTTGTTTAGCAGCCTGGCATTAAAACCACTGAGCCACTGCGGCGTCTCAGGCATATGCGTCCCTCTTGCAATGTCTGCGGAAGTTTTGAACATTCGCAGTGAATGGAACGCTACCCGCGCCTTGATCGCGTCATGTGCGAGATACGAGGGAGGTCGTCATAGCAGCACGTATGGTAATGCCCTGGTTTTACAGCGACATTACGGTCCATGGAGGCACCTAACTGAATGAAGCTGAATGTATGGTTAAGATAAGCGACAGCTGTAGACGGTGCAATTCAATGGTATTCATCGGATTAGTTCGATAGGCAGAACCAACGAACTCATGAAGCCAAAAATAATGGCTGGCTATTTAGTATTCATGAGCACTAAAAATCGTGCGAAATCACGGTTTTCTGCTGGTGGACACCACCGCCAAGTACCTCAAAGCCCGACCAAGGTATCGACTTGACCACAGAAGCACACGTCCAGCATTCTTGGACCAAAATTTTGATTGTTATGGAAATATTGAGCGTTATGGTCCATTTTTACGATGTGTAGCAAGATATTTCGAAGTTTTTGATGGCTTGCATCCAGCAGTTACGACTGCCATAAAAACGGATGGAAACGGTTTGGCGACAGCAAAAACATTAATAAGGAAAAATGCAGGTCTGTCGCGATAGGTCCGGGGATATATTGATTGTTATAGTGAAATCTTTTTAATATACAGTCGCTTTTACATGAATGCGACACTCTAGTTCTTCTTTTGAGGGAAAGAGAAGGTTTTTGAAAGAAAGGCCTGACTCACATTTTACTCTCTTCTTCCACGTTTTGTACTCTCCCTGAATAAGGCGACTGGAGTCGACTTCTGTCACATTCATGCAAACGCGGCTCTTGAAAACATTGCGTTCATAAAGTTTTGAACATTCGCAGTAAATGGAACGCTATTCCGGAGCCCACCTCTAACTCCCTTAACTCACGGCATGGTTGAGGTGTCCACTAAGATGTGATAAACTCACCGCGTCTTTCATTTCCCGGTATTGAATGTTTTACTGGCTAGGCCTTTAGGCCAGCAGCGAGGAAGGCACCCTGTCAGGTTTATATAACGTAGCAAAGCTGTAATCGCTTTTGCTGTGATATACTCAATTTAAAACAATTATTTCATCGAAAAGAGCCTGTTACAGGAGATACATGTTATGTCGAAAAGAGCTGGTTACAGGAGAGACATGCTATGTGGCCACAAAAATCAATTTTTATTTTCGGTTGTTTTCTGCAGTCTCATAGGATGTGATCGCAAGTGGCTCGAATGACTGAACGCTTACACTGCGGGCTATGCTGGTTAGGTATATGCGCTAGCAGAGAAGGCTTAGAAACGAGCGTGCTTGAAGACTACCCCTTAGTTGAATGATTTGTCTGGAGTGAAATAAACGCGCCTCTCCTGCCTAAAATGATTGGTAATGCTGTGAAATGAGATCCAAGCCCTCCCTGAAAAACTCCTTGAACGAACAATCTCCTGGTTCGAACCCGGGTTCGGATAGTCAGGGTTCGAACACGGAGTTCCCGAATTCAAAACCGACCGCGGCGGCCGCGCTTCAATGGAGGCGAAACGCTAAGGCACTCGTGTGCTGTGCGATGTCAGTGCACGTTAGATTCCCTTGTGGCCGAAATTATTCAAGAGCCAACCATTACGGCACCTCTTTCATCCTTTATTTTCTTAGTCCCTCCTTTATCCCTTCCATAACAACGCAGTCCATTTCTTTTCGTATTAAAGCCACATCGCTCCACATCCTAAAGAATGTGAACCATCCACTTACAGTTTTTCAGCCTACCTGTACGCCTCTATCCCTCGTGAAATCGCGAACGTCTACTTTTGAGTTACCCGCCGCATTAGCGCAGTGGCTTGGGCGCTCGTATACTGAGCCAGTGTACCCGGGTTCGAACCCGTCCGCGGCGGGCGCGTTTCGATGGAGGCGAAATAATGATAATATTAGTGGGTTTTTGTGGATAGGAAATGGCGCAGTATCTTTCTCATATATCGTTGGACACCTGATCCGAGCAAAAGGCGCTCGCGTGCTGTGTGATGATAGGGAACGTTGAATGTTCGCAGGTGGTCGAAATTTTTCCGGAGACCTCCAATACGGCGCCTATTCCCTCCTTCAGTCTGTCACTTCCTCCTGTATCCCTCCCTTAACGGCGCGGTGCGGGTGCCCACCGAGATATGTCAGACCATTACTTCGTCATTTCCTTTCCTCAAATACAATCCATTTTCATTTCCCAATTTTTTATACCGGCAGTAGATAAACCTATTCGCCTCTCCTCCGCAGTCTCGAACCAGTTGGTCTCGATAGACGCCGCTGCCAGCGGGTTGCGGGAACTGTTCACCACCGCGAGGGCGAACGCCCGTTTGTGCACGTGTCCGCCGCCTCCACGCGCACCGCATTGGTGTATTCTAAAGGGAGAGAAGGTGGGCTCGCGAGCATGTCCTCCCCTTACCTCTCCTTTCTCCCCCTCCTCACCATACTTCTATCGGCACGCCGGCAGTGTGCGTGGTGGTCGAGCCACCAGTAGACAAGCTCGTGCCTTCCCCTTTCCACTCCTACTCAACCACTCACTCACGCGAGCATTATTCGAACACGAGGGACGCGCGAGACACGTGCGGGAGCGACGCCGATTCTTGGCGAGCGTTCCTTCTTTTGTTCTTGGTTCAGTCCCTGATGAGCTTCATACTGAGAAGGTGGTCGGTGTTCTCCGCTGCAGTGTTCCGCGTTCCCCTGCATGTCATCGGAGTACCAGGCGCCCATACCTGTCTTCCAGCACAGCACCCTCAGTATGGAAATATGCCGTCAGTTTTGAGGATTCTAGGTGGCGACGAAACAAAGGTGAGTGCTGGAATTATCATGAAGGTTCGCTAGAGTCTGCGAGTGCGTGGACATGCCGAGTGCGTTTCTGAGGACCCTAGGGCAAGAAACTTAGTTACTTATCGGCGGTACGGTGTTAGTTTTGACACGAAGCACAAGTTTTTGCTGAGCCGTTCTCTCTTGTGACGTTAGGTTTTTAAAAACTTGGTTTATAAAACCTCCCAAAGCGACTCAGGCTATGAGGGACGCAGTAGTGAAGGGCATCGGATAAGTTCGACCAGCTGGTGTTCTTTAACGTGCATTGGCATCGTACAGTAAACGAGCTTCTAGCATTTCGCCTTCATCGAAACGCAACTGCGTCGTTCGGGTCAGCAGCCGTGCATTATATACCACTTAGCCACCGTGGCGGCTCGGGCAAAACCGTCCTTCCTGCAATTGGTGAGAAATTTTGGATATGCAGTGAATTGCACGCTACCCGCACCTTCATGACGTCTTGTGCGAAATAGGAGGCTGAGTCGTCTTAGGTAAAGCAGGTACAAACGTTATTTCAGAAGTGATTGCGGCCGCCCTCAAGCAGCACGTACGGTAACGTCCTGGTACTGTAATGTCCGGTAATGTAAGACGCCGAAGACAGCGACTTTTCTGCGACGCGAGCTCCTTAACGCTGTCGCGTTAATATTACAGGTAACGGCGCATTCTTCAGATGTGCAGCAAAGTCGTTTTATCATCCCTCGCTCCAAGCAATTAACTCATAGGAAGTAAGTGATTAACGCTTTTGACGTTAATAGGAATGTTAATAAGAACAAATGCACGCCTCTCAACGGGAGGGCTGCGGAAATATTGATAGTGATATCTTAACGATGTATAAAAAAATTGCTTGCGTATTTCTAGTTCAATACTGTTTTTGTGCAGAATTGTTGGGTAAGCCCTTCAACCAACGGAATCTTAAGCCTTCTGTTGGCACTGAGAAAAGGTTAAGAGCTAAACTGCCTCAATATCCCAGTGCTGCTCGTTGAAATATTGGACTAATGATGGAATCTGGTCATCAGGGAGACAGTATAGGTGCCGGGCGGTCACCTTATCTGGCCTCGGTGGGGTGTTTTTTTTTCTCATGGAATCAAGTTGCGCCCTGACTACTTCCATCGTGACCGTGTCATCAAGGGCCTCGTTGGGCATACCAGCATGCTCGAGATGGGGTATGTGTGGGCTTGCGCATAAGAACCTGTCCTACAACAGTTCTAGTATTTCCTCGTTGGCACCCAGGGTGCAGCGGACGACCTCGTTCATCCGATCATGGGTTGCGCATTTTCTGTTTCTAGAGGCGATGAGAGATCTCAAGAACCACGTTATAAACCCCCCGTGAGTGCGCTGCAGACATTCGCATAGCGAATTGGAGTATTGTTGGTCAAGGGAGCATGCGTACTTCTCAGCTTAGGCGTTGACATGCTCAATGCGGAGCCGTAACTTGCGACTATGTGCCTCTTTTCTGCATCTCTTGGTGAGAGAGCGCCGTGCTTCCAACAGATGTAGAATTGCGTCGACCGCGGGACACTCTTACGTCGTTTCGACCTCTTTTGTAAATCTAGTTCTAAACAATAGTTCGTTCCTGATGTCCCGAGTCCAGTCGTCTGTGTCCTCAATGGTACTACTCGAAGAGGAGCGAGATTCCCTCCATTTGTCCCAGTTCGCGAGTCGCGCAGATCCGATCTCTTCTTGTTTTGATCTGCCGATACTGACGCTGGTGGCGAATATATAGTGGTCGCTACCCAGCTGCTGGTCTGTATAACTCATATTCGGGTTAGCTGCTTTTTTACAAGCGTAAGGTCTGGGCAGGTACCCCGGCAGACGCTTATTGCTCAGTCTGGTTGGAAACGCAAGGTGCGTTGTTAGCGTGAGTCTTGCCGTGCAGTGGACGTAGTCGGGCTGATGATGATGATGGTTGCTGGGTTCCGGATTAGTCTCTCTTCTTTGATTATTTCGGTCAATTTTCGACCTTTAGTTGTGGCCTTCGGGTTGCCCCACACAGAGTGCGGGGCGTTGAGGACCCCCGCCGCCGCCCCCTCCCCTCCGAATTACACAGGGAGCTTTGCCCGCCAGCTCCAGGAACATTTTAACGAGATGGCCTGGCCTAGAATGTCGGTTCTTAGGAGGGCTGCACACGCTCAATATACTGATTTGTAGGCAGCCGCCACAACCTTTGAGGAGTCCACTAAACCAGTGACCCAGTTACTCAGTGGCTTCACGCAGACATTGCTGAAACCCGAGAGAAGTGCTTTGGAACTAAAAATCATTATTAGCCATGTGCGGTTGAGTTATTAATGATTATGATTAGTATGATTACTGCTAACCCCCCACGGCGTCCACATCGGCGCCTACGCTCTTTAGAACCGTAGGGTGGGAAACGCAGCTACTGTTCAGCGTTATGTTATTACTACGGTGCAATGCCAGGACACGTTGCACTATTCAAGTCTTTGTAATAAGGGCCTAATTACTCACTGGCATCCACCCAAGCGCAGCTACAAAGGAAGGCTAGATAGCATTCTCAGAAACTTCACAGTTAAAAAAAATTCGTCCTGGTCCGGGGTTCGAGCCCGGGACCACTGCTTCAAGGGATCCGTCGGTAACTGAGCTAACCGGGACGGCAAGCTTATCGTAGGGCGAGAGCGAAGGCTCCCTAAACATTTGACCAACGCTATTCAAGTCTGTTTCTCAGCCATTCTTTCTGGTACTGTGTGCATGGCTGTTCCAATGGGTACACCCTGATCAAGTTATTTCGATGTTTGTGGGTCTGGCCAGAGCATAGCATAAATAAATATATATTCCCAGGCGTGTGACAACGTTGTGGTAGTGGCGGTGTAAAGCCTTTATTGAATAAAAGAGGTGAGGGTCTTTTAAAAGCCCCGCAATCGGTGGATCCCTTTTTCCGGGACCAGATTGGTCGAAGCCGCCGGCCTAGCCCTCTTGACCAAAACCTTTTGGGCCTGAAGGTACGACCAACCAAGCAGCGCCGCCTCCCATTCCTCTCTGGTAGGTCTTGGGCGAGGGGGGGGGGGGGGGAGAGCTGAGTTGCGCTGGCAAGCCGAAACCATGTGGCAGATGGGCAGATGTCAGCCGGCTGGCTCCCCAC
This sequence comes from Amblyomma americanum, assembly GCF_052857255.1. Taxonomy (NCBI): domain Eukaryota; kingdom Metazoa; phylum Arthropoda; class Arachnida; order Ixodida; family Ixodidae; genus Amblyomma; species Amblyomma americanum. Next base: position 35,082,826 of record NC_135506.1, on the reverse strand, counting down.
AGTGTTTGCACTCGCGAGTGAACGCGGGATGGAAGTGTTTAGTACTGCCGGGCAAGGCAGTGTATTCGTCAATAATCGGAGTAGCACCCGTTTGTTTGCTTTCCCCACTTCCTTTGCAAAGGCAAGGTACAGGCAGAAACGCCGCCCTGGAGCAATAGGCTGCCGGCGTTCAGTAGACTCAAATCATTTTAAGGAAAGGAAAGGCGCATACCTGGCTCATTGGGTGAGTGGACACCTCAGTCATGCTTTGAGCTACGTGGCGGTAATGACAGAGGTGTGCGCTGCATGCGTTGACAACGTGGGGGCAGAAACGCGGCATTGCAGTGGTTTCTGCTGCTGCTCTTGCACGTTCGATAAGCTGACGTTGATGTCCTTCTTTCGACATGGACAGTTCCGCCCTCACCCATCATGTGTAGGCTGTTATATCAATCATTGTTTCTTTGGAGGGCCCATACCATATGGAACAGGTCTGCCTTCTCTCAACAAATTCTGTATTTTCATATTTGAGCGCTATGGGATGACAGTCTGTAGTCTACAGAGGTAAATCTCGTGTTGACTAAGGTTTTCGGCAGGTGAGGGATAATGTCTGCCGCTCTAATCTGAGGTGTAGTATCTCGTTGTATGTTGGGAGTGGATCGAACTGGTTCAACTCCGATGCAGTACAGTGGGGCCCAGTGGAAGAAAAGCTCGAGCGGAATTGTGTCAACGCGTCCATATCTAGACGTTGTGGCCAGGTATTAACATGAACCCTTCGATGTCAACATAGGCTTGTCTGGTTTAGAGTATCAAGGACGCAAGCGGGACAATCCTGTCCTAAACGAAGTTTCGGTGTGCTATTTTTGCTTCTGTGCGCATGTATTTTGAGGCTGGATGCGTGGCTGCGAGAGCTGCTGCCACCTCTTCAGCTGTTCTATCGTGGCTGACTGCTGTTAAGTCCATCGACCATTTGCCCTTTGTGCCCAACCGCCACTACGGCTAGTGCACCTTCGGGACCGGCGGACCGACGTAGAAGGGCGACTTCTTGCATGCCTTAGTGTTTCTGAGATTCACTTTGCCCTTCCTTTTTTTCATCCTTGGTGTTACGTCGAGTGCATGTTTATTAGAAGGGGAGTAGCCTTGAACTATGCTCTCCAGGTGCTTGTGATAGCTTTAGTAAGAAGGTGAGGGGCTCTTAATACTGACACTCCTGAGGACCCTTCTGTCTGTCTTTGTGGTTGCCATTCGGACGAGCCGTGATGTGCGCGTCGATGAGTTTGTTGTGGACCCTGAGAGGAGCAGTTGCATTGTTGATGTTGATGTCAGTGCAATTGACATCCTCAGGTGATCGAAATTATTCCAGAGCCCTCCACTACGGCACCTCTTTTTCTTTTTTCTTTAAGTCCCACCTTCCTCTGTTCCCTTACGGCGCGGTTCGAGTGGCCACCGATGAGTTCGAGAATTACTGCACCATAATCTTTCCTTAAAGGCATTTATTTGGGCTCATTGGCGACGGCGGCGTTTACAGCTTGTAGACTCCATTGATGTTAAGGAAATGAAAGGCGCATAACTGGATCCATGGGTCACAGAAGACCTGTCACGTTTTGAAGTACGTGGCGGAGGTGAACACCTTCAATAAAGCTAAAAAATGGTTCTGAGGAAAGCAAATGGCGCAGTAGTTGTCTCACATAACTCGGTGGACACCAGAACCGCGCCGTGAGCGAAGGGATAAAGGAGGCAGTGAAATAAAGGAAGAATGAGATGCCGAGTGGAGGTCTCCGGAATAATTTTGACCACCTGGGGATCTTTGACGTGCACTGACATTGCATAACACACGGGCGCATTGTGTGTTTCGCCTCCATCGAAACGCGGCCGCCGCGGTCGGGTTGAATTCACCCATTTCGTGCTTAGCGATACTAAGCTGCCAGCCGTATTTACATGACGCATTGGCATGAGCTTGACTGAATGCGCGATTACTTCTGATGACACGTTGTTGCTTCCTGTTTCATTAGACCACCCGTTCACCCCGCCACGGTGGGCGCGTTTCGATAAGGGCGAAACGCAGAAAGGCGCCCGTGCGCTGTGCGGTCAGTGCGCGTTAAAAAATCTTTCTTCTCTCAATCCCGCCTTCCTCCCGTCCTTTAGCGGGAGATTTACGCGTTCACCGAGAAGTGAGACAATTGGTGCGTCTTCCCATTCCTCAAAAGATATCTTGAATGTAAGCGAGGAGTAACACTTCCTTTTAAATAGAAAGCTTTACTACTATACTTCCGTGGCTTGTGGCTTGTTCTTCGTGCTTCATATGGCCTTGAATGGATGATAACCACGTTACGTCACCATACCTCAGCTGTGCCGAAGCCGATGCAGCGGGAGCTTCGAAAGCTAAGAAAAGGCGCATTCCTGGCCCCCTGGGACAGTAGACACCTCGGTCGCGCTTTAAACTACGCGGTGGTAGTGCCATAAGTGCGCCTGCATGCGGTCGCATTGACAACGTTGTGGCAGAAACGCGGCCCTGAAGCTATAGCCCCCCTGCGTTCAATGTGCCCATTGGCGTTAGCGTTCTATATTGATTTCGAGAAAAGGAAGAGCACATAACTGGCTGCCTGGCTGAGTGGACGCGTCAGTCTCGCTTTGAGGTACCTGGCGGTACTAGACGCGGTGGCTCAGTGGTTAGGGCGCTCGGCTATTGATGCGAAGTGCCCGGGTTGGAACCCGACACCGGCGGCCGCGTTTCAATGAAGGCGATGTCAGATGTCAGTGCACGTTGAAGATCCTCAGGCGACCGAAACTATTCCGGAGACCTCCACCACGGCCCTTCTTTCTACCTTTCTTCTTTTACTCCTTCCTCTATCCCTTCCCTTACGGCGCGGTTCGGATGTCTACCGAGATAAGACACAGTTACTGCGCCATTTCCTTGAAACTGAAATTAGTTTTTGGGGAAAGGAAATGGCGCAGTATGCGTCCCACATCTCGGCGGCTACCTGAACCGTGCCACAAGGAAGGAATAAAGGAGGTACCGAGAGATGAGAGGAAGAAATAGGTGCCGTAGCGGAGGTCTGCAAAAATGGCAGTGGCTTAGCTCGGCTATGCCAGGATATATGTAGCGAAAGCAAGCTTGAAACTCCCCGGTTGGCCTTGTTCACATATTCCACAACGTATGAAGCACAGGCATAAACGTCCAGTATGACCTGTAGGTCCGTGTTTGATTTCAGCACCGAGGCTATCCAAGGATTGAAGGGGTCGCGTCACTTACGCCTATTCTCTAGGCTGACGGCACGTTGTTCTTCGGTTTCTTGGGCCCGCCGCTGAAGTCTCTTGGTCGCATTCCATCGTTCATCACGGGCCGTCTTCAGCGAAGCAGGACTCGGGTCTCTCCTCCGGCTGCTCTCGCTGCTGCTAACGGTCGAGATACCGTACGTTAAACGTGCCTGTCTCGCGGCGGGATATTCACGGCGGCGTTTAGCCAGTCGTTCGGCGCGCTGTTCGTCTGTTTCCTGGGCGATTAATTTCCTCTTCATCTCGTTTCGCTGTCGATTCCAGGCCTCCTCCAGCTTATGAGAATTGTCGCCGTCCGTACTGTCACCTCAACTGTGGTTGCGGCGCACGCCAGCTCTCCTTTTGAATGCTGTGACATCTTATCACGCATGCGACGCAGCTGTCGAAGCGAGCGGAGGCAAGCGCAACGACGAGGAACGCCGTGTCACGTCCTACCAAATGGCGTCCGCGGCAAGCGGCGCGGTGTGACGCCATGCCAGATGGCGCGGCGAGCGCGCGAAGCACAGTAACCCTCCGCGGCGAGGCGCGCGTTGTGACGTCACGTGCCTCGATAGACTACCGCCACGGCGAAATCGCGAGTTTGCGGCCAATAAAGCTTTCGATTTAGTAATTTCGACCATCTGGGGATCTAGCGCGCACTGGCATCGTAGAGCACAAAAGGCGCCATTCCCTTCTTGAAAAATCGAAAATTGGTTTTCGAGGAAAGGAGATGGCGCAGTATCTGACTCACGAAACAGCGGACACCTGAACCGCGCCGTAAGGGAAACATTAAAGGAGGGACTGAGAGAATAGAGAAAGGTGCCGTAGCGGAGGGCTCCGGAATAATTTTGACCCCCTGGGGATCATTAATATGCACAGACATCGCACCGCACTCGGCCACCTTTTCCGTTTCGCCTAAATGGAAACGTGGCCGACGTGGTCAGGTTCGAACCCGGGTACTCGCGATCGGTAGCCGAGCGCCCTAACCACTGAGTTACCACGATAGGGGTCAGTGACTGTTTCCGGAATAACTTCGACCATGTGGGGCACTTTAACGTGCACTCACATCGCACAGCACACGAACACTTTTTGCGTTTGGCCTGTATCGAAACGCGGCCACCTCGATTGGGTTCGAACCCGGGTACTCCGGCAACCACTTAGCCAACGCGGCGGGTGCCAACCACTGCAGAATTCGTTCCTTAAAAGTGATAAGAAGCGGCCATACACCATTATATGCAGCGTACTACACTGCCAGCAAATATCGCCTCAAAGCTGCAAGCGGAGTTTGGATGCAGGCGAAACGCAACAGTCACCCGTGTGTTGTACGACGTCAGGGGACGTTGAAGAACTGCGCGTTATATAAATTAAACAGGATGCCTCCACTGCTGCAGCCATCATAATAGCCTTTGGGTCGCTTCGCGATGTTAAACCGCACAATTCACATTGCTTTCTTCCTTTCCGAGGCAGGATAAAACATGAAACGCTCTATGGTCGAGCAAGCGATAGCGCAATAGTAAGAAGCGCTTACATAGCTTTTATCCCTACGCGTTTCTTTGATTCCAAACTCACCTCCGAGTGCATTACCCAAACTCGCGTTTATTTCTAGAGCGCAGGCGGTCACCCACACTAAACGCAATTCCGCATGGAGCTAAAAAAAAATTCTGAGGACACTTTACGTGGAGAAATGCGGAAATGTGTGTTTTGAGGATAGGAAAATTTTTTGACGAAAGGGAAGGACGCTGTAGCTCTCAGACCTCGACATATCGATGGACACCTCAACCACGGCTTAAAGCATGCACCTGAAGGTACCACTGGTACGAACTCGTCTCAGGTTTCAGAAACCATGCAAAAGAAGGTGCATTTGTCATTGGTCCGAGCCCCAGTCTCCAACTTCACTAGAACATGTAAGCTATCTGCAAATAGAAATGGCATGACACTGTCCAGAATGCTAAACGACGAACGGTTGCTCAAAGTTTTGGTGAATGTACTCTGGAATACTGTCACCACATCGGCTCCTTGGCTCAGGGCCATATGAAAAACACGACGAGCAAGCTATGGAAGGGAGTAGTAAAACTTTCCCCAGCGGCGACGCAGGGATTTCCTCCACCGAAGCTCTGCCCTCTGGGATAGCGGCACAGCTCGAAAACATTGATCCCTTTTCGGGCCCCACCCCACCGCTGCCGGGTTTTTGGCTCCCCGTGGTTGGGCCTGGGCTCGACACGCTGCCTCCGTTGCACGCCGCGGCCACGGTCAATGAAGGCGAGGCCAAGGGACTGCTGGCAAAGCGGGTGTCCCTCGCTAACCCGGCCACCGCGCACTTTAAGGAGAGCGCGGATTTGTGCGTTCGCCGTCGAAGATCATGTCCTGGCTGAGGTACTGCGGGACTAGGGCGTCCTCACGGAGCGAGGTTGCTGAGCTCCGCATCCGGCTTTCCCGGGCCGAGCAGCACCTAGATTTCGCGCCTGCTGGGCATCCCCTGTCCTTCGCTGAAGCCCTTCTTGGAGGAAGTCCCGGGTAACACCTGCGGCGCTTCCTCTGTTCTGGTCCCGTCTGAGTCTGTGAGCCCAGGGTAACCTGACCTTCACCGCCCGGTGTGCACAACCATATTGCTTTCCTGACGCCAACTGCGATTTCCGACATGCACCACGTCGCTGTGACCTTGAAGGTCAACATTAATCCCGGCATGCCGCACATAGTGCCAATGCGCTGGACCACAGGCGCGTCGGCCATGACGGATGATGGCTAAAATGATCTGCAGGTGATAGTCGAGTCAATAATCCATAAACGCTATCGCGTGATGCCCTTGAGGCGGAGCTTGTGACTCCCATCGAAAAAAAACTTTATTCATCTATTCATCCCCTCATTATAAGCTTATTGGTTGCTTCCTAGCGCAGTGCATGTTTATGATAATGGTGACGGCGGGGAAGCGTCGGCCGAATGTGCGCTTCGTGGTTTTTATAATGCAGCACATGCTTGACACGCGGTCCGATTCACACCTCGAGGGTCACACCGGTGATGTTAAGACGGGTGATGGGTCGCGGTCGATTGTCTTCGGCTTGTGGACGGCGCAAGTGAAGGTGCACTTCAGTACAATGCGTATAATAGTGCGCTCAGCTGGCTTATTTTTCGTCGTTTTTTTTCGGCTACGCGTGCAGTATTTTCTCTAAAATCGGACAGAAAAACACAACAGAGAGCCAGGCCTTTCCTAAATGCTTATACGTGTTTTATTCGTTTATTTTTCCCATTCATGTCATTTATTTATTTCTCGGCTTGTTTGTCTTGTTGTTCGGGTTTGACACCTTCTCATTTAATCGTCGGCATAAATTTTTGAGGAGAATGTTTGTACTGCACCATAACATCTATTTCGGCACTATCTCACTCGTGTGGCCCTTTTCACTTACGTCGAAGTCTGAAGGCTCCTCATCGCTGAGCAATTGGAGTGTGAGTTCCGTAGTGTTGCAAATGGGTTGCAAGCCCCAAGGGTAGCGTTGGCCTGGCGGCTTGGGGCACAGCTGGAAACATCCGAAGGTCCTGGCAAAGGATGATTCGACTGCCAACAGAACAACTTGTTTATTCTGGCATCGCAAAAGAGCAGCCGGTCAGGGCGACCACGTTACTCGAAGGAAGAAATCGAAGTCTCTCTTTGGCGTCCGGGGCAGCTGCTTTTATACCCTCGGAGTCGAGGGCAAGAAGGAACGGCTCGGGATGAGTCACGCGAGACGGCGACGCACGGACATGTTGAGACGTGAAGTGACGCGTCCGCCGGGCCGGCGCCGGTCAGACCTCCTCGCCTCCCAGTTGGGGAGCTTCTCTCCCCGGCTGCCGCGCTTTTACAAGCGTGGGCACCAACATGCACACACACACACACGCACACACGACGACACGTGGCATTGAAACCTGCCTGGACGCGCTTGACGGGAGGCGTTACGGCAGCACTGAACGGGCCCAAAATGACCGCCACTTTGAACGAAGCCCCGGCGTCCGTTGCATCCGCGCCGGCTATACCGCGCGTCGTAGGCGAAACGTAACAGTAGCCACGTGGCGCTGGTTCTGGACCTTTAAAATTCCACATGCTTGCAAAGCTCTTCCACCACAACGTAATAGTAAGCCACAGCATTCACATCTGGCATTGCAGGGTAAACCAGCCCTCTCCTGTAAATTTCTTTGCCAAGACTGTACTTGTGATTTTCTGGCAAAACTGCGACAGTGTTGTCACTTGTCAAAAGCTCTTTGCATTTGTCGCATTTCAACCTTTTCAGGGCGATGTGCACCGAGTAACCAGCCACATATGCAACGACTGGGACGCCATCCGTCAGTTTTTACAGCGCCTGTTCGGTCACAACAATGTTCAATTCTCTGCTTGGCACGGCTGTTTGCGTTTGCAGCTCTTCCCAATTTTGATTTTTGTCGTTGTCGATTGCAGATACCGCGCTCATTTGTGGAAGTGTGCTTTGTAGTCGCAACTTGTTCTCACATTCATAGATTTGCCTTACGGTCAAATGATATATTGTGAACCAGTCAGTCGTCGGTAACACCCACAGCGGTCTTCTAGGGGGTCGGTCTGTAACTTCCCAAGAAGCACAAAGGAGGATTTCAGCTTGACGTTGTGCACTTTTTTGGTGTATTACGCCTAGGTCCTGCGTAACTGCCGTGCGTGAAACAACCCGGGCTCCGCTGAGGGCTCTGCGTTCCGCCGGGCCGACGCAGCAGCATGTTGCGCTGAGAGTCGGAGGGCAAGCGTCACACGCCAGGCGTAGAGCGTGTTCAATTCTTGCCGTGCGGATTGCGCGTCTTCCCTCGCTGGTCAATTGTGAATGACGAATTCTGCATACGTGTGCAATAATCCGTTAATGCTGCTATCGCGTGATAACATTATGGTGGAGCTTGTGTGTCCCCTCCAGCTTTTATCTGCACTTCTTTCTCTTTGCGTCGGGTCGGTGGAAATTCTTAAACAGAACACTAACAGACCATGTCACCTTTTTGATCGAGACCACAAACAAATATCTATGTCATTACATATATAATAATATATGACCAGCCCAATTCTCATCGATATGTGCGCGGTGAGGGGAACTGGCTACCCTCTACCACTCTGCATGGGGCTGTCTACTAGCCACATACAACCGAAAATTAAAAATCAATTAGAAGAGCAGAGGGAGACGCTTCTCAGCAAACCTGCAGGACATGTGTCTGCTGATTGAGTTGGCGAGGCTGGCTGCTAGCGCCAATGGACTCCTGGTACAGAGAAGACCGCCCAGTGGCCAGGTCCCCTTCTTCTAATCCCCTTGCTTTTCAGTGGGGCTCGACGCTGTTTGAAGGGCCATTTTTTTTCCTTTTCGGTGTCGATTGGGTCCAGTGCTTGTATTTATTCACTTAACCTCCTCATTATTGCGAGAACGTTATTGCCCCCATGTCGGGAATGAATTGTCGGGCGTGGGCGTCGGCGGCCATTTGAGGCCTCCCGGCCGGAGCCTCCTACCGCGTAGGAAACCTAGGTGGGCAAACTACGTCCAAGGTCACGTGACCTTGCGGGGCCATCACAACCTGCACACCGGATTTTGAGCAAACTGACTAGCGTGGCAGGTGGCAGCTAAATTAAATGATTGGTCGCGAGATGTTACTCGGGAATAGCAACCTGGGTCTCACAAACCCCACCTCGGTGACAGCACCTGCCATCGCAGGCAAGTGGCACGTCGCTTATCGACTGTACCACTGCGCCAGGGGCTGTGCGAGAACTCCCAGGCGGCTATGAGTGTAGGGAATGACCAATTCCGCATACATAGGCGTCAATGCATTAGCGCTATAAACTTATATTTTTAAGCTGGACCTCAAAAGTGCTCTCAAGTTTTTCGTTTTCTTCCACGCGGTGGGGTACGTAGGCGTTGCGACTATCTTGTGCCCCCAGTGTTGTGGTACAGCAAGTTCGCCGAATGTGTTCAGCATAAAGGCCCCCTGAAACCCTGTCACCAGCGCCAGACCTGTGGACTAGCGCCTATCGTGTTCGGTGTGGGTGCTTCGATGCAGCTTGCCCGATGTGTCAGCAGCCCTGCATGGTTGGACGGGCGCAGGCCTGGCCGGGGCGCCTCTTGCGACTTTCTTCGCACTCCTGCCGTTTCGAGCGCAGGAGGTCGACAGGGTCTCCGCAGGGCTTCCCATCGGTTAACCCTATCGGGCGTGTTAACTGGAATGGCAAGCACGAGTCGGAGTATCACGTGACAATGCGTCCTCTATTAATAATATTACGAGGCAGCACCTAGGTGCTCTTATTTTTCCGTCATTAATTCGCACTTTAATCCACTTGACCTGCATGGCATAAGATTGACGCCAGGAAGTTTATCGAAGGAAAGAAGGATATAGAAGGAATTTTCGGCGCCAACTTTTGGCGGAGCGTGCCTCAGATGAAAACGACCTACGGTTACCACCTCATAAATAGAAACGGAACCCAGAGAATACTGTGCGAAGTCGATGGCGTGAGCAGGGAACGTCCCGTGCCACTTTTACTGCTTCTGATCACGTGACACAGTTGGCTAACGGAGTGGGAGCTGCGTTAAGTGGAGGTGCCGTCCTGAACGCAACTTCTCAGCGCCCAGGAACCGGAACTCTATTTCAAACAGTTTGTCTTTATCAAGGCATCCATGGTTCGAACTAAGAGATTTTTGCAGATTTTTCGCGCTTTGAGTTTTACCCGCAGAGGGTGCACTCAACGAATGAACGAAGGTTATGTTAAAGCATTCACGGCGCCCTGCAGTGTCAGTCATATGTGGTCTCTAGATTCAAATGGACGACCTGGATCTAGACCATTCGGAGAAGGTGCAGCAGCACCCGTGCTAGGCTTCCGTCAAGTCCGGGCTGGAATGTAACAGCACCCAGGCAATGACGTCACGTCATACCGACATAGAGCCTTCAACCATTTGCCTCACGACGCCGTGCAAGTCAATGCTATAATATTCCGACCAGGTGGCACAGTTGAACAAGAGAGCTACAACGTCTGGCCTCGTAATGCCATGGAACTCGAAAGCTACAGTCTCTACCCTGGAGAGGCCGCACTTATATACCGAGGGTGCACGCTACAGCTTCGCAATGCACCCCCCCCCCCCCCCCAATTCCCCAAAGACACTGCCCCACGAGGTCATAGATCACCTCGACAAAAACTACTGGGAGGTATTGTTACCGTGTCTACCGAACGCTAAGTCAGGTCGTTTAGTCCGTCGGCCAGAATTTCCTTCTTCCTTCAGTACGGATTTGGAGCGTTGGTATTTCTAGTCAGCTTGTTTTCTGCTCATAGATTCTGTCGTCCTAGTGGATCTCAGTAGGTCTATTTCCTCCGCCCTTCCGACACCGTGACTGCAGAGTGAGTTAAACGTCACCCCTCATCCCGGATGCCGCTTTCCCAGCAAATCTGCTGTCATCCTGACCGAGCAAAGGTTACTCAGACAATCACGTCAATCCTCCCACAATGAATCTTCAGCCTCTGACGAAGCGAATGCGGACCTGACACTGATTCCATTTGTTCTCAGAGCGTAGCTCTTAGGAGTCCATTTGAGGAGTCCTCGTCGTTGACGTAGTCGGTGTAACATTCCACTTGAAAGGTGGCGTGCGCAGGTGTGTGACAGGGGGCGTGTTGGCAGGTAGTAGCAGAGCTAAACGCCACCTGCCACGGCCAGAGCGGAGGTATGGACAAATGCAAGGTGGCTGGCATGGGAAGATCTCGGAGAGTAGCTAGCAGCGTAACACTTCATCTGCCAGCTGGAGCAGGTGGCGTGTGGAGAGCTGCGCTCAAAGTTCGTATGACTGGCTCTCGTAATCGTCATTCCATGTTTTTATTCGCTTTTCGTCGCTGGTTTAAGTAACGGCACGCCATACTTTCCAAGTTTACCATTATCTCAAGCTCTTGGACAGGAGAGGTTTGGCGTCGTTTCAGAGACTGATGAAGACAAAAAATTTGGAGGGGTGGTTCTGACGGCACGTCACCAGCCTCGCTTGATGGCCGTATTACCGAGTGCGGCACCATAGGTGCCGTTGCCACACCAAGCTCTATAGGATATCGCGTAATGGCCATGCGAGCGCATAACGTGCTCTTTGGGAGATCTTAAAAAATGTTGTCGCTTAGTTATGTTTCCTTCTTTTATGACAGGCGCTGCGAACGATATCACGGTACTCAAACCTTGACCAAACAATGCGGCCAAGAACTCCGCCCTCTACGCGACCACCACGCCCAGCCTCGTGACCACTAGTACTGTGATTCCAATCGAAAGAACTCTGCTAACACCATAAAATGGGTGGTGCTGTGAGATAGGTGAATATCTCGTGTAAGGGAAATCGGCGTGACGTATACGTCACTACAACGCCGGTAATTTTGTGGTGCTATTCTACACACTTAGTGGACCAGCAACACAAAATGCATCAGGACGATAGGAATCACTTAAAAGGTATTAACCATAAACACCCATGACCTGAATGCCTTTACCACAAGCCTTTTGCCTAAACGCCGTCTCCCTATAGAAATTCAATAAAAGGCATTTACCATGAAGGCCTTGACCCTAAAGGCCTTTATCATGAGGCCTTTGACCTAAATGCCTCATGATAAATAATAAAGTAACGTTGCTCCTAATTACAGCCCGGCTCCTGAATACAACATACTTCATAACCCGCAGTCTTCAATGAGCACGCAAAAGCCCAAATCCGCACCACATAGACCAATCCTCACAGATTGAATTAGCTAGAGCATCGATAAGTAGTTCTTCACAACGATTACTGGCGGATTTACGGTAAAAGACACCGCAGGACCACAACTTTCATGACTAATGTGACAACTATGACAACGCAGGTGTGCAGACATGCAGTTGTCGAGGCGGAACCAATGAGGCTTGCTTCGTCGACACAAGCGTGGCATCCAAAGGTATGAACTATTACATCTATTGGCATGGGACGAGATGTACGTTCAGGGCAGCAACAATGTTTTTTCTAATCGTGCGTGGCAGGACCGGAACAGGCAAATTTACTGAAACAATTCCTCGCATTTTAAATTAATTCTCTTTGCAGTATATTCTGACATTAGTATTTTGAAGGAACATGGCCATGAGTAAAGTGAGCCGGAGAAAATTGTAATGACCTAAAACGCAGCTCTCCTATTTTGCCTTTTCGGAAGTTTCGCTTTCTTGCTGAACTTTCTTCATCATTTTGTTTTAACCGTTTCTTCTCAGTAGTCATCGGTCTTTTCCCAAACACGATTTGCCCGCCTCAAGCCAAATGTCGTGTGTGTCGTCGTTCAAGTCTGAAGACGTGCTATATATGCAGTGGCTCAGCGAGTATCACTGCATTTATGCAGAAGCCCTGCTTGAGCTCCTGTGCGCTCTTTCCTTGGCTACAAACTGCGCCGAAACCTCCAACACTCAACTACCACTCAGCACAGGTGTTCACATTCATGCCCAGCAATTTCGCACCAAACATTTAGAAAATTAGAACATTAAGATACTTTTGAGTCGCTTTGAAATGTTAAACCCCCATAAAGCATAAACAAGTGAAGACTCCCATAGAAAACCGATGGGGGACGCTTTTGCCGATAGCAAGAGCGTTAACAGAAAAAAAATCCAGACTGCCGTCGGGTGATCGGCAGGTATGTTGATTGATACAGTGAAATCTTAACAATATATGAAAAAATTGTTTTCACAATTGGTTTCCCGTTCAGGAAGGTTTGTTTAAGAGCTGCTGGGTATGTGAAACCTCATGTCCAACAATTTCCAGCAAAAATTTGAGAATATGAATATTGTTAAACATTTTTCAGAAAATATTGAAGGTAGTTATCAATTATTATGATATGTACCAAAATCTTCAAAATATCATGAAAATACATAACCTGACATCACTAATCGGCAGTCTGAACTGTTCGATCCAATCGAACAGTTAAGACTGCCATTGTAAATCAATAGGGGCAGCTTTTGACGATAGCAAAAATGTGCCTGCCAATTGGTGACGTGCGGATATAAAGCGAAATCTTGCTTTAGATGAAAAATTAAGTTCATAAAAGGTTTCCCGCTCAAAAAATGCTTTCGTCCAGAATTGTTGGGTATGATTGTATCGGTGCAATGCATTCTTCGCTGCAGGCTATCCCACGGCCAGTACTACTGACACGCCTACCCTCGACGTTGCTTAACACCTCTGGACTCTGATAGCACCAGGCACATGAGCAGTCGGTCAGCACTGGAACATTCTTGGACATCAGGATTATATCGCGTCACAGCACCTAAATAGATTCCAGTGAGGGTCCTTGACGAAGACAGCATTCCACCTGTACGTCGTGATAGCGGCGAGCCGCGGCATCATCCTTGCTGGCTATTCAGCTGGCGGCGGCGCTCGTGTTATTCCTCATGCTGGTTATTCCATGACCACCTACACTCCCCTAAACAAGAACCACTCCCACAAGTCCCACAAGACGCCAATGACACCATACGACCATAGCAACGCAGCACGGAACAGAAAACTCAACATTCGAGGATTCCTCAAGAAATATTTCCCCCGTTACCGTGAACATCTGAGCAACAACACCCTTGAAAACCACAATGCCATAGCTGCAACTGTAACAAATACAGAAACACGAAACGCAAGCACCTCAACTATGGAAGCATTCGCAAACACCTCAACCACAATGGGAAAAACACACGAGTCAGCAGAACAACAAAAGCAACTCCGGCCAACAACAAGAACTCCTATCCTACCGCAACCTGCCAGGACGATCGGTGGCGATCATCTTCGCGCCTCGGCAGCTGCAGTGCAATCCAGCAATGGACACACAATCTACTCAGCGTTGACATGCCTTCCATCATCACGGCTTGCCTTTGCTGCGGGGGAAGAGAGTAAGGTGAGTAAATCTGAAATCAGCTACGTCGAGCAGTCCGCTCCAACATTAAACGCCAAGAATGTGGTGCGACGCACTGTTGAGACTTCGTTTCGGAAACCACGTCGTCGAAGAAGACAATTCTCAATAAATAAGACAAAAAATGACGATTTAAACGTGGTTAGACAAAATGCGCATTGGATGCATTCCCACTTCGGTTTCTATTTCGGTTCGAGGCTTTAAGACGGCAATGTGAAGCAGTGTTTTCTGGATCTACAGCGCGTGAAGGAAGTTGAGGCATGTAGTATCGGAAGTTGATGTATGTAGCATTGTAGATGGTTCCCTCTCATGGGCTCCTGTCTTCCTTAATTTTCACTCTTCCTCATAATTAATACCCCTTTGCCGCATGATGCTCCAGGCTCCAGCCCTGACTTCAGCAGATACGGTGCAGCTGGCTTCTTTCCCTTTCTCTCTAATAGCACCACTACGCCAACGCACCACTTAGCGAACACCACAGTAATTGATATCATTTCTTATCACGTTTCTTAAGAACTATGATCTATCTACCCAGCGTTACGAGGATTCCGACCAACATTTTTTTTTTTCATGCAGGTTTCTGCCCCATCCCCGCTTCGGAGTTTAGGCTGCTGCGGCTGCGCCAACGCCTGCAACAACACCAGCTGGAATCCGCTGGTGACAAGTATCTCCTTGCGGAGCCACAACTATCTCCCTCCGCTGACTGTCCACTGCATTGTGTGCAGAGCGCAAGGTGAGTGAAGGAGTTGTGAGACTTCCTGTGCAGGACGTCCGTCCCGGCACTATTTCTTTTCAGTCTTGTCACACTCCTAGGTTTCAACACTGAAGCGCTATCATCGTTGAAATAAGTGCAGTGTATGTGCGATATCGCACCGGAATACAAGAACTATTTTCAAGCTACGCTCATGCCTCCCTGTTACACACTCAGATCTCATTTAAAGAGGGAAACGCCCTCATTAGCCTTTTTTTTACGATGGCTGCAATATGGCGGAGATGAAATGTAAAGATCCCAGTTCATTGTGCGATGCTAGAGTATGTTAAACCCCACTTGGTTGTTTGTGAGCTATTTTTTGAGGTATTTCTCATCGTTCATGAGTACAGCTTCGTTCGGGCTGTTATCCTCACATGATCTGGAGGAAAATATGACCATGTAGGGGATGTTGTCCTTTTCGTGCTAAGTAAAAGAAGCTGTTCTCCAGCGTTGCCAGTGATATCGCCACCTATATGACCACCGGTATTTCATTCTGTGCTGTGTTCTGCACTCCACGAATAGTACTGCATTCTTTGCAGCCTTATTTCCCGAGACGCTTTGTTACCACGCACGACAGGTAGGAGTTACCTGCGCTCTGCTACCACTTCGTTGCTTCGTGCGCAGTAGTCCAATCAATAGTGTTCACCCTCCGCATCTTCGAGCACAGCTCCAACCGGCTGCTCTTAACTGAGGACGAGGAGGAAGGCTGTATTGAATGGAGATTCATGAATGCCTAATTAAGCCACCGACATGCACACTGATTTTTAAACCACGAAGCTCCGTTTAAGGGGAGGAAACGCGAAAAGCCACACGGGCGGAACAGCCACGCATTCCGTGCCGTCTTATTATTCGAGGCCCCCAAAGAAATGATAGACCCCCAAAAAGCAATAAAAACGCGCCATTGAAATAGCTCTTAGCCGCGTACCAAGCGCTTTCCGGCAGGCTACAAGGTGAACCAGTCCGTGTGGGTATGCCGTCAACGAGAAGCGTTTTAGAGTGGAAGCTCAGCGTGGTAAGAGCGAGACATGGGCAGCGTTGAAAGCGAAGCTACAGCACATAGTCGGTGCTGAACCAAAAGTAGCAGTATAAGAAGCCAGAATACCTGTCACGAGGTGCGGCTGCTGGCCCATCCGGTCACGTGGCAGCCAGCCTACGTCGCCCTTGTGTAGAGCGTTCGAGCAGTGCGCACCAATCAACGTCTGTGTTGCTCTACCCGGGCGCAACACTTCCTTCAAGAACTTTGCAACTGCTGCGAGAGGTGCCGCTTTATCTGCAGTTCAGTGCACTGCTCGAGAGTTTTGCATAGTGATAACGCATAATACACGTTCTGCACGTGCATGCGCTTTGGTTGCTTCGTCGCTGCGTCCTTGCAACATTGTCGAGGACTGGAGACAAGTGTGCCAACCTACCACCATTTACCGCTAACACCGTGATAGCTATCGCTGTTATCGCGTCTCTAAAGTGCCTTGTTCGATTGAATGGTCTCGACCATGAGCAGATGGCTGCGTCGGAGAGGTTTTGATAGGGCCTTCTTTCAAGAAACAGGCATGCGCAACGGACGTTTTACAGAAATATGCATCACTCTTGTCTCACTATGTTTCAAGTGTAATAGGGCAGGTCCGCTTACTACAAACTTCGGATGCAACGAAAGCAATCAGCGTGACATTCCAGGTTGCTTACAACTGGGCTGCACTGCAGTCATGAGAGAAACATAAGCACCACAGAAGTAAATTCTTTGCCGCTCATCGCATCCAGCTACATTTCAAAGCTAAAATAAGAGAGAAATTTGTGGTTTGCCAAGTGTATCAGGACAGTAATGACTCGTTGCGGGTTTATTGCAGGTCCCGACAAGACGCCAACCGAGCACCGAATCCGGCTGAGTCAACGCTCTCGTGACACCTGTACGAGGCCGCGCCGAACCACAAGCAAGGTTGGAAGATCTCCACCGCGCCAGGATTCACTGTGCTGGCGAATCAGTTCGAGAGCGGCACTCCTACTATTCTTCATGCCGGCGTCCATAGCTGCCTTTGTGACAGCGCCAATGTTCTTCCCCTCAGAGACAGCACTTTTTATCGACACAACATGGCACCAAAACAGCCCACAGCACACAGACCGAAACAAATTATGAGAAACTTATCCACTTATAAGAAAAAACTATGAAGTCACAGCACTCAAAGATAAAAAAAAAGCTTCAAAGAGCGTTTCCACGACATCGCAGACAGCAACCACGCATTGGTGTGCGCCGCCTGCCATCAGCGCCACAGAAGCCACATTCCGGAAGGTTCAGGATAACTGACACAGCCAGGAGAGCTATCCGACATCCTAGGCACACATGAGAAGACACGGCGGTGCAGCGACAAACTCTCACAGGTACCATAAGTATAATAGCACATGTCCCACAGAGGTACAACACACATCTTCAAAGGTAACCGGCTCAAGAGGACACGTCACCTTTTATGGCCACAGAATGCTACTGCCGCGACGACGACAATGAAGACCAAGACAACGGCGCTCACCATCAACATGCCCTCTGAAACGGGCGCAGCATGAAGGACTGCAATCTCGGCGACTACCGTTTTATCCTGTGGTGCGTCTAACGCAATGAGAGAACGAACAGCTAGCAGCGCCTGTACAGCCATGACCATCGATTCTCCAAATGGACATCATGCATTTCAATCGGAAGCCTTTCCCGTTCAGACTGCTGGGCCCGACGACAGATTGTCTCTGGTTCTGTGCGACGGTAACTACGGTGAGTTCATGAATTGCTTGTCGATTTTCTTAAACGGCCCCAAGCATTGTGAAAAAATTTCGTTTGTGCTTGTTGGGACAGATATTTACCATGTGGCATTGATGTCACCTCAAATTTATTCTTGCTTGAACAGGCGGAAGCTGCGCATGCGATAATAAACTATAATTGGTTTTTGGGGAAAGGAATTTGCTCCGTATCTGTCTCACATCTTGGCGGTCACCCGAACAGCGCCATAAGAGAAGGATAAAGGAAGGACTGAGAGAAGAAAAGAAGAAAAAGGTGCCGTAGTTAGTGGAGGGCTCCGGAATAACTTCGACCACCTGGGGGTCTTTAGCGTGCACTGACATTGCACAGCACACGAGCCCTCTTGCGTTTCGCCTCCATCGAAACACTGCTGCCACGGTCAGGTTCGAACACGGGTCATGCGATAATGAAAGTTTCTTCAAGCATCCGTGGCTCTGTTAACATCAATGAATTTCACAGATGCTATACTGCATGTAACTCCGCTTGCACCTTACCCTCTACAGAACTGATGCTCGGCTCAAACGACAGGCGGTTTATGTCATCCAAGAAATTAACGTATAATGCTTGCCGCCATGATTGTGACACTGAACTAGTGAGAGCCTGCATTTTATTTTTCTATTTTCCTAGAAGTTTCGAATTAGTGGCGTCTCTAAAATGGCAATACCTCTAAATGCGCGTAATCCATCAACGCCTGGGATCTTCACACAGGTCAACCCGGACGAGAGCTCTGCGTGCTTTTTCGCACAGTGATCGTCCGCGGAATTTCTGCCCCGGCGAATAGCCGCTGGCTGCAAAGCTCGTATTCTATTCAACACGGCAATATAGGAGATGTTCCAGCAATCACAGGAGCAATCAGCGTGTGCATTAGAGTTTTCCCGAAGAATTCTTACGTTTGTGAAAAGCAGAAGTTTATATTCGAGGCGTTAAGTGCATTCACTTTCAGTACATTCTGAGGCACGCTTCCGAATCCACTGGGCCCTCTAAGCAGGAACACGTCACGAGCAGGTTTTTCGAGCGTGGACGCCGCTGAGCAATGCCTAACTAGCTGTGATCAGCTATGTCGACTCCCCCGGTGGTGGCTACAGAAAACAGAAGCAATATCTACACACGCGCAGAGTTTCAAACTAGAAACTTGTCGTATTTCTTGCACGCGTATTTGGAAAGGTGCAAACGCTGTCATTTTATTCCCAGCAGCTCAGTCTCCCGCCCTTACGTTGCGTGTTCTTAAAATGCTAGCGCATGAAGTGTAAGACTACGAGTCCTTCCTGGCGCCTAAATGTTGCACCCCTTTCACGCAGGTCAACAGACCGTGCTCACTGCCCGGCCAAGTAGCTGCATGCTAGAGCGGCTCTTGGACTCATGAGGTTCGGACACCATCGACAGCAACCGGGACAGCCACAACCACAAGTTCTACGACTGCCGTTATTGCACGAACTGTCAAGGATGTTCAACTAGGAGTGACACCATCGACGTGGATATCTTCGAAACGCTATCAGGCTCCGCACAACACACCAGCCTCCGGTCATCGCCAAACAGCCACGGAGCCTTAGATGTTCTCGGCCTGTACCTCCGACTGACAAGAAGGTCATGGTGAGTACACCGTCTGCACGAAACACATTTGAATCTAACCTTAAAAGTACTGCGTAGCTGTCACCAGTCTGACGCGGCCAGCCAGCGCTAATGGAAGCAAAGTGTATCGCGCATTTTGTTGCCCATCTTCACGTATAGTCTCACAGCAGAAATTCGAAAAGTCGCAGACCAAACCGAAAGCCGTTCCAGACCAATTATCGCTCGTTGTTTTATAGTTATTCCACTCTACTGCCTGCCTGTTTGTACTCTTGTTTTCATTTCTTGATCAGTGTGGACAGGGTCATTTCGCCAACAGCGTTGTTCTCACTGCCGTAAATGTCTCGAGAGCGTGATGCCATAAGGAAAGGGTTAGAGAGATTTCTAAACGTTGCGAAAGGAAAGCACGGCATTCGGTACGTCTGATATGGAGTGGAGTCATTGCCTTTTTGCAGGTTGCAGCGATCCGAAAACATCGCCTGGCTGCAAGGTGCGACTCACGCAAGGATGCGTCGCTGCCTTCCGCCTGGCCTACGGAATTCCTGAGGAGATACAAGGCTGCGCCCCACTCGCAATCGTTTCGCAGTGCTCCGAATCGATCGTGCGCCGGGACCCATGGTTGGAGCTTCCAAACTTTCGTCTCATTTTCAACACTGCTTGCATTCCTCAAGACGGTGACAGATCGCCGCACTTCTGGCGCCGAAGTTTGTGGCGCAAGGATTATTCCTCAAGCGAACGACACCAGCCGCTCATGCGACATATTACGCATCCTTGGCATGAAAACCAGTCATGAGCATCACATCACTATGTTCCGCTGAAAAAATTACAAATAATCAAATGCACCACGGGCAATCATGAGCACACAAGTGCCAGCGATCGCAACTACTGCACGCACACTTCGAAGAGACCTGCTGCAAGCATACTCGAAGAAAACACCACCGCTGAAAACTACAAGCCAGAAACCCGCAACGCACCAACACCATGACCGCTACATATACACAACCTTACCACCATCGCCGGCACAGTCTCAGTTACATATTGTCTCAAAATAATCATAACGCCAAGTGTAAAGAGCTCCGATTGTATAACAACCATAACACAGCCACGAAACCACATACTCCCAACCCAGGTCACATTGTCATGCATTATGAAATGTCCCACAAGCACAAAGACCACCACGACTACTCTATTATCATTAATTACCGCAGCTTTAGAAAAACGGACAGACGATTACGATACTCGGTAATGCGAAGTATGAGCGCAGCTCTTCACAAGCCACCTACCACCTCTGGCAGGTGGCAGCCACCTTCCGTTTGCCCATTCCTCCGCTCTTGCCGTGGTAGGTGACGTTTCCCTCTGCTACTGCTACCTGTCAGGGTATTACGACCACGGCAATAAGACAATCGATTGATATCCCACCAGAAATGCCCATACAGTAACCACGAAGGACAAAAATACAGCCATGATACCCACAAGCGCTGCTGAAAGATCAATCGACGCAAGCCTCAGTACCAGGAAAACGAGAGCGACTACACGAATGCCACTACAGCGACCACGAGGAGAAAAAGTGCCACCTTAACGTCTACCAGTATTAGAAGCACCGATAACTGGCATCGACCGAAGCCTGTTCTTGGTCGTGACATATGCCAGCGAAGATTATAGAATAATCAAGGCCTCACGATAGAGCAGCAAAAATACTACCGTCTGCCAAAGCAGCTGGAAGAAACTGGAAAAAATTGTGGAACTTCCGCCTTGACGAGCTTCGCTCCCCCCTTTTAACCACCATGATCCGATGGCTCAAACTCTGTGAAGACGACACCTGGAGGCCTTGGAAAGAAATGTGGTGAGTTGAGTGGAATATCTGCTACTTTCTCTAACGTCCAGAACATGATTTCAGGTCCTAGCACAATAGGTCTGGCGGATGCGCGGGTTCTTATGGTCAGCAATGATGAGTGAGTGAATAAAGTTTACTGTTCAGAAGGGATCCCCACTCCAGGACTGCAGAGGCAGAGGCCACCACCTAAACCTTACCTATCGCCAAGCGCTGTCCGTACACGTTCCTTCAAGTCAGTTGCGCCTTCAAGCATGTGGGAACTGTGTTGACAGGGGGAGCACCTTGTGCATTTGGAGACGCAAAAAAATGTGGTAGAGTGTGGACAGCTTGTGTGGGAATGGATAGAGAGCCCGCGTTTCCTTCTGACGAAGGAGCAAGCTCGCAATTTTGAGCGCAGTCACGCTGGTGCTGTTGGAGTCCATTTCTCTTTCGACGCAATATTTGGAACATGTGCAAGTAAAACAGCACTAATCAAAATAAAACACTTACTGGTTGATAAAATTTCCTGCTGTATTCAAAGTTGAATAACCATTAGTAGCCAATGTAAACTTGGCATTCGACAGGTTTGTACCTATTGTTCTATAAAGGCTCTATAGCGCCAGAGGTTGGCTGGTTAAGCAACAGACTGAATCATCCCCTCCTTTGGTTCGGCTGTCGGTCAAAGCATTTTCTAAAACACAACACGCGACTAGCTGGCCAGTGCACTGCCAGCGCTGGGCCCAGCTCGGCCTTGCGACGGGTGTGCATGCTTGCTGGTGCGTTTTGATTTCGTATCTGAGGTACGCATTATATGAATTGTGTGTGTGCGACTCCCGCTGCTAGCTTCCACTGGACATTTATGACATAAACTGAAAAATGAAATCAAGAAGCCAGCGCTTCCTCGTCAACTCGAACAAACCCACT
This sequence comes from Amblyomma americanum, assembly GCF_052857255.1. Lineage (NCBI taxonomy): Eukaryota > Metazoa > Arthropoda > Arachnida > Ixodida > Ixodidae > Amblyomma > Amblyomma americanum. The sequence goes on along the minus strand of NC_135506.1, from coordinate 35,060,898 downwards.
GCTGTAGCGTCGCCGCGACAATTTACAAATATGCAGTCATCACGAATCGAAAACTTGCGCGAGTTTAATCTGGAATTTAAATCAAAGTGCAAGTCTCCGCAAGTGATGCTGAAACCTCCATCCGCTGGTTCTCACCACTGAGCATTCAGAATACCTCTTGAGCTATCAGTTTATGAGAACATATTCAAAGTGCCACATTTCCTGTCGGTGGTCCGGCTGTAAGCCTCTTCATGCGACTGGACTTCTGGACGGCTACTTGTAATCAACCAGCGTGATCGATTATCACTATATGATACGTTAGCCACTCCGCACAGAATTCTGTAAAGTGAATAAGTGCTTGAGAGGACAAGGTGGTAAAAAGAAAACAATCATTCCTTTATTGCTGTTGTTCTTTGGCTAAACTATTGACAACTACTGTTTTCTAACATAATTTATAGTATTTTGCTCACTCACTTATTACGCTCAGCAGCTGCATTTAGCTTCCATGGACGATGACAAAGGCTGATTGTAAACTAACGAAAAAGAGGATTGAAGTATGCTCTGGCGTAGAGGCGCGCCCATCGAAGGCATGGCCAGATAACGTAGGCAGGGAGCAAGCAACTTGCAACAGAGCTGGTGGAACACAGTCGGTCTGAGCTTCTGACACGCGCGGCTCACATGCAGGGAGACCTGACGAGCAGCGACAGCCACGACCACCACAGCTCGCGAGAAGCCTGTGGTCTCGACCCAGCGGTTCAAGTTCTACTGGCCATCGACATCGCCCCATTAACTCTGGGCGGTGACAGCGCCACGAGCAATGTTCATCTTTTGCTCCGGCCTCCCGATCAACACCTGCGATTGGTGAGGAGACTCTGAGCAGTCTCTATTTGTATTCACTAGTCCCGAACGCATATAGCGTGTGTTTTGATGATGATGAGGATAATGATGAATTTTTATACCGTAAGGGTAATGGGCATCAAACACCGCACTTCCCGCATGCGAGCGGATGCCCAAACGACTAGGCCACCGTTGCGATCAGCGTGCATTTTGTGTGCTTTTTACCTCCCTCTGTTGTGCTGTTTATCCACTAGCTTTTCCGTCCTGCCCTCGACTGGAGCCCTGAAAACATTTAAGCAGCTCTCTTCAGGATGACATAGTTAATCAGGGTGACGGTTTGGGGGACCTCGATTTGGTTATCAATTGAGAAGCTTTTTCACCACAGACGCAGCGCAGGGCGTGAAGAATAATAGACAAGACTCTTAATTGTCCAGTTTGACGTTCCAAAGCGACAAATAGCTTCTGACACACGCCATAGTGGAAGGTTCTGAGGTTCTTGAACGTTTCCTGACATCGCACAGCACACAGGAATTTTTGTATTCTGTCTGTGTCGTCCATTCGAATCGCTGTCGCAAACTAGCCTCCAACTCTGCTTCCACATGCAAGCTACATGTAACGGGAAATCGTATGACACAACTCGGAACGCTGCACTGCAAGCGGTGCGTCCCAATTTTGGTACAAATGTCGGGAAAACTGCCGCCGCATGTAGGTCTCCCAGTTATGAGCATATATAGACGAACGAAGTTTATGTAAGACTGTCTGAAGTGGCGGTGGTTTGCGTTTCTGCGTGTGTTATACGCTTGCTTGATGACGTCACGTTATTTTTTCTCGAGGTGGGACTAGTAACGCTTTCGCATTACAATCCTTCTGCGACTCCACGTGTTCATATACGCGCCTTTGCTCACCGTCGTGTAGAATGCTAAACGTTTCCGTTATGTATCATAGAAATAAGTTTATGTTCGAGCTGGCGTATCAAATCACTCGGTATTTCGTGCGTCCGCTGTTTACGGCGGGGAGAGTACCGCTTTCTTGAGCATTATCTCCCGAGCCGTTCTTTTTGATGTTGGAAACGTAGCGCCAACTCAAATGAAGTATCCCAAGCGCAGCTTTTACTGTTTGTGATTCACGCGATTGACCAGGGTTTGCTTTCTTTTTCGGAGCAGTAGGTCACATGAGACTTCCGCACTGTGCTCTAACTTAGTCCTTGACGGGCTTATCGTTGAGCACATTTGCACCTAATTGCGCTGGATTGGAAAAGAAAACTAGGTATTATCCGCACTCACGAACAAAGCAGGTATTCATGTATATTGACCATCGTCAGCGTTATAGCGGCCTGTGTACAGCAAGGGCCTCTGCCATTTCTCCAATTAAGCTGGTACTGGGCCGGCTGAGCATAACAAATTTGAGTTCTGTGGCGTTTTAGATGAAATCACCACATGCGACTATTACTATCTTATTGTGCTGTGTTGTCTGCAGCATTATTTCCCCGACATGATACAGTCACCGGGCTCGACTGGTCACAGGCTACCTTTTGTTCCGGGAAGTATGCTATCAGGAATCGCCAGCAATCTGCTCTCTCTCAGCTGTCGTCGCCTCTCGAGTTCTGCTGAGCTTAACTGAGTATCTGATTACAAAATTTCTTTCAGCTCAGACTGCCATCAATAATGTCAACGTTAATGACTTTTAAAATCCCGCGGCATTTAACTGCGCTTGCACGTCACTGTCGCGACATATCTCATGTCCCGCCTAAATCATGGGCCCTTAATCTGATGCGCGATCATATAGTCTCATTCCATGAATTCACGAGAGAGAATAGCGACCCTCATTAATTAAAAAGAATGACTAAGTCGCAGATCTGGCCGGTCAGGTCTCTTCAAATGAACAAGGTAGCAATTACTCATTATCCACCCAGGAGCCTCCCACGGCTGCCCAGGACAGGGAAGCATTTAATCCATCTTGCGGGATTACCCTAAACCATATCGGACTTACACCATTCCTGCTTCGAGTTGATAAATTCGGCGCCGCTATGTCGTATGCTAGCCTTGCTAGTTGGGTCTGTTGGTAGAGCAATAGCGTGGTGGGGCGACGGTACTGGGTACGCACGCGTGACGTGAATTTATTTTCCTTCAAGTGGCCCTATAGCCGTATGTCTGCCCTTAGGTACAGGGTAATGAGTAATTATTTCTCTCCTATTGCAAATTCTCTCCATCTTATGGGGCTCTAAACGACAATGAACTGAAACGCATGAATTATTCTATGGCGTAAAACTCTCGTTAGCTCAAAGTATCCTGGCCGCGCTTCGGTTCATTCGGGGAGCGTCAGTGGTTCGGGCGCTCGGCTACTGATCCGGTGAACCCGGGTTAGAAACCGACCGCGGCGGCAGCATTTCGATGGGGTCAAAACGCAAAGGCGCCTTGTATGATGTGCAATGTCAGGGCACGTTAAAAATACCCAAGTGGTCGAAATTATTCCGGAGCTCTCCACTACGGCACCTCTTTCTCCCTTACTTCTCAGTCCCTCAATTATCCCTTCCCTTATGGAGAGGTTCAGGCATCCTCCGAGAAGTGAGACAAAACTGCGCCATTTCCTTTCCCCCAAAGCTATTTTTTTGTGCTGGGGAGGGGCTTGTAGGACGCAGGTTTCTCTCCCCGAGCAACCTCTCGCGTATTTTAACTTCGACATGCCAGGACGGCAGCCTGCTCACAGTGCGGTTGGCAGGTTGCGATGACGTCGCAACGACACGTGACCTATGTGGAAGGTGAACCATCTCCATTGGTGGCTTTGTTTCAAGGAGTCCCCTGTCGGGGCAGTGGCGCATCCCTTAACAGCTGCACCATTGCGGAAGGTGTTTGATGTGAGCTCCCCGCTATCTATGAATGAAAAGTAGAAAATGACGGTGTCAGCCAAGTTGTACGAAAAGACGACCGCAGGATGCTGCAGGGACGCATTCCCAAGCGGCACGGGTAATCGGCCCAATATTTGAAAGGGTTCGTTTGACTTTGGTCCTTTGTAGGACCATTTTTGGCAAAACGTTTCTAATATTACCAGTTACCTGTGCTGCTTGGATTAAAGCTATCGAGCCATGCACCTAAGGTGGAGCTTTAGTGTGCCGTGAAGTTTTTATCGCTTCTTCACTACCACGTCACTAGTAAAGGTGCTGCAGTTATGTGATTCAGAGATTTACTGCAAGAAATCATAAAACACTTAGCTGTGAAGAAATTCCGCAAAAGTAATTTGTCACGACCAAGAAGAGCTATTGATTCCTTTGTTTTGCTGATGAAAGGCAAGAAGTTCTTTTTCGTAGCATTCCGCTGTTACAGCCCAACTCATGTCTAAAGCTCAGTATGTCGTTTAACTACATAAAGACGTTTTATATTTGGAGTCGCCCAAGAGAGAACACTCTCTGACCCGAGGTGTTAGCAAGTGTTTGTAACACCCTGTTGAGGCACTCTATATCGGCGTGCTGCCTTCTTCATTGCAGAGGGTCACACTGCCAGCCTATAGCGACAAGTCTGCTACCGGTGCGTTTTGGGAATCAAGGTGATGCATGTGTACGCACTCTCCGCATGGAACATTCTTACACACCCGAATCAAAGCAAGTCCCAGCGTGAAGATATCCAGCAGTGCTTCGTCATGCGCGTCGTATGCAAAGCAACATTCCTCCAATTTGTTCCTGTCATCGGCGACTTAAGACCACCTGGCTATTCTGCTCGCGGTGCTCGTGCTTTTCCTCATGATTGCAGTGCGGGTCACTCAACGAGCAACTACATTCTCCGAAGCAAGAGGACCCACAGCTACAAACTAACGGCAACACAACACGACCATGGAAACGCAGCGGTTGACACGTAACAAAGGAGAGCAGAAGCAACAGTGAATAGGACAGTTTGTTTCATCGACCGCTTCCATCTGACAGACCACAGCTCCGAAAAGCACAGCAACAAAGCCGGAATCACCCCGCACAGGCACTCAGTAAGAAGAAACGACAAAAACAACTATTCGCTCACAAGGACCAACCACGACGACGGCGAACGAGCAAGCACAGCAATAAACTGACCTGTCTGAAGTAACATGAACCCCTATCCTACCAGGACATTCACCACTACAGATACCAGTGCTCTGGCGACCACGTCCAAGCATCGACAACTGCAGCGCAATCACGAAAGTCACAACTGCATCTCCACGGATTGAAAAACCGGAGCGCAGCATGGTCATCAGACTCACCCGCATGACAACGCTAGACAAAACCTCGGTCAAAAAAGTGCCAAGAGGACAAACTAAATCCTTAGCGCCATGCAGCTTTTTCACGCGGTAACTACAACGAGGACATTGAGAGCTGCGGCTATCACGCTAAGACGCGAATGTCGACGGCGGGATGCAGTACATCTAGCACTCCCCGCACAGCTGTGAGAGCAACAACCTTGTGACCAGTGAACAACCATCATCGCTACAGTGACAAGCCTTGCATCATCAGGAATAGCCTCTGGGAAGAAGTGCACGGTGAGTGGATATAAAACCACGCGAGTATCGGCAATAAGCAATGGATCTGAAGGTGATGCGTCTAATCCCGGATCCTTTTATACATCTCTTCTGAACTAGACAGCTTTGATATCACATGCTGCACCACTCTATCACAGCAGCTCTGCAGCTACAAAATGGCATAGATTATTCGCTATTTTGGTCGCTCTCTCTTTCCTCTGTTTAGCATGAAATACAAGCCAGCTGCCTTTTGATGAGGGGTCTCTTCGAAAAATGTCAACCTTCATCGAAGAGATGTTGTCCTGACTTTTGTAAAATACGTGCCTCCTTAATTCCTACTGAGTGAAACTTATTCAGGTCGACGGGCACGCGGTAGAGAGTGTCGAGCATAGTGATATCAATCAGTGTTTTTCATTGACTGCGTATACTCGGCATTTCTCTTGAAATTTACAGCCTTCAATTTGCGTTGTATAAAAGTAGAAATTACAGCATGCGTTAGGCTCTTCTGAAGAATAGGAGCCCGCGGGACCGCTTTCTTAAGGCACTCCGGATGTAATGCAATAGCGCGCCGTGCTTTGAGTACACTGCCTCAACTAAGCAGCGGCTATTACCTTTTCGCAGGCTGTCAGAGGGGCCAAGCTTTGAGCCCGCGAATCACGGCTCCTTCGGCTCAACTCCTGATGCTGGTGTCTGCCATTGCCTTCGCAACAGCTAGCGACGTTTCTGCTATTCCTCATGTGCCCGTGCGTAAGCTGCACGCACACAGGCCACACAAAACAACCACGGACACCAAGTACGGCACCTCCGCCAAACCATTCCAACCGGCACAACACCTACAGACAATAGCCGCCCTGGTACTGCGACGATCCATGCCACCTGATAGAACACAACCACATCCATGTGCACAACGACAAAAGAAAACACACAACAGTCGTATCCAAGGGATAACGCAAGGCGTCTCCTCCATACACCACGTCCATCTAAATGAACTAACTGCAGCATCATACCACTATTGCGACTCTCACTTCAAAGTACCCGTCACCTCCGGCCCGCAAAAAGTAGACACACAATCATTGCGAATCCATTTCACTGTCCCAACGCTTCCGTAATGGTAACTCTTCGACTGGTCATGACGGCGTCAATGGCGGCCACAGCGTTTTCGGTCATGCTACTGGTGTCCCTCATGTCGAGACCGGTCACGTAACAAGCACACAACCAAGACAACAATTATGCCATCAGCTCTCTTACTGCGACAACAACATTACAGCGAGCACTACCGCTACTACTTGCCAACGCGCTGAGGGGGCGCTCATCGCATCGATGGATAGACAGATATTTGCAAGGCGAAATCACCAATACAACGACGGTTCTCCGTCGAACCGAAGCTGTAACGTTTGCGGCCACTCGCGGCGCTTCTTGAGAGAAAAAACGCGACAGAACCTATAGATTCATAAGGCAGCGACAACTACCATAATCACACAGAGGAAATTACCACTGCGACAATAGAGATAAGGCTAACAAAGTCACCAACTACACAAAGCGCCGAAGTCGAAAACAGTGGGAGCAGAGACTTAAATTACGCCGACTACCGAACATGTAGGAGGTGCAGTTCAAAATAGAGCACCACATGAAGGGAACAAACACGGCCAGGACAGCTGCAGACCGGAGCGCTCTTGAACCTGCGGGTGTTCCTGGTGCAATCAGAGGCTGCTGTTGAAGCGGACATGCAACTGCGATTGCAACGCCGGTTTCGGTGAGTTCAATTACCTTATATTTAGCTGTGGTCTACGTAATCTAAAACCGTCAGCACTAAGCAAAAGAGCCGCTACTGCTTCCTGAATAAGTCGTAATATGATGATCTTAAGCCCGGCGTATAAATCTAAGCCCGGCGCGCATGAGAGTTGGAGTTGGAGGCGCAATTCAGTTATCTACTCATCATTCATGTCGTTTTAAAACGCTCCTTTGAAATTCGAGAGCAAAACTGCCATGTAAACTGCAGACGTTCGTACGAGTGGACGTCGTTCAGTACGCTCACTATAAAAGTCGTCCCTAGACGAGGCTGAAGGCGTACGGGTCATCTAATTTTAAGCTGGCGCGCCGAAACAAAAGTAAAGAACCTCGAACCATTCCAATTTTTGTAATCTTTGCACGTATCCTTGGGAGTTGAAAACCCTGTCGTATTTCCGGCACCTCCGCCAGCGATCCTTACCTTGCACATTCCCAAAGTGCTACGCTTTGAGGAGATAAGATTAAGAGCCCTCTCGGGCACCTAAATGTGGAACTCCTCTCATGCATGTCCGCAGATCTTGCTTCCTGCCCGGTGGATCGGCGAAGTAGCTGCCCCTCGAGAGAGAAAGAGGTGAGTGGACCGTCTGGATGGTGAAGCCGGGTTGAGTGCAGAGGTGTTTTATTTGTGGCTTGATGCTTGAGACCACGGAAAGCGTTGTTTTGAAAAATGGCACTTACACTCCTAACGCAGTGAAACTCACTGAGCACAGAGTTTGGTCATTCAAGACAGGAATTGAAAACGAGCAGCTTCCACTACACCACTGAAGCTGCTCAAAAGCTTACGCCGGGTCTGAACACCACAAATTGGCTCCAGTTTTTTTTTTCAACGAGTTTATTGCATTAAGCACCCGAGCACCCGCTGGTCGAATGAAAGTGTCTGGCCGCGGAGCTCAGTGGGCCGGTCGGGGTGGCAGAAGATGGCGTAGCTTGTAGAGATCGCTCCCTGCGTCAATGATCGGAGGTCCGAGCAGACGTTCAGGGGTGATAGGAGTACGCTTGGAGACCTTGGGGCGTAATATTGGCACAGGCAGCGTGCCAAAAAAATACAACACCTTTATAAATTCAACCAAAGCACTCCTCCCCATAGCCCATCCGAACCCGATTTTTCGTGGGGGAGATCAGTAGACTCACGGTCACTATCGCCGGCATAGGTTATGTTTAGCAGAAAATGAAATAGTAGATTTGTCACCTGTACACTTTCTTCTGGGGAGCAAACATCCTAAACATCTTTAATGTGGTGTGTGGCACATTATAGGGCAAGCCTTAGCTGTCTGCTTACGTACAATTAAACTAACTCGACATAAATGGTTTTGCACAGCTACACATGACCAAGCCAGCGGCGGTTCATTCTCTTCAGACTTCGCCTGCAACCGCTGCAACGCACATGCCTCGCCCTTACGCAGTCTCGCAGCACAGCGTGAGGTTTGACAAGCGGTGGCATGAGAAAGAATAAATCAGTTAAAAGGATGAAACTGTCATGCCCAAGCTGTACGGTTTCCTACAGCACGCACTGCCCGCTTTACGCGCCTGGTGACGGTAAACTGATGGCATACCGCGAGCTCACTCTCACTAGACGTAGAGTGCTTCGCTTTGGAGCCTCAGCGTTAAGTGCTTTGAGCCTAGCCGCCGCTTATCATAAAACTGCTACCACTTTAACCACATGGTAACCTCAAATTGAAATTAACTGAAATGTATGAAAATGTATTTTACAAGTACTCACCTAGTATGCAGAAACAAGGCTACCGAAAAGGCTTGAAGCTAAATTGGATAACGTTATGAGATAGTAAGACAGTGGACATGATGGGGAACAAAGGCAAGCTAAAATTCCTAGTCAAAACCAAGAAAAAATGAAATGGTTATATGAGTAGGACAAGCAACGCGAATGGAAGATAACCGCGATGGTCCATTGGGGTAAATGAGTGGATTCTGAAAAAATGCAAGCGTATGAGGTACACAGAAAAATTGCACGCTTAGCGCAAAATAGGAGGGCATTAGATTAAAAGTTTCAGTTCCAAAGACATCGAAAAGAACCCTAGTAAACCGAAAGCCAAATCAGCAACAGAAAATTTGTCCTTTGACTGTTCGCCTCTGCTCGCCTGCTTCTGCTTCCCGAGTTTCATTTTCAGAGCAGTGCGTCCCGTGTGACGTCACAAGAAACATTGTTCTCACTCTCATAAGTGGCTCGATGGCGTTGGCCACCAGCACAGATGCACAGATTCCTAAGCAGTGAGAATATAAACCATTGAGCTCATTGAGAAATTAAGATACAAAATGGGGCATTGCCTTTTTGCAGGTTGCATCCATCCAAATGCTGCAAGGCGCGGGTGACCACGGGAAGATATGTTGCTGCCTTTCGTCCGGGGATAAGGGACTTCTTGGGGGCTACGCTACCATGTGGCCAGTGGCAATCGTATCCCAGTGCTTGGAATCAGCCGGCAGCTGTAGAAGTGAGGCCGTCGGATCTTCCAAATTTTTGCCTTCATTATGACGCTGCTTCTATTCCTGACCGGATCCACAGATCGCTGGATTTAAGCCGTTGGAATCGTCGACGCTGGTGCTATTCCTCATGTGAATGGCACAGACCATTCATACAACACAGCAGCCACCCTTCCCAATTAAGCCACACACGTACTTCCCTGCGCTTGCGACCACGATCACAACAAAGCAAAAGCCGCAGTGCAGCCACAGCTATATCAAAGCCAACACCACAACACAACAGCGACATTGAAAACATCAGCAAGCATAGCCAAAGTAAATAACAGCCCTGAAAACCGGAAGCAAGACACCCATAGCAGCTACTTCTGTGACTGCGCCATGAACACTACCCTACCCGCCAGCGCGGACACAGTTCACCGAAACACACCAACGGGTCCGAAAACTAAAGCATTCAAAACGGCTACCAAAGCCAGGAAGGACCCGATGAGCGACACCAAAGACAATGTCACATATATAAACGCAGCCACGCCAAAGAAACCCCAAAGAAACACACCAAAGGAACACAAAAAGAAACACACCAAAGAAACAAAGCAAGCGCAGCCGAAAGTCAAGCGCAGCCGAAAGTCAAGCGCAGCCGAAAGTCAAGCCCAGCTGAAAGTCAAGTGCAGCCGAAAGTCAAAGTGCAGCCGAAAGTCAAGCGCAGTCGCAAGCTCCATGTGGAAAGAGCACTGAAACACGCAAAAAAAAATCGAAATGCTCCTGAAACAAAGACAATGTAGCGCAACCACAGCAAAGAAAAATTTTACGCTTCCAGTTCAAAGGAAAATGCAGGAACCAAGAAGACAAGTGTGATATCATATCACAGGAAATGTCGTACCAGTACGACGCCCTCCCAATCATCTATAATTACTCAACTACGAATCCCACAAAGCACGCTCCCACGAATAGGACAAAGTGCAGGTATCGCGCCCACAAGCGAAGCAAAAAGCATAATTGAGACAAGTCTGAGAATCAAGACAACGCCATCAACCACTTCTAGCCACTACAGCCATCACGACGATTCCAAACACGAGCTGTGCGTCTCTCAGTAATAGAAGCGCTACGATTAATGACGTCGACTGAAGCAAGCGCTTCATAGTTATCCACGCTAGCGAAGATATGGACAGTCAAAGCAGCGTCAGAGAAGGGCAAGAAAAGTAAAGTCAATCATTCAGCCAACCAAAGAGTTAGATTTATTTAGCCCCCCAGAACAAAAGCAGCCCACACTAAAATCTTGACAGACGATTACGATAGCCGGTAATGCAAAACTTGCTAGCCACCATATGGCTCCTTGCCTTAAAGGCCACTTTTCAGGTGGCGTTTCGCTCTCCTATTTCGCCAAATGATTACACCGACGTCTACGCCGACAACTGCGACGCGGGAGCGTGGAACGGACCCTAAGAGCTGGGCTTTAAAATGAAGTGGAGACCGGCGACTTGACGAGCTTCGCGTTCCCTTTCCTCCAAGAGCATTGCCAGGTTGCTCGAGCGCAGCAGAGACGTCCATGGCCCTTCGAAATAAATTCGGTGAGTTCAGTGCAATCTCTGCTGTTTCCTCGATGCCTAAGAGCTGGGCTTTAAAATGAAGTGGAGACCGGCGACTTGACGAGCTTCGCGTTCCCTTTCCTCCAAGAGCATTGCCAGGTTGCTCGAGCGCAGCAGAGACGTCCATGGCCCTTCGAAATAAATTCGGTGAGTTCAGTGCAATCTCTGCTGTTTCCTCGATGACTGAGTGAAAAAAAACTTTGTAAAATGTAAGACAAGTTAACCTCCGCTGCTCGGGCGGGGCCCTCAGTCCAGGTCTACGGTGGCAGGGGCCCCTGCCTAAGCTCTAAAGATCAGCCAGCGCGTTCTGCTCAGCGTTCTGCAAGTCATCCTTGTCTCCCAGTATTAGGGATCAGGGCTGCGGTAGGAGGAGCACCCGTTGGATACGGGCATGCCCATACATGGCCCGTATTATGGGCAATGGCTGCAGTACCGTAGAGAGTAGTAGTGAGCTATGCGCCAGTGTGGATAGGAGCCAATTCATATTTGCCGCCAGAATGCGGCTTCGTGTCGCGACAGTAGTTTTTGTGACAGTTGGAGGAGAGCCCGCGTTCCCCTGTACCGTCGGTGCAACCTCTGAACTGCTGTGCCACTCTTCACCAGTCCCGTTCGGGTAGGGTGCTTCCTCCGACGCCGTAGTTGCAATAACATTGTTTACGGGAATTTATCCAGTGTAGCATAAGGTGCTGGCTATTTCCTTAATTCATGCTTTTTGCGACACACTGCAAAATGTCATTAACTTCACCTAGGCTAAGCGCATGTCCAAGAGCACCAGTGTACAGTTACCACTTCCTGGTGGGTAAACAATGTCCCGTTTCGGAGCCGCTTCGGCTCCTTCAGGGGTGGTAGGGGCCAGTTCGGTTAGCGGCAACAAGTTTCTATGAGGGGGAATCTTACGGGCGGAGTGGGTCGTTGTGAAGGGTGCGGAAGAGGTGGAGAGTGTCTGTATGTTTGAGACGACACCGCTTTATCGTTATCTCGAACAAAGTGCATCGCTATAACGTTACCTAAAATCCAGCCACCATCGATCGCAGCCACCAGCCGCCATTAATCACTTAGCGATGCAGTTTAGAAAAACTCGTGTTTATAGCTGAGCATACACAATATCTCATGCGCGGTTACTTTGCGCAGTCACATTGAAAATGCCGCTGAGGTGCTGAAACCAATATCAAAACATAATCAATGCGATATTCTTAAAGCGAAAGCTTTACTGGCCGTGAACTTGCGATTTCGCCGTGGCGGTGTTTCGAGGAGGCACATGACGTAACAACGCGAGCCTAGATCACCGCGCATATTTCTCTCTTGCTCCATAGTCACTACTGCCCTTGCGCCACTAGTACCACAGAGCCACAGGTGTTCCGCCGCTGCGCAGCGCCGCACCTTTCCTCAAAATCAAACTTCCAATTCTCAGTTTTCTCTTTCTTCGTTGTCTCCCTCCTTTATCCCTTCCTTTACGGCGTGGTTGGGGCGTCCACAGAGATATGTGAGACGGTCACTTTGCCATTTGCTTTCCTCAAAAACCAAACGAAACAAGTTAGCCGAAGGCGTTCATAGAGTTCATTGGCGTCGACAACTTTGCAAAGGCCGTTCATTTTCACGAAAAGAAAGGCGCACAACCGGCTCCGTGGGTCAGTGCAGACCTCAATATAGCTTTCATGTACGTGGCGTTGTGTCCAGCTGCAAAAGCCTGCTTTGATTGCGTTCCGCACGCTGGATAGGCAGCGCGCCCTCCCTGCCACCCTGGGAGGTGGCATGCAGTTAATGGTTGATCGCGAGAAATTGATCACCAAATGAACGCTGCGGCTTAGCTATTGCTGCAGCGCCACATGTCAGCCACAACGCTCTCAGCACTAATGCATTCAGGCCACATATCTCTCTCACCACTGTCACTTGTATGAAAGCACGAATGAGGCGTCCGCATATCCAGGGAGCCAGCCATGAGGCCATCCTTTGCTCAAAGCCATCGCTGTCTAGATCATTGTCAATGCCAACGCCAACGAACACAGCAAACGACGACATCTTTCGCTTCTTATATCCTGTATTAGCGGAGCTAATCAGCATCAATTTTTTATCGTAGTCGGTATACAAAATAAAGTTGTTCGGCATGGTACTAGCATGTTTTTCCCATTCTTTCTTTCCACTTATCTGCTGTGTCTAGGCTTTGGGAACCAGGGCAAAGACTACCGGATATCAACTAACGAACAAGAGGCGCCAAGTTCGCTCTGCCGTGGAGCCTGTGCCTGTCTTTGAACCTATTGCCTCCTCTGGACTGTCTCTTCTACCTTCTCAGGTGAGGATACACGAGTCGGGGGTTTTGACCAGGTGTTTACTTATTTAGGCGGAAGTCAAGTCTGATGTCCACCCGGACCACGAGTGGGTGTCCGGCACCCTGATTCGCAGTCTGCCGGCTCAAAGCTTGCTCCTGGTATCCTTCAAAAAAAATTTGTGTCAATATGGTTCTAATGGTGTCTGTACCTACTAGAGACGGAACCCTAAAACTGAAAAACTCTTAAAATCATCCAGGAGCGGAGCAGCTGAAGGCTTCTGTCAGCCGCCACTTAGAAATTTCTGAGGTGCGCCCTTTCGCAGGAGGTTCATTCTGTGCCGATCCTCGGATGACCGGTGCGTGTTGTTCATCACACATCCTTCGAGTCTTTTCCAGTTACACATTTCATACCTGAGCAACTCTGTTGTACCAAAGGCATCATGCGCGGCAGGGACCCATCGGCTTCTCCTTAGGAAATGCTTGAGGACCTTTAGGACGCCGGTGAGACGTGATAATAGTATTCCGCTATATCAGAAATGTTGATTTCTCTCGTGTGCCTGCAGAGCGCATTATAGCTGCTTTTGCAGGGTTTTCGCGCCCATCTGAGCTTAAGGTTCGGGCTATAGTGCACTGCGTCGACCCGCTACATCCTCGACCTTTTGCAATGCAGAAATTTCTGGCATTTTGGTCATGGCAGCAGAGCTTCGAAATCAGCGATGCGTTGCCCCTTTGCAAGGAGAACCATTTCCCTCCAACCTTTGCTCATCTGATATGCCCAGTCGTAGTCTGTGCTGCGGCGATCATTCGGTTGATGATGCGGACTGCTCAAAATGTTCTGATTAACGGAGTGTCTGTTGTATCGGCAGCTGTGTCATAGTGCGGACTACACACTGCACAAGCGTGAAGTTATCTTTCTACCTCGCCGTGTTCCCCTTTCCGTTCTCTCTCCTGGGGCCAGATTACGCAACGGTCAATTAGAAAAATTGCCAAAAACTTGTCAAAAAGGCGTCAATAAGCCTCACTCCTATGGGCCGGTCGTCGCCGGCGGCCATTTTGCTTTTTCGCGTCATGGGTGGCTGCAGATTACGTCACTGGTGTGGCAGAAGTGGTGACGTTGCACAGCTTATTATGCAGCCGCTAAATGACAGTTTTTTGTGACAGTTTCGAGGCCATCAATTTGACCGTTGCGTTTGTGAGAGAAAATGGAGGCGGTGTACGCGGCGATACGACTGAGGCGGCTGCGCTGGCGCGAGCAACGTCGAAGGAGGGCGCACGAAGACGCGCTTGACCTGCCGGACGAGCTGTTTCGACGCCTTTTTCGACTGGAGAAGCAGACTGTGGAGTGGTTGTGCGGCGAACTCGCCGATGAACTGAGAGGTTTGCCTGCGAGCGCGCTGTCGGTGCAGCGGCAAGTGCTGTGTGCACTGCGGTTATTTGCCACTGGCGGCTTTCAGACTGCCGTTGGTAACGAGGCGCACCTCGGCATCGCACAACCGACGGTGAGCAAATGCGTACAACCGGTGTTGGAAGCAATTTGTAAAGTTAGTGCGCAGAAGGGGTGGGTGCCGTCGTCACCTCTGTGACACTCAGCTACATATAAATAAGACACGCTTATGCTGGCAAAGCACTTTATTTTCTCTTCGTTTGGGCCTTCGCGCGAAACTTCGCGTACATAGAGCTCAGCCTCTATTCCTAAACATGAACATGCCGCTTATTTTCATTGCGAAGCACATTACTGCTGATCAAGCTGATATACGGTCTAAGTAACATATCTTTATGTTAGTGGCGTGGATAATTTTACCAAGTCAGTCACAACTCAGCGTTCTTTCAAAACATGAAGTTGGCAATTGGTTCGTCGTCACCAGCTTGCAGCCGCGCTTGTGGTTATCAGTGGTTCTTTTTTTCTTCCATTTCTGCTCTCAGTACCGAAGCACTTGCTCTTGCTTAGAATGATCCGCAAGTAATCGGCCATGAAATAAGCTCTTCACACTGTTCAAAGTACGGAGACGGCTATGCAAGATACTTCACACAGCGACAATATACAAAATGCATTCACGCGCGCCGGCCGCTCCCTCGGAATCTCGGCTTTGTTCATTTTAGCGCGACAGTGTAGGTCATGCTCCGAAAGCGAACAGCAGTTCCTCGCGTGAGCACCCAACACTTTTCCCGCCGAAAAAATACATTTTGTTTGCAATTTTTTTCTGACTTCCCATTGAGTGCCTCAAAGCAGCGGCGCTCTTCCCGTGCAGGCTTCTGTGACGTGGCCGCAGCTGAGCACAGCCTGTCCCTACTCGTCAGCGGCTCCGCGAGCATCTGCTCCTGTGTCTCCAGAAGGATGGTGGCGACATCTACCCACCCGTAGAGCAGTTGCTCTCGGCAGCTCTCTCCCGAGCATTTCAACTCGACGGCCATGGAAAGTCGTGTGGGCCGCGTACAAGCAGGCACTGCTATTGTTCTTCATGTCGAGCAGCAACAGATGGTAACTGAGCTCTGCCTGCTTTACCTGCTGGTGGCGCTGCTGCCATTCCTTATGCTAGTGGTGCCACCATCCGCCATAGAACTCACGCACAACACAAGTACATCCACCATAATCGCTGTACGTTCACTGCAGTAATACCACCAAAGCGTTAATTTCAACAGTTGAACACGTGCGATGGCCTCATTGAAGTGAACCGGAATTGAACAGGGGCTACAATGAACAAACTACGATACCACAGGAGCACGCACACGACGAGGCCACAACCCACATTGAACTCTACAGCCACAGCGGCAGCAACCACACCGACCACATCGACGTAGATAAGTAAACTTAGAAGAAGCCCCGGTGACTCCCAAGGTTATGGCGTTTTGCTACTGATAACATGATCGCTGGATGAATGCCGACAGCTTCGGCCGCTGGAGAATATAGAAAAAATGCACGTATAATGAGATTCGAATCCACAGCGTGCCTAATTATACGCAATCCCACTACACTATATTCTATAAGCAATATTCTATTCTAAAGATTCGTTTTTCCAGGCTGTTTTCCGGGACATCGCCAGCGCTATCGAAAACGAAACATGGAAGAACATGGTTTGCTCACCTACCTGTAAAACCCATAAACGTGCCCATAAAACCCGGAAAACGTCTGTCAAACAGCGTAACCACACTGGACGTATACGCATTAAATGCAGAAAAAGCTTCCACATGCTTTCCTCTAGCTCATCATGTATGCCTTGTCAAGAACGTCATTTCTCCTGTTCCTCTTGGCAGAGGAAATTTCAGCCCAGCAGTCTTCTCTGCTGGCGACGCTCCTGCTGTTCCTCATGCCGGCAGCGCTGGTTATTCAGTGGACATCTACAGACCCCAAAACACGAAGAGCCATTCCTGCACATAGACCATAACCCTCACACACTACAGCCACGAAACGCACACCCCAACAGAGTGGCCATCTGTCCAACCACCATTACGAAAACCACGGCGACAAAGGCACAACTACCACGAACATTAGCTCGGCAAAAAGAAACACCTCAGCCATCACTCATACACACCAACCGTCGCCACTAGCGATGCGTCAACTACAGCGGCAGCGGAGAACGAACATGAGATCAGCTTCCACCGCGACACGAACCAGCGACCAGAAAAACTGCCCTAGCTCGACCACCACCACCACGACAAACTATACGGCAATGACGACCATTTCGTTGGTAATATGCTCTCCTTCCAAGGCTGACCAGGGATAACCAGATAACAGAAAATTAGGCGGGTTTAAGCATGGTTTGAACCTGGTTATACGAGCGAAAACTGTTAAGAGTTGACGCGCTCGGACTGGCGTTCATGATGAGACTGAACGACCAGCGCCAGTGAAGCAGCTGTGAAATCACCGCTAATCTCGTGGTATTACAGCGGCGATGCTCCGAGCGCGCGCAGTTGCGACGCGTCTCCGCAGCGGGTCACGTTGCGTGACATCACAGGACACACCACGCTCCGACGGCTGAAGTGTGGTAGGAACGGCACTTGTTCTGTTCTTCATGAGGCTGGCGACTGTAATCATGTCTGCACCCTTTGGCGTGCATTCTTTGATCGGGGCACTAGTTGTTTTATGCCGGCAGCCGTGGCCATCCAGCACTATGCGCAGCCTCGAATATAGAAACACTGTCCTCTGCTCCCAAAATTTCCCCAGCTATAGTGCTTACAAAGCCCCCACAGCTTCCCCTGCTAAGAGAATTGTGCACACAAGGTTACTGTGCGGAAACTATCAGAACCGAAAACACCTATAAGAATCCCTCTGTAACTGGCGCGACCATGACCATCCTAATGGTAGTCATTGACATACAACAAGACCGATAGCAACACGGCCTCGACGACCACGACAACGAATTGAGCAATGAGAAATACTGCAACATCACAGCGGTGGCCTCGTTGTTTTAGTGTTAGGCTAGTATTCGAAAATTGCAGAGTTCGATCCCCTATTGCGCCGGCTGTCCTCCGGTTATCCAATCAGTACTAGGAGCAGCTTTGTACTATGCTGCTTTTGGGCGAAATAGGTCCACGTCAACTATCGCAGCTATCGCCAACTCAATCGTTTTCTGCCGACTCCTTCCCGGTTGTCATCCTCTTCTTTTAAGCAGTATTTTTTTTCCTTCACTGCTCTTGATATGTTCCTTAATAATTGCAGGAAGTTGCGGAAAGTGGCGAATATGTGGCTGGAAGGGCTTCCGGATGGTTCTACCGATGTTTCTCATGCCTTAGCCAAGTAGTTGGTCTCACCAGGGATAAGTAAGACTCCGTTGATAATTGTCAAATGCCAGTCCATGTCGCACATCACCGGGTTGCAGATCACCGGCACGTTCCTTCTCCCTGTTCTCTTGACACAGTCTGTACCGAGCATGGCCATTTCCTTTCTTTCTTAAACCAACCACTTGCGCTTCTCTTTCCCTTCTTAATACTTCGCGGACATCAGTGATGTCCTTTATCACTTTTCATCCCCTCCAACCGTTTTTTATTGTCCACGGGTCCTCCCCATTGCCTTTAAATCCCAACTGGGGTCCGCATATCTGCCTTCTTCCCAGCGCTTCTCCTTTCACCATCCTTTCCGGGTGCACAATTGGCCGTTTCTTCCCTCATGGGACTTCTTGCTATCATGCCGGCCGTAGACGGGGGCACCAAATGGCCAATTTTGGTGGGTTTTTGCCCTGCCTCTGCTACCCAGGCATGGGGTTTTGTCCCTTTTGTTCGGCACGGGTTCACCACTTTTCCCTACGCGCAGGATTACTCTTTTCTCTTGGCATAGGCCCACTGTTGCCGCTTTTCACACTCCTCTCTTTCTCCTACCTTATTTGTCAATCGGTAATTTCTTCTCTACCCGTTCTTCTATGCTCACCCTTATTCTCTTTCTTTCCTTCTGTACTCTCCTTTTCTACCCTCTACAGTGCCTTCCTTTTCTTCCTCCCGTTTGTAAATTGCGCCTTCTTGCCAGCAACCATTAAGCGCTAAAATTTTTGGCCACAAGAGCCGGCTTCCTACCTCATTCTTCTTTCAGTGACCTCTTTTAACGGGACTTTTCTGCTCTGCTTTTCTCGCCTTGCTGAACATTTTAAGTTTGTTTGACAGATTTTCTTATTCGATTTTGTCATGAAATCTTCTTTGGGCGCCTCCTCGCCTGTAATCTTTTTTTGGACTGGTTTACACAGGCTATAACTATCTTTCTGCAACCTGTGTTTTAGGTGTTACCTGCCATCTGACGAGTTTGACAAAAGGGGTCACATAATTGGAAAATGGCGTTTGATTCCAGCTTGTGTAGATGCAGACATCTTGTAGTATGGCGCTCTATATTCCAGTTGCTCTTATGCCACTTAAATTCATGATCAGCATCAAATACCGTAACCGCAAATACGAAGTCCTGCACACCAATGGCGACGACCGCAAATACGTCCAGAATTCATGCCACTGCGAATGTGCGAATCATCAGCAGTGCAACTACGAGAGCTACGATAGCAACTGTACAGCCACGACCGCAATTTCCACGTCAACGACTATCACAGAAGAGCAGCTGCAGCTGCGCTACGAAAACGGTGGCCCCAACCACGACATCACCTTTCTAGAAAGCAATGCATTTCACTAGCCATGACGGCCATGGTCTCGTTACAGCCCTTAAGAACACGTACAGATAAAACCGGCGCGAGAAACACAGTGCAAGAAACAAGGAGAGACCATAACGACCGGAACCGACAACCCAGGATTCTGGTCGTTAGGCCACCAGAACCGCGCTCCGTCGGTAGCTTCCGGATTCGGGTTTTCGTCGTTGGTCCCGGGTCTCTTCAGGTCATACGCCACGTGCCACGTGCCTCCAGCCATCGGCTTTCTTCCTCCTGGCTGCCGGGTCTCCTGTGCCTTCGAACATCGCTATCCTGCTGTCCCGCTTGCCGAAACGGTACCTTTCGCCAGTGGTCGTGCCGATGAACGTTTGGAGAGAAGTTACCTACTTCCGGAAAGAAGCTGACGACATCGTTACACGGGCCGACGGCACAGAATACGCCGTGAGCTGAGCTAGGATATCGGTGATGACCTTACATCGCCACCTGGTACACAACCGGACAAGAAAAAGGTGAGTGACCCCTTGCATTTTACCGATGGTGTAAAATGTGCAGACAATAACAAGCGCACCAGAGAAATTGAAATGCCTTAAAGACTCCTGTCTGGGGTAACACACCTTGAGAATAGCGGCCATTAAATAGAAGAGAACAGTCACTGAAACCGACGAAACCAAATGTTTCTATTGTTTTTAGGTTGTTGATCACCAGAAAATTAGCAGCGTAATCATTTCTTACGTGGAAAATCTCTGGTTAGAGAAGAGAATAAAAACATCCACGCGGGAAATGAACCTGCGGCTTCCGCATGCTGCGAGCGCTGCTTTGCCAACCGAGCAAAGGCGTCGATCGCGCAGACTTCTACTTTAGAGGGTTTTTAATTTGCACGTAACCCAATCCTAAAAATTAAGACCAGCAACTCATAACGGCAGACGTAGGAACATCCTTTTATAGCGCAAGTGTCACGTGGAATGTGATCGAATACTGAATGAAGGCGGTGGCTCCGCGATACTATGCTATGCTTCATAAGGCATCAATACTCCCACAACAGAGGCCCTCCTCCAGCTATTTATCAGCCAGGCCAGGGAACTGAGGGGATTTTTACCCACACGCATGAAGGAAGCCAACGGTTTCTGAAGCCGACGAAAGCCAAGGGGAATGTTACCTTTTGTTTTAATATGCACTTGATCAACGGGATATCAGTAGCGTAACAGTTTTTCACATCGAAAAAATTATTAGAAAGTAGAAGACAAAAAGTGCCCGCGATTTATCTGGTTAAGATTAATGTGACTCAGGCGCGCTAACACGTTTGCTGTTGTTAAGCGAGTTGCACCAAACTTTCTTGCCGTCGTTCCTCAGCTCGGGACAGGGTGAATTGTAGACACATGGGAGAGGCCTTTGCCCTGGAGTGGGCGTAGTCAGGCTCGTCGTGATGATGATGGTGGTGGTGCTGATGAAAGGTGTGAAGCAGGTTGTGATGACGCCACGTGGTCACGTGACCTAGGTGTCCCACCTAGGTTGCTGAAGTGGCCGGTTGCTCCGGATGACCGAACTGTTTACACGTTCACTGTACCATGGGTTGGTCACCTGGTGTATTCCTGCTATGCAGCGGGAATACTGAATGCCGCAATGCTGCCGTGGGAGAGCTCACATTGTTCAAAGAGCCTGATAAAACACATGCCAAGCAGTGGTTGCAATTTTTAGAATGTTACAATAAGATCGCCGACAGCTCACTGCAGAGTGACGTCACACCCAAGAAAATTTGAGGGTGGCCCACCGATCAGCCACGACGCGCAGGGCCCCTAAAACCACAGCCGCAGTAAACGTGTAAACGTGAGGTTTCAGAACAAGGCAACCTTTGGACGCTTCACACGCGCGGTTGTATTTATGGTATGCGAGCGATCTGAGATTCAAAATTCAACATATTGCACTGCTGATCAGCGAATCCGCTCGCATAGTGGTGCAAATAAATAAGACTGGATATGGTCCGTATGTCCATAAGGTGCGCGCACATTTTGCGCTCAGTGGTTGTTCTTAAATGCAAAGCTTTGTTTCCTCTCTTTGCAGTTCTTTTTAAAAATAAAAACAATACTAATATTGCACTTCTTGTGACGCTCTTTCATTCTAGGTCATTTCACCGCGAACCGCCACCTAGACTTCAACCGGGGTGACATCGGAGCCTCCTGCCGCTTTCGTGTTGGTCTGTGCCACCGTTCGCCTGCAGACGATGCCACATCCATATAGCCGCGTTCAAGGATGGACAGTGCTTGCTTCCAAACGGGACCATGCTCCTCATTTTGTGTCAGCCCCCCCCCCCCCCCCCTTCCCCCTGGCAGGCATCGGCGACACATGTTCTGTTCTTCTTGTCGGCTGCCGCCGCAGGCCAGCTGAAACTTCTAAGTGCCGCAGCGCAGTCCACAAAGCATCTACGGCCAGAGCGACCACAGCGACCAGCGCTGACAAGCACCGCAACATTTGTTCACCACGGCGCACACAATATCACGATGAAAACCGCCGCAAGTACGACGACCACTCTCACGAAGCATCCACTACTACCATGCACCATAGCCATCTCTGCTTAACCCCGACCCCTAATCGCACGACAAACACCAACCACAATCTCAGCTAACAGTTTCATGTACACATCTCCATGAGTTTCACGCTCACATGTATGCGTCAGTATCATCGTCAAATCTGCCTCAGTTACCGCAACGCCAGGCACACACACACCAACCACAATCTCAGCTACCAGTTTCATGTACACATCTCCATGAGTATCACGCTCACATATGCATCAGTTTCGTGGTCAAATCTTCATCAGTTACCGCAACGCCAGGAACACGCACACGCCAACGACAATCTCAGCTAACAGTTTCATGTACGCATCTCCACGAGTTTCACGCTCACATATGTATCAGTTTCGTGGTCAAATCTTCATCAGTTACCGCAACGCCAGGAACACGCACACGCCAACCACAATCTCAGCTAACAGTTTCATGTACGCATCTCCAGGAGTTTCACGCTCACATATGCATCAGTTTCGTGGTCAAATCTTCATCAGTTACCGCAAAGCCAGGAACACGCACACGCCAACCACAATCTCAGCTAACAGTTTCATGTACGCATCTCCATGAGCTTCACGCTCAAATATGCATCAGTTTCGTGGTCAAATCTGCATCAGTTACCGCAACGCCAGGCACAAGGGAACAAGCGGGCGACGGCCACAAATATACTGGCTCACTGAGCCATATCGGCATATCTACAACATGTTGGTTGCGACACCATCTATTGTACTAAATCGCGAAAACTATCCGCTGACGACACATAGGCGACGTGAACGTGGTGTTCTGCAATAAAGTGTGCATTTTTCTCCTATAAAATGCAGACTCAGCGTATCAGTGCTTGAAGGGAACACATGTATCACGCGACTGTAGCCATGTTGGCCACGACAGTTGAAACCTAGGCTCTGAACGTACTAAATGTTGCAGTCATCGCGAGTGAACCGATCGTATTTTTCATATTTTGCTTCGTGAACAGCCAATCTCTCTAGCACTGATCCTGTAACATACGACAATGCAAGATACAGACCAGAATACGCTACTATGAGGCGCCATCTTCCGCCGTGCTGCCAAAACACTACGTGCAAAAACAGAACTTTGTGACCTTAAAAATGAAAAGCAGCTGGGTTGTGGAGCGCTGTGTGCGATGTGCGCTCTGTTGAGAGCACTGCCGCTGCGGAGTGTTCACCCTGCATAGTTTCCCATTATCGAGGTGTTAAAACTGCCGAAGTGCATCGAATATAGATTGCTGATTTTCAGAGAATGAAATACGAGTAAAGTACCAAAGCTCCAGTAAGTACTGTTTGAAACGGTCGACCGTGGCCATCGCCATACATTCGGGACGGCGTGAATAAACGTCTTCCTTGTGGACTTGAAAGCCTGTTTCCTTACTGCGAGCCACTCTGTTGCTCTCTCCATACCCCCCCCCCCCCCCACCCCACCCCCGCGGAGGTTTCGTGCGCCGTAGTGTTGCCCCACTGTGTACAGTACGTGTGGTGACGGTCGGTTGAGGCCTGCGGCTGGCGCGAAGCTCGAACCCAAGGTGGTTGATGTCATGTGCCCACCGTAGCAACCACTACACCGACCGATTGAAGCCCTGCGCCAGAGCTGCTGCCCAGCCAAGCAAGACAGCCACGCAAGTGCAGCCCGAAGCCACAGCGTTGGTTTCTGTGTTCACCCTTTACAGCCGCATCGATGTACTGTGTTCAGCCGAAATAGCGTGGTGGCTTGCAGTATAACCGACAGAAGGCAATTATGAGCCCATTTCGATAGTTGGCACCAACTGGCATTTGTAGCGATCGAGTACTACAAAGCAGGATTGCCCGAATTATTGAACCCTCCCTCATCGTTTTGTGTCTTTGCAATGGAAACGCTAGCTTTGGCGGTCCCTATCCCCTGATTGTTGTCAGCGTTTTGCGTACAAACGATAATGTGCTGACAAAATGGCACGAGAATTTCTTGCACTCACCGGAAGGCGTTTGCCCTGGACAAGGGCGTCGTTCAAGCGCCAAGAACTTGGACGGAGAAAGACTTGGACAACGCGAGCGCTTACTTCAAACACAAGCACCTTAAATACACCTTGCTGCATGACGTCAACTGAAAGCACCACCGACATTAAGCAGCCGCACGCAAGAACATTCTCTCCTTGTTAGTCAGTTTTATAGATGGTGCGTTGATGCAGAATGAACCCGCTTTTCTAATCAAATCTGCTCTAAAGCCCTGACACCTACTTATCTTGCATGCGCTGAAGAAAGGTTTACATGGCTTTTTATTCTTTTCAGCGCAGTCCAGACAATGTTCAGAAAGATTACCTACTGACGTCATCACAATCTGCTCACCATGGCAGGTGGCAATAACCCCGTCGAACTGCTATAATTGCACACCTTCCTACTGTGCTGCAGCAATCTTTCATTCAGACATCGGCCAGTATTACCGATGTACTTAGACCCACACGGTAGGAGAATTACATCCCAGAACCACATGCTACAAAAGGGGTGCTTCATACCGCATGGTTCTTAAAGCTTTTGGGAAAGGTTAGTCAATTTGGCTAGTTTTTCCAGATTCTAGGGCGTGAGAGCTAGAACCATGCAGTATCAAGCACCCTTTTTGTAGCATGTGCTTCTGGAAAGTAATTCTCCTATCGTATGGCTTAGGTACATTGGTCATACTGGCCGATGTGTGAATGAAAGATTGCTGGAGCACAGGAGGAACGCATGCAAATATCGAGATAGTAATCTTTGTGAACATTGTCATGACTGCGCTGAAAAGAACAAAAATCCATGTAAACCTTTTTTGAGCGCATGCAAGATAGTTTACCAAGCATATGTGTCAAGACGTTAGAGGAGTAATAGAGGCAGGTTTGATTAGAACACCTACTAACAAGGAAAAAATATATTGTACGTCTCCTGAGAAGCAAGTGGTACGTACAAGTTGTATAAGGTCTCATGAATCTTTTGAAACAGCGGCAATTAGTTTTACACCCCTGTCGAACGCATGGTACCTATAGCACAAAAAATGACAATAAAATGCAGCATATGTTAGTCAAATGTTTAGGGGAATCACCAAGGTGGAGTAAATTTGTAATAAGGGAGTAATTACTCATTGGCATCCACCCGAACGCAGCCATACGGCTACAAACGAGAGCTATACATCTTTCTCAGAAACTTCATAGTTAAAGAAAAATTCGTCCTGAACGTTCTTTCGTTCTTTAACTGCGAAGCTTTTGAGAAAACTGTATAGCTTTCGTTTGTAGCCGTATGGCTGCGTTCGGGAGGGTGCCAATGAGCAATTACTCCCTTATTACAAATGGAGCATACTCTGGCTCTGCCGACGCTCGTTCGGCAGCAGAGTTCCTAATTAGTGTTGACGAGCTCGAATTAAAAAATATTTTGTTTTTGCATGCGGCCACTTGGAAGTAAGCGGTCGTGTTGTCCAAGTCTTTTTCTGTACGTGTCTTTTGCGCTTGTACTTGATGGCAATGCACCAACTCGCCCAAAGGTCTGTGCTACTGAGTGGACAAAGGGCCTGCAAAAACAATCGCCAGTGGACACAACGGCCTCGATTAAAAGCGCAGGAAAATCGAAGGATTGGAACCAGCTGCATCCCTGCAAAATGTCTTCAATTACGGCATCGTGCACCGTTTACATAGTGCTGTTTAGTCGCTATTTCCGTATGGACCCTGTGTCCTGTGACTTTGCACGGCATCTCTAAAATCCGCGTTCAATAGATGGCGCCACAGCGCTTTCTAAATGGCGGCGCTCAAATTTCGTTCGAGTTGTGGTCAATACTGCGACCTTCTAACGAAAGCAGGACTAGGTCCCGACGTAGCAGGTCTACCGAAAACGTGAATAGTTACGAGGAAGCGAACGTACAATGGGTTGCGATGGCCTATTTTCTTTAATTCAACAGTGCAGTGTCCTGTGAATTTACTACTGTACGCGGAAAATTTAGTAACTTATTGCAGACATCCAAAGCGGCATTCAACCGTACATTGTTGCCCGCCACGGTGGCTCAGTGGTTAGGGCGCTCGACTACTGATCCGGAGTTCCCGTGTTCGACCCCGACCGCGGCGGCTGCGTTATTATGGAGGAAAAACGCTAAGGCGCAAGTGTGCTGTGCGATGTCAGCGCACATTAAAGATCCCCAGGTGGTCGAAATTATCCCGGAGCCCTCCACTACGGCACGTCTTTCTTCCTTTCTTCTTTCACTCCCTCCTTTATCCCTTCCCTTAAGGCGCGGTTCAGGTGTCCAACAATATATGAGACAAATACTGCGCCATTTCATTTCCCCCAAAACCAATTAATAATAACCGTACATTGTTTGCGCTGCCACTGACTCAAAATGGGCGCCAGAAATTTTGCCCTTCTTTGATGAAAGGTAGCCCCATGGACCATTGAACAGCCGCTTTGCTGATGTAGATGAGGTCAACTTAATCGCAAAACATGCATAATTGCTGGCATCACTCTCTGATGAGAAGTTCATCGTTCAATGGTCCCACCCTCTTGATTTCAAAGAATATGTGGTCCTCGTAAACAGCGTGACTGCATCCGCTGCTTGTATTCACGCTCATCGTCACGGAAATGCATCGGGGCGCCGATAAGCTGCCAATTCTGCTGTTCAATTGATTCGTTTTGGAGACATGTTGGCGGATATCGACTGCATATGGCGGTGACGCTGTCGGCTATATTGCCCTTGAGTTAAGAATAGTGCCTGAAATACGACAACAGAAGGCCGTCTCCCGAAAACCCAAAGCCAGGTTTGTTAGCTGTCAGTTCAGGCTTGATGTAAATGTGGCAACATGACAATTATATATGAAGCAGTCTAGAAGGAAGTGGGAAGTACTCGTTCGAGCAGTCGCAATGTTTCTGTGGGAAGGTCCAATGCACCATGCATACCATGCTCATGGAACTCTCCTGGCGGCCACGTGGCGCATCTGTGAGCATGGCACACAGATGCGTAGCACTCCTATAGACTATTCACCAATGGGGTGGTGATGCCCATCACCTTTGGTCTGCCTTCGCTGGAGACGAGTGCTGGGGTTCGGAGGCTGCGCGTTTTTCTTGCTTTCGAGGCCAAAGCATGCCCGATACAAGGAGCCGCACGGACTCCTTACGAAGCAAAATTAATTTTACTAGTAATTACATACTTTTACCTGAAATTACAGTTCCAAAGTAATTCGTTACATTACAAAATTATTAAACCGATAAAAGTAATGAATACATAACAAATTACCGAGAGAAGTAATTTAATTACTGTAATCTTGTGGAGAGTAAGCAGCAAGCATCGGAGTGGAGAAGTAGACATCTGGGTGTAGATTCGATTGAACTAGGAAGAAAATATCGAAAGTCCCCCGCGAAGAACACCTCAAGACGAAAGGAAAGAGAAACACGACCATAATGAAGCATAGAGCACTATGCAGACACAACAGACGTGAAGCAGTGTAGAGGGAAGTGGAAAGTACTCGTTCAAGAAATCGTAGTGCGTCTGTAGGAAGGCGCAATGGACTGGGAAATGGTGAGGACTGGTGGTAGTGGTGGTGTGTTTGAGGACCGTGAAATGGTGTAATAGTTTCGGGTCTGACTCTGTACAGAGGGTGTACAGAGAAGCTGTACAGCCGCTTTGTACAGAGATATTGGTGTTTTAAGGCACGGAAAACACCCAGCAAAATATTTCCTTCCTTTTCAGCGCCATTTCCTTTCGTAAAAAAAAAAATAAAAAGTGGCTGTGGTTCAACCCAGCTGAGCCAGGCTCTGTTAAGCATGGTTTGTGGTTAGACACGGTTTAGTTTTGGTTCATCTTTATTGTTTAAAGACCTCAACGAGAGCAAACTTTTTTCCAGCGAGAGCAAATCGCGTGGTGCATCACGTGCCACAAGTGCAAGAGCGAGCGCTCAGCAGAGCGGCGGTCGGCGCAGCGGCGGACATGGCTGCCAAGCGCAAGAGCGAATCACGTGACACATCACATGCCACAACTGGCGAAGATGAGCGGCCGAGCAGCAGCCAGCGCAGTTGCGGACGTGTCTGCCAAGCGAACAGCTGCGGCGATGAAGGTAAACATGAAGGTCGTAGCACAGCAAAAAAGCGGACACGTCACTATGGAGGAAAGCTCAAACGATAGCTGCCCGTGTGGACGCTATGATGGGGAGGGAGGGCCACCCTGCGGCGGCACCCTACGCATCTTAAAGCATACCGAGGACTGCATGCAAGATCAGACGAGCATGCGCACGATCTCGATTTGTTGAAGACTATGGCATAGGCGAAAAGTCCAGTGGGCTTTTTTTTTCTTTTACAGCGGGAGTTGTCAATTTCCTGTTTCCCGTTTATTTCGAGGTCGTTGGCGTTGTAACACCTGAGGTCATGACAAAGCGCCCCGATTTATTACTGGTCAAATTATTGTGACTTCACGCATGGCGTCATTAAAATACGCCACGCTAATTGTCCAGAATGCCAATAACTGATTGGTCAAAACAAAATACCGACATTCGTGACGTCACGTGTTTCGCTGCTGCACCTCTCTCGCTCCGTGCCCTGAGTGACAGAGCGCCACGCATACCCCAGCTAACCCCCTCCCCACCGAACGCACCTCCTCCACACCTTCATTAGTAATGCAAAAGGCACCCGTTTCCAAAGTTCTGCCGGATTCATACAAATGAACATAAATCTGCCGCACGATGTCTGCCACTCGCCAGTATCAATCTGCCTTTACCCAGGATGCCAATTGTTTTTAGAGCGGAAAACTCTACTGCTCCCATGCTGAACCTGGAGGTCATCTGGCATGTGCAAAATCCCGCGTGGCAGCCGCTTTGAGCTTCATCTTCATTGTCTCCTCTTCACAGAGCGTGAGTAATTGCGCTGAAAAAAAGCCGTCAAAATTGCCTGTTGTCCTTTAGTGTCTTGATTCCCACAAACGCGGCAAAAAGGCGATGCATCTTTGTATACAATGTATACTTGTATAGATTACAGTAAGGCAACATGCGAAACCAATGAAACGCTCTTTCCAGATTCTCTGCTACCTGGCCGCGATTGTCTGTAGCCGGGCTGCTAAAACTTAGGAGTTTCATCAGTTCTCAGAAGTGTGTACAAACGCAAAAGAAGAAGTCAGTACGTTTAGATCGTAGAAAGCAATAAAAACTGCAGTTAACATCGCGGAAACAAGGCCGCGTGCACAAACAGTGAGGCCGGGGAAACTTTCCTGGGTTTAGATTGTAAATGGCGCGTTCAACTTCGTTTCCGGAAATTCCGGAAACCTCGCTTCCGCAAAGACATAACACCCGCTAAAGGTGTCCAACTTCATATCCCGAAACGCCACCATCGCCTGATAGTGCTCAAGAAAAGAATTTGTCATTTATATATGTCACGAGGTTACCGTTCCGCGAGATTTTTCGATACCGAGGACCCGTTTTGTGCGAATCCCCCCGGCGAAGAAAATTTCGGCACTGGAAACGACAAGAGCTCGCTTTTGTCGGTTCTTTCAGCATTTTTTTTTCTTGCGTCATCTTAGTAGCACGGAAGAGTGCAGTTTTAATGTTGAGTTATTCAACTCTGCTTCGTTCCGCAACAACGAATGTCATTAGCTCTTTCAATTGCATTCTTGTTGCACTCCTGATTCTGCCGATAGGCTCCTGCTCTGTTTCCTTAAGCTCTTTCATAGTTAGCTCCTACAATTCCCACACAAAACGATATTTCGGAATCAGATTCAGCGACAAGTACGCACAAGTCGAGCGCGACTGGCTCATAAACCGCCATACACTTTATTCGCTCGCGGAAAAAGCGGAACACAACACCCGACAAAATTTCTATTTTTAGATCCTCGCAAGGTCAAAATGGCATTTAAAGGCTATCGGGACAAACTAACACACATTAGTGCTCTTACTCAAAATTTTATACCAGTGCGCGCAAGCTAATGGCTCCCGACGTATACGCGAAGACGACGACACCTTCTACGATCGAGATTTCTATAGTTCTATAAAAACAGGCTCAGTGAAGGGCATTTATAGCCACATCATCAATGAACAAAACGTGGTAACGGAGAAGTCACGCGCACACAAACAGAAAACTCGAATCACGAACACAAATCTCAAAACAGTCTGCACTGCTTAGAAGGATTCATCGGGTCCCCGGGAGTGCAGTTAAAAGCCTTGGCGAACTGTGGCATGTGCTGCAGCGCGGGAGTGCAGATCGACTCGTGGTTTGTATTTTCAGAGCCGCCATAGCAATTGACGTAACACAGCGCGATGAAAAACAGCTGCAGTCCGCTGTACTTCTCCAAACCGAATAGGCTGCTGCTGTCCAAAGCTCTCTCTTGGGCATTGTAGGCATCCACAAGAGCGCCATAGCCAATTACTTCTTTGGCGTAATACCCTAGTTCACCGGCGCTGCCGGACGTGCCTGCTTTCAAGCAGTCCATCAGGGGCTCAACAAACGAAGCATTGGTTGCGTAGTACGCGGAAAGGAACAAGGTCGCAAGTGAAAAGGCGATCTGAGCTCCTAAGCCGCCGTAGTTTAAAGACGAATGGAGCTGCGGATCAAATAGAGGGAAGGATAGAGCGTAAGACATCAGCTCGAAGTCTCGCTTGTCGTAGGACACGATGGACACTTCCAAATCTTGCATAAGATCTAACATATGTCCGAATTCTGCATCCTTTCTGACGTGCACCGACTGTTGCCAGTTCCGCACGAAAGAATTATTCAAGTCAGGCACATGGTGTGCAGCCAGGATTTTTTCTCCGGTGTGCTCGATTTTACGGAAGACGATTTCCGAAGAGCTCCAGTTGCTGACCACGTTGATGCCTTCGTCAAAGTACGTCCAGTTGGAAAGACGCCGGAAAAAAGCGGTTCGCACGGACTGAGCCACACTTTTTGCGAGATTAAGTGCTTCGCTTTGAAGGGCTTCAGCATAGTATTTGTCGAACAGCGTGTGCCCGGAGATTAACATTGCTCTCGTGACGCAGAAAATCCTGTAATGGGCCTGCGTCGTTTGGTAGTCACGGTTGTAGTAGTTGAAAATTAAGTCTTTATTCGCGAAAAGGGCCGCCACTTGAACGGTGCACCAAGAGATCAATGTATGGAATGAGTCCGTGCCGTACCGCCACCAGAGATACAACACTCGCTCCAGATAACGGGGCGATGTGGTCGTCAGCGTGAGACTACTGTTCATCCTGATGTCAAGTTTTAAAAGCGTCGCTGTCCAGTTAACTTCCGTGAGGCCAAGCTGAGTCAAGTTTAGAAGAACGTCAGCGTTATACTCGTCAGCTGCTTCGTAACGAGCATTAGAGAGGTAGCTCAGGGCTGTTTCGACCGACGCGTCTGTCTCCTGGAACGTCACCGTATCCTCGCCTTCGGGTTGAAAGCGTTCCTTCAGGAACTGAAAGTACTCCTCATCCGTGCCGGTCGCGAAGTCCCTATACCTCTTGACCACGAAGTAAAGGAACTTGCCAGAAACTAGGTTGATCCCGCTGCCATCGGGCGCGACGTCGAAGTCAAGGAGCACGTCCCAACCCAGCTTCAAAGAGCTGCAGAGGAGCGTGTACAGAACGTCTGCGCCCTTGGAAGGCTTCGGCCACACGATGCCTGCCTCAACCAGCGCGTTCTTGACGGCTGGCAGCTCGTCTCTCTCCCCTTCGAGCACATCGACGCAACTCCTGTACATGATGGCGGCCCGCTGCTCCATGTCTTGCCCCGATGCAGGCACGTCTGCACTCTTCAGCGACGCGGTCACCTTGTCCAACAGAGAAATGAACTGGTCGTTCCAAACGGTATGTCGGTTCTTCTGGCGCCAGCCGTCGCAGACGAAGTGCGTGAAGCTCTGGCACGGGTCCACCGATTCGTTGATGGAGGCGAGAAGTCTGGTCGAGTAGGCGAGGCAGGCATGCGTCTTGCAGGTGTTCCCCCAGTGCGCTGGGGAGCGCCATACAAGTGAGGCGATCGCCAAGGCCACAAGCGTCACCAATACAGTGACTCCAAGCACGGCCAGAGTAAGCCCGAGCCGCGATTTCAGCTTCTGGGGGTCCTGGAAAGTAACATTATTGCCGTAAGAAAAACGATGTGCACAATCAGTTGGTCTTACCTACGATCTCTATAAACCCCCAAAATAACCGCTTTTCTAGTGATGAATCATCGATACTGACAAAGTGTGCACTTTTGGGGTGTCTTTGTGCGCAAGGCCAGGCGCCTTCTTTCCCACAGCTCCTATCATAGCCGCTGCTGTACGAGTACAAAAATACAAAATCTCGGCTGCTGACCCGAAAGACGCGTGTTCGATCTCGGCCGCGGCGGATGAATTTCAATGGAGGCGAATTTCGATGGCGAAATTCTGGAGGCCCGTGTACTGTGCGATTTCAGTGCGCGTTAAAAAACCCCAGGTGGTGGAAATTTCCGGAGCCTGCCCCTACGACGTCCTTCAAGCCTGAGTCGCTTTGGGAAGTTAAACGCCACAAACGACAAAAATACAAAATACTTTTATTTCAACATTACGTAATGTTAGGAGGTGCGCCCGAAAATCCTTAGATTGGCTTGACAAAGCAGCGCACCTTCTTCCTACAGGAAACAGCGGCAACAACAGAGTACATATGACAACAAAAAAAGTGATCAAGCATACTTATACAAATCTGAGCCAAGAATTTGCTTTGAAGAACAAAATCAGGAGCATTGAAATGACAAGAATGATACACAATACAACACTACATAAACATACCTTTTCATAGCAGAAACATACAACAGATCTAAGGAGGTACTCAACAAATCAAGTCCGATGCCAGGTTTTAAAATAGACAGCAAACCTTTATCAAGAAAATGGAGAGGATTCGCTGTAGGAATTGAGAAGGTTAGGGATTTGAAAGCGAAACATTTGACGACCGTAATTGGTCCTTCACAAATCCGCTGTAGCCTAACACTCCGAGATGAACAGACCTATAAACTGTATTAACTGTGTGCCGAATGAATCGTTTTCTATACGTATACTAGAGATATCGAGACTAGGACATTACTTCACCTCTTGCAGTGTTCGTACACGCTGCTTTTTAGAACACGTCATAGGACCTAAATGAGTGACGTTATTTAGAGTTTCTTTCTTCGCACGACACGCATCGAACCACTGCCGAATCAAAATTATAATAACTGTCTAATCACTAGACGGAAACTCCTGTCGGAACAAAAGCGAATTGCTTTTTTGCCGCACAGATTTCAGGTAACATGTGAATTGCGTGTCACGGCGGATTTGCAAGCACCAAGGAAACCACGCGAAAGAAACAACAAAGGCACTTTTTTTTTAATCAGGATTAAATTTTGACAGTTAGCCGCGAACCTCGTTATCGTGACTGGATGATGATACATAAGCCTTCAATGTTGCCTGCAGTTTGAGGCTCTTCGTGAGCTTGCCTACGACGACTTTTACCTTCGCATTCTTGTTGATTGTGAAGAAATCCTGGATGCGTTACTTTCTTCCTCATGTTGGCCTCATCAATAGAGCATGTGCTTTTTTCTCGCCCAGTGCCAAGCTGGGTCTAAACCAATCATAATCTTGTAGCGTGTGCTAGGATATCAAAAAGGACGGCCCATGCCTAAAAAAGCTCATTAAACAGATGTTGTGTTTCTATTTGCCACAGCACTGTGTCACCATCAGGGCCTGATCACTGCTCGCAAAGGATTTTCTAAATAAAAACACTCTTTGCTGATACAGCAGCATCCTGTCCTTTCGGCTGATGGCAGTTACTTTTTGGTGTTACTATACATTGACTAATTCCGAGCTCACAAAAGCAGCAGAGCTAAATGAGACAAAGCCACTCGAAAGGAACATCATAAGTCCATAAGTCATGACACAGACATGCGCTGAAAGCAGTACTGAACCGCACTCTATTTACCATTTTGTAAGCCTACCTATATTACTCGTTGATTTCTTTTAGCCCATGCTGTTCTGATCTGCAAATAATGAGTCAACTACTTGCTCAAGAGCCAATACATGCGGCCTTAAGAACACTCTACAGTGCTAGTTCCCCCTCTCAGGATGCGTGACTTCGTTCCTTCAACGTCATCGACCTATACGCGTAAGCTTTCTTCTGAGCATGCAGTCAAAAACTGCAACTTTTCTGTTACGCTAGGCGCGTGTGCCAGGTTCCAATAGCGCGCACCGGAGGCGATTTCGTCCTATCTTCGCCAGGGGGCGGATTGCCGCGGAAGCCGGGCGGCTGCACGAGGGGCGGCTGTTCGACATTCCCCGGGCTGCTGGACAGCGGCGAATCAATGCTGAGCGCTCCCGAGTAAACACCGTCGGACACGGACGATGCTGGCGATGACAGGCAGGAGCCGACGGCAGCAGTGTCAGCGGAGGTCATTCCGTTCACACCATGGCCACGTCCCACCGGCAACGCCGCAGCTGAGGGACTGGCTGGACCGACACTCTCTGGACAGGTACCTCCAGCAGGGTCCGCCTTGCCAGATGGTCGGAGGCGGTGGCCTTTGGCACCTGCCGATGAGAGCACGACATGGCGGTTGTGGAGGTCTGGTTATAAGGGGTGGGGCGGCGGGGGTTGTCAAGCCCAAAAGTTCTACTGCATGCTTGGCCATGACACATCAACATCTCTAAGGTATGTCCTTTAAAAAAGGCACAACCACATCCACATGTGGCTAAAAGCTCAGTAAAGTAGGTACTTTGAGAAATTCAGGACGCGAATCACAGCGAGAATAAAAGATGTAGAAAACCAGACTCTAGGGAGCAAAAGGAACCCAACTGGCAGCTGCAGCATCACATAAACTTAAGTGCTAGTCTTGTAGTGACTAAACTCCCTACTCCTCTCCCAGAGGCCTGCGTGCCGTGCCGGAGAGGGTAGGTAGGGGCCCGGTTCAAACATTAAAATTTATTCTGAATCTCAATCTGAAGCAGAACGAAAATGGCACCGAATGGAGTCATCTGACAGCTGGAACGGCCTACCGTGCATACGTCTTTGATGGAATGCTGGTTGTATGCGCCTGGGTGCACTGTCGCTGCCCGCAGGGCTCCGCGAGGGGCTTCCAGGGATGTCCGGCAAACGGGTGCCGCCTTGGTCTCGACCACCGGGACCGCGTCTTTGGCGGCGGCGCTCTGCTGAGGAGGATCCAGGCCTCCGAGCTTCATCGCGACTTCCCGGCTTCTCAGGCGGCATTCCAGCTCACTGACTGATTGCTACGGCGTTTTCGAAGAAGGGCAACGCGGCGGAACGGCTACCGAGAGGCATTCAGTCTTCTTCTCGTCTCGTGCCCGGCGCGCACAGCGACCGTGCTCGCCGGTCAGACGATGGCGATAGCGATGGGGTAAGGGGGGGGGGCGCTTTCGAACCGTCAACCAGCAAAGAATCAGCAACGAAGTTGTTGTTGCCTCTAAACTGATGGCACATACCCATATATTCTGCATCCTTGGAGTAGCAAAGACTGGCGCTCGCGCAGACGAAGTCTCTTTCACGTGTTTGCGTTGCCGGGTTCCCTTTCTAAATTTCTACCTTCACAGATCTGGCCTGGCGGCTTCCCCATTGTGGCCTTTTTGTGCCGAACCTGAGACAATAGACCACTTCTTGCTGTTCTGCCGCCGCTTCTCTCATTTGAGGAAGCGTCTTTCGCAAATTCAATTTCAGCAACTGGGTTTGCCTGTGTCCTCCGCGGTTGTTCTTTCCAATGGCCCTTCTTTGCTTGGACGAAGCGACAGGAGTGTGCGCTCTGCTGTGCGAAATTTCCTTCAAAATACGGGGCGACTCCCATTCTATTTTCGTTTTCCCGCTCTCAGTCAGTACGACATTGAAACATTACAGGCATTGTATACTATTATGCACATTAGGTCATTGTCCCGTCTTCGATCTCCTAGTAACAGGACCCCTGTCCTTGTGTCTTCCAATCTATCAGCATACATACCATTACCATTGCTCGAGGCTGGTTTGGTTGGAGGCTCGGATTGTAAGCTCTCGAGCTCTCCTATCCGCCTCGGCATTCCCCGCGACGCCTGTGTGTCCCGTTACCCACATTATTATGTGTTGCAATTGTTTGTCCTTCGGCGGTAATTTGACTGTCTGTACTGTCTTTAGGATGCGGAGCGCTGTTCCCCCTATTTTGGCACTCTTGTGGTTTCTGCATGCTGTTTGCGAGTCTGTTAAAATTATTAGGGACCTTTGAGCACGGTAGCCCACTGCCGCCGCTAGGGCTATGGCAGCCTCTTCGGCCTCCTCAATAATGCCATCCCTCATAGTTGCGCTGGCCATTTCTTTGAGCTCATGATTAATTGCCGTTGCAACCGCTCTATTTCTGTTGTGTTGTCTTGTCCTTCCGTATGCAGCCGCATCCGTGTGCGTAATGTTTTCTTTGTTGGCTAGGTTCTGTTGCACATACTCTATCCTAGCCTCCTGTCGCTACCCTAAATTGTTTCCCGCAGTTCATCTGGTATCCATCAGGAAGGAGGACAGCGATCAATCGGGTCCATGTAGTTGTATATGCTTGGCAGCAGAGCACGGGCCAGCACTCGCGCATTTCTGCAGTGGAGTAAACCAGGAGCAGCACGGATTAGATCACAATTTTATTAAAGAGAGTAATCGGAGTGAAGAATAATGTACGTCAGCCGTAATCAAGGTAGAAAAAATACGTAATTTCAAACGATAAGCGCAACACGTTTGTCTGGGTCGGCCCAGGTCTTGCCAGAAAGGCATGTGCCCCGAAAAGGCGTTCAGATGGCTAAGAGCGGCTAGAAGGAAGCGAAGAAAAAACATTAGTGATATTCATACACGGTAAGTAAAACAGTAACATATAAAATGAACAAGAGGCCCAATATTTCACACTAAGCCCTGTCATATTACCGCACCGAAACGAAACATCGCTTTCTATAGCTTTTTTTTCTGGCAAACGACATATTACGTCTCTCATTTTGATATATACCATTTTATGGCTCTCTGAATAATAGTATATCCTTTTACTGAGGAAAGCGTAAAAGAATCGTTAACACATTACTGTCCTACAAGCACAGCCCAGTTTCGAATATTGCTGCGCACTTCGATTGATTTTTGAAAATGTCTATCCACTCGCTAATACACTTGTGCAAAATTATCAAGTTCAGAATAAGGCAACTATAACTTTGCGGATCCCAGTTAGCGACCTCTAAAGTTGGCTGAAATGTTGAGTCCTAGTTAGCCGTCCGTTGTTCCACATTTGCGCGTCAGTATCATATATTTAAAGAAATATTGCAAATTTTTAAGTTGTTTAATGCGTCGGCGTTAGAATGCTCATTGCCGCAAAGTGTCTGGCGTTGGAATTGTCGCTGGCTTGTGAGGGCTCGGGGGAGCAGATAGAGAGAGAAAAGGAAGAAAAGTAATCAGAATGGAGAGGTAGGGAGAGAGTGATTCTATTCCGGATGACTCATACCTCTTGAATTCATTTTATTTTTCCCAATTTTTTTTTATCTTGATTCAGTCTTCTGACGTTTCCTTCCCCGCGCAAATGCTTCATTGGCATTCTACCCTATACCTTGGCCAATCCCCCCACGTGGGTATGTGCCATATTACTTGAGAAGAAGAAGAAGAAGAAGGGAGAGAGTAGAAAGGGAGTCTAGTAGATCATATGATCATGGATGGACTGGATCACGCCACCTGCTGGCAGTGTCTGAAGCCACCAGAAAGCAGCGGCTGCTCGGTTCGAGGAGAACACGCACGCTAACACACTCTGCCGCATGATATTTTAACGAGTTTATGGTCCCAAAGTGGCTCAGGCTATGAGAAACGCAGTACTGGAGGCCTGTGGATAATTTCGACCACCCGTGCCTCTTTAGCGTGCACTGACATCGCACAGTAGAGAGACCTCTAGTATTTCGCCTCGATCGAAATGCGACCTCCCAGCCCTGGATCGAACATACCTCGTTTGGGTCAGCACGAGAGCATATTTCAAGCACTCAGCCACCACGGCGGCACCTTTGCCGCATGAATCGCATTGAAAGTGAGTCAGTTTTTTTGTATGCATACCGCCAACGTAGGACTAGGATGACATTTATAATGTTTAGTCTTCCATGTAGGAGTCAGTATTGCAGTTTAATAAAATTAACACTACCACTGATCACGCGGGATTCAGCGAAAGCTGTCCAGGCATTTTCATTTCACTATTACTGAGGTAAAGAATTCGAGTGCGACATGCACACGTGTATCGCTTCCTCACATGCACGTCCCTCGACTAGCACTCCTCTCCAATCTGCCGTTTAGTCCACAGGGGAGTCTGTGCCCGGGCGGCGCTTTTGTTAACCGGCAGTCACACTCCCCTTGCTCCTTAAAGGTCACCCACACTCCGGATGGTTCCCGTGCATCCGTCCTCCAGTTGCGCACCCCTCGCTCTCGCCACACCTTGCGCCATCGACGGTGGGAATTAATTATCCTCCGGTTACGCATTCCTCCGCTTTCGCTATACCTTCCTCCTTCCGTTGTGACCTCCCCCAAGGAAGTTTTAATGGTAACCACCCGTTCCTAACGCATTCCCCCACCCTCGACAAACCCTTATCCTTTAACGGTGACTTCCCTTCAGGTGGTTCCGGTGGTAACCACCCTGTCCCTAACGCCTTCCCCCGCCCTCGTTTTACATTTATCCTTCCACAGTGACCTCCCTTCAGGTGGTTCCCACACGTCCCTAACGCGTTCTCCCGCCCTCTTCATACTCTTCTCCTTCCAATGTGACATCCCTCCGGGTGGTTCCAGTGGTAACTATCCGTTCCTAAAGCGTTCTCCCGCCCTCGTCATACCTTTATCTTTCAAATGTGACCGCCCCAGATGCTTCCTGTGGTAACCACCCTCAGGTTACGTCTTTTATTACCCTTCCCCGGTAACCACCCTCCTCCTTTCACGGTAAACAGCCTCTGAATTGCTGCGGTGGTAACCGCTCCTAGTTACGCATTCCTTCGCTTTCGTAGTAATCTTTCCCTTCCACAGAAACCATCCTCTAGAAGGTTCTGGGGTAAGTATACCCTCCAGTTAAACGTTCCTCTACTCTCGTCATATACTACGTGCTTGGTAACCAACCCTTCAGTAGTTCCTGCGGTAACCACCCGGCGGTTACACATCTATCTGCTCTAGCCCCCCTTCCTTCAGTAGTAACCCCCCTTCAGAAGGTTCCGGGGGTAACCACCTTCCAGTGACTCAATCCGTTACTCCTGACACCCTCTTTCTTCCTCGGTAACCACCATCGGGATGGTTCCGATGGCAACCATATTCAGTTACGCACTGCCCCACTCTCGCCACACCCTCTTGTACCTCTGTAACCACCCTTTATGTAATCCTGTGGCAACCACAACGGTCAAGGATTTCACCGCTCTTATCCTATCCTCCTCCTTCCACAGTAACACCTTTCCAGAAGGTTCCGGTGAAATCCAGCCGCTGGTTACGCATTCCCCGCTCTCATCATGCCCTACTCAGCCTACCGTAACAACAGATGTGATTCCCGAGCACCGTTGAAGCCAGTTGCCAGGCTCCGCGTGGAGGGCACATTTTAAATCCTTGCCAGGAGGAGAGTAGGAACGAAGAATCTCAATATTCACATTGTCTACAAGGGTTCATATAACAAGCGCCGAAAGACGCATCCTAATAATAGAGAGAGCTAGAAATGATTTCGCATATCGACCACACGGGTCTGCCTACCACGACTCCACACTTCCGGTTGTTCTGATTGGAGGGAGAATAAAAAGGAAACTGGACGGGCCTGCAGACTGGCTCGAGCAGAGCTACGTAGCTCAGCTCGAGCATCTTTGCAAGGAAAGCAGTTACTGTTGTCAGTGTCCAACGCGTAGCGACCAGCGGATTCTTGAGATTAAATCTCCAAATGGCACCAAACGTAACTCAAAGAAGTGCCATACTAATCTGGCGCTCTCAGTCCTGACTAGCCATTCGGGAAATGGTGGAAGAGCACTCTGTAACACTGACGCCTACGATGACCGCAGGTACGGTGCCGATGCCTTGGATCGAGTTCGCAGCCACGTCGCTTTGCAAGGGCGCGTCGCCGAGCTGACTTCAGTGAGCGAGGCCGAGGCGACCGGCATGATTCGAGCTGCTGCCGCGGGCCTTCGTGGCTTGCACGATTTCATGCGGCTGACCGGCGTGGTGCAGGAGCGCGTATCTGCTTGCCTCGCGAGGACAGCCGCCCGCAGCTGGACTCGTTGGGAGAGTGCGGCTGGAGCCTCGTCAGGCGATGCCTATTCCTGGATGAAAAGCCGACTCCGCGCAAAGGCGACGCGGAGCGTGTCAGCGCGATGGATGTCCAATAAAGGCGGGTGGATTCGACGGAGGTTGCCCGCACACTCTTCTGCGGTTGTTTGTACGGAGGTGTTAAAAAATTATCGGACTCGCTAGTCCCTGAAAGTCTCTTCAAAAGCGGTTAGTTGAAACTTGTATATTCTTTGTGAAGATATCAGCACGACCTCGCTATGGCCGGTGAATTCAGTGACGCAGAGTTGTACCTGTCCTTTCGGGGTTTCTAAGGGTGCGAGGAAGCTATTTAGAAGCCTCCTAACGCCGACAAGACCTAGTGAGCGCCGTACGTTTTATTGCCTTGCCAACGCAGGAATTAAGAGAGATGAAGCGGAGGTTCGCAGCGGCGAGTGAATTGCCGGGTTTAGGAATGTGATAAGTGAGGAAGTTCAGAATGAGAGTAGAGAGCCTTCTTCCCAAGCGGTGTTATGAGGGTTATTATAGAGTTGCTCTTTGCCACTGACACGAAGGTTGCGGGGAATAGATTCAGTGATAGGAGCCTCATCGGTAGCAGGTCGAATTGCGGTAACGAGAAGCGGAGCCCCAATTTCGCGGAGTATGAAAGGGACGTCGAATTTACTGTCTTTATTGCCTGCGCATATAGGTTAAAAAGGAGAGGAGGGCAGAGGAGGAGTAATAATAATAATAATTGGTTTTTGGTGGAAAGGAAATGGCGCAGTATCTGTCTCATATGTCGTTGGACACCTGAACAGCGCCGTAAGGGAAGGGATAAAGGAGGGAGTGAAAGAAGAGAGGAACAAATAGGTCCGTAGTGGAGGGCTCCGGAATAATTTCGACCACCTGGGGATCTTTAACGTGCACTGACATCGCACAGCACACGGGCGCCTTAGCGCTTTTCCTCCATAAAAACGCAGAGGAGGAGGAAAAAACTTTATTTGGGCCAGCACAAGGGCCCCGTGCAAAAGTGCGCTTGCTCCGCTAACATCCGCTGAAGATCTGCCGAGCCCGAGTGAAGTCAAGCACTCGAGGAAGGAGCGGAAAGGCAAGAAAAATAAGGACAGGAAAAGGCAGTGTTACATGAGTACAGAATGTGTTCTTTGTCTGCCTTGGTCTTCAGACAGTCGGGACACTGAGCTGTGTCCCGACATCCGAAGTTTTAGAGCATTAGTGTGGTGCAGAGAGCGTAAGTTTGAACTTTGCGAAGTACATGTGCTTGATCCGTGTTCAGTGATGGGCTAGCTTGAGGTAAGATTGTGCGATTTTTACTGGT
This sequence comes from Amblyomma americanum, assembly GCF_052857255.1. Taxonomy (NCBI): domain Eukaryota; kingdom Metazoa; phylum Arthropoda; class Arachnida; order Ixodida; family Ixodidae; genus Amblyomma; species Amblyomma americanum. The sequence continues at coordinate 35,019,453 of NC_135506.1, read as the reverse complement.
GTTCTGGACGCGTTCGGCTATTTACTCTGCGTGTTGCGGCGTCTTTCAATGACATTGAAGATGGCCAGGGCTCGAAGGTGCCCGGATGTTGATTTGGAAGGCCCGTTCATGAACGAACTTATTTCCCTTCATCCCAGCATGAGTAGATATCCGACGTAAGGTGATTTTAATGTTCGGATTGCTGCTATAAAATTCCACCAAAATGTCATGCTTGAAGGCAGAGATCCGTAAGGGTTGCATGAAACTCGTCGGAGGACCGCCAACGTGAGGTAAAAGACTCATTTACCAAGCATTTCATCCCAAGCATAAAAAAGTGTTTTTTTCTTGCATTCAAAAGCGTGTCTTTTTTATGAATTTGTACGAGCAGCGCGAAATATGCATAATTTTGAATTCCCTATGTCGCATGATTTTCATTTCACTTCTGAAGATTGAAGACCGATAAAGAGGGCTGTGCTGAAGGAAAGAAGAGAGAGAAACTAAGCTGGCCCCACGAGCCCGATTCGATCGTAAGCACGTGCGAAGCGTGTAGCTTTGTCGCCGACTCGCAGCGCCAGCAGAACACTTTGTTGTTTTGTGAGCTACAAAAGCAACCGCTCAAGTGCGGAGTCGCGGAAGGCTTTTATGTGAGCTACGATGTGGCGCGGACCCCTATGCTACCACGAATGACAAGCGGTCACCTGGCGTGTCAACTACAACAGCGGCCGGAGCCGACAGCCGCGCCTTGAGCTTTCAGACGGCAGCAAGGGGAATGCGTGGACAGAAAAGTGAGTCCTAATATTTATCACATTGGTAATGCGAGCAGAATGAAACATGCCTAAGCGTTTTGCGTGGCCGTAGACAGCGCTCGTGTTATCCTCGCAAGGCTCCATTGTCAGACCCGTAGAAAAAGTCAGTAGTGTTAGTGCGGTGTATGGAATAGACACGTCGCACAAGACGGCTCTTAAGTGAGGAGGTGTGCGTTCTGTGCACATCATCAGGTGACCCACCTGATATCCGTGGAAATAAAAATTAAAATTGGTTTTGGGGGAAACGAAATTTCGCAGAGCGTCTCACACCTCGGCGGACACCTGAACCGTGCCGTAAAGGGAGGGATAAAGGAGGGAGAGAAAGAAGAAAGGAAAGAAGACGTGCCGTAGTGGAGGGCTCCGGAATAATTTCGACCACCTGGGGATCTTTAAACTGCACTGTCAGATATTCGGTATTAAAAGTATTCTCGCATTTAACACCAGCCCCGCCGCGGTGGCTCAGTGGTAAGGGCGCTCGACTGCTGATCCGGAGTTCCCGGGCTCGAACCCGACCGCGGCGGCTGCGTTTTTATGGAGGAAAAATGCTAAGGCGCCCGTGTGCTGTGCGATGTCAGTGCACCTTAAAGATCCCCAGGTGGTCGAAATTATTCCGGAGCCCTCCACTACGGCACCTATTCTTCCTTTCTTCTTTCACTCCCTCCTTTATCCCTACCCTTATGGCGCGGTTCAGGTGTCCAAAGATATATGAGACAGATACTGCGCCATTTCCTTTCCCCAAAAACCAATTATTATTATTATTATTAACACCAAATTTCTGAGGGGCCCGGGCGATGCCAGTGCAGGTTCAAGATCCCCAGGTGGTCGAAATTATTCCGGAGCCCCTCTTTCTTCCTTTGTTTTTTTTCTTACGGCAGGGTTCAGGTGTACTAAAAAGTATTTTAGACCCGAAGCGGTGGTTCAGTGGTTAAGGAGTTCGTCTACTGATCCGGAAGTACCCGAGTTCAAACCCAACCGCGGCGGCCGTGTTTTCCTATAGGAGGAGAAAAACAAAAGCGCTTGTGTGCTGTGCGATGTCAGTGCAGGATAAAGATTTTTTGATTTTTTTATTGGTTTTGGAGGGAAAGGAGATGTTGCAGTATCTGTTTCATGTATCGTTGGACACCTGAACCACGCCTTAATGGAAGGAATAAGGAGGGAGTGAAAAATAAAGGAAGAAAGAGGTGCCGTAGTGGAGGGCTCCGGAATAACTTCGACCACCTGGGGATCTTTAACGTGCACTGACATCGCAGAGCACACGGGCGCCTTAGCGGTTTTCCTCCATAAAAACGCAGCCGCCGCGGTCGGGTTTGAACCCGGGTTTAAGATGCCCAGATGGTCGAAATTATTCTGCAACTCTCCACTATGGCACCTCTTCATTTCTTCCTTCATCCTATCCTTTATCCCTTCCCTTACAGCGCAAATCAGGTGTTTGCCGAGATGTGAAGACAGATACTGCGCCATTTCCTTTCCCCAAAAACCAATTTTCAAAAGGTATTTTAGAGCGAAAGCACTTCTAGTAATAATATTAATAATAATAATAATAATATTAATAATAATAATAATAATAATAATAATAATAATAATAATAATAATAATAATAATAATATTAATTATTATTATTATTATTATTATTATTATTATTATTATTATTATTATTATTATTATTATTATTATTATTATTATTATTGGGTTTTGGTGAAAGGAAATGGCACAGTATCTGCCTCATATATCGTTGGACACCTAGCTGCACTACCCAGGTTTCAGTGCTGTGTGTCTATGTGCCAAGCACGGCAAAATGAAATCGAGGGCAGGCACCGATTGCAAGTAGAGAGAACATAGCGCGAGACGCTCTGCAGAAACCAACGAGGGATTCGCTACGAACCCGCTGCAGTGGCTCAGTTGTTAAGACGCTTGTCTACTGAGCCTGAGTATCCGGGTTAGAACTCGACCCCTGCGGCCGCGTTTCGATGGAGGCGAAGGGCAAAAGGCGCCCGATTGATGTGCGACGTCAGTGAAGGTTAAAGGCGTTTGGCAGGCAAGGCGCCTGGCAGTGCTTCTACGTGGTCTGCCGCTACACGTATTCGTTTCACAGTACGTACGAGAGCGATTTCTCTAACGGGCAGGGCGTCGCGCCGAACTGGCGGTGGCGTTCCGTGGACTCCCTGGCAGTGCTGCAACAAGCTGTCGTGTTCCGCTCTTAAAGGCGAAGCTTAAGTGTCCTCCAATTTTCTTTCCTCAAATCAAGAGGGTAAAAAGAAAGTTTTAAAAATTGCAGCAAGAGATAGGCACAGTCTTTCTCACTTGGTGGACACCAGAACCGCGCCGTCGTGGAAGAGAAGGAAAGAGTGAAAGAAATGAAGGTGCCATAGTGGAGAGCTTCGGAGTACTTTCGACCACCTGTGATCCTCAAAAAGACCTTCAGGTGGTCAAAATTATGCCAAAGTAGAAGACTGGGCGAGTTGGTATGTACTCAAACTGAAAAACAGCGCACACAATACCGGGACGAAGAAAAGAACACTAGTGTTGTCATGTCGTTTCTTTTCTTCGTCCCGGTATTGGGTGCGCTGTTTTTCAGTATGGGTCAAAATTATTCCGGAGACCTCCACTGGAGTACTTAATTTCTAGACTTTCTCCTCCATTCCTTAACTCACGGCGTGGTATACGTGTCCACTCAGTGATTTACTGGTTAGGCTCCTTGGCCAGCACCGAGGAAGGCGCCCTGTATGGTTTGTAATATATCACGTGGTAAAGCTTTAATCGCTTTCGCAATACTGAACTTTATCGAAAAATATTTATTTCGTCGAAAAGAGCTGGTTACAGGAGTAATGTCGCATGGCCCTTAGCCTGTGGCTGTTGGCGACCTGGTCGGCCCACTCAGTCAGCCAGCCTTGCGTCCGGTCTGAGCTGGCCGGCACGGCCGCTCAACGCACTAGTAATCCGGCGGAGGCGGTTCTTTCTTGCAGTCTCACAGGATGTGATCATAAGTGGCTGGAGTAACCAGAGCGCCTACACTGGGGATTATGGTGGCGAGAAAAACATGGGTTAGCAGCGAAGGGTTTAGAAACGGCCGAGCGGTCTTGAAAACCAACCACATTGTTTCCTCAGTTCTAAAGATTTTCTGGAGTGGCGACTGGGTGGTTGGATAAACGCTCCTCTCCATCCTAAATAGTTCACTTTGCCGTCAAATGAGGTTAAGACTTCCCTCAAAAAATGCGAAGGAGCGGTCGAGCCCACTAGCTGCTCAACGAAACCTCGGACTACATTTGGAGCTGCCCCTTTCCCCGGATTCTCAGAGTAAGCGGGGGCACAAATCAATCCAAACACTGTTAAGTGGATGGTTTGCATTCTTTAGGATGCGGTTGCGATGTATTATCATCGCAAAATTGGGAAACGCCAATTTTAAGTAGCTGAATATAATGCCAGCAGGGCTATACTGGCTGTAGCTTAAGCAATTGCCACCTCCTCCTCAGCCCCGAAAGAGTTGGTCTAGAGTTGGCCAAGTCATTCTCCAAACACTAAGAGGTGGCTTGGAGAAGACTTAAAACCCCTTCTTACCCGAACCCGTCCATTTACGCCCACATCTCCCTTGACCTCATAGACCCCACCTGCATCCACTGCGGCAGCACTGCCACCCTCGATCATATGCTACGGAACACCCCGGTGGATCCCCCTCCGGAAGCTCTTAATAGAAGCTGCCGCAACAGAAGCCTGGGAAGCAGTGCTGCACAGCTCGGACCCCGCCGTGTAGGCGGGAACCATCGAGTGCGCCGAAGACGTCGCCGCCAGTTATCAGCTAACGGGACACCTGGCCCTTCTGCTAATATCCAGGAACCCTTCTTTTGTGGCAATAAAGTTTCCTCTCTCTCTGGTCTCGAGAAACGCGGCTGCCGGCGTGTTGCTGGACCCTTTCGTCGCCGCGACAGAAAATAATAATAATAATTGGTTCTGGGGGAAAGGAAATGGCGCAGTATCTGTCTCGTATATCGTTGGACACCTGAACCGCGCCGTAAGGGAAGGGATAAAGGAGGGAGTGAAAGAAGAAAGGAAGAGGTGCTGTAGTGCAGGGCTCCGGAATAATTTCGACCACCTGGGGATCTTTAACGTGCACTGACATCGCACAGCACACGGGCGCCTTAGCGTTTTTCCTCCATAAAAACGCAGCCGCCGCGGTCGGGTTTGAACCCGGGAACTCCGGATCAGTAGTCGAGCGCCCTAACCACTGAGCCACCGCGGCGGGGCGGAGCGAGTGAAAGAAGAAAGGAAAAAAGAGGGGCGTAGTGGAGGGCTCCGGAATAATTTCGACCACCAGGGGATCTTTAACGTGCACTGACATCGCACTGCACACGGGCGCCTTAGCGTTTTGCCTCCATAAAACGCAGCCGCAGCGGTCGGATTCGAACCCGCGAACTCCGGATCAGTAGCCAAGTGCCCTTACCACTCAGCTACCGCGGCAGGTTTTTGGGGAAAGGAAATTACGCAATATCTCTCACATTTAGGCTGACACCTGTGCCGCGCTTAAGCGAAGGAATAAAGGAAGGATTGAAAGAAGAAAGGAGGAAAGAGGTGCCGTGGTGGTGGGCTCAGGAATAATTTCCACCGCCTGGGGATCTTTAACGTGCGCTGACATCGCAGAGCACACGGACGCCTTAGCGTTTCGCCTCCATCAAAAAGCAGCCGTTGCGACAGCTGCGTTTCGATGAACGCGAAACGCTAAGGCGCCAGTGTGTGTGCAAACGCTGGTTTGTGCTCGTGCTCTGCCGCCTGCACGTGCACCGTATTCGTGTATTATAAAGGAAGAGGAGGTGGGCTTGCGACCAATATTCGAAAATGGGGCAAGCGCGAGGCATGTGCGAGATCGATGCCGGTTCTTGGTGAGCATTGGTTTTGTCCATGGTTCAGTCGTCGATGAGCTTCAAACTTCCCTGTTTGGATCTGCACCAAACCCTAGCCAATCCCCCACCGTGGGTATGTGCCATCATCTTTCAGGCAAAAACAACTAAGGGGGTCAATGTTCTACGCTGCAGTGTTTGCCGTTCGACTTCATCTCATCGGAGAACAACGGAGGTACCCACATTCACGTCTTCCAGCCCAGCACCCAGGGTAGTCTCGGTGACGGCCACTGAGAGGTGAGTGCTGGAATTATCATGATACTTCGCTTGCGTTTGAGAGTGCGTGAACGTTTCTGAGGACTCTAGGGCAAGAAACGTAGTTACTGTTCGGTTGTATGCTGTTACTGAGGGGCAAGAGATCCACAGGAAGCGCTTGACTTTTCCGGGGGGCCTTCTTTATGGTGACGTGAGCTTTTAAAAGCCTGATTTTATGGGGTTCGAAGTGTCGAAGTGACTCCGCCTTTAAGGAACGCCGTAGTAGACTGCTGCTGAAATCTTGACCGACTAGAGTTCTTAACGTGCGGCGATATCGCATTGTACAAGAGCCTCTAAATTTTCTCCTACATTGCAATGCGACCGCCTAGGGCCGGGATCGAACTAAGGTCTCTTTGTTTAGCAGCCTGGCATTAAAACCACTGAGTCACCGCGGCGTCTCAGGCAAATGCGTCCCTCTTGCAATTTGTGCGGAAGTTTTGAACATTCGCAGTAAATGGAACGCTACCCGCACCTTGATCCCGTCATGTGCGAAATACGAGGGAGGTCGTCATAGGTAGAGCAGGTGCGAACGCCGCTTCAGAAGTGGTTGTTGCCGTCTTTAAACAGCATGTATCGTAATTCCCTGGTTTTACAGCGACATTACGGTCCATAGAGGCACCTTACTGAATGAAGCTGAATGTATGGTTAAGATAAGCGACAGCTGTACAAGGTGCAGTTCAACGGTATCCATCGGATTAGTTCGATAGCCTAAACCAACGAACTCATGAAGCGAAAAATAATGGCAGGCTGTTTAGCATTCATGAGCATGAAAAACCGTTCGAAATCACGGGTTTCTGCTAGTGGACACCACAGTTAAGTACCTCAAAGCCCGACCAAGGTATCGACTTGACCACAGAAGCACATGTCCAGCATTCTTGGACCAATATTTTGATTAGAAATTTTATTGTTATGGAAATATTCAGCGTAATGGTCCTTTTTTACGATGTGTATCAAGATATTTCTTTCGAATTTTTTGATGGCTTACATCCAGCAGTTACGACTCACATAAAAACCAATGGAAACGGTTTGGCGACAGCAAACACGTTAATAAGGAAAAATGCAGGCCTGTCGACGATAGGTCCGCGGATATATTGATTGTTATAGTGAAATCTTTTGATATACAGTCCCTTTTACATGAATGCGACAGAGGTTCACTCTAGCTCTTCTTTTGAGGGAAAGAGCAGGTTTTTTGAAAGAAAGGCCTGACTCACCCTTTACTCTCTCCCTTCCACGTTTTGTACTCTCCCTTAATAAGGCGACTGGAGTCGACTTCTGTTACATTCATGCAAACAAGGCTCAAGAAAGGATTGTGTTCATAAAGTTTTGAACATTCGCAGTAAAAGCAACGCTATTCCAGACACAACCTCGAACTCCCTTAACTCACGGCATGGTTGAGGTGTCCACTAAGATGTGATAAACTCACCGCGTCTTTCATTTCCCGGTATTGAATGTTTAACTGGCTAGGCCTTTAGGCCAGCAGCGAGGAAGGCACCCTGTCAGGTTTATATAACGTAACAAGCCTGTAATCGCTTTTGCTGTAATATACTTAATTCAAAACAATTATTTCGCCGAAAAGAGCCGGCTACAGGAGATACATGTTCTTTCGAAAAGAGCTGGTTGCAGGAGAGAGATGCTATTTGGCCGTTACCCCATGGCTGTTGGCGACCTAGTCGGCCCACTCTATGACCCAGACTTGCGTCCTTGAGTCCAAGCTGGTCACCACGGCCTCCCATTGCTCTAGAGAAGGAACTTTATTAAAAAAAAACGCAAAACGCTCCCGTGTGTTGTGCGATGTCAGTGCGCGTTAAAGATCCCTAGATGGTGTATATTATTCCGGAGACCTCCAACACGGCACCTCTTCCTTTTCACTCCCCCATTTATCGCCTTCCTTACTGTGTGGTTCGGGTGTTCACCGAGATACATGACAGCTACTGCGGCACTTCCTTTCCACAAAAACCAATATTTAATTTAGATTCTTTCCTGCAGTCTCATAGGATGTGATCACAAGTGTCTCGAATGCCTGAGCGCTTACACTGCGGGTTATGCTGGTTAGGATGTACCTATATGCGCTCGCAGAGAAGGTTTAGAAACGAGCGCGCTTGAAGACTACGCCTTAGTTGAAAGATTTGTCTGGAGTGAAATAAACGCGCCTCTCCTGCTTAAAATGGTTGGTAATGCTGTGAAATGAGATCCGAGCCCTCCCTGAAAAACTCCTTGAACGAACAATCTCCTGGTTCGAACCCGGGTTCGGATAGTCAGGGTTCGAACACGGAGTTCCCGAATTCAAAACCGACCGCGGCGGCAGCGCTTCAATGGAGGCGAAACGCTAAGGCACTCGTGTGCTGTGCGATGTCAGTGCACGTTAGATTCCCTTGTGGCCGAAATTATTCAAGAGCCAACCATTACGGCACCTCTTTCATCCTTTATTTTCTTAGTCCCTCCTTTATCCCTTCCATAACAACGCAGTCCATTTCTTTTCGTATTACAGCCACATCGCTCCACATCCTAAAGAATGTGAACCATCCACTTACAGTTTTTCAGCCTACCTGTACGCCTCTATCCCTCGTGAAATCGCGAACGTCTAATTTTGAGTTACGCGCCGCATTAGCCCAGTGGCTAGGGCGCTCGTCTACTGAGCCAGTGTACCCGGGTTCGAACCCGATCGCAGCGGGCCCGTTTCTGTGGATGCGAAATAATAATATTAATGAGTTTTTGTGAATAGGAAATTGCGCAGTATCTCTCTCATATATCGTTGGACACCTCAACCGCGCAAAAGGCGCTGGTGTGCTGTCTGATGTCAGGGCAGGTTGAAGGTTCACAGGTGGTCGAAATTATTCGGGAGACCTCCGATACGGCACCGATTCCCTCCTTCAGTCTGTCACTCCCTCCTTTATCCCTCCCTTAACGGCGCGGTGCGGGTGCCCACCGAGATATGTCAGACCATTACTGCGTCATTTCCCTTCCTCAAATCCAATCCATTTTCATTTGCCAATTTTTTATACCGGCAGTAGATGAACCTATTCGCCTCTCCTCCGCAGTCTCGAAGCAGTTGGTCTCGATAGACGCCGCTGCCAGCGGGTTGCGGGAACTGTTCACCACCGCGAGGGCGAACGCTCGTTTGTGCACGTGTCAGCCGCCTCCACGCGCACCGCATTGGTGTATTCTAAAGGGAGAGAAGGTGGGCTCGCGAGCATGTCCTCCCTTTACCTATCCTTTCTCCCCCTCCTCACCATACTTCTATCGGCACGCCGGCAGTGTACGTGGTGGTCGAGCCACCAGTAGACAAGCTCGTGCCTTCCCCTTTCCACTCCTACTCAACCACTCACTCACGCGAGCATTATTCGAACACGAGGGACGCGCGAGACACGTGCGGGAGCGACGCCGATTCTTGGCGAGCGTTCCTTCTTTTGTTCTTGGTTCAGTAGCTGATGAGCTTCATACTGAGAAGGTGGTCGGTGTTCTCCGCTGCAGTGTTCCGCGTTCCCCTGCATGTCATCGGAGTACCAGGCGCCCATACCTGTCTTCCAGCACAGCACCCTCAGTAGGGAAGGATGCCGTCAGTTTTGAGGATTCTAGGTGGCGACGAAACAAAGGTGAGTGCTGGAATTATCATGAAGGTTCGCTAGAGTCTGCGAGTGCGTGGACATGCCGAGTGTGTTTCTGAGGACCCTAGGGCAAGAAACTTAGTTACTTATCAGCGGTATGGTGTTAGTTTTGACACGAAGCACAAGTTTTTGCTGAGGCGTTCTCTCTTGTGACGTTAGGTTTTTAAAAACTTGGTTTATAAAACCTCCCAAAGCGACTCAGGCCATGAGGGACGCAGTAGTGAAGGGCACCGGATAAGTTCGACCAGCTGGTGTTCTTTAACGTGCATTGGCATCGTACAATAAACGAGCTTCTAGCATTTCGCCTTCATCGAAACGCAACCGCGTCGTTCGGGTCAGCAGCCGTGCATTATATACCACTTAGCCACCGTGGCGGCTCGGGCAAAACCGTCCTTCTTGCAATTGGTGAGAAATTTTGGATATGCAGTGAATTGCACGCTACCCGCACCTTCATGACGTCTTGTGCGAAATAGGAGGCTGAGTCGTCTTAGGTAAAGCAGGTACAAACGCTATTTCAGAAGTGATTGCGGCCGCCCTCAAGCAGCACGTACGGTAACGTCCTGGTACTGTAATGTCCGGTAATGTAAGACGCCGAAGACAGCGACTTTTCTGCGACGCGAGCTCCTTAACGCTGTCGCGTTAATATTGCAGGTAACGGCGCATTCTTCAGATGTGCAGCAAAGTCGTTTTATCATCCCTCGCTCCAAGCAATTAACTCATAGAAAGTGATTAACGCTTTTGACGTTAATAGGAATGTTAATAAGAACAAATGCACGCCTCTCAACGGGAGGGCTGCGGAAATATTGATAGGGATATCTTAACGATGAATAAAAAAATTGCTTGCGTATTTCTAGTTCAATACTGTTTTTGTGCAGAATTGTTGGGTAAGCCCTTCAACCAACGGAATCTTAAGCCTTCTGTTGGCACTGAGAAAAGGTTAAGAGCTAAACTGCCTCAATATCCCAGTGTTGCTCGTTGAAATATTGGACTAATGATGGAATCTGGTCATCAGGGAGACAGTATAGGCGCCGGGCGGTCACCTTATCTGGCCTCGGTGGGGTGTTTTTTTTTCTCATGGAATCAAGTTGCGCCCTGACTACTTCCATCGTGACCGTGTCATCAAGGGCCTCGTTGGGCATACCAGCATGCTCGAGATGGGGTATGTGTGGGCTTGCGCATAAGAACCTGTCCTACAACAGTTCTAGTATTTCCTCGTTGGTACCCAGGGTGCAGCGGACGACCTCGTTCATCCGATCATGGGTTGCGCATTTTCTGTTTCTAGAGGCGATGAGAGATCTCAAGAACCACGTTATAAACCCCCCGTGAGTGCGCTGCAGACATTCGCATAGCGAATTGGAGTATTGTTGGTCAAGGGAGCATGCGTACTTCTCAGCTTAGGCGTTGACATGCTCAATGCGGAGCCGTAACTTGCGACTATGTGCCTCTTTTCTGCATCTCTTGGTGAGAGAGCGCCGTGCTTCCAACAGATGTAGAATTGCGTCGACCGCGGGACACTCTTACGTCGTTTCGACCTCTTTTGTAAATCGAGTTCTAAATCATAGTTCGTTCCTGATGTCCCGAGTCCAGTCGTCTGTGTCCGCAATGGGACTGCTCGAAGAGGAGCGAGATTCCCTCCATTTGTCCCAGTTCGCGAGTCGAGCAGATCCGATCTTTTCTTGTTTTGATCTGCCGATACTGACGCTGGTGGTGAATATATAGTGGTCGCTACCCAGCTGCTGGTCTGTATAACTCATATTCGGGTTAGCTGCTTTTTTACAAGCGTAAGGTCTGGGCAGGTACCCCGGCAGACGCTTATTTTCAGTCTGGTTGGAAACGCAAGGTGCGTTGTTAGCGTGAGTCTCTCTTCTTTAATTATTTCGGTCAATTTTCGACCTTTAATTGTGGCCTTCGGGTTGCCCCACACAGAGTGCGGGGCGTTGAGGACCCCCGCCGCCGCCCCCTCCCCTCCGAATTACACAGGGAGCTTTGCCCGCCAGCTCCAGGAACATTTTAACGAGATGGCCTGGCCTAGAATGTCGGTTCTTAGGCGGGCTGCACACGCTTAATATATTGATTTGTAGGCAGCCGCCACCACCTTTGAGGAGTCCACTAAACCAGTGACCCAGTTACTCAGTGGCTTCACGCAGACATTGCTGAAACCCGAGAGAAGTGCTTTGGAACTAAAAATCATTATTAGCCATGTGCGGATGAGTTATTAATGATTATGATTAGTATGATTACTGCTAACCCCCCACGGCGTCCACATCGGCGCCTACGCTCTTTAGGACCGTAGGGTGGTAAACGCAGCTACTGTTCAGCGTTATGCTATTACTACGGTGCAAAGCCAGGACACGTTGCACTATTCAAGTCTTTGTAATAAAGGCCTAATTACTCACTGGCATCCACCCAAGCGCAGCTACAAAGGAAAGCTAGATAGCATTCTCAGAAACTTCGCAGTTAAAAAAAATTCGTCCTGGTCCGGGGTTCGAGCCCGGAACCACTGCTTCAAGGGATCCGTCGGTAACTGAGATAACCGGGACGGCAAGCTTATCGTAGGGCGAGAGCGAACGCTCCCTAAACATTTGACCAACGCTATTCAAGTCTGTTTCTCAGCCATTCTTTCTGGTACTGTGTGCATGGCTGTTCCAATGGGTACACCCTGATCAAGTTATTTCGATGTTTGTGGGTCTGTCCAGAGCATAGCATAAATAAATATATATTCCCAGGCGTGTGACAACGTTGTGGTAGTGGCGGTGTAAAGCCTTTATTGAATAAAAGAGGTGAGGGTCTTTTAAAAGCCCCGCAATCGGCGGATCCCTTTTTCCGGGACCAGATTGGTCGAAGCCGCCGGCCTAGCCCTCTTGACCAAAACCTTTTGGGCCTGAAGGTACGAGCAAACAAGCAGCGCCGCCTCCCATTCCTCTCTGGTAGGTCTTGGGCGAGGGGGGGGGGGGAGCTGAGTTGCGCTGGCAAGCCGAAACCATGTGGCAGATGGGCAGATGTCAGCCGGCTGGCTCCCCACAGTGTTTGCACTCGCGAGTGAACGCGGGATGGAAGTGTTTAGTGCTGCCAGGCAAGGCAGTGTATTCGTCAATAATCGGAGTAGCACCCGTTTGTTTGCTTTCCCCACTTCCTTTGCCAAGGCAAGGTACAGGCAGAAACGCCGCCCTGGAGCAATAGGCTGCCGGCGTTCAGTAGACTCAAATCTTTTTAAGGAAAGGAAAGGCGCATACCTGGCCCTTTGGGTGAGTGGACACCTCAGTCATGCTTTGAGCTACGTGGCGGTAATGACAGAGGTGTGCGCTGCATGCGTTGACAACGTGGGGGCAGAAACGCGGCATTGCAGTGGTTTCTGCTGCTGCTCTTGCGCGTTCGATAAGCTGACGCTGATGTCCTTCTTTCGACATGGACAGTTCCGCCCTCACCCATCCCGTGTAGGCTGTTATATCAATCATTGTTTCTTTGGAGGGCCCATACAATATGGAACAGGTCTGCCTTCTCTCAACAAATTCTGTATTTTCATATTTGAGCGCTATGGGATGACAGTCTGTAGTCTACAGAGGTAAATCTCGTGTTGACTAAGGTTTTCGGCAGGTGAGGGATAATGTGTGCCGCTCTAATCTGAGGTGTAGTATCTCGTATGTTGGGAGTGGATCGAACTGGTTCAACTCCGATGCAGTACAGTGGGGCCCCGTGGAAGAAAAGCTCGAGCGGAATTGTGTCAACACGTCCATATCTATACGTTGTGGCCAGGTATCAACATGAACCCTTCGATGTCAACATAGGCTTGTCTGGTTTAGAGTATCAAGGACGCAAGCGGGACAATCATGTCCTAAACGACGTTTTGGTGTGCTATTTTTGCTTCTGTGGGCATGTATTTTTAGGCTGGATGCGTGGCTGCGAGAGCTGCTGCCACCTCTTCAGCTGTTCTATTGTGGCTGACTGCTGTTAAGTCCATCGACCATTTGCCCTTTGTGCCCAACCGCCACTACGGCTAGTGTACCTTCGGGACCGGCGGACCGACGTAGAAGGGCGACTTCTTGCATGCCTTAGTGTTTCTGAGATTCACTTTGCCCTTCCTTTTTTTCATCCTTGGTGGTACGTCGAGTGCATGCTTATTAGAAGGGGAGTAACCTTGAACTATGCTCTCCAGGTGCTTGTGATAGCTTTAGTAAGAAGGTGAGGGGCTCTTAATACTGACGCTCCTGAGGACCCTTCTGTCTGTGTGGTTGCCATTCGGACGAGCCGTGATGTGCGCGTCGATGAGTTTTTGTGGACCCTGAGAGGAGCAGTCGCATTGTTGATGTTGATGTCAGTGCAATTGACATCCTCAGGTGATCGAAATTATTCCAGAGCCCTCCACTACGGCACCTCTTTTTCTTTTTTCTTTAAGTCCCACCTTCCTCTGTTCCCTTACGGCGGGGTTCGAGTGGCCACCGATGAGTTCGAGAATTACTGCGCCATAATCTTTCCTTAAAGGCATTTATTTGGGCTCATTGGCGACGGCGGCGTTTACAGCGTGTAGACCATTGATTTTAAGGAAATGAAAGGCGCATAACTGGATCCATGGGTCACAGGAGGCCTGTCACGTTTTGAAGTACGTGGCGGAGGTGAACACCTTCAATAAAGCTAAAAAATGGTTCTGAGGAAAGCAAATGGCGCAGTAGCTGTCTCACATAACTCGGTGGACACCAGAACCGCGCCGTGAGCGAAGGGATAAAGGAGGCAGTGAAATAAAGGAAGAATGAGATGCCGAGTGGAGGTCTCCGGAATAATTTTGACCACCTGGGGATCTTTGACGTGCACTGACATTGCATAACACACGGGCTTATTGTGTGTTTCGCCTCCATCGAAACGCGGCCGCCGCGGTCGGGTTGAATTCACCCATTTCGTGCTTAGCGATACTAAGCTGCCAGCCGTATTTACATGACGCATTGGCATGAGCTTGACTGAATGCGCGATTACTTCTGATGACACGTTGTTGCTTCCTGTTTCATTAGACCACCCGTTCACCCCGCCACGGTGGGCGCGTTTCGATAAGGGCGAAACGCAGAAAGGCGCCCGTGCGCTGTGCGCTCAGTGCGCGTTAAAAAATCTCTCATTCCCGCCTTCCTCCCGTCCTTTAGCGGGAGGTTTACGCGTTCACCGAGAAGTGAGACAATTAGTGCGTCTTCCCATTCCTCAAAAGATATCTTGAATGTAAGCGAGGAGTAACACTTCCTTTTAAATAGAAAGCTTTACTACTATACTTCCGTGGCTTGTGGCTTGTTCTTCGTGTTTCATATGGCCTTGAATGGAGGATAGCCACGTTACGTCACCGTACCTCAGCTGTGCTGAAGCCGATGCAGCGGGAGCTTCGAAAGCTAAGAAAAGGCGCATTCCTGGCCCCCTGGGACAGTAGACACCTCGGTCGCGCTTTAAACTACGCGGTGGTAGTGCCATAAGTGCGGCTGCATGCGGTTGGATTGACAACGTTGTGGCAGAAACGCGGCACTGAAGCTATAGCCCCCCTGCGTTCAACGTGCCCATTGGCGTTAGCGTTCTATATTGATTTCGAGAAAAGGAAGAGCGCATAACTGGCTGGCTGGCTGATGCGAAGTGCCCGGGTTGGAACCCGACACCGGCGGCCGCGTTTCAATGAAGGCGATGTCAGATGTCAGTGCACGTTGAAGATCCTCAGGCGACCGAAACTATTCCGGAGACCTCCACCACGGCCCTTCTTTCTACCTTTCTTCTTTTACTCCCTCCTCTATCCCTTCCCTTACGGCGCGGTTCGGATGTCTACCGAGATAAGACACAGGTACTGCGCCATTTCCTTGAAACTGAAATTAGTTTTTGGGGAAAGGAAATGGCGCAGTATGTGTCCCACATCTCGGCGGCTACCTGAACCGTGCCACAAGGAAGGAATAAAGGAGGTACCGAGAGATGAGAGGAAGAAATAGGTGCCGTAGCGGAGGTCTCTGCAAAAATGGCAGTGGCTTAGCTCGGCTATGCCAGGATATATGTAGTGAAAGCAAACTTGAAACTCTGCGGTTGGCCTTGTTCAAATATTCCACAACGTATGAAGCACAGGCATAAACGTCCAGTATGACCTGTAGGTCCGTGTTTGATTTCAGCACCGAGGCTATCCAAGGATTGAAGGGGTCGCGTCACTCTTACGCCTATTCTCTAGGCTAACGGCACGTTGTTCTTCGGTTTCTTGAGCCCGCCGCTGAAGTCTCTTGGTCACATTCCATCGTTCATCACGGGCCGTCTTCAGTGAAGCAGGACTCAGAACTCTCCTCCGGCTGCTGTCGCTGCTGCTAGCGGTCGAGACACAGGACGTTAAACGCGCCCGTCTCGCGGCGGCATATTTACGGCGGCGTTTAGCCAGTCGTTCGGCGCGCTGTTCGTCTGTTTCCTAGGCGATTAATTTCCTCTTCATCTCGTTCCACTGTCGATACCAGGCCTCCTCCAGCTTATCACAATTGTCGCCATCCATACTGTCACCTCAACTGTGGTTGCGGCGCACGCCAGCTCTCCTTTTGAATCCTGTGGCATCTTTTCACGCATGCGACGCAGCTTGCGAAGCGAGCGGAGGCGAGCGCAACGACGAGGAACGCCGTGTCATGTCCTACCAAACGGCGGCCGCGGCGAGCGGCGCGGTGTGACGTCATGCCAGATGGCGCGGAGAGCGCGCGAAGCACAGTAACCTTCCGTGGCGAGGCGCGCGTTGTGACGTCATGTGCCTCGATGGACCACCGCCACGGCGAAATTGCGAGTTTGCGGCCAATAAAGCTTTCGATTTAGTCATTTCGACCACCTGTGGATATAACGCGCACTGGCATCGTAGAGCACAAAAGGCGCCATTCCCTTCTTGAAAAATCGGAAATTGGTTTTTGAAGAAAGGAGATGGCGCAGTATCTGACTCACGAAACCGCGGACACCTGAACCGCGCCGTAAGGGAAACATTAAAGGAGGGACTGAGAGAATAGAGAAAGAGGTGCCGTAGCGGAGGGCTCCGGAATAATTTTGACCCCCTGGGGATCCTTAATATGCACAGACATCGCACCGCTCTCGGCCATCTTTTGCGTTTCGCCTAAATGGAAACGTGGCCGCCGTGGTCAGGTTTGAACCCGGGTACTCGGGATCGGTAGCCGAGCGCCCTAACCACTGAGTCACCACGATAGGTGTCAGCGACTGTCTCTGGAATAAATTCGACCATGTGGGGCACTTCAACGTGCACTCACATTGCACAGCACACGAACACTTTTTGCGTTTGGCCTCCATCGAAACGCGGCCATCTCGATTGGGTTCGAACCCGGGTACTCCGGCAACCACTTAGCCAACGCGGCGGGTGCCAACCACTGCAGAATCCGTTCCCTAAAAGTGATAAGAAGCGGACATACACCATTATATGCAGCGTACTACACTGCAAGCAAATATCACCTCAAAGCTGTAAGCGGAGTTTGGATGCAGGCGAAACGCAACAGGCTCCCGTGTGTTGTATCACGTCAGGGGACGTTGAAGAACTGCGCATTATATAAATTAATCAGGATGCCTCCACTGTTGCATCCATCATAATAGCCTCTGGGTCGCTTCGCGATGTTAAACCTCACAATTCACACTGCCTTCTTTCTTTCCGAGGCAGGATAAAACATGAAACGCTCTATGGTCGAGCAAGCGATAGTGCAATAGTAAGAAGCGCTAACATAGCTTTTATCCCTGCGCTATTCTTGGATTCCAAATTCACCTCCGCGTACATTACCCAAACTCGTGTTTATTTCTAGAGCGCAGGCAGTCACCCACACCTAAACGCAATTCCGCATGGAGCTAAAAAAATTCTGAGGACACTTTACGTGGAGAAATGCGGAAACGTCTGTTTTGAGGATAGGAAAATTTTTTCACGAAAGGGAGGACGCTGTAGCTCTCAGACCTCGAAATCTCGATGGACACGTCGACCGCGCCTTAAAGCATGCTCCTGAAGGTGCGACTGGTACGAACTCGTCTCAGGTATCAGAAATCATGCAATGGAAGGTGCATATATCATTGGTCCGAGCCCCAGTCGCAAGCTAGCCTCCAACTTAACTAGAACATGTAAGCTATCTGCAAATAGAAATGGCATGACACCGTCTAGAATGCTAAACGACGAACGGTTGCTCAAAATTTTGCTGAATGTACTCGGGAATACTGTCACCACATCGGCTCCTTGGCTCAGGGCCATATGAAAAACACGCCGAGCAAGCTACGGAAGGGAGGAGTAAAACTTCCGCCAACGGCGACGCAGGGATTTTCTCCACCGAAGCTCTGCCCTCTGGAATAGCGGCACAGCTCGAAGACATCGTGTCCTTTTCGGGCCCCACCCCACCGCTGCAGGGTTTGTGGCTCGCCGCTGTTGGGCCTCGGCTCGACACGCTGCCTCCGCTGGACGCCGCGGCCACGGTTAATGAAGGCGAGGCCAAAGTACTGCTGGCAAAGCGGGTGTCCCTCGCTAACCCGGCCACCGCGCACTTTAAGGAGAGCGCGGATTTGTGCGTTCGCCGTGGAAGATCATGTCCTGGCTGAGGTACTGCGCGACTAGGGCGTCCTCACGGAGCGAGGTTCCTGAGCTCCGCATCCCGGTTTTCCGGACCGAGGTGCACCTAGATTACGCGCCTGCCTGGCAGCCCCTGTCCTTCGCTGAAGCCCTCCCTGGAGGAAGTCCCCGGTAACACCTGCGGCGCTTCCTCTACTCTGGTCCCGCCTGAGTCTGCGAGGCCGGGGTAACCTCGCCTTCAAAGCGCGGTGAGCACAACCATATCGCTTTCCTGGCGCCAACTGGATTTCGGCCATGCACCACGTCGCCGTGGCCTTGAAGGCCAACATTAATCCCGGCATGCCGCACATAGTGCTAATGCGCTGAACCATAGGCGCGTCGGCCATGACAGATGATGGCTAAAATGACATGCAGGTGGCAGTCGAGTCAATAATTCATTAACGCTATCGCGTGATGCCCTTCAAGCGGAGCTTGTGTGTCCCATCAAAAAAAACCTTATTCATCCGCTCGTTAGAAGCTTATTGGTTGCTTCCTAGCGCAGTGCATGTTTATAATGATGGTGATGGCGGAGAAGCGTAGGCCGCATGTGCGCTTCGTGGTTTTTATAATGCAGCACATGCTTGACAAGCGGTCCGATTCACACCTCGAGGGTCACACCAGTGATGTTCAGGCGGGTGATGAGTCGCGGTCGATTGGCTTCGCCTTGTGGACGGCGCAAGTGAAGGAGCAGTTCAGTACAATGCGTAGAATAGTGCGCTCACCTGGCTTATTTTTCGTCGTTTTTTCTCGGCTACGCGTGCAGTATTTTCTGTAAAATAGGGCAGAAAAACACAACAGAGCCAGGCCTTTGCTAAATACTTATACGTGTTTTATTCATTTATTTGTCCCCTTCATATAATTTATTTATTTGTCCGCTTGTTTGTCTTGTTGCCCGGGTCAGACACCTTGTCATTTAATCGTCGGCACAAATTTCTGCGAAGAATATTTTTACTGCACCACAACACATATTTTAGCCATATCTCACTCGTGTGTCCCTTTTCACAGACGTCGAAGTTTGAAGACTCCTCATCGCTGAGCAATTGGAGTGTGAGTTCCGTAGCCACGTGGCGCTTGTTCTTGATCTTAAAATTCCACATGCTTGCACAGCTCTTCCACCACAACGTAATAGTGAGCCACAGCATCCACATCTGGCATTGCTGGGTAAACCAGCCCTCTCCTGTCAATTTCTTTGACAAGACTGTGCTGTGAATTTCAGGCAAAACTGCAACAGTCTTGTCAACTGTCAAGAGCTCTCTGCATTTGTCGCATTTAAACCTCTTCAGAGCGATGTGCACCGCGTAACCAGCCACAAATGTATACGACTGGAACGCCATCCGTCAGTTTTTACAGCGCCTGTTCGGTCACAACAATGTTGAATCTTCCGCTTGGCACGGCTGTTTGCGTTTGCAGCTCTTCCCAATTTTGATTTTTGTCGTTGTCGATTGCAGATACCGCGCTCATTTGTGGAAGTGTGCTTTGTAGTCGCAACTTGTTCTCACATTCATAGATTTGCCTTCCAGTCAGTCGTCGGTAACACCCAAAGCGGTCTTCTAGGGGGTCAGTGTGGAACTTCCCAAGAAGCACAAAGGAGAATTTCAGCTTGACGTTGTGCACTTTTTTGGTGTATTACGCCTAGACCCTGCGTAACTGCCGTGCATGAAACAACCCGGGCTCCGCTGAGGGCTCTGCGTTCCGCCGGGCCGACGCAGCAGCATGTTGCGCTGAGAGTCGGAGGGCAAGCGTCACACGCCAGGCGTAGAGCGTGTTCAATTCTTGCCGAGCGGATTGCGCGTCTTCAATCGCCGGCCAATTGTGAATGACGAATTCTGCATACGTGGGCAATAATCCGTTAATGCTGCTATCGCGTGATAACATTATGGTGGAGCTTGTGTGTCCCCTCTAGCTTTTATCTGTACTTCTTTCTCTTTGCGTCGGATCGGTGGAAGTTTTTAAACAGAACACGAACAGACCATGTCACCTTTTTGATCGAGACCACAAACAAATATCTATGTCATTACATATATAACAAGATATGACCAGCAAAATACTCATCGACATGTGCGTGGTGAGGGGAACTGGCTACCCTCTACCACTCTGCATGGGGCTGTCTGGCCAGCCACATACAACCGAAAATTGAAAATCAGTTAGCCGAGCAGAGGGAGACGCTTATGAGCAAACCTGCAGGACATTTCTGCTGATTGATTGGGCGACACTGACTGCTAGTGCCAATGGACTCCTGGTACAGGGAAGACCGCCCAGTGGCGAGGTCCCCTTCTAATCCCCTTGCTTTTCAGTAGGCTCGACGCTCTTTGAAGGGGCCTTTTTTTCCTTTTCTGTGTCGATTGGGTCCATTGCTTGTATTTTTTAATTTAACCTCCTTTTTTAATGAGAGAATGTTATTGCCCCCATGTCGGGAAAAAATTGTCGGGCGTTGGCTTCGGCGGCCGTTTGAGGCCTCCCGGCCGGAGCATCCTGCCGCGTAGGAAACCTAAGTGGGCAAACTACGTCCAAGGTCACGTGACCTTGTGGGGCCATCACAACCTGCACACCGGATTGTGAGCAAACTGACTAGCGTGGCAGGTGGCAGCTAAATTAAATGATTGGTCGCGAGAAGTTACTCGGGAAGTGCAACCTGGGTCTCACAAGCCCCACATCGGTGACAGCACCTGCCATCGCAGGGAAGTGGCGCATCGCTTATCGACTGTACCCCACTGCGCCAGGGGTGGTGCGAGAACTTCCAGGGGGCTATGAATGTATGGCATGACCAATTCCGCATACATAGGCATCAATCCATTAGCGCTATCAACTTACATTTTTAAGCTGGACCTCAAAAGTGCTCTCAAGTTTTTGTTTTCTTCCACGCGGTGAGTCTGTAGGCGTTGCGACTATCGTGTGCCCCTCAGTGTTGCGGTACAGCAAGTTCGGCGAATGTGTTCAGCATAAAGGCCCCCTGAAGCCCTGTCACCAGTGCCAGACCTGTGGACTAGCGCCTATCGTGTTCGGTGGGGCTGCTTCGATGCAGCTTGCCCGGTGTGTCAGCAGCCCAGGTCGGACGGGCGCAGGCCTGGCCGCGCCCGTCCGACCTGGGCTGCTGACACACCGGGCAAGCTGCATCGAAGCAGCCCCACCGAACACGATAGGCGCTAGTCCACAGGTCTGGCACTGGTGACAGGGCTTCAGGGGGCCTTTATGCTGAACACATTCGCCGAACTTGCTGTACCGCAACACTGAGCTATGAATGTATGGCATGACCAATTCCGCATACATAGGCATCAATCCATTAGCGCTATCAACTTACATTTTTAAGCTGGACCTCAAAAGTGCTCTCAAGTTTTTGTTTTCTTCCACGCGGTGAGTCTGTAGGCGTTGCGACTATCGTGTGCCCCTCAGTGTTGCGGTACAGCAAGTTCGGCGAATGTGTTCAGCATAAAGGCCCCCTGAAGCCCTGTCACCAGTGCCAGACCTGTGGACTAGCGCCTATCGTGTTCGGTGGGGCTGCTTCGATGCAGCTTGCCCGGTGTGTCAGCAGCCCAGGTCGGACGGGCGCAGGCCTGGCCGCGCCGCCTCTTGCCACTTTCTTCGCACTCCTGCCGTTTTGAGCGCAGGAGGTCGACAGGTCTCCGCAGGGCCTCCCATCGGTTGACCGTTTCGAGCGTGTTAACTGGAATGGCAAGCACGCGACGGAGTATCACGTGACAATGAGTCCTGTATTAATAATACTACGAGGCAGCACCTAGGTGCTCTAATTTTTCCGTCATTAATTCGCACTTTAATCCACTTAACCTGCATGGCACAAGATTGACGCCAGGAAGTTTATCGAAGGAAAGAAGGTTATAGAAGGAATTTTCGGCGCCAACTTTTGGCGGAGCGTGCCTCAGATGAAAACGACCTACGGTTACCACCTCAAATAGAAACGGAACCCAGAGAATACTGTGCGAAGTCGATGGCGGGAGCAGGGAACGTCCCGTGCCACTTTTACTGCTTCTGATCACGTGACACAGTTGGCTCTCGGAGAGGGAGCTGCGTTGAGTGGAGGTGCCGTCCTGACCGCTACTTCTCAGCGCCGAGAAGCCGGAACTCTATTTAAAACAGGTTGTCTTTATCAAGGCATCCATGGTTCGAACTAAGAGATTTTTGCACCTTTTCGCGCATAGAGTTTTACCCGCAGCGGGTGCACTCAACGAATGAACGAAGTTTATGTTAAAGCATTCACGGCGCCCTGCAGTGTCAGTCATATGTGGTCACTAGATTCAAATGGACGACCTGGATCTAGACCATCCGGAGAAGGTGCAGCAGCGCTCGTGCTAGGCTTCCCTCAATGTCCGGGCTGGAAGATTAACAGCACCCAGGCAGCGACGTCTCGTCATACCGACATAGAGCCTTCAACCTTTTGCCTCACGACGCCGTGCAAGTCGAATGCTATAATATTCCGAACAGGTGACTCAATTGAACAACAGAGCTACAACGTCTGGCCTCGTAATGCCATGGAACTCGAAAGCTACAGTCTCTAGCCTGGAGACGCCGCACTTAATTTCCGAGGGTGCACGCTACGGCTTCGCTATGCTCCCCCTCCCCCCAATTCCCCAAAGACACTGCTTCACGAGGCCATAGATCACCTCGACAAAAAATACTAGGAGTTGTTGTTACAATGTCTACCTAACGCTAAGTCACCTCGTTTGGTCTATCGGTCACCATTTCCTTCTTTCTTCTGTAGGGATTTGGAGCGTTGGTATTGCTAGTCAGCTTGTTTTCTGCTCATACAATCTGTCCTTCTAGTAGATCTCAGTAGGCCCATTTCCTACGCCTTTGCGACACCGGGACTGCACAGTGAGTTAAACGTCACCCCTCATCCCGGATCCCGCTTTCCCAGCAAATCTGCTGTCATCCTGACCGAGAAAAAGTTGCTCAGACAATCACGTCAATCCTCCCGCAATGAATCCTCAGCCTTTGACGAAGCGAATGCGGACTTGACACTGATTTCATTTGTCCTTAGAGCGTAGGTCTTAGAATCCCATTTGAGGAGTCCTCGTCGTTGACGTAGTCGGTGTAACATTCCACTTCAAAAGGTGGCGTGCGTAGGCGTGTTACAGGGGGCGTGTTGGCAGGTAGTAGCAGAGCTAAACGCCACCTGCCACGATTAGCGCGGAGATATGGACAACCGGAAGGTGGCTGCCATAGGAAGAACTCGGAGGGTAGCTAGCAGCGTAACACTTCATGTGCCAGCTGGAGCAGGTGGCGTGTGAAGAGCTGCGCTCATAGTTCGTACTAGTGGCTCTCATAATCGTTATTCAATTTTTTTGTCCGCTTTTCGTCGTTGGCTGAAGTAACGCAACGCCCTACGTTCCACGTCTACCATTATCTCAAGCCCTTTGACAGGAGAGCTTTGGCGTCGCTTCAGACACTGATGAAGACAGAAAATTCGGAGGGGTGGTTCTGACCGCACGTCAACAGCCTCGCTTGATGGCCGTATTACTGAGTGCAGCACCATTGGTGCCGTTGCCACAGCAAGCTCTATAGGATTTGGTAATATAGCCATGCGAGCGCATAACGTGCGCTTTGGGAGATCTTAAAAAATGTCGTCGCTTAGTTTTTGTTTCCTTCTTTTATGACAGGCGCTGCGAACGATATCACGGCACCCAAACCTTGACCAAACAATGCGGCCAAGAACTCCGCCCTCTACGCGACCACCAAGACCAGCCTCGTGACTACTAGTACCGTGATTCCAATCAAAAAAACTATGCAAACACCATAAAATGGGTGGTGCTGTGACATAGGTGCATATCTCGTGTAAGGGAAATTGGCGTGACGTATACGTCATTACAACGCCGGTACTTTTGTGGTGCTATTCTACACACCTACTGGGCCAGCACCACAAAATGCATCAGGACGATAGGAATCACGTAAAAGGTATTACGCCCATGACCTGAATGTCTTTACCACAAGCCTTTTGCCTAAACGCCGTCTACCTATAGACCTTCAACAAAAGGCATTTACCATGAAGGCCTTGACCCTAAAGGCCTTTATCATGAGGCCTTCGACCTAAATGCCTCATGATAAATAATAAAGTAACGTTGCTCCTAATTACTGCCCGGCTCCTGAATACAACATGCTTCATAACCCGCACTCTTCAATGAGCACGCAAAAGCCCAAATCCGCACCACATAGACCAGCCCTCACAGATTGAATTAGCTAGGGCGTCGATAAGTAGTTCCTCACTACGATTACAGGCGGTTTTAACATAAAAGACACCGCAGGACCACAACTTCCATGACTAATGTGATAACTATGACAACGCAGGTGTGCAGGCATGCAGTTGTCGAGGCGGAACCAAGGAGGCTTGCTTCGTCGCAACAAGCGTGGCATCCAAAGGTAAGAACTACTACAACATCTGTTGGCATGGGACGAGGTGTACGTTGAGGGCAGCAACAGTTTTTTTTTTCTAATCGTGCGTGGCAGGACCGGAACAGGCAAATTTACTGAAACAATTCCTCGCATGTTAAATGAATTCTCTTTGCAGTATATTCTGACATTAGTGTATTGAAGGACATGGCCATGAGTACACTGAGCCGGAGAGAATTGTAATGATCTAAAACGCAGCTGTCCTTTTTTGCCTTTTTGGGAGTTTCGCTTTCCTGCTGAACTTTCTTCATCATTTTGTTTTAATTGTTTCTTCTCAGTAGTCTTCGGTCTTTTCCCAAACACGATTTGCCCGCCTCAAGCCAAATGTCGTGTGTGTCGTTCAAGTCTGAAGACGTGCTATATATTCAGTGGCCTCGGCTATTATCACTGAATTTATGCAGAAGCCGTGCTTGAGCTCCTGTGCGCTGTTTTCTTGGCGATAAACTGCCCCGAAACCTCCAACACTCATCTACCGCTCAGCACAGGTGTTCACATTCATGCCCAGCAATTTTGGACCAAAAATTTAGAAAATTGGAACATTAAGATACTTTTGAGTCGCTTTGGAATGTTAAACCCCCATAAAGCATAAACAAGTGAAGACTCCCATAGAAAACCGATGGGGAACGCTTTTCACGATAGCAAGAGCGTTAACAGGAAAAAAGAATTCCAGACTGCCGTCGGGTGATCGGCAGATATGTTGATTGCTAGAGTGAAATCTTTAGAATATATGAAAAAATTGTTTTCACAACTGGTTTCCCGTTCAGAAATGCTTTTTTTCCAGAGCTGCTGGGTATGTCAAACCTCATGTCCAAATATTTCGAGCAAAAAAAATGAAAATATGAAAAGTGTTAAATATTTAGGAAAATATTGAAGGTAGTGATCCATTATTATGATATTTACCAAAGTCTTCAATATATCATGACCATATATAACCTTCCAACCCTAATCGGCAGTCTGAACTGTTCGATCCAATCGAACAGTTAAGACTGCCATTGTAAATCAATGGGGCAGCTTTTGACGATAGCAAAAATGTGCCTGCCGATTGGTGACGTGCGGATAATTTGAATGTTATAGCGAAATCTTGCATTAGATGAAAAATTAAGTTAATAAAAGGTTTCCCGCTCAAAAAATGCTTTCGTCCACAATTGTTGGGTATGTCTATATCGGTGCAATGCATTCTTCGCTGCAGGCTGTCCCACTGCCAGTACTACTGACACGCCTACCCTCGACGTTGCTTAACACCTCTGGACTCTGATAACACCAGGCACATGAGCAGTCCGTCAGCACTGGAGCATTCTTGGGCATCCGGAATATATCGCGTCACAGCACCTAAATAGTTTTCAGCGAGGGTCCTTGACGAAGAAAGCATTCCACCTGTACGCCGTGCTAGCGGCGAGCCGCGACATCATCCTTGCTGGCTATTCAGCTGGCGGCGGCGCTCGTGTTATTCCTCATGCTGGTTATTCCATGACCACCTACACTCTCCAAAACAATAACCACTCCCACAAGTCCCGCAAGACACCAATGACACCATACGACCATAGCAACAAAGCACGAAACGGAAAACAGCATTCGAGGATTCCTCAAGAAATATTTCCCGTTACCGTGAACATCTGAGCAACCACAGCCTTGAAAACCACAACGCCATAGCTGCAACTGTAACAAATACAGAAAGACTAAACGCAAGCACCTCAACTATGGACGCATTCGCAAACACCTCAACCACAATGGGAAAAACGCACGAGTCAGCAGAACAACAAAAGCAACTCCGGCCAACAACAAGAACTCCTATCCTACCGACACCTGCCAGGACGTTCAATGGCGATCATGTTCGCGCCTCGGCAGCTGCAGCGCAATCCAGCAATGGACACACAATCTACTCAGCGTCCACATGCCTTCCATCATCACGGCTTGCCTTTGCTGCGGGGGAAGAGAGTAAGGTGAGTAAATCTGAAATCAGCTACGTCGAGCAGTCCGGTCCAACATGAAGCGCCAAGAATCTTGTGCGACGCCCTGTTCAGACTTCGCTTCTGGAACAACGTCTTCGAATGAGATAACTCTCATTATATAAGACAAAAATACGATTTAAGCGTGGTTAGACAAAATGCGCATTGGATGCGCTCCCACTTCGGTTTCTATTTCGGTTCGAGGCTTTAAGACGGCAATGTGAAGCAGTGTTTTCTGGATCTACAGCGCGTGAACGGAAGTTGATGCATGTAGTATTGTAGATGGTTCCCTCTCATGGGCTCCTGTCCTTCTTCATTTTCACTCTTCGTCATAATTATTTCCCCTTCGCCGCGTGGTCCTTCGGGCTCCAGCCCTGACTTCAGCAGATACGGTGCAGCTGGCTTCTTTCCCTTTCTCTCTAATAGCACCACTCCGCCAACGCACCACTTAGCGAACACCACAGTAATTGATATCATTCCCTATCTCGTTTCATATATTAAAAGAACTATGATCTATCTACCAAGCGTTGTCAGGATTCCAAAAAACTTTTTTTTTTCTTTCAGATTTCTGTACCACCCCCGCTTCGGAGTTTAGCCTGCTGCGGCTGCGCCAACGCCTTCTACAACACCAGCCGGAGTCCGCTGGTGACGTGAATCTGCTTGCGGAGCCACAGCTATCCCCCTCCGCTGACTGTCCACTGCATTGTGTGCAGAGCGCAAGGTGTGCGAATGATTTGTGAGACTTCCTGTGCAGGACGTCTGTCGCCGCACTATTTCTTTTCAGTCTTGTCACACTCCTAGGTTTCAAGACTTTCGCGTTCTTCTAGTTGAAATAGCTGCAGTGTATATGCGACATCGCACTGGAATACAAGAACTAATTTGAGGCTACGCTCATGCCTCCCAGTTACACACGCAGATCTCATTTAGAGAGGGAAACGCCCTCATTGGCCTTTTTTTTTTACGATGGGTGCATTATGGCGGAAATGAAATGTAAAGATCCCAGTGCGTTGTGCGAAGCTATAGTACGTTAAACCCCAGTTGGTTGATAGTGAGCTATTTTGTGCGGTATCTCTCATCGTTCATGAGTACAGCTTCGTTCGGGCTGTTATCCTCACATGATCGGGAGGAAAATATGACCATGTAGGGGATGTTGTCCTTTTCGTGCTAAGTAAAAGAAGCTGTTCTCCAGCGTTGCCAGTGATATCGCCACCTATACGACCACCGGTATTTCATTCTGTGCTGTGTTCTGCACTCCACGAATAGTACTGCATTCTTTGCAGCCTTATTTCCCGAGACGCTTTGTTACCACGCACGACAGGTAGGAGTTACCTGCGCTCTGCTACCATTTCGTTGCTTCGTGCGCAGTAGTCCAATCAATAGTGTTCACCCTCCGCATCTTCGAGCACAGCTCCAACCGGCTGCTCTCAACTGAGGACGAGGAGGAAGGCTGCATTGAATGGAGATTCATGAATGCCTAATTAAGCCACCGACATGCACACTGATTTTTAAACCACGAAGCTCCGTTTAAGGGGAGGAATCGCGAAAAGCCACACGGGCGGAACAGCCACGCATTCCGTGCCGTCTTATTATTCGAGGCCCCCAAAGAAATGGTAGACCCCCAAAAAGCAATAAAAACGCGCCATTGAAATAGCTCTTAGCCGCGTACCAAGCGCTTTCCGGCAGGCTACAAGGTAACCAGTCCGTGTGGGTATGCCGGCAACGCGAAGCGTTTTAGAGTGGAAGTTCAGCGTGGTAAGAGCGAGACGTGGGCAGAGTTGAAAGCGAAGCTACTGCACATGGTCGGTGCTGAACCAATGGTAGCAGTATAAGAAGCCAGAATACCTGTCACGAGGTGCGGCTGCTGGCCCATCCGGTCACGTGGCAGCCAGCCTACGTCGCCCTTGTGTATAGCGGTCGAGCAGTGCGCACCAATCAACGTCTGTGTTGCTCTACCCGGGCGCAACACTTCCTTCAAGAACTTGACAAGTGCTGCGAGGGGTGCCGCTTTATCTGGAGCTCAGTGCACTGCTCGCAAGCTTTGCACACTGGTAACGCATACTACACGTGCTGCACGTGCATGCGCTGGAGTTGCTTCGTCGCTGCGTCCTTGCAACATTGTCGAGGACTGGAGACAAGTGTGCCAACCTACCACCATTTACCGCTAACACCGCGATAGCTATCGTTGTTATCGCGTCTCTAAAGTGCCTTGTTCGATTGAATGTTCTCGACCATGAGCAGATGGCTGCGTCGGAGAGGTTTTGATAGGGCCTTCTTTCAAGAAACAGGCATGCGCAACGGACGTTTTACAGAAATATGCATCACTCTTTTCTCACTATGTTTCAAGTGTAATAGGGCAGGTCCGCTTACTACAAACTTCGGATACAACGAAAGCAATCAGCGTGACCTTCAGGCTGATTGTAACTGGGCTTCACTGTAGTCATGAGAGAAACATAAGCACCACTGAAGTAAATTCTTTGCCGCTCATCGCATCCAGCTACATTTCAAAGCTAAAATAAGGGAGAAATTTGTGGTTTGCCAAGTGTATCAGGACAGTAATGACTCGTTGCGGGTTTATTGCAGGTCCCGACAAGACGCCAACCGAGCACCGAATCTGGCTGAGTCAACGCTCTCATGACACCTGTACGAGGCCGTGCCGAACCACAAGCAAGGCTGGAAGATCTCCACCGCGCCAGGATTCACTGTGCTGGCGAATCAGTTCAAATGCGGCACTCCTACTATTCTTCATGCCGGCGTCCATAGCTGCCTTTGCGACAGCGCCAATGTTCTTCCCCTCAGAGACAGCACTTTTTATCGACACAACATGGCACCAAAAACAGCCCACAGCACACAGACCGAAACAAATTATGAGAAACTTATCCACTTATAAGAAAAAACTATGAAGTCACAGCACTCAAAGATAAAAATGCTTCAACGAGCGTTTCCACGACATCGCAGACAGCAACCACGCATTGGTGTGCGCCGCCTGCCTTCAGCGCCACAGAAGCCACATTCCGGAAGGTTCAGGATAACTGACACAGCCAGGAGAGCTATCCGACATCCTAGGCACACATGAGAAGACACGGCGGTGCAGGGACAAACTCTCACAGGTACCATAAGTATAATAGCACATGTCCCACAGAGGTACAACACACATCTTCAAAGGTAACCGGCTCAAGAGGACACGTCACCTTTTATGGCCACAGAATTCTACTGCTGCGACGACGACAATGAAGACCAAGACAACGGCGCTCACCATCAACATGCCCTCTGAAACGGGCGCAGCATGAAGGACTGCAATCTCGGCGACTACCGTTTTATCCTGTGGTGCGTCTAACACAATGACAGAACGAACAGCTAGCAGCGCCTGTACAGCCATGACCATCGATTCTCCAAATGGACATCATGCATTTCAATCGGAAGCCTTTCCCGTTCAGACTGCTGGGCCCGACGACAGATTGTCTCTGGTTCTGTGCGACGGTAACTACGGTAAGTTCATGAATTGCTTGTGGATTTTCTTAAACGGCCGCAAGCACTGTGAAAAAATTTCGTTTGTGCTTGTTGGGACAGATATTTACCATGTGGCATTGATGTCACCTCAAATTTATTCTTGCTTGAACAGGCGGAAGCTGCGCATGCGATAATAAACTGTAATTGGTTTTTGGGGAAAGGAATTTGCTCCGTATCTGTCTCACATCTTGGCGGTCACCCGAACAGCGCCACAAGAGAAGGATAAAGGAAGGACTGAGAGAAGAAAAGAAGAAAAAGGTGCCGTAGTTAGTGGAGGGCTCCGGAATAACTTCGACCACCTGGGGGTCTTTAGCGTGCACTGACATTGCACAGCACACGAGCCCTCTTGCGTTTCGCCTCCATCGAAACACTGCTGCCACGGTCAGGTTCGAACACGGGTCATGCGATAATGAAAGTTTCTTCAAGCATCCGTGGCTCTGTTAACATAAATTGATTTCACAGATGCTATACTGCATGTAACTCCGCTTGCACCTTACCCTCTACAGAACTGATGCTCGGCTCAAACGACAGGCGGTTTACGTCATCCAAGAAATTAACGTATACTGCTTGCCGCCATGATTGTGACACTGAACTGGTGAGAGCCTGCATTTTATTTTTCTATTTTCCTAGAAGTTTCGAATTAGTTGCGTCTCTAAAATGGCAATACCTCTAAATGCGCGTAATCCATCAACGCCTGGGATCTTCACACGGGTCAACCCGGACGAGAGCTCTGCGTGCTTTTTCGCACCGTGATCGTCCGCGGAATTTCTGCCCCGGCGAATAGCCGCTGGCTGCAAAGCTCGTCTTCTATTCAGCACGGTAATATAGGAGATGATCCAGCAATCACCGGAGCAATCGGTGTGTGCAGTAGAGTTTTCCCGAAGAATTCTTACGTTTGTGAAAAGCAGAAGTTTATATTCGAGGCGTTAAGTGCATTCACTTTCAGTACATTCTGAGGCACGCTTCCGAATCCACTGGGCCCTCTAAGCAGGAACACGTCACGAGCAGGTTTTTCGAGCGTGGACGCCGCTGAGCAATGCCTAACTAGCTGTGATCAGCTATGTCGACTCCCCCGGTGGTGGCTACAGAAAACAGAAGCAATATCTACACACGCGCAGAGTTTCAAACTAGAAACTTGTCGTATTTCTTGCAAGCGTATTTGTAAAGGTGCAAACACTGTAATTTTTATTTCCAGCAGCTCAGTCTCCCGCCCTTACGTTGCCTGTTCTTAAAATGCTAGCGCATGAAGTGTAAGACTACGAGTCCTTCCTGGCGCCTAAATGTTGCACCCCTTTCACGCAGGTCTACAGACCGTGCTCACTGCCCGGCCAAGTAGCTGCATGCTAGAGCGGCTCTTGGACTCATGAGGTTCGGACACCATCGACAGCAACCGGGACAGCCACAACCACAAGTTCTACGACTGTCGTTATTGCAAGAACTGTCAAGGATGTTCAACAAGGAGTGACACCATCGACGCGGATATCTTCGAAACGCTATCCGGCTCCGCACAACACACCAGCCTCCGGTCATCGCCAAACAGCCACGGAGCCTTAGATGTTCTCGGCCTGTACGTCTGACTGACAAGAAGGTCATGGTGAGTACACCATCTGCACAAAACAAATTTGAATCTAACCTTAAAAGTACTGCGTAGCTGTCACCAATCTGACGTGGCCAGCCAGCGCTAATGGAAGCAAAGTGTATCGCGCATTTTGTTGCCCATCTTCACGTATAGTCTCACAGCAGAAATTCGAAAAGTCGCACACCAAACCGAAAGCCGTTCCAGACCAGTTATCGCACGTTGTTTTATAGTTATTCCACTCTACTGCCTGCCTTTTTGTACTCTTGTTTTCATTTCTTGATCAGTGTGGACAGGGTCATTTCGCCAACAGCGTTGTTCTCACTGCCGTAAATGTCTCGAGAGCGTGATGCCATAAGGAAAGGGTTAGAGAGATTTTTAAACATTGCGAAAGGAAAGCACGGCATTCGGTACGTGTGATATGGAGTGGAGTCATTGCCTTTTTGCAGGTTGCAGCGATTCGAAAACATTGCCTGGCTGCAAGGTGCCACTCACGCAAGGATGCTTCGCTGCCTTCCGCCTGGCCTACGGAATTTCTGAGGAGATACAAGGCTGCGCCCCACTCGCAATCGTTTCGTAGTGCTCCGAATCGATCGTGCGCCGGGACCCATGGTTGGAGCTTCCAAACTTTCGTGTCCTTTTCAACACTGCTTGCATTCCTCAAGACGGTGACAGATCGCCGCATTTCTGGCGCCGAAGTTTGTGGCGCAAGGATTATTCCTCAAGCGAACGACACCAGCCGCTCATGCGACATATTACGCATCCTTGGCATGAAAACCAGTCATGAGCATCACATCACTAAATTCCACTGACAAAATCACAAATAATCAAATGCACCACGGGCAATCATAGCACACAAGTGCCAGCGATCGCAACTACTGCACGCACACTTCGAAGAGACCTGCTGCAAGCATACTCGAAGAAAACACCACCATTGAAAACTACAAGCCAGAAACCCGCCACGCATCAATACCATGGGCCCGACATATACACAACCTTACCACCATTGCCGGCACAGTTTCAGTTACATATTGTCTCAAAATAATCATAACGCCAAGTGTAAAGAGCTCCGATTGCATAACAACCATAACACAGCCACGAAATCACATACTCCCTACCCAGGTCACAATGTCATGCATTATGAAATGTCCCACAAGCACAAAGACAAACACGACTACTTTATTAACAATAATTACCGCAACTTTAGAAAAACGGACAGACGATTACGATAGTCGGTAATGCGAAGTATGAGCGCAGCTCTTCACAAGCCACTTACCACCTCTGGCAGGTGGCAGCCACCTTACATTTGACCATTCCCCCGCTCTTGCCCTGGTAGGTGACGTTTCCCTCTGCTACTACCACCTGTCAGCGTATTACGACCACGCCAATAAGACAATCGATTGATATCCCACCAGAAATGCCCAAACAGTAACCACGAACGACAAAAATACAGCCATGATACAAGCGCAGCTGAAATATCAATCGACGCAAGCCTCAGTACCAAGAAAACGATAGCGACTACTTGAAGGCCACTACAGCGACCACGAGGAGAAAAAGCGCCAGCTTAACGTCTACCAGTATTAGAAGCACCGATAACTGACATCGACCGAAGCCTGTTCTTGGTCGTGACATACGCCAGCGAAGATTATAGAATAATCAAGGCCTCATGAAAAAGCAGCAGAAATACTACCGTCTGCCAAAGCAGCTGGAAGAAACTGGAAAAAAATTGTGGAACTTCCGCCCTGACGAGCTTCGCTCCCCCCTTTTAATCACCATGATCCTATGGTCCGAACTCTGTGAAGACGAGACCTGGAGGCCTTGGAAAGAAATGTGGTGAGTTCAGTGGAATATCTGCTACTTTCTCTAACGTCCAGAACATGATTTGAGGTCCTAGCACAATAGGTTTGGCGGATGCGCGGGTTCTTATGGTCAGCAATGATGAGTGAGTGAATAAACTTTACTGTTCAGAAGGGATCCCCACTCCAGGGCAGCAGAGGCAGAGGCCACTACCTAAACCTTAGCTATCGGCAAGCGCTGTCCGTACAGGTTCCTTCAAGTCAGTTGCGCCTTCAAGCATGTGGGAACTGTGTTGACAGGGGGAGCACCTTGTGCATTTGGAGACGCAAAAAAAAATGTGGTAGAGGGTGGACAGCTTGTGTGGAAATGGATAGAGAGCCCGCGTTTCCCTCTGAAGAAGGAGCAAGCTCGCAATTTTGAGCGCAATCACGCTGGTGCAGTTGAGACCATTTCTCTTTCGACGCAATATTTGGAACATGTGCAAGTAAAACAGCACTGATCAAAATAAAACACTTACTGGTTGGTAAAATTTCCTGATGTATTCAAAGTTGAATAACCATTAGTAGCCAATGTAAGCTTGGCATTCGACAGGTTTGTACTAATTGTTCTATAAAGGCTCCATAGCGCCAGAGGTTGGCTGGTTAAGCAACAGACTGAATCATCCCCTCCTTTGGTTCGGCTGTCGGTCGAAGCATTTTCTAAAACACAACACGCGACTAGCTGGCCAGTCCACTGCCAGCGCTGGGCCCAGCTCGGCCTTGCGACGGGTGTGCATACTTGTTCGTGCGTTTTGATTTCGTATCTGAGGTACGCATTATATGAATTGTGTGCGTGCGACTCCCGCTGCTAGCTTCCACTGGACATTTATGACATAAACTGAAAAATGATATCAAGACGCCAGCGCTTCCTCGTCAACTCGAACAAACCCACTGCTGTAGCGTCGCCGCGACAATTTACAAAGACGCAGTCATCAAGAATCGAAAACTTGCGCGAGTGTAGTCTGCAATTTAAATCAAAGTGCAAGTCTCCGCAAGTGATGCTGAAACCTCCGTCCCCTGGTTCGCACCATTGAGCATTCACAATGCCTCTTGAGCTGTCAGGTTATGTGGACACATTCAAGGTGCCACATTTTCTGTCGGCGGTCCGGTAAGCCTCTTCATGCGACTGGACTCCTGGACGGCTCCTTGTAATCGATCAGCGTGATCGGTGATCACTATATGATACGTGAGCCACTCCGCAGAGAAGTCTGTAAAGTGACTAAGTGCTTGAAAGGAAAAGGTGGTAAAAAGGGAACAATCATTCCTTTATTGCTCTTGTTCTATGGCTCAACTATTGACAAGTACTGTTTTCTGGCATAATTTATAGTATTTTGCTCGCTCACTCACAGCTGCATTTAGCTTCCGAGGACGATGACGAAGGCTGATTGTAAACTAACGAAAAATAGGACTACAGTATGCTCTGGCCTAGAGGCGCGCCCATCGAAGGCAAGGCCAGATAACGTAGGCAGGGAGCAAGCAACTGGGAACAGATCTGGTGGAACACAGTCGGTCTGAGCTTCTGACTCACCCATCTCACATGCAGGGAGAACTGACGAGCAGCGACAGCCACGACCACCACAGCTCGCGAGAAGCCTGTGGTCTCGACCCAGCGGTTCAAGTTCTACTGGCCATCGACATCGCCTCGTGAGCTCTGTGTGGTGACAGCGCCACGTGCAATGTTCATCTTTCGCTCCGGCCTCCCTATCAACACCTGCGAATGGTGAGGACACTCTGAACAGTCTCTATTTGTACTCACTAGTTCCTAACGCATATAGCGTGTGTTTTGATGATGAGGAGGATAATGATGAATTTCTATACCGCAAGGGTACAGGGCATCGAACCCCGCACTTCCCGAATGCGAGCGGATGCCCAAACGACTAGGCCACCGCCGCGATCAGCGTGTATTTTGTGTTGTTTTTACCTCCCTGTGAAGTGCTGTTTATCCACTAGCTTTTCCGTTCTGCCCTCGACTGGAGCCCTGAAAACATTTACGCAGGTCTCTTCAGGATGACATAATTGATCAGTGTGACGGTTTGGGTGACCTCGATTTGCTTATCAATTGAGAAGCTTTTACACCACAGACGCAGCGCAGGGCGTGAAGATTAATAGACAAAACTCTAAATTGTCGAGTTTGACGTTCCAAAGCGACAAATAGCTTCTCACAGACGCCATGGTGGAAGGACCTGTGGTTCTTGAACATGTCCTGACATCGCACAGCACACGGGCATTTTTCAATTCCGTCTGTGTCGTCCGTTCGAATCCCTTTCGAAAGCTAGCCTACAACTTTGCTAGCACATGCAAGCTACATGTAACGAGAAATCATATGACACCACTCGGAACGCTGTACGGCAAGCGGTGCGTCACAATTTTGATACAAATGTCGAGAAAACTGGCACCGCATGTATGCCTCCGAGTGATGAGCATATATAGACGAACGACGTTTATATAAGATTGTCTGAAGTGGCGGTGGTGGATTTGCTGTGTGCGTTATACGCTTGCTTGATGACGTCACGTTATTTTTTCTCGAAATGGGACTAGTAAAGCTTTCGCATTGCAATTCTGCGACCCCACGTTGTCATATAGGCGCATTTGCTCACCGTCGTGTAGAATGCTAAACGTTTCCGTCATGTATCATAGAAATAAGTTTATGTTGGAGCTGGCATTGCAAATCACTCGATATTTCGTGCGTCCGCTGTTTACGGCGGGGAGAGTACCGCTTTCTTGAGCATTATCTCCCGAGGCGATCTTTTTGATCTTGGAAACGTAGCGCCAACTCAAATGAAGTATCCCAAGCGCAGCTTTTGCTGTTTGTGGTTCACGCGATTTACCAGGGTTTGCTTTCTTTTTCTGAGCAGTAGGTCACATGAGACTTGCGCACTGTGTTCTTACTTAGTCCTTGACGGGCTTATCGTTGAGCACACTTGCACCTAATTGCGCTGGATTGAAAAAGAAAGCTAGGTATCTTCCGCACTCACGAACAAAGCAGGTATTCATGTCTATTGACCATCGTCAGCGTTATAGCGGCCTGTGTACAGCAAGGGCCTCTGCCATTTCTCCAATTAATCCGGTACTGGGCCGGCTGAGCATAACAAATTTGAGTTCTGTGGCGTTTTAGATGAAATCGCCACATGCGACTATTACTATCTTATTGTGCTGTATTGTCTGTCGCATTATTTCCCCTACATGATACAGTCACCGGGCTCGAATGGTCACAGGCTACCTTTTGTTCCGGGAAGTATGCTATCAGGAATCGCCAGCAATCTGCTCTTTCTCAGCTCTCGTCGCCTCTCGAGTTCTGCTGAGCTTAACTGAGCATCTGATTACAAAATTGCTTTCAGTTTCCCCTCAGACTGCCATCAATAATGTCAACGTTAATGACCTTTAAAATCCAGCTCCATTTAACTGCGCTTGCACGTCACTGTCGCGACATATCTCATGTCCCGCCTAAATCATGGGCCCTTAATCTGATGCGCGATCATGTAGTCTCATTCCATGAATTCACGAGAGAGAATAGCGACCCTCGTTAATTAAAAAGAATGACTAAGTCGCAGATCTGGCCGGTCAGGTCTCTTCAAATGAACAAGGTAGCAATTACTCATTATCCACCCAGGAGCCTCCCACGGCTGCCCAGGACAGGGAAGCATTTAATCCATCTTGCGGGATTACCCTAAACCATATCGGACTTACACCACTCCTGCTTCGAGTTGATAAATTCGGCGCCGCCATGTCGTCTGCTAGCCTTCCTAGTTGGGTCTGTTGGTAGAGCGATAGGGCGGTGGGACGACGGTACTGGGTACGCACGCGTGGCGTGAATTTATTTTCCTTCAAGTGGCCCTATAGCCGTATGACTGCCCTTAGGTACAGGGTAATGAGTAATTATTTCTCTCCTATTGCAAATTCTCTCCATCTTATGGGGCTCTAAACGACATTGAACTGAAACGCATGAATTATTCTATGGCGTAAAACTCTCGTTAGTTTAAAGTATCCTGGCCGCGCTTCGGTTCATTCGGGGAGCGTCAGTGGTTCGGGCGCTCGGCTACTGATCCGGTGTACTCGGGATAGAAACCGACCGCGGCGGCATTTCGATGGGGTCAAAACGTAAAGGCGCCTTGTATGATGTGCCATGTCAGGGCACGTAAAGTATACCCAAGTGGTCAAAATTATTCCGAAGCCCTCCGATACGGCACCTCTTTCTCCCTTACTTCTCAGTCCGTCAATTATCCTTTCCCTTATGGAGAGGTTCAGGCATCCTCCGAGAAGTGAGACAAAACTGCGCCATTTCCTTTCCCCCAAAACCATTTTTTTTGGGGTGGGGGAGGGGCTTGTAAGACGCAGGTTTCTCTCCCCGAGCAACCTCTCGCGTATTTTAACTTCGACTTGCCAGGACGGCAGCCTGCTCACAGTGCGGTTGGCAGGTTGCGATGACGTCGCAACGACACGTGACCTATGTGGAAGGTGAACCATCTCCATTGGTGGCTTTGTTTCAAGGAGTCCCCTGTCGGGGCAGTGGCGCATCCCTTAACAGCTGCACCATTGCGGAAGGTGTTTGATGTGAGCTCCCAGCTATCTATGAATGAAAAGTAGAAAATGAGGGTGTCGACGAAGTTGTACGAAAAGACGACCCCAGGCTGCTGCAGGGACGCATTCCCAAGCGGCACGGGTAATCGGCCCAATATTTGAAAGGGTTCGTTTGACTCTGGTCCTTTGTAGGACCATTTTTGGCAAAACGTTTTTAGTATTAGCAGTTACCTGTGCTGCTTGGATTAAAGCTATCGAGCCATGCACCTAAGGTGGAGCTTTAGTGTGCCGTGAAGTTTTTATCGCTTCTTAACTACCACGTCACTAGTAAAGGTGCTGCAGTTATGTGATTCAGAGATTTACTGCAATAAAGCATAAAACACTTAGCGAAGAAACTCCTCCAAAATAATTTGTCACGACCAACAAGAGTTATTGATTCCTTTGTTTTGCTGATAAAAAGAAGTTCTTTTTCGTTGCCTTCCGCTGCTCAGACCAACTCAAGCCTAAGGCTGAGTACGTCGTTTAACCACAAAAAGACGTTTTATATTTGGATTCGCCTAAGAGAGAACACTCTCTGACCCGAGGTGTTAGCACGTCTTTGAAACACCCTGATGCAACACTCTATATTCGTGTGCTGCCTTCATCATTGCAGGGGGTCGCACTACCAGCCTATAGCGACAAGTCTGCTAAAGCTGCGTTTCGGGAATCAGCGTGACGCATGTGTACACACTCCGCATGGAACGTTCTTATACACCAATATCAAAGCAAGTCCCAGCGTGAAGATATCCAGGAGTGCTTCGTCATGTGCGTCGTATCAAAACAACATTCCTTGTGTTTGTTCGTGTCATCGGCGGTTTAAGACCACCTGGCTATTCTGCTCGCGGTGCTCGTGCTTTTCCTCATGATTACGGGCCATTCAACGAGCAACGACATTCTCCGAAACAACAAGACCCACAGCTACAAACTAACGCCAACATTACACGACCATAGAAACGCAGCTGTCGACACGCAACAAAGGAGAGCAGAAGCAACAGTGAATAGGACAGTTTGTTTCATCGACCGCTTCCATCTGACAGACCACAGCTCTGAAAACCACAGCAACAAAGCCGGAAACACCCCGAACAGCCACTCAGTAAGAAGAAACGACCAAAACAACTATTCGCTCACAAGGACCAACCACGACGACGGCGAACGAGCTAGCACAGCAATAAAATGATCTGTCAGAGGTAACAAGAACCACCATCCTAACAGGACATTTACCACCACAGATACCAGGGCTCCGGCGACCACGTCAAAGCATCGACAACTGCAGCGCAATCACGACAGCCACAGCTGCATCTGCACGGATTGAAAAACCGGGGCGCAGCCTGGTCATCAGACCTACCCGCATGACAACGCTAGACAAAACCTCGGTCAAAGAGGGTGCCAAGAGGACAAACTAAATCCTTAGCGTCATGCAGCTTTTTCACGCGGTAACTTCAAACAGGACATTGACGGCTGCGGTTATCACGCTAAGACGCGAATGTCGACGGCGGGGTGCAGTACGCCAGCACTCCCCGCTCTGCTGTGAGAGCAACAACCTTGTGACCTGTGAACAACCACCATCGCTACAGTGACAAGCCTTGCATCATCAGGAATAGCCTCAGGGAAGAAGTGCACGGTGAGTGGATATCAAACCACGCGAGTATCGGTAATAAGCCATGGATCTGAAGGTGATGCGTCTAATCTCGGATCCTTTTAGACATGTCTTCAGACCTAGACAGCTTTGATATCACTTGCTGCACCACTCTTTCACAGCAGCTCTGCAGCTACAAAGTGGCATAGATTATTCGCTATTTTGGTCGCTCTCTCCTTCCTCTGTTTAGCATGAAATACAAGCCAGCTGCCTTTTGATGAGGGGTCTCTTCGAAAAATGTCAACCTTCATCGAAGAGATGTTGTCCTGACTTTTGTAAAATACGTGCCTCCTTAATTCCTACTGAGTGAAACTTATTCAGGTCGACGGGCACGCGGTAGAGAGTGTCGAGCATAGTGATATCAATCAGTGTTTTTCATTGACTGCGTATACTCGGAATTCCTCTTGAAATTTACAGCATTCATTTTTGCGTTGTAGAAAAGTAGAAATTACAGCATGTGACAGGCTCTTTTGAAGAATAGGAGCCCGCGGGACCGCTTTCTTAAGGCACTCCGGATGTGATGCAATAGCGCGCCTTGCTTTGAGTACACTGCCTCAACTAAGCAGCGGTTATTACCTTTTCGCAGGCTGTCAGAAGGGCCAAGCTTTGAGCCCGCGAGTCACGGCTCCTTTGGCTCAACTCCTGATGCTGATGTCTGCCTTTGCCTCCGCGACAGCTAGCGACGTTTCTGCTATTCCTCATGTGCCCGTGCGTACGCTCCAATCACACAGGGCCACACAGAACACAACCACGGATACCAAGTCAGGCTCCTCCGCCAAACTATTCCAACCGCCACAACACCTACAGACAATAGCCGCCCTGGTACAGCGACGATCCATGCCGCCTGATAGAACACAACCACATCCATGTGCACAACGACAAAAGAAAACACACAACAGTCGTATCCAATGGACAACATAAGGCGTCTCCTCCATACACCACGTACATCTAAATGAACTGCAGCATCATACCACTATTGCGACTCTCACTTCAAAGTACCCGTCACCTCCAGCCCGCAAAAAGTAGAGACACAACCATTGCGACTCCATTTCACTGTAATGGTAACTCCGTAATGGTAACTCATCGACTGGTCATGCCGGGGTCGATGGCGGCCACTTCGTCTTCGGTCATGCTACAGCTGTCCCTCATGTTGAGACCACTCACGTAACAAGCGCACAATCAAAACAACAATCACGACATCACCCCTCTTACTGCGACAACAACATTACAGCGAGCACTACCGCAACTACTTGCCGACGCGCTGAGGGTGCGCTCATCGCATCGATGGATAGATAGATATTTGCAAGGAGAAATCACGAATACAACGACGGTCCTCCGTCGAACCGCAGCTGTAACGTTTGCGACCACTCGCGCAACTTCTTGACAATAAAGAACGCGACAGAAACTCTCAATTTATAACGCACTGACGACTACCATTATCACATAGAGGAAATTACCACTCCGACACTAGAGACAGGGCTAACAAAGCCACCAGCTACACAAAGCGTCTAAGTCGAAAACAGTCGCAGCACAGACTTAAATTACGCCATCTACCGAACAGGTAGGAGGCGCAGTTCAAAATAGAGCACCACATGAAGGGAACAAACACGGCCAGGACAGCTGCAGACCGGAGCACTCTTGAACCTGCGGGCGTTCCTGGTGCAACGAGAGGCTGCTTTTGAAGCGGTCATGCAACTGCGCTGTGCAACGCCAGTTTCGGTGAGTTCCCTTACCTTATATTTAGCTTTAGTCTACGTAATCTAACAGCGTCAGCACTAATCTAACACCGTCAGAGCTGTCAGAGCCGCCACTGCTTCCTGATAAGCCGTAATATAACGATTTTAAGCCCGGCGTATAAATCTAAGCCTGGCGCACATGAGAGTTTTAGTTGCAGGCGCAATTCAGTTATCACCGTTACTCCTCATTACTGTACTTTTTTAAAACGGTTCTTTGAAATTCGAGAGCAAAGCTGCCATGTAAACTGTAGACGTTCGAACGAGTGGACGTCGTACAGTAGACTCACTATAAAAGTCGTCTGTAGACGAGCCCGAAGGCGTACAGGCCATTCAATTTTAACCTGGCGCGCCGAAATGAACCTCAAAACAGTCAAATTTTCGTAATCTTTGCACGCATCCTTGGGAGGCGCAAACACCGTCGTATTTCCAGCATCCCCTCCACTGATCCTTACCCGGCACATTTCCAAAGTGCTACGCTTTGAGGAGTTAAGGTTAAGAGCCCTCTCGGGCACCTAAATGTGGAACTCCTCTCATGCATGTCCGCAGATCTTGCTTCTTGCCTGGTGGATCGGCGATGTATCTGCCCCTCGAGAGAAAGAGGTGAGTGGACCGTCTGGATGGTGAAGCCGGGTAGAGTGCAGACGTGTTTTATTGGTGGCTTGAGGCTTGAGACCAAGGAAAGCGTTGTTTTGAGAAATGGCACTTACACTCCTAATGCAGTGAAACTCACTGAGCACAGAGTTTGGTCATTCAAGACAGGACATGAAAATGAGCAGCTTCCACTACACCACTGAAGCTGCTCAAAAGCTTACGCCCGGTCTGAACACCGCAAATGGCTGAAGTTTTTTTTCATCGAGTTTATTGCATTAATCACCCGAGCACCCTCTAGTCGAATGAAAGTGTCTGGCCTCGGGGCTCACAGGGCCGGTCGGGGTGGCAGAAGATGGCGTAGCTTGTAGAGATCCCTCCCTGGGTCAATGATCGGAGGTCCGAGCAGACGTTCAGGGGTGATAGGAGTACGCTTGGAGACCTTGGGGCGTAATATTAGAAAAGGCAGCGTGCCAAAAAAAATATAACACCTTTTATAAATTCAACTAAAGCACTCACTCCCCATAGCCCATCCGAACCCATTTTTTCGTGGGGGAGATCAGTAGTCTCCCGGTCACTATCGCCGGCATAGGTTATATTTAGCAGAAAATGAAATCGTAGATTTGTCACCTGTACACTCCCTTCTAGGGAGCAAACATCCTCAACATCTTTAATGTGGTGTGTGGCACATTATAGGGTAAGCCTTAGCTGTCTGCTTACGCACAATTAAACTAATTCGACATAAATGGTTCCACACAGCTACACATTACCAAGCCTATGCCGGTTCATTCTCTTCAGACTTCGCCTGCAACCGCTGCAACGCACATGCCTCGCCCTTACGCAGTCTCGCAGCACAGCGTGAGGTTTGACAAGCGGTGGCATGAGAAAGAATAAAACTGTTAAAAGGATGAAACTGTCATGCCCAAGCTGTACGGTTTCCTACACACGCGCTTCCCGCTTACGTGCCTGGCGACGGTAAACTGAGAGCATACCGCGAGCTCACTCTCACTAGACGTAGAGTGCTTCGCTTTGGAGCCTCAGCGTTAAGTGCTTTGTGCCTAGCCGCCGCTTATCATAAAACTGCTACCACTTTAACCACAACGTAACCTCAAATTGAAATTAACTGAAATGTATGAAAATGTATTTTATCAGTACTCACCTAATATGCAGAAACAAGGCTACCGAAAAGGCTTGAAGCTAAATTGGATAACGTTATGAGAGAGGAAGACAGTGGACTAGATGGGGAACAAGAAAATCAAGAAAAAATGAAATGGTTATATGAGTAGGACAAGCAACGCGAATGGAAGATAACCGCGATGGTCCATTGGGGTAAATGAGTGGATTCCGAAAGAATGCAAGCGTATGAGGTACACAGAAAAATTGCACGCTTAGCGCAAAATAGGAGGGCATTAGATTGAAAGTTTCAGTTCCAAAGACATCGAAAAGAACCCTAGTAAACCGAAAGCCACATCAGCCACAGAAAATTTGTCCTTTGACTGTTCGCCTCTGCTCGCCTGCTTCTGCTTCCCGAGTTTCATTTTCAGAGCAGTGCGTCCCGTGTGACGTCACAAGAAACATTGTTCTCACTCTCATAAATGGCTCGATGGCGTTGGCCACCAGCACAGATGCACAGATTCCTAAGCAGTGAGAATATAAACCATTGAGCTCATTGAGAAATTAAGATACAAAATGGGGCATTGCCTTTTTGCAGGTTGCATCCATCCAAATGCTGAAAGGCGCGGGTGACCACGGGAAGATATGTTGCTGCCTTTCGTCCGGGGCTAAGGGACTTCTTGGGGGCTACGCTACCATGTGGCCAGTGGCAATCGTATCCCAGTGCTTGGAATCAGCCGGCAGCTGTAGAAGTGAGGCCGTCGGATCTTCCAAATTTTTGCCTCCATTCTGACGCTGCTTCTATTCCTGACCGGATCCACAGATCGCTAGATTTAAGCCGTTGGAATCGTCGACGCTGGTACTATTCCTCATGTGAATGGCACAGACCATTCATACAACACAGCAGCCACCCTTCCCAATTAAGCCACACACGTACTTCCCTGCGCTTGCGACCACGATCACAACAAAGCAAAAGCCGCAGTGCAGCCACAGCTATATCAAAGCCAACACCACGACACAACAGCGACATTGAAAACTTCAGCAAGCATAGCCACAGTACATAACAGCCCTGAAAACCGGAAGCAAGACACCCATAGCAGCTACTTCTGTGACTGCGCCATGAACACTACCGTACCCGCCAGCGCGGACACAGCTAGTTCACCGAAACACACCAACGGGTCCGAAAACTA
The DNA here is from genome assembly GCF_052857255.1 of Amblyomma americanum. Classification (NCBI taxonomy): domain Eukaryota; kingdom Metazoa; phylum Arthropoda; class Arachnida; order Ixodida; family Ixodidae; genus Amblyomma; species Amblyomma americanum. Next base: position 34,975,282 of record NC_135506.1, on the reverse strand, counting down.
CAGCATTCAAAGCGGCTACCAGAGCGAGGAAGGACCCGATGAGCGACACCACAGACAATGTCACATATGAAAACGCAGCCATGCCAAAGAGACCCCAAAGAAACACACCAAAGGAACACAAAAAGAAACACACCAGAGAAACAAACAAAGCAAGCGCAGCCGAAAGTCAAGCGCAGCCGAAAGTCAAGCGCAGCCGAAAGTCAAGCGCAGCCGTAAGTCAAGCGCAGCCGAAAGTCAAGCCCAGCTGAAAGTCAAGTGCAGCCGAAAGTCAAAGTGCAGCCGAAAGTCAAGCGCAGTCGCAAGCTCCATGTGGAAAGAGCACTGAAACACGCAAAAAAAAATCGAAATGCCCCTGAAACAAAGACAATGTAGCGCAACCACAGCAAAGAAAAATTTTACGCTTTTGTTCAAAGGAAAATGCAAGAACCAAGAAGACAAGTGTGATATCATACCACAGGAAATGTCGTACCAGTACGACGCCCTCCCAATCATCTATAATTACCCAGCTACGAATCCCACAAAACACGTTCCCACGAATAGGACAAAGTGCAGATATCGCGCCCACAAGCGAAGCAAAAAGCATAATTGAGACAAGTCTGAGAACCAAGACAACGCCATCAACCACTTCTAGCCACTACAGCCATCACGACGATCACAAACACGAGCTGTGCGTCTACCAGTAATAGAAGCGCAACGATTAATGACATCGACTGAAGCAAGCGCTTCATAGTTATCCACGCTAGCGAAGATGTGGACAGTCAAAGCAGCGCCAGAGAAGGGCAAGAAAAGTAAAATCAATCATTCAGCCAACCAAAGAGTTAGATTTATTTCGCCCGCCAGAAAAAGAGCAACAGACACTAAAATCTTGACAGACGATTACGATAGCCGGTAATGCAAAGCTTGCTAGCCACCATCTGGGTCCTTCCTCAAGAGGCCACTTTTCAGGTGGCGTTTCGCTCTCCTCTTTCGCCAAATGATTACACCGACGTCTACGCCGACGACTGCGACGCGGGAGCGTGGAACGGGCCTTAAGAGCTGCGCTCTAATATGACGTGGAGACCGGAGACTTGACGAGCTTCGCGTTCCCTTTCCTCCAAGACCATTGCCAGGTTGCTCGAGCGCAGCAGGACGTCCATGGCCCTTCGAAATAAATTCGGTGAGTTCAGTGCAATCTCTGCTGTTTCCTCGATGACTGAGTGAAAAAAAACTTTGTAAAATGTAAGACAAGTTAACCTCCGCTGCTCGGGCGGGGCCCTCAGTCCAGGTCTACGGTGGCAGGGGCCCCTGCCTAAGCTCTAAAGATCAGCCAGCGCGTTCTGCTCAGCGTTCTGCAAGTCATCCTTGTCTCCCAGTATTAGGGATCAGGGCTGCGGTAGGAGGAGCACACGTTGGATACGGGCATGCCCATACAAGGCCCGTATTATGGGCAATGGCTGCAGTACCGTAGAGGGTAGTAGTGAGCTATGCGCCAGTGTGGATAGGAGCCAATTCATATTTGCCGCCAGAATGCGGCTTCGTGTCGAGACAGTAGTTTTTGTGACAGTTGGAAGAGAGCCTGCGTTCCCCTGTACCGTCGGTGCAACCTCTGAACTGCTGTGCCACTCTTCACCAGTCCCGTTCGGGTGGGGTGCTTCCTCCGACGCCGTAGTTGCAATAACATTGTTTACGGGAATTTATCCAGTGTAGCATAAGGTGCTGGCTATTTCCTTAATTCATGCTTTTTGCGACACACTGGAAAATGTCATTAACTTCACCTAGGCTAAGCGCATGTCCAAGAGCACCAGTGTACAGTTACCACTTCCTGGTGGGTAAACAATGTCCCGTTTCGGAGCCGCTTCGGCTCCTTCAGGGGTGGTAGGGGCCAGTTCGGTTAGCGGCAACAAGTTTCTATGAGGGGGAATCTTACGGGCGGAGTGGGTCGTTGTGAAGGGTGCGGTAGAAGTGGAGAGTGTCTGTATGTTTGAGACGACACCGCTTTATCGTTATCTCGAACAAAGTGCATCGCTATAACGTTACCTAAAATCCAGCCACCATCGATCGCAGCCACCAGCCGCCATTAATCACTTAGCGATGCAGTTTAGAAAAACTCGTGTTTATAGCTGAGCATACACAATATCTCATGCGCGGTTACTTTGCGCAGTCACATTGAAAATGCCGCTGAGGTGCTGAAACCAATATCAAAACACCAACTAATCAATGCGATATTTTTAAAGCGAAAGCTTTACTGGCCGTGAACTTGCGATTTCGCCGTGGCGGTGTTTCGAGGAGGCACATGACGTAACAACGCGAGCCTAGATCACCGCGCATATTTCTCTCTTGCTCCCTAGTCACTACTGCCCTTGCGCCACTAGTACCACAGAGCCACAGGTGTTCCGCCGCTGCGCAGCGCCGCACCTTTCCTCAAAATCAAACTTCCAATTCTCAGTTTTCTCTTTCTTCGTTGTCTCCCTCCTTTATCCCTTCCTTTACGGCGTGGTTGGGGCGTCCGCAGAGATATGTGAGACGGTTACTTTGCCATTTGCTTTCCTCAAAAACCAAACGAAACAAGTTAGCCGAAGGCGTTCATAGAGTTCATTGGCGTTGACAACTTTGCAAAGGCCGTTCATTTTCACGAAAAGAAAGGCGCACAACCGGCTCCGTGGGTCAGTGCAGACCTCAATATAGCTTTCATGTACGTGGCGTTGTGTCCAGCTGCAAAAGCCTGCTTTGATTGCGTTCCGCACGCTGGATAGGCAGCGCGCCCTCCCTGCCACCCTGGGAGGGGGCATGCAGTTAATGGTTGATCGCGAGAGATAGGCAGCGCGCCCTCCCTGCCACCCTGGGAGGTGGCATGCAGTTAATGGTTGATCGCGAGAAATTGATCACCAAATGAACGCTGCGGCTTAGCTATTGCTGCAGCGCCATATGTCAGCCACAACGCTCTCAGCACTAATGCATTCAGGCCACATATCTCTCTCACCACCGTCACTTGTATGAAAGCACGAATGAGGCGTCCGCATATCCAGGGAGCCAGTCATGAGGCCATCCTTTGCTCAAAGCCATCGCTGTCTAGATCATTGTCAATGCCAACGCCAACGAACACAGCAAACGACGACATCTTTCGCTTATATCCTGTATTAGCGGAGCTAATCCATCAATTTTTTATCGTAGTCGGTATACAAAATAAAGTTGTTCGGCATGATACTAGCATGTTTTTCCCATTCTTTCTTTCCACTTATCTGCTGTGTCTAGGCTTTGGGAACCAGGGCAAAGACTACCGGATATCAACTAACGAACAAGAGGCGCCAAGTTCGCTCTGCCGTGGAACTTGTGCCTGTCTTCGAACCTGTTGCCTCCTCTGGACAGTCTCTTCAGCCTTCTCAGGTGAGGATACACGAGTCGGGGGTTTTGACCAGGTGTTTACTTATTTAGGCGGAAGTCAAGTCTGATGTCCACCCGGACCACGAGTGGGTGTCCGGCACCCTGATTCGCAGTCTGCCGGCTCAAAGCTTGCTCCTGGTATCCTTCAAAAAAAATTGGTGTCAATATGGTTCGAATGGTGTCTGTACCTACTAGAGACGGAACCCTAAAACTGAAGAACTCTTAAAATCCTCCAGGAGCAGCTAAAGGCTTCTGTCAGCCGCCACTTAGAAATTTCTGAGGTGCGCCCTTTCGCAGGAGGTTCATTCTGTGCCGATCCTCGGATGACCGGTGCGTGTTGTTCATCACACATCCTTCGAGTCTTTTCCAGTTACACATTTCATACCTGAGCAACTCTCTTGTACCAAAGGCATCATGCGCGGCAGGGACCCATCGGCTTCTCCTTAGGAAATGCTTGAGGACCTTTAGGACGCCGGTGAGACGTGATAATAGTATTCCGCTGTATCAGAAATGTTGATTGCTCTCGTGTGCCTGCAGAGCCCGTAATCGCAGCTTTTGCAGGGTTTTCGCGCACATCTGAGCTTAAGGTTCGGCCCATAGTGTACTGCGTCGACCCGCTGCAACCTCGACCTTTTGCAATACACAAATTTCTGGCATTTTGGTCATAGCAGCAGAGCTTCGAAATCAGCGACGCGCTTCCCACTTTGCACGGACAACCATTTCCCTCAACCCTCTGCTTATCTCATGTGCCCAGTCGTAGTTTCTGCTGCGGCGATCATCGGGCTGATGATGCTGACTGTTCAAAATGATCTGCATAATGGAGTGTCTTTTGTATCGGCAGCTGTGTCATAGTGCGGACTACACGCTGCACAAGCGTGAAGTTATCTTTCTACCTCGCCATGTTCCCCTTTCCGTTCTCTCTCCTGGGGCCAGATTACGCAACTGTCAATTAGAAAAATTGCCAAAAACTTGTCAAAAAGGCGTCAATAAGCCTCACTCCTATGGGTCGGTCGTCGCCGGCGGCCATTTTGCTTTTTTGCGTCATGGGTGGCTGCAGATTACGTCACTGGTGTGGCAGAAGTGGTGACGTTGCACAGCTTATTATGCAGCCGCTAATTGACAGTTTTTTGTGACAGTTTCGAGGCCGTCAATTTGACCGTTGCGTTTGTGACAGAAAATGGAGGCGGTGTACGCGGCGATACGACTGAGGCGGCTGCGCTGGCGCGAGCAACGTCGAAGGAGGGCGCACGAAGACGCGCTTGACCAGCCGGACGAGCTGTTTCGACGCTTTTTTCGACTGGAGAAGCAGACTGTGGAGTGGTTGTGCGGCGAACTCGCCGATGAACTGGGAGGTTTGCCTGCGAGCGAGCTGTCGGTGCGGCGGAAAGTGCTGTGTGCCCTGCGGTTATTTGATACTGGCGGCTTTCAGGCTGCCGTTGGTAACGAGGCGCACATCGGCATAGCACAACCGACGGTGAGCAAATGCGTACAGCCGGTGGTGGAGGCAATTAGTAAAGTTAGTGCGCAGAAAGGGTGGGTGCCGTCGTCACCTCTGTGACACTCAGCTACATATAAATAAGACACGCTTATGCTGGCAAAACAGTTTATTTTTCCCAGCAAACGGCACTTCGTGGTCGTCTTCTGTTTCTCAAGGGAAAAGAAACAGACAACCACTCGTCACATACTGCAAGACCTCACCTTTTGGCATTTTTTTCATCGATCAAAAGAGCCGAACAACACAGACTTCAACAAGTTGTCTTCGTCGATTTCGTTCCGTGCGCTCGTTGCAAGTTCGCTCAGTAGTCACGTACCTATCACTGCAGTCGTTGAAATTTTTCTGCACACTTCGGTCAACCGCACAGTAGCTTGATTCCAGACGCCGCGTAACAAACAATAACACGGCGTGGAATCGGCTGCTTTAGTGCAAAGCGACTTGACGTTTTACCGCCGTCAGCGCATCCCCGCGGCAGCAAAAGTTACCCGCCAGCCAATTTATTAGCACAACTTCGAACGTTTTTTCTTTTGCTTAATATTTTCCAACTATGTTTTGGCAAAATAAAATATTAGTTATTTTGATTGCAGCCTATTTCTTAAATCTTTTTACAAAAATTTTGCAGACGGCCTGTCACCGTCCAAATATTTGCTCTCGGGGCGCTGCCCTGCTGTAATTGGCTGATTCCTCGTTGCGTCAAGCGGTGACGTCTCTTCGTTTCATCATTCGACGTCACTGTCAATAACGTTTGACAGAATAATCCGGCACCTGGATTACTGTATAACCACCCTCTGTTGACAATAAACGCCAGTTTTTACCTGTCTCGTTCCCATGCGTGAACGCTCGTTCCGTTCCTGCCGTGGCCTATCGGCTGCGGCTATGTTGCAGTGTCCTGGACATCATCCAGCACAGAAGGTCCTTCTGAGCTATCAAGAAAATACCCCGGCGGGTCTTTTGAAAAGGTTAGCAGGCAAAAGTGATATCAGGTGTTGAGGCAAAAGTTCGTAATATCTTAAGCGAAACAGCGACACAGTTAGTTTATTATATCCAAGGTCACACACTAAGTTAAATCCGGGGTACAGACGCTGTAAGGCAAGTTCGTAATATCCGAGCTTAATGTGCGAAATTTCGTTGTATACGAAGTTAACGCTGGACAGGTTGTTTTATTCGAGGTAGCATACTAAGGATAGTTTACCAAGTTCGTATAGGTAGTACACTAAGTTCATTCGTACCACGCTGGGCAGGTTGCCACCTGCCACTGGCTACTCACAGACGGCGGTCGCCATTTTCACTTTGTTGTGACCGGGCAGGTGGGAGGCGCCTGTCGCCAGAGAGTGACGACGTTGTGGGGAATCCACGACGGCGCTGCATCGAACGTGCATAAGATCTTCATTTATGCACTACTGTGCGCCAGAGGTGCACTGTGCGCTCTCTCTATTCATGTAAAATTTTGCTCGACGCCGCCGCTCTTCGCTTGGGCCTTCGCGCGGAACTTCGCGTACATAGAGCTCAACCTCTATTCCTAAACATGAACATACCGTTTATTTTCATTGCGAAGCACATTACTGCTGATCAAGCTGATGTACGGTCTAAGCAGCATATCTTTATGTTAGTGGCGTGGATAATTTTACCAAGTCAGTCACAACTGAGCGTTCTTTCAAAACATGAAGTTGGCAATTGGTTCGTCGTCACCAGCTTGCAGCCGCGCTTGTGGTTATAAGTGGTTCTTTTTTTCTTCCATTTCTGCTCTCAGTACCGAAGCATTTGCTCTTGTTTAGAATGGTCCGCAAGTAATCGGCCATGAAATAAGCTCTTCACACTGTTCAAAGTACGGAGACGGCTATGCAAGATACTTCATACAGCGACAATATACAAAATGCATTCACGCGCGCCGGCCGCTCCCTCGGAATCTGGGCTTTGTTCATTTTAGCGCGACAGTGTAGGTCATGCTCCGAAAGGGAGCAGCAGTTCCTCGCGTGAGCACCGAACACTTTTCCCGCCTAAAATAAAAACATTTTGTTTGCAGTTGTTTTTTTTTTTTACTTCCCATTGAGTGCCTCAAAGCAGCGGCGCTCTTCCCGTGCAGGCTTCTGTGACGTGGCCGCAGCTGAGCACAGCCTGTCCCTACTCGTCAGCGGCTCCGCGAGCATCTGCTCCTGTGTCTCCAGAAGGATGGTGGCGACATCTACCCAACCATAGAGCAGTTGCTCTCGGCAGCTCTCTCCCGAGCATTTCAACTCGACGGCCATGGAAAGTCGTGTGGGCCACGTACAAGTAGGCACTGCTATTGTTCTTCATGTCGAGCAGCAACAGATGGTAACTGAGCTCTGCCTGCTTTACCTGCTGGTGGCGCTGCTGCCATTCCTTATGCTAGTGGCGCCACCATCCGCCATAGAACTCACGCACAACACAAGTACATCCACCATAATCGCTGCACGTTCACTACAGTAATGCCACCAAAGTGGTAATTTAAACAGTTGAAAACAATACGTGCGATGGCCTCAGTGAGGTGAACCTGAATTTAACAGGGGCTACAATGAACAAACTACGATACCACAGGAGCACGCACGCGACGAGGCCACAACCCACATTGAACTCACCCACATTGAACTCTACAGCCACAGCGGCAGCAACCACACCGACCACATCGACGTAGATAAGTAAACTTAAAAGAAGCCCAGGTGACTCCCAAGGTTATGGCGTTTTGCTACTGATAACATGATCGCTGGATGAATGCCGACAGCTTCGGCTGCTGGAGAATATAGAAAAAATGCACGTATAATGAGATTCGAACGCACAGCGTGCCTAATTATACGCAAGCCCACTACTCTATATCTATAAGCAATATTCTATTCTAAAGATTCGTTTTTCCAGGCTGTTTTCCGGGACATCGCCAGCGCTATCGAAAACGAAACATGGCAAAACATGGTTTGCTCACCTACCTGTAAAACCCATAAACGTACCCATAAAACCCGGAAAACGTCTGTCAAACAGCGTAACCACACTGGACGTATACGCATTAAATGCAGAAAAAGCTTCCACATGCTTTCCTCTAGCTCATCATGTATGCCTTGTCAAGAACGTCATTTCTCCTGTTCTTCTTGGCAGAGGAAATTTCAGCCCAGCAGACGTGTCTGCTGGCGACGCTCCTGCTGTTCCTCATGCCGGCAGCGCTGGTTATTCAGTGGACATCTACAGACCCCAAAACACGAAGAGCCATTCCTGCACATAGACCATAAACCTCACACACTACAGCCACGAAACGCACACCCCAACAGAGTGGCCATCTGTCCAACCACCATTACGAAAACCACGGCGACAAAAGCACAACTACCACTCAGCAATAAGAAACACCTCAACCATCACTCATACACACCAACCGTCGCCACTAGCGGTGCGTCAACTGCAGCGGCAGCGGGGAACGAACATGAGATCAGCTTCCACCGCGACACGGACCAGCGACCAGAAAAACTGTCCTAGCTCGACCACCACCACCACGACAAACTATTACGGCAATGAAGACCATTTCGTTGGTAATATGTTCTCCTGCCAAGACTGACCAGGGATAACCAGATAACAGAAATTTAGGCGGGTTTAAGCATGGTTTGAACCTGGTTATACGAGCGAAAACTGTTAAGAGTTGACGCGCTCGGACTGGCGCACGCGTGCTTCGTTCATGGCGAGACTGAACGACCAGCGCCAGCGAAGCAGCTGTGAAATCACCGCTAATCTCGTGGTATTACAGCGGCGATGCTCCGAGCGCGCGCAGCTGCGGCGCCTCTCCGCAGCGGGTCACGTTGCGTGATGTCACAGGACACACCACGCTCCGACGGCTGAAGTGTGGTCGGAACGGCACTTGTTCTGTTCTTCATGAGGCTGGCGACTGTAATCATGTCTGCACCCTTTGGCGTGCATTCTTTGATCGGGGCACTAGTTGTTTTATGCCGGCGGTCGTGGCCATCCAGCACTATGCGCAGCCTCGAATATAGAAACGCTGTCCTTTGCTCCCAAAATGTCCCCAGCTATAGTGCTTACAAAGCCCCCACAGCTTCCCCTGCTAAGAGAATTGTGCACACAAGGTTACTGTGCGGAAACTATCAGAACCGAAAACACCTATAAGAATCCCTCTGTAACTGGCGCGACCATGACCATCCTAATGGTAGTCATTGACATACAAAGAGACCGATAGCAACACGGCCTCGACGACCACGACAACGAATTGAGCAATGAGAAATACTGCAACATCACAGCGGTGGCCTCGTTGTTTTAGTGTTACGCTAGTATACGAAAATTGCAGAGTTCGATCCCCTATTGCGCCGGCTGCCCTCCGGTTATCCAATCGGTACTAGAAGCAGCTTTGTACTATGCTGCTTTTGGGCGAAATAGGTCCACGTCAACTATCGCAGCTATCGCCAACTCAATCGTTTTCTGCCGACTCCTTCCCGGTTGTCATCCTCTTTTTTTAAGCAGTTTTTTTTCCTTCACTGCTCTTGATATGTTCCTTAATAATTGCAGGAAGTTGCGGAAAGTGGCGAATATGTGGGCCGGAATGGCTTCCGGATGGTTCTACCGATGTTTCTCATGCCTTAGCCAAGTAGTTGGTCTCACCAGGGATAAGTAAGACTCAGTTGATAATTGTCAAATGCCAGTCCATGTCGCACATCACCGGGTTGCAGATCACCGGCACGTTCCTTCTCCCTGTTCCCTTGACACAGTCTGTACCGAGCATGGCCATTTCCTTTCTTTCTTAAACCAACCACTTGCGCTTCTCTTTCCCTTCTTGATACTTTGCGGACATCAGTGATCTCCATTATCACTTTTCATCCCCTCCAACCGTTCTTTATTGTCCACGGGTCCTCCCCATTGCCTTTAAATCCCAACTGGGGTCCGCATCTCTGCCTTCTTCCCAGCGCTTCTCCGTTCACAATCCTTTCCGGGTGCACAATTGGCCGTTTCTTCCCTCATGGGACTTCTTGCTATCATGCCGGCCGTAGACGGGGGCACCAAATGGCCAATTTTGGTGGGCTTTTGCCCTGCCTCTGCTACCCAGGCATGGGGTTTTGTCCCTTTTGTTTGGCACGGGTTCACCATTTTTTCCTGCGCGCAGGATTAGTCTTTTCTCATGGCATAGGCCCACTGTTGCCGCTTTTCACACTCCTCTCTTTCTCCTACCTTATTTGTCAATCGGTAATTTCTTCTCTACCCGTTCTTCTATGCTCACCCTTACCCTCATTCTTTCCTTCTGTACTCTCCTTTTCTACCCTCTACAGTGTCTTCCTTTTCTTTCTCCCGTTTGTAAATTGCGCCTTCTTGCCAGCAACCAATAAGCGCTAAAATTTTTGGGCACAAGAGCCGGCTTCCTACCTCATTCTTCTTTCAGTGACCTCTTTTAACGGGACTTTTCTGCTCTGCTTTGCTCGCCTTGCTGCACCTTTTAAGTTTGTTTGACAGATTTTCTTATTGGATTTTGTCATGAAATCTTCTTTGGGCGCACCTCGCCTGTAATATTTTTTGGACTGGTTTACACAGGCTATAACTATCTTTCTGCAACCTGTGTTTTGGGTGTTACCAGCCATCAGACGAGTTTGACACAAGGTGTCACAGAACTAGAAATTGGCATTTGATCCAAGCTTGCGTAGATGCAAACATCTTGTAATATGGCTCTCTATATCCCAGTTGCTCTTATGCCTCTTAAATTCATGATCAGCATCAAGTATCGTAAACGCAGATACAAAGTCCTGCACACCAATGGCGACGACCGCAAATACGTCCAGAATTCATGCCACTGCGAATGTGCGAATCATCAGCAGTGCAACTACGAGAGCTACGATAGCAACTGTACAGCCACGACCGCAATTTCCACGTCAACGACTATCACAGAAGAGCAGCTGCAGCTGCGCTACGAAAACGGTGGCCCCAACCACATCACCTTTCTAGAAAGCAATGCATTTCACTAGCCATGACGGCCATGGTCTCGTTACAGCCCTTAAGAACACGTACAGATAAAACCGGCGCGAGAAACACAGTGCAAGAAACAAGGAGAGACCATAACGACCGGAACCGACAACCCAGGATTCTGGTCGTTAGGCCACCAGAACCGCGCTCCGTCGGTAGCTTCCGGATTCGGGTTTTCGTCGTTGGTCCCGGGTCTCTTCAGGTCATACGCCACGTGCCACGTGCCTCCAGCCATCGGCTTTCTTCCTCCTGGCTGCCGGGTCTCCTGTGCCTTCGAACATCGCTATCCTGCTGTCCCGCTTGCCGAAACGGTACCTTTCGCCAGTGGTCGTGCCGATGAACGTTTGGAGAGAAGTTACCTACTTCCGGAAAGAAGCTGACGACATCGTTACACGGGCCGACGGCACAGAATACGCCGTGAGCTGAGCTAGGATATCGGTGATGACCTTACATCGCCACCTGGTACACAACCGGACAAGAAAAAGGTGAGTGACCCCTTGCATTTTACCGATGGTGTAAAATGTGCAGACAATAACAAGCGCACCAGAGAAATTGAAATGCCTTAAAGACTCCTGTCTGGGGTAACACACCTTGAGAATAGCGGCCATTAAATAGAAGAGAACAGTCACTGAAACCGACGAAACCAAATGTTTCTATTGTTTTTAGGTTGTTGATCACCAGAAAATTAGCAGCGTAATCATTTCTTACGTGGAAAATCTCTGGTTAGAGAAGAGAATAAAAACATCCACGCGGGAAATGAACCTGCGGCTTCCGCATGCTGCGAGCGCTGCTTTGCCAACCGAGCAAAGGCGTCGATCGCGCAGACTTCTACTTTAGAGGGTTTTTAATTTGCACGTAACCCAATCCTAAAAATTAAGACCAGCAACTCATAACGGCAGACGTAGGAACATCCTGTTATAGCGCAAGTGTCACGTGGAATGTGATCGAATACTGAATGAAGGCGGTGGCTCCGCGATACTATGCTATGCTTCATAAGGCATCAATACTCCCACAACAGAGGCCCTCCTCCAGCTATTTATCAGCCAGGCCAGGGAACTGAGGGGATTTTTACCCACACGCATGAAGGAAGCCAACGGTTTCTGAAGCCGACGAAAGCCAAGGGGAATGTTACCTTTTGTTTTAATATGCACTTGATCAACGGGATATCAGTAGCGTAACAGTTTTTCACATCGAAAAAATTATTAGAAAGTAGAAGACAAAAAGTGCCCGCGATTTATCTGGTTAAGATTAATGTGACTCAGGCGCGCTAACACGTTTGCCGTTGTTAAGCGAGTTGCACCAAACTTTCTTGCCGTCGTTCCTCAGCTCGGGACAGGGTGAATTGTAGACACATGGGAGAGGCCTTTGCCCTGGAGTGGGCGTAGTCAGGCTCGTCGTGATGATGATGGTGGTGGTGCTGATGAAAGGTGTGAAGCAGGTTGTGATGACGCCACGTGGTCACGTGACCTAGGTGTCCCACCTAGGTTGCTGAAGTGGCCGGTTGCTCCGGATGACCGAACTGTTTACACGTTCACTGTACCATGGGTTGGTCACGTGGTGTATTCCTGCTATGCAGCGGGAATACTGAATGCCGCAATGCTGCCGTGGGAGAGCTCACATTGTTCAAAGAGCCTGATAAAACACATGCCAAACAGTGGTTGCAATTTTTAGAATGTTACAATAAGATCGCCGACAGCTCACTGCAGAGTGACGTCACACCCAAGAAAATTTGAGGGTGGCCCACCGATCAGCCACGACGCGCAGGGCCCCTAAAACCACAGCCGCAGTAAACGTGTAAACGTGAGGTTTCAGAACAAGGCAACCTTTGGACGCTTCACACGCGCGGTTGTATTTATGGTATGCGAGCGATCTGAGATTCAAAATTCAACATATTGCACTGCTGATCAGCGAATCCGCTCGCATAGTGGTGCAAAGAAATAAGACTGGATATGGTCCGTATGTCCATAAGGTGCGCGCACATTTTGCGCTCAGTGGTTGTTCTTAAATGCAAAGCTTTGTTTCCTCTCTTTGCAGTTCTTTTTAAAAATAAAAACAATACTAATATTGCACTTCTTGTGACGCTCTTTCATTCTAGGTCATTTCACCGCGCTAACCGCCACCTAGACTTCAACCGGGGTGACATCGGAGCCTCCTGCCGCTTTCGTGTTGGTCTGTGCCACCGTTCGCCTGCAGACGATGCCACATCCATATAGCCGCGTTCAAGGATGGACAGTGCTTGCTTCCAAACGGGACCATGCTCCTCATTTTGTGTCAGCCCCCCCCCCCCCCCCTTCCCCCTGGCAGGCATCGGCGACACATGTTCTGTTCTTCTTGTCGGCTGCCGCCGCAGGCCAGCTGAAACTTCTAAGTGCCGCAGCGCAGTCCACAAAGCATCTACGGCCAGAGCGACCACAGCGACCAGCGCTGACAAGCACCGCAACATTTGTTCACCACGGCGCACACAATATCACGATGAAAACCGCCGCAAGTACGACGACCACTCTCACGAAGCATCCACTACTACCATGCACCATAGCCATCTCTGCTTAACCCCGACCCCTAATCGCACGACAAACACCAACCACAATCTCAGCTAACAGTTTCATGTACACATCTCCATGAGTTTCACGCTCACATGTATGCGTCAGTATCATCGTCAAATCTGCCTCAGTTACCGCAACGCCAGGCACACACACACCAACCACAATCTCAGCTACCAGTTTCATGTACACATCTCCATGAGTATCACGCTCACATATGCATCAGTTTCGTGGTCAAATCTTCATCAGTTACCGCAACGCCAGGAACACGCACACGCCAACGACAATCTCAGCTAACAGTTTCATGTACGCATCTCCACGAGTTTCACGCTCACATATGTATCAGTTTCGTGGTCAAATCTTCATCAGTTACCGCAACGCCAGGAACACGCACACGCCAACCACAATCTCAGCTAACAGTTTCATGTACGCATCTTCAGGAGTTTCACGCTCACATATGCATCAGTTTCGTGGTCAAATCTTCATCAGTTACCGCAAAGCCAGGAACACGCACACGCCAAATACAATCTCAGCTAACAGTTTCATGTACGCATCTCCATGAGCTTCACGCTCAAATATGCATCAGTTTCGTGGTCAAATCTGCATCAGTTACCGCAACGCCAGGCACAAGGGAACAAGCGGGCGACGGCCACAAATATACTGGCTCACTGAGCCATATCGGCATATCTACAACATGTTGGTTGCGACACCATCGATTGTACTAAATCGCGAAAACTATCCGCTGACGACACATAGGCGACGTGAACGTGGTGTTCTGCAATAAAGTGTGCATTTTTCTCCTATAAAATGCAGACTCAGCGTATCAGTGCTTGAAGGGAACACGTGTATCACGCGACTGTAGCCATGTTGGCAACGACAGTTGAAACCTAGGCTCTGAACGTACTAAATGTTGCAGTCATCGCGAGTGAACCGATCGTATTTTTCATATTTTGCTTCGTGAACAGCCAATCTCTCTAGCACTGATCCTGTAACATACGACAATGCAAGATACAGACCAGAATACGCTACTTTCGCACCACGACCGGTTAGCGCGTAGTATCAAACCCAGGTATGAGGCGCCATCTTCCGCCGTGCTGCCAAAACACTACGTGCAAAAACAGAACTTTGTGACCTTAAAAATGAAAAGCAGCTGGGTTGTGGAGCGCTGTGTGCGATGTGCGCTCTGTTGAGAGCACTGCCGCTGCGGAGTGTTCACCCTGCATAGTTTCCCATTATCGAGGTGTTAAAACTGCCGAAGTGCATCGAATATAGATTGCTGATTTTCAGAGAATGAAATACGAGTAAAGTACCAAAGCTCCAGTAAGTACTGTTTGAAACGGTCGACCGTGGCCATCGCCATACATTCGGGACGGCGTGAATAAACGTCTTCCTTGTGGACTTGAAAGCCTGTTTCCTTACTGCGAGCCACTCTGTTGCTCTCTCCATACCCCCCCCCCCCACCCCACCCCCGCGGAGGTTTCGTGCGCCGTAGTGTTGCCCCACTGTGTACAGTACGTGTGGTGACGGTCGGTTGAGGCCTGCGGCTGGCGCGAAGCTCGAACCCAAGGTGGTTGATGTCATGTGCCCACCGTAGCAACCACTACACCGACCGATTGAAGCCCTGCGCCAGAGCTGCTGCCCAGCCAAGCAAGACAGCCACGCAAGTGCAGCCCGAAGCCACAGCGTTGGTTTCTGTGTTCACCCTTTACAGCCGCATCGATGTACTGTGTTCAGCCGAAATAGCGTGGTGGCTTGCAGTATAACCGACAGAAGGCAATTATGAGCCCATTTCGATAGTTGGCACCAACTGGCATTTGTAGCGATCGAGTACTACAAAGCAGGATTGCCCGAATTATTGAACCCTCCCTCATCGTTTTGTGTCTTTGCAATGGAAACGCTAGCTTTGGCGGTCCCTATCCCCTGATTGTTGTCAGCGTTTTGCGTACAAACGATAATGTGCTGACAAAATGGCACGAGAATTTCTTGCACTCACCGGAAGGCGTTTGCCCTGGACAAGGGCGTCGTTCAAGCGCCAAGAACTTGGACGGAGAAAGACTTGGACAACGCGAGCGCTTACTTCAAACACAAGCACCTTAAATACACCTTGCTGCATGACGTCAACTGAAAGCACCACCGACATTAAGCAGCCGCACGCAAGAACATTCTCTCCTTGTTAGTCAGTTTTATAGATGGTGCGTTGATGCAGAATGAACCCGATTTTCTAATCAAATCTGCTCTAAAGCCCTGACACCTACTTATCTTGCATGCGCTGAAGAAAGGTTTACATGGCTTTTTATTCTTTTCAGCGCAGTCCAGACAATGTTCAGAAAGATTACCTACTGACGTCATCACAATCTGCTCACCATGGCAGGTGGCAATAACCCCGTCGAACTGCTATAATTGCACACCTTCCTACTGTGCTGCAGCAATCTTTCATTCAGACATCGGCCAGTATTACCGATGTACTTAGACCCACACGGTAGGAGAATTACATCCCAGAACCACATGCTACAAAAGGGGTGCTTCATACCGCATGGTTCTTAAAGCTTTTGGGAAGGGTTAGTCAATTTGGCTAGTTTTTCCAGATTCTAGGGCGTGAGAGCTAGAACCATGCAGTATCAAGCACCCTTTTTGTAGCATGTGCTTCTGGAAAGTAATTCTCCTATCGTATGGCTTAGGTACATTGGTCATACTGGCCGATGTGTGAATGAAAGATTGCTGGAGCACAGGAGGAACGCATGCAAATATCGAGATAGTAATCTTTGTGAACATTGTCATGACTGCGCTGAAAAGAACAAAAATCCATGTAAACCTTTTTTGAGCGCATGCAAGATAGTTTACCAAGCATATGTGTCAAGACGTTAGAGGAGTAATAGAGGCAGGTTTGATTAGAACACCTACTAACAAGGAAAAAATATATTGTACGTCTCCTGAGAAGCAAGTGGTACGTACAAGTTGTATAAGGTCTCATGAATCTTTTGAAACAGCGGCAATTAGTTTTACACCCCTGTCGAACGCATGGTACCTATAGCACAAAAAATGACACAAAAATGCAGCATGTGTTAGTCAAATGTTTAGGAGAATCCCCAAGGTTGAGTAAATTTGTAATAACGGAGTAATTACTCATTGGCATCCACCCGAACGCAGCCATACGGCTACAAACGAGAGCTATACATCTTTCTCGGAAACTTCATAGTTAAAGAAAAATTCGTCCTGAACGTTCTTTCGTTCTTTAACTGCGAAGCTTTTGAGAAAGCTGTATAGCTTTCGTTTGTAGCCGTATGGCTGCGTTCGGGAGGGTGCCAATGAGCAATTACTCCCTTATTACAAATGGAGCATACTCTGGCTCTGCCGACGCTCGTTCGGCAGCAGAGTTCCTAATTAGTGTTGACGAGCTCGAATTAAAAAATATTTTGTTTTTGCATGAGGCCACTTGATGTCGGCGGTGCTGTAAGTTGACGTCATGCAGCAAGGTGTATTTATTGTGCTTCTGTGTCGGTACAGTTGGAAGTAAGCGGTCGTGTTGTCCAAGTCTTTTTCTGTACGTGTCTTTTGCGCTTGTGCTTGATGGCAATGCACCAACTCGCCCAAAGGTCTGTGCTACTGAGTGGACAAAGGGCCTGCAAAAACCTTCGCCAGTGGACACAACGGCCTCGATTAAAAGCGCAGGAAAATCGAAGGATTGGAACCAGCTGCATCCCTGCAAAATGTCTTCAATTACGGCATCGTGCACCGTTTACATAGTGCTGTTTAGTCGCTATTTCCGTATGGACCCTGTGTCCTGTGACTTTGCACGGCATCCCTAAAATCCGCGTTCAATAGATGGCGCCACAGCGCTTTCCAAATGGCGGCGCTCAAATTTCGTTCGAGTTGTGGTCAATACTGCGACTTTCTAACGAAAGCAGGAGTAGATCCCGACGTAGCAGGTCTACCGAAAACGTGAATAGTTACGAGGAAGCGAACGTACAATGGGTTGCGATGGCCTGTTTTCTTTAATTCAACAGCGCAGTGTCCTGTGAATTTACTACTGTACGCGGAAAATTTAGTAACTTATTGCAGACATCCAAAGCGGCATTCAACCGTACATTGTTGCCCGCCACGGTGGCTCAGTGGTTAGGGCGCTCGACTACTTATCCGGAGTTCCCGTGTTCGACCCCGACCGCGGCGGCTGCGTTATTATGGAGAAAAAACGCTAAGGCGCACGTGTGCTGTGCGATGTCAGCGCACATTAAAGATCCCCTGGTGGTCGAAATTATCCCGGAGCCCTCCACTACGGCACGTCTTTCTTCCTTTCTTCTTTCACTCCCTCCTTTATCTCTTCCCTTAAGGCGCGGTTCAGGTGTCCAACAATATATGAGACAAATACTGCGCCATTTCATTTCCCCCAACACCAATTAATAATAACCGTACATTGTTTGCGCTGCCACTGACTCAAAATGGGCGCCAGAAATTTTGCCGTTCTTTGATGAAGCACTCCTATAGACTATTCACCAATGGGGTGGTGATGCCCATCACCTTTGGTCTGCCTTCGCTGGAGACGAGTGGTGGGGTTCGGAGGCTGCGCGTTTTTCTTGCTTTCGAGGCCAAAGCATGCCCGATACAAGGAGCCGCACGGACTCCTTACGAAGCAAAATTAATTTCACTAGTAATTATATACTTTTACCTGAAATTACAGTTCCAAAGTAATTCGTAACATTACAAAATTATTAAACCGATAAAAGTAATGAATTACATTACAAATTACCGAGAGAAGTAATTTAATTACTGTAATCTTGTGGAGAGTAAGCAGCAAGCAACGGAGTGGAGAAGTAGACATCTGGGTGTAGATTCGATTGAACTAGGAAGAAAATATCGAAAGTCCCCCACGCAAGACGAAAGGAAAGAAAAACACGACCATAATGAAGCATAGAGCACTATGCAGACACAACAGACGTGAAGCAGTGTAGAGGGAAGTGGAAAGTACTCGTTCAAGCAATCGTAGTGCGTCTGTGGGAAGGCGAAATGGACTGGGAAATGGTGAGGACTGGTGGTAGTGGTGGTGTGTTTGAGGACCGTGAAATGGTGTAATAGTTTCGGGTCTGACTCTGTACAGAGGGTGTACAGAGAAGCTGTACAGCCGCTTTGTACAGAGATATTGGTGTTTTAAGGCACGGAAAACACCCAGCAAAATATTTCCTTCCTTTTCAGCGCCATTTCCTTTCCTAAGAAATAAAAATTAAAAGTGGGTGTGGTTCAACTCAGCTGAGCCAAGCGCTGTTAAGCATGGTTTGTGGTTAGACACGGTTTAGCTTTGGTTCACCTCTATTGTATGAAGACTTCAACGAGAGCGAACTTTTTTCCAGCGAGAGCAAATCGCGTGGTGCATCACGTGCCACAAGTGCAAGAGCGAGCGCTCTGCAGAGCGGCGGTCGGCGCAGCGGCGGACATGGCTGCCAAGCGCAAGAGCGAATCACGTGACACATCACATGCCACAACTGGCGAAGAGGAGCGGCCGAGCAGCAGCCAGCGCAGCTGCGGACGTGTCTGCCAAGCGAACAGCTGCGGCGACGGAGGTGAACATGAAGGTCGTAGCACAGCAAAAAAGCGGACACGTCACTATGGAGGAAAGCTCAAACGATAGCTGCCCGTGTGGACGCTATGATGGTGAGGGAGGGCCACCCTGCGGTGGCACCCTACGCATCTTAAAGCATCGAGGACTGCATGCAAGACCAGACGAGCATGCGCATGTTCTCGATTTGTTGACGGCTGTGGCAACGAGTGGACGCCCATAGGCGAAAAGTACGGACGGCTTTTTTTCTATTTTTACAGAGGGAGTTGTTAAATTTCAGTTTCCCGTTTATTTCGGGGTCGTTGGCGTTGTAACACCTGAGGTCATGGCGTCATGGCGTCATGAAAATACGCCACGCTAATTGTCCAGAATGCCAATAACTGATTGGTCAGAACAAAATACCGACATTCGTGACGACACGTGTTTCGCTGCTGCACCTCTCTCGCTCCGTGCCCTGAGTGACAGAGCGGCACGCATACCCCAGCTAACCCCCTCCCCACCGAAGGCACCTCCTCCACACCCTCATTAGTAATGCAAAAGGCACCCGTTTCCAAAGTTAAGGGGGATTCACACTAATGCAAATAAATCGGCCGCACGATGTCTGCCACTCGCCAGTATCAATCTGTCTTTACCCAGGATGCCAATTGTTTTTAGAGCGGAAAACTCTACTGCTCCCATGCCGAACCTGGAGGTCATCTGGCATGTGCAAAATCCCGCGTGGCAGCTGCTTTGAGCTTCATCTTCATTCCCTCCTCTTCACAGAGCGTGAGTAATTGCGCTGAAAAAAAGCCGTCAAAATTGCCTGTTGTCCTTTAGTGTCTTGATTCCCACAAACGCGGCAAAAAGGCGATCCATCTTTGTTAACAATGTATACTTGTATAGATTGCAGTAAGGCAACATGCGAAACCAATGAAACGCTCTTTCCAGATTCCCTGCTACCTGGCCGCGATTGTCTGTAGCCGGGCTGCTAAAACTTAGGAGTTTCATCAGTTCTCAGAAGTGTGTACAAATGAAAAAGAAGAAGTCAGTACGTTTAGATCGTAGAAAGCAATAAAAACTGCAGCTAACATCGCGGAAACAAGGCCGCGTGCACAAACAGTGAGGCCGGGGAAACTTTCCTGGGTTTAGATTGTAAATGGCGCGTTCAACTTCGTTTCCGGAAATTCCGAAAACCTCGCTTCCGCAAAGACATAACACCCGCTAAAGGTGTCCAACTTCATATCCCGAAACGCCACCATCGCCTGATAGTGCTCAAGAAAAGAATGTGTCATTTATGTGTGTCACGAGGTTACCGTTCCGCGAGATTTTTCGAGACCGAGGACCCGTTTTGTGCGAATCTCCCCGGCGAAGAAAATTTCGGCACTGGAAAGGACAAGAGCTCGCTTTTGTCGGTTCTTTCAGCATTTTTTTTCTTGCGTCATCTTAGTAGCACGGAAGAGTGCAGTTTTAATGTTGAGTTATTCAACTCTGCTTCGTTCCGCAACGACGAATGTCATTAGCTCTTTCAATTGCATTCTTGTTGCACTGCTGATTCTGCCGATAGGCTCCTGCTCTGTTTCCTTAAGCTCTTTCATAGTTAGCTCCTACAATTCCCACACAAAACGATATTTCGGAATCAGATTCAGCGACAAGTACGCACAAGTCGAGCGCGACTGGCTCATAAACCGCCATACACTTTATTCGCTCGCGGAAAAAACGGAACACAACACCCGACAAAATTTCTATTTTTAGATCCTCGCAAGGTCAAAATGGCATTTAAAGGCTATCGGGACAAACTAACACACATTAGTGCTCTTACTCAAAATTTTATACCAGTGCGCGCAAGCTAATGGCTCCCGACGTATACGCGAAGACGACGACACCTTCTACGATCGAGATTTCTACAGTTCTATAAAAACAGGCTCAGTGAAGGGCATTTATAGCCACATCATCAATGAACAAAACGTGGTAACGGAGAATTGTCACGCGCACACAAACAGAAAACTCGAATCACGAACACAAATCTCAAAACAGTCTGCACTGCTTAGAAGGATTCATCGGGTCAGCGCGAGTGCAGTTAAAAGCCTTGGCGAACTGTGGCATGTGCTGCAGCGCGGGAGTGCAGATCGACTCGTGGTTTGTATTTTCAGAGCCGCCATAGCAATTGACGTAACACAGCGCGATGAAAAACAGCTGCAGTCCGCTGTACTTCTCCAAACCGAATAGGCTGCTGCTGTCCAAAGCTCTCTCTTGGGCATTGTAGGCATCCACAAGAGCGCCATAGCCAATTACTTCTTTGGCGTAATACAATAGTTCACCGGCGCTGCCGGACGTGCCTGCTTTCAAGCAGTCCATCAGGGGCTCAACAAACGAAGCATTGGTTGCGTAGTACGCGGAAAGGAACAAGGTCGCCAGTGATAAGGCGACCTCAGCTCCTAAGCCGCCGTAGTTTAAAGACGAAGGGAGCTGCGGATCAAATAGAGGGAAGGATAGAGCGTAAGGCATCAGCTCGAAGTCTCGCTTGTCGTAGGACACGATGGATACCTCCAAATCTTGCATAAGGTCTAACATATGTCCTAATTCTGCGTCCTTTCTGACGTGCACCGACTGTTGCCAGTTCCGCACGAAAGAATTATTCAAGTCAGGCACATGGTCTGCAGCCAGGATTTCCTCCTCTCCGATGTGCTCGATGTTACGGAAGACGATTTCCGAAGAGCTCCAGTTGCTGACCACGTTGATGCCTTCGTCAAAGTACGTCCAGTTGGAAAGACGCCGGAAAAAAGCGGTCCGCACGGACTGAGCCACACTTTTTGCGAGATTAAGTGCTTCGCCTTGAAGGGCCTCAGCATAGTATTTGTCGAACAGCGTGTGCCCGGAGATTAACATTGCTCTCGTGACGCAGAAAATCCTGTATTGGGCCTGCGTCGTTTGGTAGTCACGGTTGTAATAGTTGAAAATTAAGTCTCTATTCGCGAAAAGGGCCGCCACTTGAACGGTGCACCAAGAGATCAATGTATGGAATGAGTCCGTGCCGTACCGCCGCCAGAGATACAACACTCGCTCCAGATAACGGGGCGATGTGGTCGTCAGCGTGAGACTACTGTTCATCCTGATGTCAAGTTTTAAAAGCGTCGCTGTCCAGTTAACTTCCGTGAGGCCAAGCTGAGTCAAGTTTAGAAGAACGTCAGCGTTATTCTCGTCAGCTGCTTCGTAACGAGCTTTAGAGAGGTAGCTCAGGGCTGTTTCGACCGACGCGTATATGTCCTGGTACGTCACCGTATCCTCGCCTTCGGCGTGAAAGCGTTCCTTCAGGAACTCAAATAACGCCTCATCCGTGCCGGTCGCGAAGTCCCTATACCTCTTGACCACGAAGTAAAGGAACTTGCCAGAAACTAGGTTGATCCCGCCGCCATCGGGCGCGACGTCGAAGTCCAGGAGCACGTCCCAGCCCAGCTTCAAAGAGCTGCAGAGGAGCGTGTACAGAACGTCTGCGCCCTTGGAAGGCTTCGGCCACACGATGCCTGCCTCAACCAGCGCGTTCTTGACGGCTGACAGCTCGTCTCTCTCCCCTTCGAGCACATCGACGCAGCTCCTGTACATGATGGCGGCCCGCTGCTCCATGTCTTGCCCCGATGCAGGCACGTCTGCACTCTTCAGCGACGCGGTCACCTTGTCCAACAGGGAAATGAACTGGTCGTTCCAAACGGTATGTCGGTTCTTCTGGCGCCAGCCGTCGCAGACGAAGTGCGTGAAGCTCTGGCACGGGTCCACCGATTCGTTGATGGAGGCGAGAAGTCTGGTCGAGTAGGCGAGGCAGGCATGCGTCTTGCAGGTGTTCCCCCAGTGCGCTGGAGAGCGCCATACAAGTGAGGCGATCGCCAAGGCCACAAGCGTCACCAATACAGTGACTCCAAGCACGGCCAGAGTAAGCCCGAGCCGCGATTTCAGCTTCTGGGGGTCCTGGAAAGTAACATTATTGCCGTAAGAAAAACGATGTGCACAATCAGTTGGTCTTACCTACGATCTCTATAAACCCCCAAAATAACCGCTTTTCTAGTGATGAATCATCGATACTGACAAAGTGTGCACTTTTGGGGTGTCTTTGTGCGCAAGGGCAGGCGCCTTCTTTCCCACAGCTCCTATCATAGCCGCTGCTGTACGAGTACAAAAATACAAAATCTCGGCTGCTGACCCGAAAGACGCGGGTTCGATCTCGGCCGCGGCGGATGAATTTCAATGGAGGCGAATTTCGATGGCGAAATTCTGGAGGCCCGTGTACTGTGCGACCTCAGTGCGCGTTAACGAACCCCAGGTGGTGGAAATTTCCGGAGCCTGCCAATACGACGTCCCTCAAGCCTGAGTCGCTTTGGGAAGTTAAATGCCACAAACGACAAAAATACAAAATACTTTTATTTCAACATTACGTAATGTTAGGAGGTGCGCCCAAAAATCCTTAGATTGGCTTGACAAAGCAGCGCACCTTCTTCCTACAGGAAACAGCGGCAACAACAGAGTACATATAACAACAAAAAAAGTGATCAAGCTTACTTATACAAATCTGAGCCAAGAATTTGCTTTGAAGAACAAAATCAGGAGCATTGAAATGACAAGAATGATACACAATACAACACTACATAAACATGCCTTTTCATAGCAGAAACATACAACAGATCTAAGGAGGTACTCAACAAATCAAGTCCGATGCCAGGTTTTAAGATAGACAGCAAACCTTTATCAAGAAAATGGAAAGGGTTCGCTGAAGGAATTAAGAAAGTTAGGGATTTGAAAGCGAAACATTTGACGACCGTAATTGGTCCTTCACAAATCCGCTGTAGCCTAACACTCCGAGATGAACAGACCTACAAACTGTATTAACTGTGTGCCGAATGAATCGTTTTCTATACGTATACTAGAGATATCGAGACTAGGACATTACTTCACCTCTTGCAGTGTTCGTACACGCTGCTTTTTAGAACACGTCATAGAACCTAAATGAGTGACGTTATTTAGAGTTTCTTTCTTCGCACGACACGAGTCGAACCACTGACGAATCAAAATTATAATAACTGTCTAATCACTAGACGGAAAATCCTGTCGGAACAAAAGCGAATTGCTTTTTCGCCGCACAGATTTCAGGTAACATGTGAATTGCGTGTCACGGCGGATTGGCAAGCACCAAGGAAACCACGCGAAAGAAACAACAAAGGCACTTTTTTTTTAATCAGGATTAAATTTTGACAGTTAGCCGCGAACCTGGTTATCGTGACTGGATGATGATACATAAGCCTTCTATGTTGCCTGCAGTTTGAGGCTCTTCGTGAGCTTGGCTACGACGACTTTTACCTTCGCATTCTTGTTGATTGTGAAGAAATCCTGGATGCGTTACTTTCTTCCTCATGTTGGCCTCATCAATAGAGCATGTGCTTTCTTCTCGCCCAGTGCCAAGCTGGGTCTAAACCAATCATAATCTTGTAGCGTGTGCTAGGATATCAAAAAGGACGGCCCATGCCTAAAAAAGCTCATTAAACAGATGTTGTGTTTCTATTTGCCACAGCACTGTGTCACCATCAGGGCCTGATCACTGCTCGCAAAGGATTTTCTAAATAAAAACACTCTTTGCTGATACAGCAGCATCCTGTCCTTTCGGCTGATGGCAGTTACTTTTTGGTGTTACTATACATTGACTAATTCCGAGCTCACAAAAGCAGCAGAGCTAAATGAGACAAAGCCACTCGAAAGGAACATCATAAGTTCATAAGTCATGACACAGACATGCGCTGAAAGCAGTACTGAACCGCACTCGTTTTACCATTTTGTAAGCCTACCTATATTACTCGTTGATTTCTTTTAGCCCATGCTGTTCTGATCTGCAAATAATAAGTCAACTACTTGCTCAAGAGCCAATACATGCGGCCTTAAGAACACTCTACAGTGCTAGTTCCCCCTCTCAGGATGCGTGACTTCGTTCCTTCAACGTCATCGACCTATACGCGTAAGCTTTCTTCTGAGCATGCAGTCAAAAACTGCAACTTTTCTGTTACGCTAGGCGCGTGTGCCAGGTTCCAATGGCGCGTACCGGAGGCGATTTCGTCCTATCTTCGCCAGGGGGCGGATTGCCGCGGAAGCCGGGCGGCTGCACGAGGGGCGGCTGTTCGACATTCCCCGGGCTGCTGGACAGCGGCGAATCAATGCTGAGCGCTCCCGAGTAAACACCGTCGGACACGGACGATGCTGGCGATGACAGGCAGGAGCCGACGGCAGCAGTGTCAGCGGAGGTCATTCCGTTCACACCATGGCCACGTCCCACCGGCAACGCCGCAGCTGAGGGACTGGCTGGACCGACACTCTCTGGACAGGTACCTCCAGCAGGGTCCGCTTTGCCAGATGGTCGGAGGCGGTGGCCTTTGGCACCTGCCGATGAGAGCACGACACGGCGGTTGTGGAGGTCTGGTTATAAGGGGTGGGGCGGCGGGGGTTGTCAAGCC
Source organism: Amblyomma americanum (assembly GCF_052857255.1). NCBI lineage: Eukaryota > Metazoa > Arthropoda > Arachnida > Ixodida > Ixodidae > Amblyomma > Amblyomma americanum. The sequence goes on along the minus strand of NC_135506.1, from coordinate 34,949,923 downwards.
CAAAAGTTCTACTGCATGCTTGGCCATGACACATCAACATCTCTAAGGTATGTCCTTTAAAAAAGGCACAACCACATCCACATGTGGCTAAAAGCTCAGTAAAGTAGGTACTTTGAGAAATTCAGGACGCGAATCACAGCGAGAATAAAATATGTAGAAAACCAGACTCTAGGGAGCAAAAGGAACCAAACTGGCAGCTGCAGCATCACATAAACTTAAGTGCTAGTCTTGTAGTGACTAAACTCCCTACTCCTCTCCCAGAGGCCTGCGTGCAGTGCCGGAGAGGGTAGGTAGGGGTCCGGTTCAAACATTAAAATTTATTCTGAATCTCAATCTGAAGCAGAACGAAAATGGCACCGAATGGAGTTATCTGACAGCTGGAACGGCCTACCGTGCATACGTCTTTGATGGAATGCTGGTTGTATGCGCCTGGGTGCACTGTCGCTGCCCGCAGGGCTCCGCGAGGGGCTTCCAGGTATGTCCGACAAACGGGTGCCGCCTTGGTCTCGACCGCCGGGACCGCGTCTTTGGCGGCGGCGCTCTGCTGAGGAGGATCCAGGCCTCCGAGCTTCATCGCGACTTCCCGGCTTGTCAGGCGGCATTCCAGCTCACTGACTGATTGCTACGGCGTTTTCGAAGAAGGGCAACGCGGCGGAACGGCTACCGAGAGGCATTCAGTCTTCTTCTCGTCTCGTGCCCGGCGCGCACAGCGACCGTGCTCGCCGGTCAGACGATGGCGATAGCGATGGGGTAAGGGGGGGGGGGGGGGGGGGGCTCTTTCGAACCGTCAACCAGCAAAGAATCAGCAACGAAGTTGTTGTTGCCTCTAAACTGATGGCACATACCCATATATTCTGCAACCTTGGAGTAGCAAAGACTGGCGCTCGCGCAGACGAAGTCTCTTTCACGTGTATGCGTTGCCGGGTTCCCTTTCTAAATTTCTACCTTCACAGATCTGGCCTGGCGGCTTCCCCATTGTGCCCTTTTTGTGCCGAACCTGTTCTCCCGCCGCTTCTCTCATTTGAGGAAGCGTCTTTCGCAAATTCCATTTCATCAACTGGGTTTGCCTTTGTCCTCCGCGGTTGTTCTTTCCAATGGCCCTTCTTTGCTTGGACGAAGCGACAGGAGTGTGCGCTCTGCTGTGCGAAATTTCCTTCAAGATACGGGGTGACTCCCATTCTATTTTCGTTTTCCCGCTCTCAGTCAGTACGACATTGAAACATTACAGGCATTGTATACTATTATGCACACTAAGTCATTGTCCCGTCTTCGATCTCCTAGTAACAGGACCCCTGTCCTTGTGTCTTCCAATCAATCAGCATACATACCATTACCATTGCTCGAGGCTGGTTTGGTTGGAGGCTCGGATTGTAAGCTCTCGAGCTCTCCTATCCGCCTCGGCATTCCCCGCGACGCCTGTGTGTCCCGTTACCCACATTATTATGTGTTGCAATTGTTTTTCCTTCGGCGGTAATTTGACTGTCTGTACTGTCTTTAGGATGCGGAGCGCTGTTCCCCCTATTTTGGCACTCTTGTGGTTTCTGCATGCTGTTTGCGAGTCTGTTAAAATTATTAGGGACGTTTGAGCACGGTAGCCCTCTGCCGCCGCTAGGGCTATGGCAGCCTCTTCGGCCTCCTCAATAATGCCATCCCTCCTAGTTGCGCTGGCCATTTCTTTGAGCTCATGATTAATTGCCGTTGCAAGCGCTCTATTTCTGTTGTGTTGTCTTGTCCTACCGTATGCAGCCGCATCCGTGTACGTAATGTTTTCTTTGTTGGCTAGGTTCTGTTGCACACACTCTATCCTAGCCTCCTGTCGCTACCCTAAATTGTTTCCCGCAGTTCATCTGGTATCCATCAGGAAGGAGGACAGCGATCAATCGGGTCCATGTAGTTGTATATGCTTGGCAGCAGAGCACGGGACAGCACTCGCGCATTTCTGCAGTGGAGTAAACCAGCAGCAGCACGGATTAGATCACAATTTTATTAAAGAGAGTAATCGGAGTGAAGAATAATGTACGTCAGCCGTAATCAAGGTAGAAAAAAATACGTAATTTCAAACGATAAGCGCAACACGTTTGTCTGGGTCGGCCCAGGTCTTGCCAGAAAGGTATGTGCCCCGAAAAGGCGTTCAGATGGCTAAGAGCGGCTAGAAGGAAGCGAAGAAAAGAAATTAGTGATATTCATACACGGTAAGTAAAACAGTAACATATAAAATGAACAAGAGGCCCAATATTTCACACTAAGCCCTGTCATATTACCGCACCGAAACGAAACATCGCTTTCTATAGCTTTTTTTTCTGGCAAACGACATATTACGTCTCTCATTTTGATATAGACCATTTTATGGCTCTCTGAATAATAGCATATCTTTTTACTGAGGAAAGCGTAAAAGAATCGTTAACACATTACTGTCCTACAAGCACAGCCCAGTTTCGAATATTGCTGCGCACTTCGATTGATTTTTGAAAATGTCTATCCACTCGCTAATACACTTGTGCAAAATTATCAAGTTCAGAATAAGGCAACTATAACTTTGCGGATCCCAGTTAGCGACCTCTAAAGTTGGCTCAAATGTTGAGTCCTAGTTAGCCGTCCGTTGTTCCACATTTGCGCGTCGGTATCATATATTTAAAGAAATATTGCAAATTTTTAAGTTGTTTAAAGCGTCGGCGTTAGAATGCTCATTGCCGCAAAGTGTCTGGCGTTGGAATTGTCGCTGGCTTGTGAGGGCTCGGGGGAGCAGATAGAGAGGGAAAAGGAAAAAAAAGGAATCAGAATGGAGAGGTAGGGAGAGAGTAGAAAGGGAGTCTAGTAGATCATATGATCATGGATGGACTGGATCACGCCACCTGCTGGCAGTGTCTGAAGCCACCAGAAAGCAGCGGCTGCTCGGTTCGAGGAGAACACGCACGCTAACACACTCTGCCGCATGATATTTTAACGAGTTTATGGTCCCAAAGTGGCTCAGGCTATGAGAAACGCAGTACTGGAGGCCTGTGGATAATTTCGACCACCCGTGCCTCTTTAGCGTGCACTGACATCGCACAGTAGAGACCTCTAGTATTTCGCCTCGATCGAAATGCGACCTCCCAGCCCTGGATCGAACATGCCTCATTTGGGTCAGCACGAGAGCATATTTTAAGCACTCAGCCACCACGGCGGCACCTTTGCCGCATGAATCGCATTGATAGTGAGTCAGTTTTTTTGTATGCATACCGCCAACGTAGGACTAGGATGACATTTATAATGTTTAGTCTTCCATGTAGGAGTCAGTATTGCAGTTTAATAAAATTAACACTACCACTGATCACGCGGGATTCAGCGAAAGCTGTCCAGGCATTTTCATTTCACTATTACTGAGGTAAAGAATCCGAGTGCGACATGCACACGTGTATCGCTTCCTCACATGCACGTCCCTCGACTAGCACTCCTCTCCAATCTGCCGTTTAGTCCTCAGGGGAGTCTGTGCCCGGGCGGCGCTTTTGTTAACCGGCAGTCACACTCCCCTTGCTCCTTAAAGGTCACCCACACTCCGGATGGTTCCCGTGCATCCGTCCTCCAGTTGCGCACCCCTCGCTCTCGCCACACCTTGCGCCATCGACGGTGGGAATTAATTATCCTCCGGTTACGCATTCCTCCGCTTTCGCTATACCTTCCTCCTTCCGTTGTGACCTCCCCCAAGGAAGTTTTAATGGTAACCACCCGTTCCTAACGCATTCCCCCACCCTCGACAAACCCTTATCCTTTAACTGTGACTTCCCTTCAGGTGGTTCCGGTGGTAACCACCCTGTCCCTAACGCCTTCCCCCGCCCTCGTTTTACCTTTATCCTTCCACAGTGACCTCCCTTCAGGTGGTTCCCACACGTCCCTAACGCGTTCTCCCGCCCTCTTCATACTCTTCTCCTTCCAATGTGACATCCCTCCGGGTGGTTCCTGTGGTAACTATCCGTTCCTAAAGCGTTCTCCCGCCCTCGTCATACCTTTATCTTTCAAATGTGACCGCCCCAGATGCTTCCTGTGGTAACCACCCTCAGGTTACGTCTTTTATTACCCTTCCCCGGTAACCACCCTCCTCCTTTCACGGTAAACAGCCTCTGCATTGCTGCGGTGGTAACCGCTCCTAGTTACGCATTCCTTCGCTTTCGTAGTAATCTTTCCCTTCCACAGAAACCATCCTCTAGAAGGTTCGGGGGTAAGTATACCCTCCAGTTAAACGTTCCTCTACTCTCGTCATATACTACGTGCTTGGTAACCAACCCTTCAGTAGTTCCTGCGGTAACCACCCGGCGGTTACACATCTATCTGCTCTAGCCCCCCTTCCTTCAGTAGTAACCCCCCCTTCAGAAGGTTCCGGGGGTAACCACCTTCCAGTGACTCAATCCGTTACTCCTGACACCCTCTTTCTTCCTCGGTAACCACCATCGGGATGGTTCCGATGGCAACCATATTCAGTTACGCACTGCCCCACTCTCGCCACACCCTCTTGTTCCTCTGTAACCACCCTTTATGTAATCCTGTGGCAACCACAACGGTCAAGGATTTCACCGCTCTTATCCTATCCTCCTCCTTCCACAGTAACACCTTTCCAGAAGGTTCCGGTGAAATCCAGCCGCTGGTTACGCATTCCCCGCTCTCATCATGCCCTACTCAGCCTACCGTAACAACAGATGTGATTCCCGAGCACCGTTGAAGCCAGTTGCCAGGCTCCGCGTGGAGGGCACATTTTAAATCCTTGCCAGGAGGAGAGTAGGAACGAAGAATCTCAATATTCACATTGTCTACAAGGGTTCATATAACAAGCGCCGAAAGACGCATCCTAATAATAGAGAGAGCTAGAAATGATTTCGCATATCGACCACACGGGTCTGCCTACCACGACTCCACCCTTCCGGTTGTTCTGATTGGAGGGAGAATAAAAAGGAAACTGGACGGGCCTGCAGACTAGCTCGAGCAGAGCTACGTAGCTCAGCTCGAGCATCTTTGCAGGGAAAGCAGTTACTGTTGTCAGTGTCCAACGCGTAGCGACCAGCGGATTCTTGAGATTAAATCTCCAAATGGCACCAAACGTAACTCAAAGAAGTGCCATACTAATCTGGCGCTCTCAGGTCTGACTAGCCATTCGGGAAATGGTGGAAAAGCACTCTGTAACACTGACGCCTACGATGACCGCAGGTACGGTGCCGATGCCTCGGATCGAGTTCGCAGCCACGTCGCTTTGCAAGGGCGCGTCGCCGAGCTGAGTTCAGTGAGCGAGGCCGAGGCGACCGGCATGATTCGAGCTGCTGCCGCGGGCCTTCGTGGCTTGCACGATTTCATGCGGCTGACCGGCGTGGTCCAGGAGCGCGTGGTCTGCTTGCCTCGCGAGGACAGCCGCCCGCAGCTGGACTCGTTGGGAGAGTGCGGCTGGAGCCTCGTCAGGCGATGCCTATTCCTGGATGAAAAGCCGACTCCGCGCAAAGGCGACGCGGAGCGTGTCAGCGCGATGGATGTCCAATAAAGGCGGGTGGATTCGACGGAGGTTGCCTGCACACTCTTCTGCGGTTGTTTGTACGGAGGTGTTAAAAAATTATCGGACTCGCTAGTCCCTGAAAGTCTCTTCAAAAGCGATTAGTTGAAACTTGTATATTCTTTGTGAAGATATCAGCACGACCTCGCTATGGCCGGTGAATTCAGTGACGCATAGTTGTACCTGTACTTTCGGGGTTTCTAAGGGTGCGAGGAAGCGGTTTAGAAGCATCCAAATGCCGACATTGCCTAGTGAGCGCCGTACGCTTCATTGCCTTGCCAACGCAGGAATTCAGAGAGATGAAGCGGAGGTTAGCAGCGGCGAGTGAATGGCCGGGTTTAGGAATGTGATAAGTGAGGAAGTCCAGAATGAGAGTGGAGAGCCTTCTTCCCAAGCGGTGTTATGAGGGTTATTATACAGGTGCTCTTTGCCACTGACACGAAGGTTGCGGGGAATAGATTCAGTGATAGGAGCCTCATCGGTAGCAGGTCGAATTGCGGCAACGAGAAGCGGAGCCCCAATTTCGCAGAGTATGAAAGGGACGTCGAATTTACTGTCTTTATTGCCTGCGCATATAGGTTAAAGAGTAGAGGAGGGCAGAGGAGGAGGAAAAAAACTTTTTTTGGGCCAGCACAAGGGCCCCGTGCAAAAGAGCGCTTGCTCCGCTAACATCCGCTGAAGATCTGCCGAGCCCGAGTGAAGTCAAGCACTCGAGGAAGGAGCGGAAAGGCAAGAAGAATAAGGACAGTAAAAAGCAGTGTTAGATGAGTACGTAATGTGTTCTTTGTCTGCCTTGGTCTTCAGACAGTCGGGACACTGAGCTGTGTCCCGACATCCAAAGTTTTAGAGCATTAGTGTGGTGCAGAGAGCGTAAGTTTGAACTTTGCGAAGTACATGTGCTTGATCCGTGTTCAGTGATGGGCTAGCTTGAGGTAAGATTGTGCGATTTTTACTGGTGTTCTGGACGCGTTCGGCTATTTACTCTGCGTGTTGCGGCGTCTTTCAATGACATTGAAGTTGGCCAGGGCTCGAATGTGCCCGGATGTTGATTTGGAAGGCCCGTTGATGAACGAACTTATTTCCCCTCATCCCAGCATGAGTAGATATCCGACGTAAGGTGATTTTATTGTTCGGATTGCTGCTATAAAATTCCACAAAAATGTCATGCTTGAAGGCAGAGATCCGTAAGGGTTGCATGAAACTCGTCGGAGGACCGCCAACGTGAGGTAAAAAGACTCATTTACCAAGCATTTCATCCCAATCATAAAAAAGTGTTTTTTTCTTGCTTTCGAAAGCGTGTCTTTTTTATGAATTTGTACGAGCAGCACGAAATATGCATAATTTTGAATTCCCTATGTCGCATGATTTTCATTTCATTTCTGAAGATTGAAGACCGATAAAGAGGGCTGTGCTGAAGGAAAGAAGAGAGAGAAACTAAGCTGGCCCCACGAGCCCGATTCGATCGTAAGCACGTGCGAAGTGTGTAGCTTTGTCGCCGACTCGCAGCGCCAGCAGAACACTTTGTTGTTTTGTGACCTACAAAAGCAACCGCTCAAGTGAGGAGTCACGGAAGGCTTTTATGTGAGCTACGATGTGGCGCAGACCCCTATGCTACCACGAATGACAAGCGGTCACCTGGCGTGTCAACTACAACAGCGGCCGGAGCCGACAGCCGCACCTTGAGCTTTCAGACGGCAGCAAGGGGAATGCGTGGACAGAAAAGTGAGTCCTAATATTTATCACATTGGTAATGCCAGCAGAATGAAACATGCCTAAGCGTTTTGCGTGGCCGTAGACAGCGCTCGTGTTATCCTCGCAAGGCTCCATTGTCAGACCCGTAGAAAAAGTCAGTAGTGTTAGTGCGGCGTATAGAATAGACACGTCGCACAAGACGGCTCTTAAGTGATGAGGTGTGCGTTCTGTGCACATCATCAGGTGACCCACCTGATATCCGTGGAAATAAAAATTAAAATTGGTTTTGGGGGAAACGAAATTTCGCAGAGCGTCTGACACCTCGGCGGACACCTGAACCGTGCCGTAAAGGGAGGGATAAAGGAGGGAGAGAAAGAAGAAAGGAAAGAAGACGTGCCGTAGTGGAGGGCTCCGGAATAATTTCGACCACCTGGGGATCTTTATTTTTTTTCTTTATTGCCTGGCTTTGACCCATAACATTTACACAAAAAACACTCAACAAAAAACACACAAAACGCTATGTACAGTACTCACGGATTGAAATAGGACATTCGGAGCGTGTGGCCGTCGCTTCATGGAGCGCCGCCCGTAGACGCTCATGGAACCAATGTGGTGCATTGTGGTATGGCGCGAGAGGGAGAACATCTACAAAGCAGAATTGTTCCTTCCAGTAGCCAATGAGCCGGCCTGTGGTTTACCACATGCCTGCGTGGCACTGCAAGGCTAGAGCTCCGAATGTCCTATTTCAATCCGTGAGTACTGTACATACGACACTGTCGTGGTCAGCCATCATGAGTCTGGCTTCGTCATACTAAAATTCACGAAGCATACAGAGCGGCTCTAGCCTCGAGAGCCACTCGGGAGGCTCCGCAGCTGCTTTCTGGATGGCCAGAAAGCAGTCCATTCTTTCCCGAAAATAAATTCGGGCAGGTCGTGCGTCTTTGTCACAATAATAGCCTGCCATTCTGGAGCGCCATATACTGTGGAGGCCCAAGAGCATTATGAGATCAAATGGTACCCCATCCTCATAGTCTGTGCTTAAATAACGAATTCCCTGCGCGTCAAGTGGTAGCTCTTTCTTTATTGTCCTTTGTAACACATCCCAAAAATAAACCCCTTCCCAGCAATGCAAAAAAACATGGTCTACTGTTTCGGGCTGTTTACAAATTAAGCAGTTCGATCCCCACGGTAAAAAGAAATCCTTTCCTTCCAAAAACTTTTTAACTGGGAGTGTCCCGGTGTGTAATTTAAAAAAGAAGGTCTTTACTCCTGGTGGCACCTGCATTTTCTTTACCCTTTTTAAAACATCAGCTCCAGGACCTCCACTGTACAAGGCCCTGTACATAGGCTCTGGGAAAACAATATCACAAAGATCATGGTACAACTTCTTTCTTTTAGTTTTAAACTGCACTGTCAGATATTCGGTATTAAAAGTATTCTCGCATTTAACACGAGCCCCGCCGCGGTGGCTCAGTGGTTAGGGCGCTCGACTGCTGATCCGGAGTTCCCGGGTTCGAACCCGACCGCGGCGGCTGCGTTTTTATGGAGGAAAAATGCTAAGGCGCCCGTGTGCTGTGCGATGTCAGTGCACCTTAAAGACCCCCAGGTGGTCGAAATTATTCCGGTGCCCTCCACTACGGCACCTATTCTTCCTTTCTTCTTTCACTCCCTCCTTTATCCCTACCCTTATGGCGCGGTTCAGGTGTCCAAAGATATATGAGAAAGATACTGCGCCATTTCCTTTCTCCAAAAACCAATTATTATTATTATTATTATTAACACCAAATTTCTGAGGGGCCCGGGCGATGCCAGTGCAGGTTAAAGATCCCCAGGTGGTCGAAATTATTCCGGAGCCCCTCTTTCTTCCTTTGTCTTTTCTCTTACGGCAGGGTTCAGGTGTACTAAAAAGGATTTTAGACCCGGAGCGGTGCCTCAGTGGTTAAGGCGCTCGGCTACTGATCCGGAAGTACCCGAGTTCAAACCCAACCGCGGCGGCCGTGTTTTCCTATAGGAGGAGAAAAACAAAGGCGCTTGTGTGCTGTGCGATGTCAGTGCAGGATAAAGATTTTTTGATTTTTTTATTGGTTTTGGGGCGAAAGGAGATGTTGCAGTATCTGTTTCATATATCGTTGGACACCTGAACCGCGCCTTAATGGAAGGGATAAGGAGGGAGTGAAAAAAGAAAGGAAGAAAAAGGTGCCGTAGTGGAGGGCTCCGGAATAACTTCGACCACCTGGGGATCTTTAACGTGCACTGACATCACAGAGCACACGGGCGCCTTAGCGGTTTTCCTCCATAAAAACGCAGCCGCCGCGGTCGGGTTCGAACCCGGGTTTAAGATGCCCAGATGGTCGAAATTATTCTGCAACTCTCCACTATGGCACCTCTTCATTTCTTCCTTCATCCTATCCTTTATCCCTTCCCTTACAGCGCAAATCAGGTGTTTGCCGAGATGTGAAGACAGATACTGCGCCATTTCCTTTCCCCAAAAACCAATTTTCAAAAGGTATTTTAGCGCGAAAGCACTTCTAGTAATAATAATAATAATAATAATAATGATAATAATAATAATAATAATAATAATAATAATAATAATAATAATAATAATAATAATAATAATAATAATAATAATAATATAATAATTTGTTGTAAAGCAGGACAAAATGAAACCGATGGCATTCACCGCATGCAAGTAGAGAGAACATCAGCGCGAGACGCTCTGCAGAAACCAACGAGGGATTCGCTACGAACCCGCTGCAGTGGCTCAGTTGTTAAGACGCTTGTCTACTGAGCCTGAGTATCCGGGTTAGAACTCGACCACTGCGGCCGCGTTTCGATGGAGGCGAAGGGCAAAAGGCGCCCGATTGATGTGCGACGTCAGTGAAGGTTAAAGGCGTTTGGCAGGCAAGGCGCCTGGCAGTGCTTCTACGTGGTTTGCCGCTACACGTATTCGTTTCACAGTACGTAGGAGAGCGATTTCTCTAACGGGCAGGGCGTCGCGCCGAACTGGCGGTGGCGTTCCGTGGACTCCCTGGCAGTGCTGCAACAAGCTGTTGTGTTCCGCTCTTAAAGGCGAAGCTTAAGTGTCCTCCAATTTTCTTTCCTCAAATCAACAGGGTAAAAAGAAAGTTTTAAAAATTGCAGCAAGAGATAGGCACAGTCTTTCTCACTTGGTGGACACCAGAACCGCGCCGTCATGGAAGAGAAGAAGGAAAGAGTGAAAGAAATGAAGATGCCATAGTGGATAGCTTCGGAGTACTTTCGACCACCTGTGATCCTCAAGAAGACCTTCAGGTGGTCAAAATTATGCCAAAGTAGAAGACTGGGCGAGTTGGTATGTACTCAAACTGAAAAACAGCGCACACAATACCGGGACGAAGAAAAGAACACGAGTGTTGTCATGTCGTTTCTTTTCTTCGTCCCGGTATTGGGTGCGCTGTTTTTCAGTATGGGTCAAAATTATTCCGGAGACCTCCACTGGAGTACTTAATTTCTTGACTTTCTCCTCCATTCCTTAACTCACGGCGTGGTATAGGTGTCCACTAAGTGATTTACTGGTTAGGCTCCTTGGCCAGCACCGAGGAAGGCGACCTGTATGGTTTGTAGTATATCGCGTGGTAAAGCTTTAATCGCTTTCGCAGTACTGAACTTTATCGAAAAATATTTATTTCGTCGAAAAGAGCTAGTTGCAGGAGAAATGTCGCATGGCCCTTAGCCTATGGCTGTTGGCGACCTGGTCGGCCCACTCAGTCAGCCAGCCTTGCGTCCTGTCTGAGCTGGCCAGCACGGCCGCTCAACGCACTAGTAATCCTGCGGAGGCGGTTCTTTCTTGCAGTCTCACAGGATGTGATCATAAGTGGTTCGAATAACCAGAGTGCTTACACTGGGGATTATGGTGGCGAGAAAAACATATGCGTTAGCAGCGAAGGGTTTAGACACGACCGAGCGGTATTGAAAACGAGCCACATTGTTTCCTCAGTTCTAAAGATTTTCTGGGGTGGGGGCAAGGGAGTCGGATAAACGCTCCACTCCATCCTAAATAGTTCACATTGCCGTCAAATGAGGTCAAGACCTCCCTCAAAAAATGCGAAGGAGCGGTCGAGCCCACTAGCCGCTCAACGAAACCTCGGACTACATTTCGAGCGGCCTCGTTCCCCGGATTCTCAGAGTAAGAGGGGGCACAAATCAATCCAAACCCTGTTAAGTGGATGGTTTGCATTATTTAGGATGCGGAGCAATGTATTATCCTCGCAAAATTGGGAAACGCCAATTTTAAGTAGCTGAATATAATACCAGCGGGGCTGTACTGGCTGTAGCTTAAGCAATTGCCACCTACTCCTCAGCCCCGAAGGAGTTGGCCTAGAGTTGGCCAAGTCATTCTCCAAACACTAAGAGGTGGCTTGGAGGAGACTTAAAACCCATTCTCACCCGAACCCGTTAATTTACTCCCACATCTCCCCCAACCTCATAGACCCCACCTGCATCCACTGCGGTAGCACTGCCTCCCTGCATCATATGCTATGTGACTGCGCGGAGGATCCTCCTTCGGAAGCTCTTATAGAAGCTGCCTTTACAGAAGCCTGGGAAGCAGTGCTGTGCAGCTCAGAGCCCGCCGTCCAGGCGGGAATCATCGAGTGCGCCAAAGACGCCGCCGCCAGTTTTCATCTAACGGGCCACCTTTGCGCCACAGCGGTGGCTCAGTGGTTAGGGCGCTCGACTACTGATCCGTAGTTCCCGGGTTCGAAGCCGACCGCGGCCGCCGCGTTTCGATGGAGGCGAAACGCCAAGGCGCCCATGGGCTGTGCGATGTCGGTTCACGTTAAAGATCCACAGGTGGTCGAAATTATTTCTGAGCCCTCCAATACGGCACCTCTCTCTTCCTTTCTTCTTTCGCTCATTCCTTTAATGCTTTCCTTACGGCGCGGTTCAGGTGCCCGCCGATATGCGGGACAGATATTGCGCTTTTTCCTTTCCCCAAAAAACAATTTTCAGTGGCACCTGGCCCTTGTGCTGAGAGTCCAGGGACCCTTCTTTTGTGGCAATAAAGTTTTCTATCTCTTTCTGGTCTCGAGAAACGCGGCTGCCGGCGTTGTCCGGACCCTTTCGCCGCCGCGACAGAAAATAATAATAATAATAATTAATTTTGGGGGCAAGGAAATGACACAGTATAGGTCTCATATATCGTTGGGCATCTGAACCGCGCCGTAAGGGAAGAGATAAAGATGCGAGTGAAGGAAGAAAGGTAAAAAAAGAGGTGGCGTAGTGGATGGCTCCGCAATAATTTCGACCACCTGGGGATCTTGAACGTGCACTGACATCGCACAGCACACGGGCGCCTCAGCTATTGCCTCCATAAAACGCAGACGCAGCGGTCGGATTCGAACCCGGGAACTCCGGATCAGTAGCCGAGCGCCCTTACCACTCAGCCACCGCAGCGGGTTTTTGGGAGAAAGGAAATTACGCAATATCTCTCTCACTATTATACTGACAGTTGAGCCGCGTAGTAAGCGAAGGAATAAAGGAATGAATGAAAGAAGAAAGGAAAAAAGAGGTGGAGTAGTGGAGGGCTCCGGAATAATTTCCACCACCTGGGTATCCTTAACGTGCGCTGACATCGGAGAGCACACGTGCGCCATAGCGTTTCGCCTCCATCGAAACGCAGCGGTCGCAGCGCTGGGTTTCGATGGAGGCGAAACGCTAAGGCGCCCGTGTGTGTGCAAACGCTGGTTTGTGCTCGTGCTCTGCCGCCTGCACGTGCACCGCATTCGTGTATTAAAAAGGAAGAGGAGGTGGGCTCGAGACCACTATTCGAACATGGGGCAAGCGCGAGGCATGTGCGAGATCGACGCCGGTTCTTGGCGAGCATTGGTTTTGTTCATGGTTCAGTCGTCGATGGGCTTCAAACTAATAAGGTGGTCGATGTTCTTCGCTGCAGTGTTCTGCATTCGACTTCATCTCATCGATGGACAACGCGGGTACCCAAATTCACGTCTTCCCGCACAGCACCCAGGGTAATCTCTGTGACAGTCACAGAAAGGTGAGTAATGGGATTAGCACGAAGCTCCGCTTGATTTTTAGGGTGCGTGTCCTGTTCCGATTGTGTTTCTGAGGACCTTGGTCCGGAAACGTAGTTGCTGTTAGCCGGTATGGTGTTACTGAGGTGCAAGAAATCTGCACAAAGCACTGGTCGTCTATTGCTGAACCATTTTTACTGGTGACGCCCTTAAATAGCTTGGTTTTATAGCGTTTAACGTCCCAAAGTGACTTAGGCCATGAGGAACGCCGTAGTAGAGGGTTCCGGAAATTTTGACCGCCTGGAGTTCAATAACGTGCACTGACCTCGTTAAGTGCATCGGACTCTGGCTTTTCGGCTCCATCGAAATTCGATCGACGCGGCCGTAATCGAACCCGCGTTTTTCGGGTTAGCAGCCGAGCAGTTTCGAGGTGGTGGTAGTGGTTTTTTCTTAAAATAATATTAAAAAGGAAGGAAAAAAATTTGGTAGCCCGGCATCTGCCATCGATACTGAAGCACCTGAGCTGGGGCAGCGGAAATAAAGGATAGCAGGCAGAATAGAGAAATGAAATGAAAGAGGAGAGGGGACAGCAAGAGAGGATAGGGGGAGAAGTAATATAAACAAACTATTTACACAATAAGAACTCCGTCCATGTAGTGCGCGTGATTAGTTCATGTCGGAGGAATTAAAACACACGCGCACTTCACTGTGTTGGCTACAACTGGAGTGGGGCGTCCAGTTATTAATAGTTCAAGGTAGAACTCGCGGAGCGTTCGGTCACTGCGTGTAACTACCTGGCGGAGATAGACGGGTCGTCAAGCCTGTGAATTCGAGGAATGAACAGAGGCTCAGCAAGGTTCGCTCTCGAGTGCGCTCACTGCCCTGCGGCCAAAATAGCGTCTTGAGGGAGTCTGGTAGTATACCCAGCGCCCTATAGGCCGCAAGCATATCGCTACGAGCGTCGGCGAACGCGGCACAGTGAAGGAGCAGGTGTTCTAGTGTTTCCACTGCACCGCAGCCGTCACACACATCACTCGTCGCGATTCCATGACACTCCCGTCGTTCCCCGGGCCACACGCAGCCAATGCGCGCGCGGAGGATAAGTGCGCGAAAGCCGGTGATACTTTCAATGCGGTCACCTCCTGCGTTGCGTGTGCCGGGGTGCTGCTTTCGGAGGTAGTCGTGGATGGCCGCACGCACGTCTTCCAGCTATCGGGCTGATCGCTGGAAGGTAGTTGATGCGGAACGGTCGCAAAGGCGTCAGATTCTTCGCTGCCAGTGATGCCGTAGTGACCGGGCACCCACTGTGTTCACACGGCCCATCCTCTCTGCGCGAGGAGCTCGATGCGCGAGCGAATTTCCCGCACTAGAGGGGTACCGCGGCTTTTAGACTTCAGGCGGCTGAGTGCGGTGCGGTAGTCGCACAGCAGATAACTCCTGGGCGGCGGAGGGCCGAAGGTGAACAGCAGGTCCAGCTCCAGCCGGATCCCCATCAACTCCGCCGTGGTGGAGGAGCCCAGGAAGGTTGCGTGTTGCTGGCTGTGCAGTCGCAGGGCGGGGATGGTAGCCGCCGCTGCAAGGGAGCAGCTGTCGCGGGCCACGGACCCGTCGGTGTACACGAGGGGATGGTCCTTGAGCTCCTCGGGCATGACGGCTCTGGCCAGCTGCTGCACAGCACAGAGGGGTGTGCTCCGCTTTCCCCCGATGCCGACGATCTCTCGCTGTACCTCCGAGGCATCAGGTCAGGGCGCGCAGGAGCCGTAGGGGGGTGGGCCTTGTCAATTGCTCATACTCGGGCAGCGCCGCGCCCATTCGTGAACGCGGGTGCGAGCGCATACGCTGCAGCATCGCATCGAGCCGCCGTCCGGTGCGCGGTGAAGCCGGTCGATATGATTCAGTGCCCTGCGCGCTGCCTGGAGCTCAAGTGGCCACGCTCCTGCCTCGACCAACGTTGCTGCGCACTGCGAGTTTTTGGGCAGGCCTAGGCACACGCGCAGGGACTTGCGGTGCTGGAGCTCGAGTTTCTTCCTGCACGGCTTGCGCACCGTGTCGAGCGGCAGCGCATAGAGTACCGCCCCCAAAGCTGCGGCATTGTATAGCCGCAGCGCAGCTTCCTGGGAGGAGCCCTGACCTCGAGCGGTAAGCTTGTGCTCGGCGGCGGTGATCCTCTTCATCTGCTGAAAGGCCTTGGTCGCCATGGGACGAAAAAAAGGCGCCAGTCGATGTCCAGGCCAAGGTACCGCACTGATTTACGCAAAAAGATTGGAGTCCAGTCTATTGACAGTGGCGCTAGGTGCACGCGCGAGAGCGAAACGCGGGCTATGGCCACCGATTTGTCCGCGCTCAGCGACAGACCAAAGCCGCGCAAGCTGGCATCGATTGCGGTCAGAGCTCCCTGAAGGCACCCTCGCATGCGGAACGCCTCGCCCGCTGGTCCCCGGCACCACAGAGCTATGTGGTCTGCATATATATACATGTACACGTGACGTCGGCCGCTCCTTGGGAGGGAGGCCGGCACCACCGACATGGCAACATTAAACAGAAATGGTGATAAGACAGAGCCCTGTGGCACGCCCATGTCCACCGGACGAGGCTTGGCGAGCTTACCCCCTACTCGTACGCGCATGGTGCGCCCGCTCAGGAAGCCGTGAGCGTATCGCAAAAGGCGCCCGCTCACACCGGCCCCCTCAAGCGGTGTCGTGCTACTCCCCTGTCTTCTCGCTTCTCCCGCTCCCCTCCCTACTTCTGTCGGAACGCCGGCAGTGGGTGTGGTGGTTGATCCACCAGTAGACTAGACAAGCTCGTGCCTTCCCCTTTCCACTTATAATCACGCACTCACTCACTCGTGACCAATATTCGAACACGGGGAAAGCGCGAGGCACGTGCGGGAGCAACGCCGGTTCTTGGCGAGCGTTGGTTCTTTTGTTCGTGGTTGAGTCGCCGATGAGCTTCAACCTAATAAGGTGGTCGATGTTCTGCGCTGCAGTGTTCGCCGTTCGACTTCATCTCATCGGAGGACAACGGAGGTACCCACATTCACGTCTTCCTGCCCATCACCCAGGGTACTCTCGGTGACGGCCACTGAGAGGTGAGTGCTGGAATTAGCATGAAACTTCGCTTGTGTTTGAGAGCGCGGGAACATTTCTGAGGACTCTAGGCCAAGAAACGTAGTTACTGTTCGGCAGTATGGTTTTACTGATGTGCAAGAGATCCACAGGAAGCGCTTGACTTTTCCGGGGGCCTTCTTTATGGTGACATGAGCTTTTAAAAGCGTGATTTAATGGGGTGTGAAGTGCAGAAGTGACTCAGACTTTAAGGGACGCCGTAGTAGAGGGCTGCGGAAATCTTCACCGACTAGAGTTCTTAACGTGCGGCGATATCGCACTGTACAAGAGCCTCTAAATTTTCGCCTACATCGCAATGCGACCGCCTAGGGCCGGGATCGAACTAAGGCCTTTTTGTTTAGCAGCCTGGCATTAAAACCACTGAGCCAGCGCGGCGTCTCAGGCAAATGCGTCCCTCTTGCAATTTGTGCGGAAGTTTTGAACATTCGCAGTGAATGGAACGCTACCCGCACCTTGATCCCGTCATGTGCGAGATACGAGGGAGGTCGTCATAGCAGCACGTATGGTAATGCCCTGGTTTTACAGCGACATTACGGTCCATAGAGGCACCTTACTGAAGCTGAATGTATGGTTAAGATAAGCGACAGCTGTAGACGGTGCAATTCAATGGTATTCATCGGAGTAGTTCGATAGGCAGAACCAACGAACTGATGAAGCCAAAAATAATGGCTGGCTATTTAGAATTCATGAGCACTAAAAATCGTGCGAAATCACGGTTTTCTGCTGGTGGACACCACCGCCAAGTACCTCAAAGCCCGACCAAGGTATCGACTTGACCACAGAAGCACATGTCCAGCATTCTTGGACCAAAATTTTGATTTTTATGGAAATATTGAGCGTAATGGTCCATTTTTACGACGTGTAGCAAGATATTTCGAAGTTTTTGATGGCTTGCATCCAGCAGTTACGACTGCCATAAAAACAAATTGAAACGGTTTGGCGACAGCAAAAACATTAATAAGGAAAAATGCATGTCTGTCGCGATAGGTCCGGGGATATATTGATTGTTATAGTGAAATCTTTTTAATATACAGTCGCTTTTACATGAATGCGACACTCTAGTTCTTCTTTTGAGGGAAGAGAAGGTTTTTTGAAAGAAAGGCCTGACTCACATTTTACTCTCTTCTTCCACGTTTTGTACTCTCCCTGAATAAGGCGACTGGAGTTGACTTCTGTCACATTCATGCAAACGCGGCTCTTGAAAACATTGCGTTCATAAAGTTTTGAACATTCGCAGTAAATGGAACGCTATTCCGGAGCCCACCTCTAACTCCCTTAACTCACGGCATGGTTGAGGTGTCCACTAAGATGTGATAAACTCACCGCGTCTTTCATTTCCCGGTATTGAATGTTTTACTGGCTAGGCCTTTAGGCCAGCAGCGAGGAAGGCATCCTGTCAGGTTTATATAACGTAGCAAACCTGTAATCACTTTTGCTGTGATATACTCAATTTAAAACAATTATTTCATCGAAAAGAGCCTGTTACAGGAGATACATGTTATGTCGAAAAGAGCTGGTTACAGGAGAGACATGCTATGTGGCCACAAAAACCAATTTTTATTTTCGGTTGTTTTCTGCAGTCTCATAGGATGTGATCGCAAGTGGCTCGAATGACTGAGCGCTTACACTGCGTGTTGTGCTGGTTAGGTATATGCGCTAGCAGAGAAGGTTTAGAAACGAGCGTGCTTGAAGACTACGCCTTAGTTGAATGATTTGTCTGGAGTGAAATAAACGCGCCTCTCCTGCCTAAAATGATTGGTAATGCTGTGAAATGAGATCCAAGCCCTCCCTAAAAAACTCCTTGAAGGAACAAACTCCTGGTTCGAACCTGGGTTCCGATACTCAGGGTTCGAACCCGGAGTTCCCGAATTCAAAACCGACCGCGGCGGCCGCGCTTCAATGGAGGCGAAACGCTAAGGCACCCGTGTGCTGTGCGATGTCAGTGCACGTTAGATTCCCTTGTGGCCGAAATTATTCCAGAGCCAACCATTACGGCACCTCTTTCATCCTTTATTTTCTTAGTCCCTCCTTTATCGCTTCCATAACAGCGCAGTCCATTTCTTTTCGTATCACAGCCACATCGCACCACATCCTAAAGAATGTGAACCATCCACTTACAGTTTTTCAGCCTAGCTGTACGCCTCTATCCCTCGTGAAATCGCGAACGTCTACTTTTGAGTTACCCGCCGCATTAGCTCAGTGGCTTGGGCGCTCGTATACTGAGCCAGTGTGCCCGGGTTCAAACCCGTCCGCGGCGGGCGCGTTTCGATGGAGGCGAAATAATAATAATATTAGTGGGTTTTTGTGGATAGGAAATGGCGCAGTATCTTTCTCATATATCGTTGGACACCTGAACCGAGCAAAAGGCGCTCGTGTGCTGTGTGATGTCGGGGAACGTTGAATGTTCGCAGGTGGTCGAAATTATTCCGGAGACCTCCAATACGGCGCCTCTTCCCTCCTTCAGTCTGTCACTTCCTCCTGTATCCCTCCCTTAACGGCGCGGTGCGGGTGCCCACCGAGATATGTCAGACCTTTACTGCGTCATATCCTTTCCTCAAAACCAATCCATTTTCATTTGCCAATTTTTTATGCCGGCAGTAGATAAACCTATTCGCCTCTTCTCCGCAGTCTCGAAGCAGTTGGTCTCGATAGACGCCGCTGCCAGCGGGTTGCGGGAACTGTTCACCACCACGAGGGCTAACGCTTGTTTGTGCACGTGTCCGCCGCCTCCACGCGCACCGCATTGGTGTATTCTAAAGGGAGAGAAGGTGGGCTCGCGAGCATGTCCTCCCCTTACCTCTCCTTTCTCCCCCTCCTCACCATACTTCTATCGGCACGCCGGCAGTGTGCGTGGTGGTTGAGCCACCAGTAGACAAGCTCGTGTCTTCCCCTTTCCACTTCTAATCGACCACTCACTCACGCGAGCATTATTCGAACACGAGGGACGCGCGAGACACGTGCGGGAGCGACGCCGATTCTTGGCGAGCGTTCGTTCTTTTGTTCTTGGTTCAGTCCCTGATGAGCTTCATACTGAGAAGGTGGTCGCTGTTCTCCGCTGCAGTGTTCTGCGTTCCCCTGAATCTCATCGGAGTAGAAGGCGCCCATACCTGTCTTCCAGCACAGCACCCACAGTATGGAAGGATGCCGTCAGTTTTGAGGATTCTAGGTGGCGACGAAACAAAGGTGAGTGCTGGAATTATCATGAAGGTTCGCTGGAGTCTGCGAGTGCGTGGACATGCCGAGTGTGTTTCTGAGGACCCTAGAGCAAGAAACTTAGTTACTTATCGGCGGTATGGTGTTAGCTTTGACACGACGCACAAGTTTTTGCTGAGGCGTTCTCTCTTGTGACGTCAGGTTTTTAAAAACTTGGTTTATAAAACCTCCCAAAGCGACTCAGGCTATGAGGGACGCAGTAGTGAAGGGCACCGGATAAGTTCGACCAGCTGGGGTTCTTTAACGTGCATTGACATCGTACAGTACACGAACGAGCCTCTAGCATTTCGCCTATATCGAAACGCAACGGCGTCGTTCGGGTCAGCAGCCGTGCACTATATACCACTCAGCCACCGGGGTGGCTCAGGCAAAACCGTCCTTCTTGCAATTGGTGAGAAATTTTGTATATGCACAGTGAATTTCACGCAACCCGCACCTTTATGACGTCTTGTGCGAAATAGGAGGGTGAGTCGTCTCATGTAAAGCAGGTGCAAACGCTATTTCAGAAGTGATTGCGACCGCCCTCAAGCAGCACGTACGGTTATGTCCAGGTTTCACAGCGACATTAAGGTGCATAGAGGCCGGTTTGGATTTGAAGCTGAATGCCTTTGTAGGCTAAGCGACAGGTATACAAGATAGGGAGTAACTCATGAAGCAAAAAAAAAAAATGCTGGCTTAGTATTTGCAAGCACTGAACAGTAAAAATCGCGGATTTTTTGTTGGTGTGAACCACCGCCACACCTCGAAGCGCGAGTGAGGTGCCCACTAATTGGGAGGAAATATGTCCAACATTCTTGATCAAAAATTATCAGTATTAGAGAATTTACTGTAAGAAACAATTGGAGAACGCTTAAGCTTCGTCTTTAAGAGTGAGACGCGACAGCATGTCGCAGCGTTGCTGAGAAGTACACGGAACGCCATCTCGACGGACACCCGACTTGGTCGTAAGGGAATTAAAATTGCTTTTAAGGAAAGGAAATGACGCCTGTCTCACATTTTTCGCAGGGCACCCGGATTGCGCCTTAAGCGGAAAGAAAAATCGATCGATCGATCTATCAGTCAGTCAATCAGTCAATCAATCAATCACTCAATCCATCAGTCCATCTATCAATCAGTCCTTAACGCTGTCACGTTAAAATCTCTTCCCTTACCGCGCGGTTCAGGTCTCCACCGAGGTGCGCAATTTTTCGCTCAAGACCAAAGACGCGGACGACACCGACTTCTCTGCGACGCGAGCTCCTTAACGCTGTCGCGTTAATATTGCAGGTAACGGCTCATTGTTCGGGTGTGCAGCAAAATCGTTTTATCAGCCCTCGCTCCGAGCAATTAACTCATAAAAGCCAGTGATTAACGCTTTTGACGTTAATAGGAGCGTTAATAAGAAAAAATTCACACCTCTCAACGGGAGGTATGCGGATATATTGAAACTGATATCTTAACGATGTATGAAAAAAATGGCGTATTTCTCGTTCAAGACTGTTTTTGTGCAGAATTGGGTAAGCCTTTCAACCAACGGAGTCTTAAGCCTTCTGTTGGCACTGATAAAAAGTTAAGCGCTAAACTGCCTCAGTACCCAGTGCTTCTCGTTGAAATATTGGTCTAATTATGTAATCTAGTCGTCAGGGAGACAGTATAGGTGCCGGACGGTCACATTATCTGGCCCCAGTGGGGTGTTTTTTTTTTCTCATGGAATCAAGTTCCGCCCTGACTTCTTTCATCGTGACCGTGCCATCAAGGGCCTCGTTGGACATACCAGCATACTCGAGATGGAGTATGTGTGTGCTTAATCATAAGAACCTGTCCTACAACAGTTCTAATATCTCCTCGTTGGTGACCAGGGTGCAGTGGACGATCTTGTTCATCCGATCATAGGTTTCGCATTTGCTCTTTCTAGAGGCGATGAGAGATCTCAAGTGCCACGTTTCAAACACCCCGAGAATGCGTTGCGTTCCGCAATGGGACTGCTCCAAGTGGAGCGAGAATCCCTCCATTTGTCCCAGTTCGCGAGTCGTGCAGTTCCGATCTTTTTTGTTTGTATCTGCCGATAGTCACGCTGGTGGCGAAAATATAGTGGTCGCTACCCAGGTGCTGGTCTATATAACTCATATTCGGATTAGCTGCTTTATTACAAGCGTAAACTCTGGACAGGTACCCCAGGAGACGCTTATTGCTCAGTCCGGTTGGAAACGCAATGTGCGTTGATAGCGTGAGTCTCTCTTGGTTATTTCGGTAAATTTTCGACCTTTAGGTGTGGCCTTCGGGTTGCCCCACACAGGGTGCAAGGCGTTGAAGTCCCCCCCCCCCGCCCCCCCCCCCCAATTACAAAGGGAGCAAGGCAGAAATTTGGGCGAGTTGGTAAGTGATTTTCGCTCTCAGCGCAACACGAACGGGACACAAGACGAAGGACTAGCACGAACAGGCGCTGACTATCAACTGGTTTTTTATTGAAGAACGAAAAGCATATAAATACAAACAGACTGGCAGGTGCATTAACAAACGCTTGATGAAGCATGAAAACACTAGGAACAATGACCCCCTGTCTCACACAGGCTCCCGCAGCAGGCAATGCCATTGCAGGCATGAAAATTATCATGCAGCAAGGAGAGCAAAAGGGGACCCCCTTGCCCAGGCGTCTTTCCAGTGCAAAAAGTGCCAATGTGTTCCCTATTACAGGAACACGCGCATCCTGTTCCGACATAACAATAAATTAACACGCGAGGTAATGGAAGCTTTTTATATTCAACACAACAGCGCAAAATGTATCAACAGCCCTTCCATAACGTTATCCGAGAGGGAATAGAGCTATCTGACCTCCCCACGTGCCTTCCAGATAACTTTTGCTCGTTGATAAGTAGTTCACTGCTGTATTCTTACGCTTTTCGTTCTTCAATAAAAATCCAGTTGATAGTCAACGCCTGTTTGTGCTAGTCCTTCGTCTTGTGTCCCGTTCGTGTTGCGCTGAGAGCGAAAATGTACACAGGAAGCTTTGCCCGCCAGTTCCAGGAACCTTTTAACTAGATAGCCTGGCCTAGGATGTCGGTTCTTAGGCGGGCTGCAGACGCTCAATATATTGATTTGTAAGCGGCCGCCACCACCTTTGAGGAGTCCTCTAAACCAGTGACCCAGTTACTCAGTGGCTTCACGCAGACATTTCTGAAACCCGAGAGAAGTGCTTTCGAACTAAAAATTATTATTAGCCATGTGCGGTCGAGTGACTAATGATTAATATTATTAGTATGATTACTGCTGATTCCCCGCGGCGTCCACATCGGCTTCTACGGTTTTGAGGGCCCTAGGGTGAAAACGCAGCTGCTGTTCAGCGTTATGCTATTACTAAGGTGGAAAGCCAGGACACGTAGCACTATTCAAGTCATTGTAATAAGGGACTAATTACTCACTGGCATCCACCCAAGCGCAGCTACAAAGGAAAGCTAGATAGCATTCTCAGAAACTTCGCAGGTAAAGAAAAATTCGTCCTGGTCTGGGGTTCGAACCCGGGACCACCGTTTCACCGGACCAGTCGGTAGCTAAGCTAACCGGGACGGCAAGCTTATCGTAGGGCGAGAACGAAGCCTCCCTAAACGTTTGACCAACGCTGTTCAAGTCTGTTTCTCAGCCATTCTTTCTGATGATAAGGCACCTGTGTGCTGTGCGATGTCAGTGCAAGTTAGATTCCCTTGTGGCCGAAATTATTCCAGAGCCAACCATTACGGCACCTCTTTCATCCTTTATTTTCTTAGTCCCTCCTTTATCCCTTCCATAACAGCGCAGTCCATTTCTTTTCGTATTACAGCCACATCGCTCCACATCCTAAAGAATGTGAACCATCCACTGTGGGAAGCCTGCTAGATTCCCGCCGTGGCGTCTGCGCGGCATCCCGCGTCGCTCTCTTTCCCTTTCTCCCGCCTCGGGCGGCGGAGAGACGGCTGGTGGTTAATCGCTGTCATTCGGCCGCAGCTCGGCCCCCGGCTTCCCAAGGGCCTTTGCCATTGGTGACTTTTGGCGGGAATTCGGGACCCGTTTGGGGTGGTCGCGCGACCTTCCGAGCGGGGGCCCGGACAGAGAGAGAGACCCCTCCGAGACAGCGTAAGGTGCGTACGTTACTGTTCGTCCGGGCCGGCCTCTGCCGTTCGGACCAGTTCATATTCGAGCTCGCCTGCGTGGGTCCTCGATCCACCGCGGCTCGAGCCTGTCCAGGGGTCCAACGACCTCTGACAGGCGCACCTTGCGTTGACTGCCCACTCTCTCTCGCAAACGGCCCATCGGCCGACACGAGAGAGATCACAGCACTGCCGCGGGGACAATCTCCTGCAGCGGCGTGCTAGCGGCGCGCATTTCTCTTGTTGCCCCGAGCGCGCACCGGAGCCTTGCTCTGAGCGCGCCCCGGGACGGGGTGACTGTTGAGTGTGTGTATGTACCGCTGGAGGACGGCGTCAATAAACGTCTCCTTCGTGAACTTGGAGGCCTGTTTCTTGCGGCGAGCCGCTCTCCTCTCTTCAGAGGTTGAACGCCGCCGCAGCGGTGCCCCAGGGTGCTTGTGGTGACGGCTGATCGGGGCCCTTGGCTCGCGCGAAGCTCGAACCCGCGGTGGGTAGTGGCCTGTGCCTACTGAGAAACCCACACCACTTACAGTTTTTCAGCCTAGCTGTACGCCTCTATCCCTCGTGAAATCGCGAACGTCTACTTTTGAGTTACCCGCCGCATTAGCGCAGTGGCTTGGGCGCTCGTATACTGAGCCAGTGTACCCGGGTTCGAACCCGTCCGCAGCGGGCGCATTTCGATGGAGGCGAAATAATAATAATATTAGTGAGTTTTTGTGGATAGGAAATGGCGCAGTATCTTTCTCATATATCGTTGGACACCTGAACCGAGCAAAAGGCGCTCGTGTGCTGTGTGATGATAGGGAACGTTGAATGTTCGCAGGTGGTCGAAATTATTCCGGAGACCTCCAATACGGCGCCTCTTCCCTCCTTCAGTCTGTCACTTCCTCCTGTATCCCTCCCTTAACGGCGTGGTGCGGGTGCCCACCGATGTATGTCAGACCATTACTGCGTCATTTCCCTTCCTCAAATCCAATACATTTTCATTTCCCAATTTTTTATACCGGCAGCAGATAAACCTATTCGCCTCTCCTCCGCAGTCTCGAAGCAGTTGGTCTCGATAGACGCCGCTGCCAGAGGGTTGCGGGAACTGTTCACCACCGCGAGGGCTAACGCTTGTTTGTGCACGTGTCCGCCGCCTCCACGCGCACCGCATTGGTGTATTCTAAAGGGAGAGAAGGTGGGCTCGCGAGCATGTCCTCCCTTTACCTATCCTTTCTCCCCCTCCTCACCATACTTCTATCGGCACGCCGGCAGTGTGCGTGGTGGTCGAGCCACCAGTAGACAAGCTCGTGCCTTCCCCTTTCCACTCCTACTCAACCACTCACTCACGCGAGCATTATTCGAACACGAGGGACGCGCGAGACACGTGCGGGAGCGACGCCGATTCTTGGCGAGCGTTCGTTCTTTTGTTCTTGGTTCAGTCCCTGATGAGCTTCATACTGAGAAGGTGGTCGGTGTTCTCCGCTGCAGTGTTCCGCGTTCCCCTGCATGTCATCGGAGTACCAGGCGCCCATACCTGTCTTCCAGCACAGCACCCTCAGTAGGGAAGGATGCCGTCAGTTTTGAGGATTCTAGGTGGCGACGAAACAAAGGTGAGTGCTGGAATTATCATGAAGGTTCGCTGGAGTCTGCGAGTGCGTGGACATGCCGAGTGTGTTTCTGAGGGCCCTTGGGCAAGAAACTTAGTTACTTATCGGCGGTATGGTGTTAGTTTTGACACGAAGCACAAGTTTTTGCTGAGGCGTTCTCTCTTGTGACGTTAGGTTTTTAAAAACTTGGTTTATAAAACCTCCCAAAACGACTCAGGCTATGAGGGACGCAGTAGTGAAGGGCACCGGATAAGTTCGACCAGCTGGTGTTGTTTAACGTGCATTGGCATCGTACAGTAAACGAGCTTCTAGCATTTCGCCTACATCGAAACGCAACCGCGTCGTTCGGGTCAGCAGCCGTGCACTATATACCGCTTAGCCACCGTGGCGGCTCGGGCAAAACCGTCCTTCTTGCAATTGGTGAGAAATTCTGGATATGCAGTGAATTGCACGCTACCCGCACCTTCATGACGTCTTGTGCGAAATAGGAGGCTGAGTCGTCTTAGGTAAAGAAGTACAAACGCTATTTCAGAAGTGATTGCGGCCGCCCTCAAGCAGCACGTACGGTAACGTCCTGGTACTGTAATGTCCGGTAATGTAAGACGCCGAAGACACCGACTTTTCTGCGACGCGAGCTCCTTAACGCTGTCGCGTTAATGTTACAGGTATCGGCGCATTCTTCAGATGTGCAGCAAAATCGTTTTATCATCCCTCGCTCCAAGCAATTAACTCATAGATAGTAAGTGATTAACGCTTTTGACGTTAATAGGAATGTTAATAAGAACAAATTAACGCCTCTCAACGGGAGGTCTGCCGAAATATTGATAGTGATATCTTAACGATGTATGAAAAAAATTGCTTGCGTATTTCTAGTTCAATACTATTTTTGTGCAGAATTGTTGGGTAAACCCTTCAACCAACGGAATCTTAAGCCTTCTGTTGGCACTGAGAAAAGGTTAAGAGCTAAACTGCCTCAATATCCCAGTGCTTCTCGTTGAAATATTGGACTAATGATGGAATCTGGTCATCAGGGAGACAGTATAGGTGCCGGGCAGTCACCTTATCTGGCCTCGGTGGGGTGTTTTTTTTTTTCTCATGGAATCAAGTTGCGCCCTGACTACTTCCATCGTGACCGTGTCGTCAAGGGCCTCGTTGGGCATACCAGCATGCTCGAGATGGGGTATGTGTGGGCTTGCGCATAAGAACCTGTCCTACAACAGTTCTAGTATTTCCTCGTTGGTGCCCAGGGTGCAGCGGACGACCTCGTTCATCCGATCATGGGTTGCGCATTTTCTGTTTCTAGAGGCGATGAGAGATCTCAAGAACCACGTTATAAACCCCCCGTGAGTGTGCCGCAGACATTCGCATAGCGAATTGTAGTATTGTTGGTCAAGGGAGGATGCGTACTTCTCAGCTTATGCGTTGATGTGCTCAATGCAGAGCCGTAACTTGCGACTATGTGCCTCTTTTCTGCATCTCTTAGTGAGAGAGCGCCGTGCTTCCAACAGATGTAGAATTGCGTCGACCGCGGGACACTCTTACGTCGTTTCGACCTCTTTTGTAAATCGAGTTCTAAATCATAGTTCGTTCCTGATGTCCCGAGTCCAGTCGTCTGTGTGCGCAATGAGACTGCTCGAAGAGGAGCGAGATTCCCTCCATTTGTCCCAGTTCGCGAGTCGCGCAGATCCGATCTTTTCTTGTTTTGATCTGCCGATACTGACGCTGGCGGCGAATATATAGTGGTCGCTACCGAGCTGCTGGTCTGCATAACTCATATTCGGGTTAGCTGCTTTTTTACAAGCGTAAGGTCTGGGCAGGTACCCCGGCAGACGCTTATTGCTCAGTCTGGTTGGAAACGCAAGGTGCGTTGTTAGCGTGAGTCTCTCTTCTTTAATTATTTCGGTCAATTTTCGACCTTTAGTTGTGGCCTTCGGGTTGCGCCACACAGAGTGCGGGGCGTTGAGGACCCCCGCCGCCGCCCCCTCCCCTCCGAATTACACAGGGAGCTTTGCCCGCCAGCTCCAGGAACATTTTAACGAGATGGCCTGGCCTAGAATGTCGGTTCTTAGGCGGGCTGCACACGCTCAATATATTGATTTGTAGGCAGCCGCCACCACCTTTGAGGAGTCCACTAAACCAGTGACCCAGTTACTCAGTGGCTTCACGCAGACATTGCTGAAACCCGAGATAAGTGCGTTGGAACTAAAAATCATTATTAGCCATGTGCGGTTGAGTTATTAATGATTATGATTAGTATGATTACTGCTAACCCCCCACGGCGTCCACATCGGCGCCTACGCTCTTTAGGACCGTAGGGTGGGAAACGCAGCTACTGTTCAGCGTTATGCTATTACTACGGTGCAAAGCCAGGACACGTTGCACTATTCAAGTCTTTGTAATAAGGGCCTAATTACTCACTGGCATCCACCCAAGCGCAGCTACAAAGGAAAGCTAGATAGCATTCTCAGAAACTTCGCAGTTAAAAAAAATTCGTCCTGGTCCGGGGTTCGAGCCCGGGACCACCGCTTCAAGGGATCCATCGGTAACTGAGCTAACCGGGACGGCAAGCTTATCGTAGGGCGAGAGCGAAGACTCCCTAAACATTTGACCAACGCTATTCAAGTCTGTTTCTCAGCCATTCTTTCTGGTACTGTGTGCATGGCTGTTCCAATGGGTACACCCTGATCAAGTTATTTCGATGTTTGTGAGTCTGTCCAGAGCATAGCATAAATAAATATATATTCCCAGACGTGTGACAACGTTGTGGTAGTGGCGATGTAAAGCCTTTATTGAATAAAAGAGGTGAGGGTCTTTTAAAAGCCCCGCAATCGGTGGATCCCTTTTTCCGGGACCAGATTGGTCGAAGCCGCCGGCCTAGCCCTCTTGACCAAAACCTTTTGGGCCTGAAGGTACGAGCAACCAAGCAGCGCCGCCTCCCATTCCTCTCTGGTAGGTCTTGGGCGAGGGGGCGAGAGAGCTGAGTTGCGCTGGCAAGCCGAAACCATGTGGCAGATGGGCAGATGTCAGCCGGCTCCCCACAGTGTTTGCACTCGCGAGTGAACGCGGGATGGAAGTGTTTAGTACTGCCGGGCAAGGCAGTGTATTCGTCAATAATCGGAGTAGCACCCGTTTGTTTGCTTTCCCCACTTCCTTTGCAAAGGCAAGGTACAGGCAGAAACGCCGCCCTGGAGCAATAGGCTGCCGGCGTTCAGTAGACTAAAAATCATTTTAAGGAAAGGAAAGGCGCATACCTGGCTCCTAGGGTGAGTGGACACCTCAGTCATGCTTTGAGCTACGTGGTGGTAATGACAGAGGTGTGCGCTGCATGCGTTGACAACGTGGGGGCAGCTGCTGCTCTTGCGCGTTCGATAAGCTGACGTTGATGTCCTTCTTTCGACATGGACAGTTCCGCCCTCACCCATCCCGTGTAGGCTGTTATATCAATCATTGTTTCTTTGGAGGGCCCATACCATATGGAACAGGTCTGCTTTCTCTCAACAAATTCTGTATTTTCATACTTGAACGCTATGGGATGACAGTCTGTAGTCTACAGAGGTAAATCTCGTGTTGACTAAGGTTTTCGGCAGGTGAGGGATAATGTCTGCCGCTCTAATCTGAGGTGTAGTATCTCGTTGTATGTTGGGAGTGGATCGAACTGGTTCAACTCCGATGCAGTACAGTGGGGCCCAGTGGAAGAAAAGCTCGAGCGGAATTGTGTCAACACGTCCATATCTATACGTTGTGGCCAGGTATCAACATGAACCCTTCGATGTCAACATAGGCTTGTCTGGTTTAGAGTATCAAGGACGCAAGAGGGACAATCCTGTCCTAAACGAAGTTTCAGTGTGCTATTTTTGCTTCTGTGGGCATGTATTTTGAGGCTGGATGCGTGGCTGCGAGAGCTGCTGCCGCCTCTTCAGCTGTTCTATCGTCGCTGACTGCTGTTAAGTCCATCGACCACTTGCCCTTTGTGCCCAACCGCCACTACGGCTAGTGCACCTTCGGGACCGGCGGCACCGACGTAGAAGGGCGCCTTCTTGCATGCCTTGGTGTTTCTGGATTCACTCTGCCCTCGCTTTTCTTCATGTTTGGTGTTACGTCGAGTGCATGTTTCTTGGAAGCGGAGTAGCCTTGAAATATGCTCTGCAGGTGCTTGTAATAGCTTTAGTAAGAAGGTGAGGGGCTCTTAATATTGAGGTTCCTGAGGACCCTTCTGTCTGTTTGTGTGGTTGCCATTCGGACGAGCCCTGATGTGCGCGTCGATGATTTCGTTGTGGACCCTAAGAGGAGCAGTCGCTTTGTTGATCTTGATGTCAGTGGAATTAACATCTCCAGGTGATCGAAATTATTCCGGAGCCCTCCACTACGGCACCTCTTTTTCTTTTTTCTTTAAGTCCCACCTTCCTCTGTTCCCTTACGGCGCGGTTCGAGTGGCCACCGATGAGTTCGAGAATTACGTCGCCATAATCTTTCCTTAAAGGCATTTATTTGGGCTCATTGGCGACGGCGGCGTTTACAGCGTGTAGACTCCATTGATTTTAAGGAAATGAAAGGAGCATAACTGGATCCATGGGTCACTGGAGACCTGTCACGTTTGGAAGTACGCGGCGGGGGTGAACACCTTCAATAAAGCTGAAAAAAATGATTCTGAGGAAAGCAAATGGCGCAGTAGCTGTCTCACATAACTCGGTGGACACCAGAACCGCGCCGTGAGCGAAGGGATAAAGGAGGCAGTGAAATAAAGGAAGAATGAGATGCCGAGTGGAGGTCTCCGGAATAATTTTGACCACCTGGGGATCTTTGACGTGCACTGACATTGCATAACACACGGGCGCATTGTGTGTTTCGCCTCCATCGAAACGCGGCCGCCGCGGTCGGGTTGAATTCACCCATTTCGTGCTTAGCGATACTAAGCTGCCAGCCGTATTTACATGACGCATTGGCATGAGCTTGACTGAATGCGCGATTACTTCTGATGACACGTTGTTGCTTCCTGTTTCATTAGACCACCCGTTCACCCCGCCACGGTGGGCGCGTTTCGATAAGGGCGAAACGCAGAAAGGCGCCCGTGCGCTGTGCGCTCAGTGCGCGTTAAAAAATCTCTCATTCCCGCCTTCCTCCCGTCCTTTAGCGGGAGGTTTACGCGTTCACCGAGAAGTGAGACAATTAGTGCGTCTTCCCATTCCTCAAAAGATGTCTTGAATGTAAGCGAGGAGTAACACTTCCTTTTAAATAGAAAGCTTTACTACTATACTTCCGTGGCTTGTGGCTTGTTCTTCGTGTTTCATATGGCCTTGAATGGAGGATAGCCACGTTACGTCACCATACCTCAGCTGTGCTGAAGCCGATGCAGCGGGAGCTTCGAAAGCTAAGAAAAGGCGCATTCCTGGCCCCCTGGGACAGTAGACACCTCGGTCGCGGTTTAAACTACGCGGTGGTAGTGCCACAAGTGCGGCTGCATGTGGTTGGATTGACAACGTTGTGGCAGAAACGCGGCACTGAAGCTATAGCCCCCCTGCGTTCAACGTGCCCATTGGCGTTAGCGTTCTATATTGATTTCGAGAAAAGGAAGAGCGCATAACTGGCTGGCTGGCTGAGTGGACGCGTCAGTCTCGC
Source organism: Amblyomma americanum (assembly GCF_052857255.1). Taxonomy (NCBI): domain Eukaryota; kingdom Metazoa; phylum Arthropoda; class Arachnida; order Ixodida; family Ixodidae; genus Amblyomma; species Amblyomma americanum. The sequence continues at coordinate 34,919,062 of NC_135506.1, read as the reverse complement.
TTTGAGGTACTTGGCGGTACTAGACGCGCTGGCTCAGTGGATAGGGCGCTCGGCTATTGATGCGAAGTGCCCGGGTTGGAACCCGACACCGGCGGCCGCGTTTCAATGAAGGCGATGTCAGATGTCAGTGCACGTTGAAGATCCTCAGGCGAGCGAAACTATTCCGGAGACCTCCACCACGGCCCTTCTTTCTACCTTTCTTCTTTTACTCCCTCCTCTATCCCTTCCCTTACGGCGCGGTTCGGATGTCTACCGAGATAAGACACAGTTACTGCGCCATTTCCATGAAACTGATATTAGTTTTTGGGGAAAGGAAATGGCGCAGTATGTGTCCCACATCTCGGCGGCTACCTGAACCGTGCCACAAGGAAGGAATAAAGGAGGTACCGAGAGATGAGAGGAAGAAATAGGTGCCGTAGCGGAGGTCTCTGCAAAAATGGCAGTGGCTTAGCTCGGCTATGCCAGGATATATGTAACGAAAGCAAGCTTGAAACTCCCCGGTTGGCCTTGTTCACATATTCCACAACGTATGAAGCACAGGCATAAACGTCCAGTATGACCTATAGGTCCGTGTTTGATTTCAGCACCGAGGCTATCCAAGGATTGAAGGGGTCGCGTCACTCTTACGCCTATTCTCTAGGCTAACGGCCCGTTATTCTTCGGTTTCTTGGGCCCGCCGCTGAAGTCTCTCGGTCGCATTCCATCGTTCATCACGGGCCGTCTTCAGTGAAGCAGGACTCAGGCCTCTCCTCCGGCTGCTCTCGCTGCTGCTAACGGTCGAGATACCGTACGTTAAACGCGCCCATCTCGCGGCGGGATATTCACGGCGGCGTTTAGCCAGTCGTTCGGCGCGCTGTTCGTCTGTTTCCTGGGCGATTAATTTCCTCTTCATCTCGTTCCGCTGTCGATTCCAGGCCTCCTCCAGCTTATGAGAATTGTCGCCGTCCGTACGGTCACCTCAACTGTGGTTGCGGCGCACGCCAGCTCTCCTTTTGAATCCTGTGACATCTTATCACGCATGCGACGCAGCTGTCGAAGCGAGCGGAGGCAAGCGCAACGACGAGGAACGCCGTGTCACGTCCTACCAAACGGCGTCCGCGGCAAGCGGCGCGGTGTGACGCCATGCCAGATGGCGCGGCGAGCGCGCGAAGCACAGTAACCTTCCGCGGCGAGGCGCGCGTTGTGACGTCACGTGCCTCGATGGACTACCGCCACGGCGAAACCGCGAGTTTGCGGCCAATAAAGCTTTCGATTTAGTAATTTCGACCATCTGGGGATCTAGCGCGCACTGGCATCGTAGAGCACAAAAGGCGCCATTCCCTTCTTGAAAAATCGAAAATTGGTTTTTGAGAAAAGGAGATGGCGCAATATCTGACTCACGAAACAGCGGACACCTGAACCGCGCCGTAAGGGAAACATTAAAGGAGGGACTGAGAGAATAGAGAAAGGTGCCGTAGCGGAGGGCTCCGGAATAATTTTGACCCCCTGGGGATCATTAATACGCACAGACATCGCACCGCACTCGGCCACCTTTTCCGTTTCGCCTAAATGGAAACGTGGCCGACGTGGTCAGGTTCGAACCCGGGTACTCGCGATCGGTAGCCGAGCGCCCTAACCACTGAGTCACCACGATAGGGGTCAGTGACTGTCTCCGGAATAACTTCGACCATGTGGGGCACTTTAACGTGCACTCACATCGCACAGCACGCGAACACTTTTTGCGTTTGGCCTGTATCGAAACGCGGCCACCTCGATTGGGTTCGAACCCAGGTACTCCGGCAACCACTTAGCCAACGCGGCGGGTGCCAACCACTGCAGAATTCGTTCCTTAAAAGTGATAAGAAGCGGCCATACACCATTATATGCAGCGTACTACACTGCCAGCAAATATCGCCTCAAAGCTGTAAGCGGAGTTTGGATACAGGCGAAACGCAACAGTCACCCGTGTGTTGTACGACGTCAGGGGACGTTGAAGAACTGTGCGTTATATAAATTAATCAGGATGCCTCCACTGCTGCAGCCATCATAATAGCCTTTGGGTCGCTTCGCGATGTTAAACCGCACAATTCACATTGCTTTCTCCCTTTCCGAGGCAGGATAAAACATGAAACGCTCTATGGTCGAGCAAGCGATAGCGCAATAGTAAGAAGCGCTTACATAGCTTTTATCCCTACGCGTTTCTTTGATTCCAAACTCACCTCCGCGTGCATTACCCAAACTCGCGTTTATTTCTAGAGCGCAGGCGGTCACCCACACTAAACGCAATTCCGCATGGAGCTAAAAAAAATTCATGAGGACACTTTACGTGGAGAAATGCGGAAATGTGTGTTTTGGGGATAGGAAAATTTTTTGACGAAAGGGAAGGACGCTGTAGCTCTCAGACCTCGACATCTCGATGGACACCTCAACCACGGCTTGAAGCATGCACCTGAAGGTACCACTGGTACGAACTCGTCTCAGGTTTCAGAAACCATGCAAAAGAAGGTGCATTTGTCATTGGTCCGAGCCCCAGTCGCAAGCTAGCCTCCAACTTGACTAGAACATGTAAGCTATCTGCAAATAGAAATGGCATGACACTGTCCAGAATGCTAAACGACGAACGGTTGCTCAAAGTTTTGGTGAATGTACTCTGGAATACTGTCACCACATCGGCTCCTTGGCTCAGGGCCATATGAAAAACACGCCGAGAGAGCTATGGAAAGGAGTAGTAAAACTTTCCCCAGCGGCGACGCAGGGATTTCCTCCACCGACGCTCTGCCCTCTGGGATAGCGGCACAGCTCGAAAACATTGATCCCTTTTCGGGGCCCACCCCACCGCTGCCGGGTTTTTGGCTCCCCGTGGTTGGGCCTGGGCTCGACACGCTGCCTCTGTTGCACGCCGCGGCCACGGTCAATGAAGGCGAGGCCAAGGGACTGCTGGCAAAGCGGGTGTCCCTCGCTAACCCGGCCACCGCGCACTTTAAGGAGAGCGCGGATTTGTGCGTTCGCCGTCGAAGATCATGTCCTGGCTGAGGTACTGCGCGACTAGGGCGTCCTCACGGAGCGAGGTTGCTGAGCTCCGCATCCCGGTTTTCCGGACCGAGGTGCACCTAGATTACGCGCCTGCCTGGCAGCCCCTGTCCTTCGCTGAAGCCCTCCCTGGAGGAAGCCCCCGGTAACACCTGCGGCGCTTCCTCTGCTCTGGTCCCGCCTGACTGCGAGCATGGGGTAACCTCGCCTTCACCGCGCGGTGGGCACAACCATATCGCTTTCCTGGCGCCAACTGGATTTCTGCCATGCACCACGTCGCCTTGGCCTTGAAGGCCAACATTGATCCCGGCAGGCCGCACATAGTGCCAATACGCTGGACTGTAGTAGCGTCGGTTATGACGGATGATGGCCAAAATGACATGCAGGGGGCAGTCGAGTCAATAATTCATTAACGCTATCACGTGATGCCCTTCAGGCGGAGTTGTGTGTCCCATCGAAAAAAACCTTATTCATCCGCTCGTTAGAAGCTTATTGGTTGCTTCCTAGCGCAGTGCATGTTTATAATGATGGTGATGGCGGAGAAGCGTCGGCCGCATGTGCGCTTCGTGGGTTTTATAATGCAGCACATGCTTGACAAGCGGTCCGATTCACACCTCGAGGGTCACACCGGTGATGTTCAGGCGGGTGATGGGTCGCGGTCGATTGTCTTCGGCTTGTGGACGGCGCAAGTGAAGGTGCACTTCAGTACAATGCGTATAATAGTGCGCTCAGCTGGCTTATTTTTCGTCGTTTTTTCTCGGCTACGCGTGCAGTATTTTCTGTAAAATAGGGCAGAAAAACACAACAGAGAGCCAGGCCTTTTCTAAATGCTTATACGTGTTTTATTCGTTTATTTCTCCCATTCATGTCATTTATTTATTTCTCCGCTTGTTTGTCTTGTTGTTCGGGTTTGACACCTGGTCATTTAATCGTCGGCATAGATTTTTGAGGAGAATGTTTGTACTGCACCATAACACCTATTTCGGCACTATCTCACTCGTGTGTCCCTTTTCACAGACGTCGAAGTCTGAAGGCTCCTCATCGTCGAGCAATTGGAGTGTGAGTTCCGTAGCCACGTGGCGCCATTTCTGGACCTTTAAAATTCCACATGCTTGCACAGCTCTTCCACCACAACGTAATAGTGAGCCACAGCATTCACATCTGGCATTGCTGGGTAAACCAGCCCTCTCCTGTCAATTTCTTTGACAAGACTGTACTTGTGATTTTCTGGAAAAACTGCGACAGTCTTGTCAACTGTCAAGAGCTCTTTGCATTTGTCGAATTTCAACCTCTTCAGGGCGATGTGCACCGAGTAACCAGCCACATATACAATGACTGGGGCGCCATCCGTCAGTTTTGACAGCGCCTGTTCGGTCACAACAGTGTTCAATTATCCGCTTGGCACGGCTGTTTGCGTTTGCAGCTCTTGCCAATTTTGATTTTTGTCATTGTCAATTGCAGATACTGCGCTCATTTGTGGAAGTGTGCTTTGTAGCCGCAACTTGTTCTCACATTCGTAGATTTGCCTTACGGTCAAATGATATATTGTGAACCGGTCAGTCGTCGGTAACACCCAAAGCGGTCTTCTAGGGGGTCAGTGTGGAAGTTCCCAAGAAGCACAAAGGAGGATTTCAGCTTGACGTTGTGCACTTTTTTGTGTATTACGCCTAGGTCCTGCGTAACTGCCGTGCGTGAAACAACCCGGGCTCCGCGGAGGGCTCTGCGTTCCGCCGGGCCGACGCAGCAGCATGTTGCGCTGAGAGTCAGAGGGCAAGCGTCACACGCCAGGCGTAAAGCGTGTTCAATTCTTGCCGTGCGGATTGCGCGTCTTCACTCGCTGGCCAATTGTGAATGACGAATTCTGCATACGTGTGCAATAATCCGTTAGTGATGCCATCGCGTGATAACATTATGGTGGAGCATGTGTGTCCCCTCCAGCTTTTATCTGTACTTCTTTCTCCTTGCGTCGGATCGGTGGAAGTTTTTAAACAGAACACGAACAGACCATGTCACCTTTTTGATCGAGACCACAAACAAATATCTATGTCATTACATATATAACAAGATATGACCAGCAAAATACTCATCGACATGTGCGCGGTGAGGGGAGCTGGCTACCCTCTACCACTCTGCATGGGGCTGTCTGGCCAGCCACATGCAACCGAAAATTAGAAATCAGTTATCCGAGCAATGGGAGACGCTTCTGAGCAAACCTGCAGGACATGTTTCTGCTGATTGAGTTGGCGAGGCTGGCCGCTAGCGCCAATGGACTCCTGGCACAGAGAAGACCGCCCAGTGGTCAGGTCCCCTTCTTCTAATCGCCTTGCTTTTCAGTGGGGCTCGACGCTGTTTGAAGGGCCCTTTTTTTTCTTTTCGGTGTCGATTGGATCCAGTGCTTGTATTTATTCACTTAACCTCCTCTTTTAATGCGAGAATGTTATTGCCCCCATGTCGGGAAAAAATTGTCGGGCGTTGGCGTCGGCGGCCGTTTGAGGCCTCCCGGCCGAAGCAACCTAGCGCGTAGGAAACCTAGGTAGGCAAACTATGTCCTAGGTCACGTGACATTGTGGGGCCATCACAACCTGCACGCCGGATTGTGAGCGAACTGCCTAGCGTGGCAGGTGGCAGCTAAATTAAATGATTGGTCGCGAGAAGTTACTCGGGAAGGGCAACCTGGGTCTCACAAGCCCCACCTCGGTGACTGCACCTGCCATCGCAGGGAAGTGGCGCATCGCTTATCGACTGTACCACTGCGCCAGGGGTGGTGCGAGAACTCCCAGGGGGCTATGAATGTATGGAATGACCAATTCCGCATACATAGGCATCAATCCATTAGCGCTATCAACTTATATTTTTAAGCTGGACCTCAAAAGTGCTCTCAAGTTTTTTGTTTTCTTCCACGCGGTGGAGTCAGTAGGCGTTGCGACTATCGTGTGCCCCCCAGTGTTGCGGTACAGCAAGTTCGCCGAATGTGTTCAGCATAAAGGCCCCCTGAAACCCTGTCACCAGTGCCAGACCTGTGGCCTAGCGGCTATCGTGTTCGGTGTGGGTGCTTCGATGCAGCTTGCCCGGTGTGTCAGCAGCCCAGGTCGGACGGGCGCAGGAATGGCTGCACCGCCTCTTGCCACTTTCTTCGCACTCCTGCCGTTTTGAGCGCAGGAGGTCGACAGGTCTCCGCAGGGCTTCCCATCGGTTAACCCTATCGAGCGTGTTAACTGGAATGGCAAACAGCGACGGAGTATCACGTGACAACGGGTCCTGTATTAATAATACTACGAGGCAGCGCCTAGGTGCTCTTAATTTTCCGTCATTATTTCGCACTTTAATCCGCTTAACCTGCATGGCATAAGATTGACGCCAGGAAGTTTATCGAATGAAAGAAGGTTATAGAAGGAATTTTCGGCGCCAACTTTTGGCGGAGCGTGCCTCAGATGAAAATGACCTACGGTTACCACCTCATAAATAGAAACGGAACCCAGAGAATACTGTGCGAAGTCGATGGCGTGAGCAGGGAACGTCCCGTGCCACTTTTACTGCTTCTGATCACGTGACACAGTTGGCTAACGGAGAGGGAGCTGCGTTAAGTGGAGGTGCCGTCCTGAACGCAACTTCTCAGCGCCGAGGAACCGGAACTCTATTTCAAACAGGTTGTTGCCTTTATCAAGGCATCCATGGTTCGAACTAAGAGATTTTTGCAGATTTTTCGCGTTTGGAGTTTTACCCGCAGAGGGTGCACTCAAAGAATGAACGAAGGTTATGTTAAAGCATTCACGGCGCCCTGCAGTGTCAGTCATGTGTGGTCACTAGATTCAAATGGACGACCTGGATCTAGACCATTCGGAGAAGGTGCAGCAGCACCCGTGCTAGGCTTCCGTCAAGTCCGGGCTGGAATGTAACAGCACCCAGGCAATGACGTCACATCATACCGACATAGAGCCTTCAACCATCTGCCTCAAGACGCCGTGCAAGTCGAATGCTATAATATTCTGACCAGGTGGCACAATTGAACAAGAGAGCTACAACGTCTGGCCTCGTAATGCCATGGAACTCGAAAGCTACAGTCTCTACCCTGGAGAGGCCGCACTTATATACCGAGGGTGCACGCTACAGCTTCGCAATGCTTCCCCCCCCCCCCAATTTCCCAAAGACACTGCTTCACGAGGCCATAGATCACCTCGACAAAAACTACTGGGAGGTATTGTTACAGTGTCTACCGAACGCTAAGTAACCTCGTTTAGTCCGTCGGTCAGAATTTCCTTCTTCCTTCAGTACGGATTTGGAGCGTTGGTACTGCTTGTCAGCTTGTTTTCTGCTCATAGATTCTGTCGTCCTAGTGGATCTCAGTAGGTCCATTTCCTGCGCCCTTGCGACACCGTGACTGCAGAGTGAGTTAAACGTCACCCCTCATCCCGGATGCCGCTTTCCCAGCAAATCTGCTGTCATCCTGACCGAGCAAAGGTTACTCAGACAATCACGTCAATCCTCCCACGATGAATCCTCAGCCTCTGACGATGCGAATGCGGACCTGACACTGATTCCATTTGTTCTCAGAGCGTAGCTCTTAGGAGTCCATTTGAGGAGTCCTCGTCGTTGACGTAGTCGGTGTAACATTCCACTTGAAAGGTGGCGTGCGCAGGTGTGTGACAGGGGGCGTGTTGGCAGGTAGTAGCAGAGCTAAACGCCACCTGCCACGGCCAGAGCGGAGGTATGGACAAATGCAAGGTGGCTGGCATGGGAAGAACTCGGAGAGTAGCTAGCAGCGTAACACTTCATCTGCCAGCTGGAGCAGGTGGCGTGTGGAGAGGTGCGCTCAAAGTTCGTATGACTGGCTCTCGTAATCGTCATTCCATGTTTTTGTTCGCATTTCGTCGCTGGTTTAAGTAACGGCACGCCATACTTTCCAAGTTTACCATTATCTCAAGCTCTTGGACAGGAGAGGTTTGGCGTCGTTTCAGAGACTGATGAAGACAAAAAATTTGGAGGGGTGGTTCAAACGGCACGTCACCAGCCTTGCTTGATGGCCGTATTACCGAGTGCGGCACCATAGGTGCCTTTGCAACACCAAGCTCTATAGGATATCGCGTAATGGCCATGCGAGAGCATAACGTGCGCTTTGGGAGATCTTAAAAAATATCGTCGCTTAGTTTTTGTTTCCTTCTTTTATGACAGGCGCTGCGAACGATATCACGGTACTCAAACCTTGACCAAACAATGCGGCCAAGAATACCGCTCTCTACGCGACCACCAGGCCCAGCCTCGTGGCCACTAGTACTGTGATTCTAATCGAAAGAACTCTGCTAACACCATAAAATGGGTGGTGCTGTGACATAGGTGAATATCTCGTGTAAGGGAAATCGGCGTGACGTATACGTCACTACAACGCCGGTCATTTTGTGGTGCTATTCTACACACTTAGTGGACCAGCAACACAAAATGCATCAGGACGATAGGAATCACTTAAAAGGTATTAACCATAAACACCCATGACCTGAATGCCTTTACCACAAGCCTTTTGCCTAAACGCCGTCTCCCTATAGAAATTCAATAAAAGGCATTTACCATGAAGGCCTTGACCCTAAAGGCCTTTATCATGAGGCCTTTGACATAAATGCCTCATGATAAATAATAAAGTAACGTTGCTGCTAATGACTGCCCGGCTCCTGAATACAACATACTTCATAACCCGCAGTCTTCAATGAGCACGCAAAAGCCCAAATCCGCACCACATAGACCAATCCTCACAGATTAAATTAGCTAGAGCATCGATAAGTAGTTCTTCACAACGATTACTGGCGGATTTAGGGTAAAAGACACCGCAGGACCACAACTTTCATGACTAATGTGACAACTATGACAACGCAGGTGTGCAGGCATGCAGTTGTCGAGGCGCAACCAATGAGGCTTGCTTCGTCGCAACAAGCGTGGCATCCAAAGGTACGAACTATTACAACATCTGTTGGCATGGGACGAGATGTACGTTGAGGGCAGCAACAATGTTTTTCTAATCGTGTGTGGCAGGACCGGAACAGGCAAATTTACTGAAACAGTTCCTCGCATGTTAAATTAATTCTCTTTACAGTATATTCTGACATTAGTATTTTGAAGGAACATGGCCATGAGTAAAGTGAGCCGGAGAGAATTGTAATGACCTAAAACGCAGCTGTCCTTTTTTGATTTTTGGAAGTTTCGCTTTCTTGCTGAAATTTTTTCATCATTTTGTTTTAACCGTTTCTTCTCAGTAGTCTTCGGTCTTTTCCCAAACACGATTTGCCCACCTCAAGCCAACTGTCGTGTGTGCCGTTCGAATCTGACGACGTACGTGCTATATATTCAGTGGCCTCGGCCAGTATCACTGCATTTATGCAGAAGCCCTGCTTGGGCTCCTGTGCGCTGTTTTCTTGGCTATAAACTGCGCCGAAACCTCCAACACTCAACTACCGCTCAGCACAGGTGTTCACATTCATGCCCAGCAATTTCGCACCAAACATTTAGAAAATTAGAACATTAAGATACTTTTGAGTCGCTTTGAAATGTTAAACCCCCATAAAGCATAAACAAGTGAAGACTCTCATAGAAAACCGATAGGGAACGCTTTGACGATAGCAAGAGCGTTAACAGAAAAAAAATCCAGACTGCCGTCGGGTGATCGGCAGGTATTGTTTTCACAATTGGTTTCCCGTTCAGAAAGGTTTGTTTAAGAGCTGCTGGGTATGTGAAACCTCATGTCCAACAATTTCGAGCAAAAATTTGAGAATATGAATATTGTTAAACATTTTCAGAAAATATTGAAGGTAGTCATCAATTATTATGATATGTACCAAAATCTTCAATATATCATAAAAATACATAACCTGACATCACTAATCGGCAGTCTGAACTGTTCGATCCAATCGAACAGTTAAGACTGCCATTGTAAATCAATGGGGCAGCTTTTGACGATAGCAAAAATGTGCCTGCCGATTGGTGACGTGCGGATAATTTGAATGTTATAGCGAAATCTTGCATTAGATGAAAAATTAAGTTCATAAAAGGTTTCCCGCTCAAAAAATGCTTTCGTCCAGAATTGTTGGGTATGTTTGTATCGGTGCAATGCATTCTTCGCTGCAGGCTATCCCACGGCCAGTACTACTGACACGCCTACCCTCGACGTTGCTTAACACCTCTGGACTCTGATAGCACCAGGCACATGAGCAGTCGGTCAGCACTGGAGCATTCTTGGACATCCGGATTATATCGCGTCACAGCACCTAAATAGATTCCAGCGAGGGTCCTTGACGAAGACAGCATTCCACCTGTACGTCGTGATAGCGGCGAGCCGCGGCATCATCCTTGCTGGCTATTCAGCTGGCGGCGGCGCTCGTGTTATTCCTCATGCTGGTAATTCCATGACCACCTACACTCCCCTTAACAAGAACCACTCCCACAAGTCCCGCAAGACGCCAATGACACCATACGACCATAGCAACGCAGCACGGAACAGAAAACTCAACATTCGAGGATTCCTCAAGAAATATTTCCCCCGTTACCGTGAACATCTGAGCAACAACAGCCTTGAAAACCACAATGCCATAGCTGCAACTGTAGCAAATACAGGAAGACGAAACGCAAGCACCTCAACTATGGACGCATTCGCAAACACCTCAACCACAATGGGCAAAACGCACGAGTGAGCACAACAACAGAAGCAACTCCGGCCAACAACAAGAACTCCTATCCTACCGCAATCTACCAGGACGTTCAATGGCGATCATGTTCGCGCCTCGGCAGCTGCAGCGCAATCCAGCAATGGACACACAATCTACTCAGCGTCGACATGCCTTCCATCATCACGGCTTGCCTTTGCTGCGGGGGAAGAGAGTAAGGTGAGTAAATCTGAAATCAGCTACGTCGAGCAGTCCGCTCCAAGATAAAACCCCAAGAATGTGGTGCGACGCACTGTTGAGACTTCGTTTCGGAAACCACGTCGTCGAAGAAGACAATTCTCAATAAATAAGACAAAAATGACGATTTAAGCGTGGTTAGACAAAATGCGCATTGGATGCATTCCCACTTCGGTTTCTATTTCGGTTCGAGGCTTTAAGACGGCAATGTGAAGCCGTGTTTTCTGGATCTACAGCGCGTGAACGGAAGTTGAGGCATGTAGTATCGGAAGTTGATGTATGTAGCATTGTAGATGGTTCCCTCTCATGGGCTCCTGTCTTCCTTAATTTTCACTCTTCCTCATAATTAATTCCCCTTTGCCGCCTGATGCTCTAGGCTCCAGCACTGACTTCAGCAGATACGGTGCAGCTGGCTTCTTTCCCTTTCTCTCTAATAGCACCACTACGCCAACGCACCACTTAGCGAACACTACAGTAATTGATATCATTTCTTATCACGTTCCTTATATATATAGAAAGAACTATGATCTATCTACCGAGCGTTACGAGGATTCCGACCAACATTTTTTTTTTTCATGCAGGTTTCTGCCCCATCCCCGCTTCGGAGTTTAGGCTGCTGCGGCTGCGCCAACGCCTGCAACAACACCAGCTGGAATCCGCTGGTGACGTGTATCTCCTTGCGGAGCCACAACTATCTCCCTCCGCTGACTGCCCACTGCATTGTGTGCAGAGCGCAAGGTGTGTGAAGGAGTTGTGAGACTTCCTGTGCAGGACGTCCGTCCCGGCACTATTTCTTTTCAGTCTTGTCACACTCCTAGGTTTCAACACTGAAGCGCTATCCTCGTTGAAATAAGTGCAGTGTATGTGCGATATCGCACCGGAATACAAGAACTATTTTCAAGCTACGCTCATGCCTCCCTGTTACACACTCAGATCTCATTTAAAGAGGGAAACGCCCTCATTAGCCTTTTTTTTACGATGGCTGCAATATGGCGGAGATGAAATGTAAAGATCCCAGTTCATTGTGCGATGCTAGAGTATGTTAAACCCCACTTGGTTCTTAGTGAGCAATTTTCTGCGGTATCTCTCATCGTCCATAAGTACAGCCTCTTTCGGGCTGTTATCCTCACATGATTGGGAAGAAAATATGCCCATGTAAGGGATGTTGTCCCTTTCGTGCTTAGTAAAACAAGCCGTTCTCCACCATTGCCGCTGATATTGCCGCACATGACCACCGGTATTTCATTCTGTGCTGTGTTCTGCACTCCACGAACAGTACCGCATTCGTTGCAGCCTTATTTCCCGAGACGCTTTATTACCACGCACGACTGGCAGGAGTTATCTGCACCCTGCTACCACTTCGTTGTTATCGTGCGCAGTAGTCTAATCAATAGTGTTCACCATCCGCATCTTCGAGCACAGCTCCAACTGGCTGCTCTGAGGACGAGGAGGAAGGCTGTATTTAATGGCGATTTATGAATGCCTAATTAAGCCACCGACATGCACACTGATTTTTAAATCACGGAGTTCTGTTTACGGGGACGCGCACAGCCACAAGGGCGGAACACCAACGTATTCCGTCCCGTCTTATTAGTCGAGGCTCCCAAAGAAATTGTAGACCTCTAAAAGCAATAAAAAGGCACCATTAAAATAGCTGCTAGCTGCGGAACAAGCGCTCCCCGGCAGGCTACAAGGTGAATCAGTCAGTGTGGGTATGCCGGCAACGCGAAGCGTTTAGAGTGGAAGCAGAGCGTGGTGAGAGCAAGATGTGGGCAACGTTGAAAGCGAAGCTACAGCACATGGTCGGTGCTGAACCAATGGTAGCGGTATAAGAAGCCAGAATACCTGCCACGAGGTGCGGCGGCTGGCCCATCCGGACACGTGGCAGCCAGCCTACGTCGCCCTTGTGTAGAGCGGTCGAGCAGTGTGCACCACTCAGTCTGTGCGATTCTACCTCCGCGCAACACTTCCTTCAAGAACTTTGCAACTGCTGCGAGCTGTGCCGATTTATCTGCAGTTCAGTGCACTGCTCGAGAGTTTTGCACAGTGATAACGCATAATACACGTTCTGCACGTGCATGCTCTGGAATTGCTTCGTCTCTCCGTCCTTACAACTTTGTCGAGGACTGTAGACAAGTGTGCAACCTACCACCATTTACCGGCAACACCGCAATAGCTATCGCTGTTATCGCGTCCCTAAAGTGCCTTGTCTGATAGAATGGTCGCCACCAGGAGCAGATGGCCGCGCCGGAGAGGTTTTGATAGGGCCTTCTTTCAAGAAACAGGCATGCGAAACGGACGTTTTACAGAAATACGCATCCCTCCTGTGTCACTATGTTTCAAGTGTAATAGGGCAGGTCCGCTTACTACAAACTTGGGATGCAACGAAAGCAATCAGCGTGACCTTCAGGCTGGTTGTACCTGGGCTGCATTGCAGTCATGAGAGAAACATAAGCACCACTGAAGTAAATTCTTTGCCGCTCATCGCATCGAGCTACATTTGAAAGCTAAAATAAGGGAGAAATTTGTGGTTTGCCAAGTGTATCAGGACAGTAATGATTCGTTGCGGGTTTATTGCAGGTCCCGACAAGACGCCAACCGAGCACCGAATCTGGCTGAGTCAACGCTCTCGTGACACCTGCACGAGGCCGCGCCGAACCATAAGCAAGGCTGGAAGATCTCCACCGCGCCAGGATTCACTGTGCTGGCGAATCAGTTCAAATGCGGCACTCCTACTATTCTTCATGCCGGCGTCCATAGCAGCTTTTGCGACAGCGCCAATGTTCTTCCCCTCAGAGACAGCACTTTTTATCGACACAACATGGCACCAAAAACAGCCCACAGCACACAGACCGAAACAAATTATGAGAAACTTATCCACTTATAAGAAAAAACTATGAAGTCACAGCACTCAAAGATAAAAAAAAGCTTCAAAGAGCGTTTCCACGACATCGCAGACAGCAACCACGCATTGGTGTGCGCCGCCTGCCATCAGCGCCACAGAAGCCACATTCCGGAAGGTTCAGGATAACTGACACAGCCAGGAGAGCTATCCGACATCCTAGGCACACATGAGAAGACACGGCGGTGCAGCGACAAACTCTCACAGGTACCATAAGTATAATAGCACATGTCCCACAGAGGTACAACACACATCTTCAAAGGTAACCGGCTCAAGAGGACACGTCACCTTTTATGGCCACAGAATGCTACTGCTGCGACGACGAAAATGAAGACCAAGACAACGGCGCTCACCATCAACATGCCCTCTGAAACGGGCGCAGCATGAAGGACTGCAATCTTCGCGACTACCGTTTTATCCTGTGGTGCGTCTAATGCAATGAGAGAACGAACAGCTAGCAGCGCCTGTACAGCCATGACCATCGATTCTCCAAATGGACATCATGCATTTCAATCGGAAGCCTTTCCCGTTCAGACTGCTGGGCCCGACGACAGATTGTCTCTGGTTCTGTGCGACGGTAACTACGGTGAGTTCATGAATTGCTTGTCGATTTTCTTAAACGGCCCCAAGCATTGTGAAAAAATTTCGTTTGTGCTTGTTGGGACAGATATTTACCATGTGGCATTGATGTCACCTCAAATTTATTCTTGCTTGAACAGGCGGAAGCTGCGCATGCGATAATAAACTATAATAGGTTTTTGGGGAAAGGAATTTGCTCCGTATCTGTCTCACATCTTGGCGGTCACCCGAACAGCGCCGTAAGAGAAGGATAAAGGAAGGACTGAGAGAAGAAAAGAAGAAAAAGGTGCCGTAGTTAGTGGAGGGCTCCGGAATAACTTCGACCACCTGGGGGTCTTTAGCGTGCACTGACATTGCACAGCACACGAGCCCTCTTGCGTTTCGCCTCCATCGAGACACTGCTGCCACGGTCAGGTTCGAACACGGGTCATGCGATAATGAAAGTTTCTTCAAGCATCCGTGGCTCTGTTAACATCAATGAATTTCACAGATGCTATACTGCATGCAACTCCGCTTGCACCTTACCCTCTACAGAACTGATGCTCGGCTCAAACGACAGGCGGTTTATGTCATCCAAGAAATTAACGTATAATGCTTGCCGCCATGATTGTGACACTGAACTAGTGAGAGCCTGCATTTTATTTTTCTATTTTCCTAGAAGTTTCGAATTAGTGGCGTCTCTAAAATGGCAATACCTCTAAATGCGCGTAATCCATCAACGCCTGGGATCTTCACACGGGTCAACCCGGACGAGAGCTCTGCGTGCTTTTTCGCACCGTGATCGTCCGCGGAATTTCTGCCCCGGCGAATAGCCGCTGGCTGCAAAGCTCGTCTTCTATTCAGCACGGTAATATAGGAGATGATCCAGCAATCACCGGAGCAATCGGCGTGTGCAGTAGAGTTTTCCCGAAGAATTCTTACGTTTGTGAAAAGCAGAAGTTTATATTCGAGGCGTTAAGTGCATTCACTTTCAGTACATTCTGAGGCACGCTTCCGAATCCACTGGGCCCTCTAAGCAGGAACACGTCACGAGCAGGTTTTTCGAGCGTGGACGCCGCTGAGCAATGCCTAACTAGCTGTGATCAGCTATGTCGACTCCCCCGGTGGTGGCTACAGAAAACAGAAGCAATATCTACACACGCGCAGAGTTTCAAACTAGAAACTTGTCGTATTTCTTGCACGCGTATTTGGAAAGGTGCAAACGCTGTCATTTTATTCCCAGCAGCTCAGTCTCCCGCCCTTACGTTGCGTGTTCTTAAAATGCTAGCGCATGAAGTGTAAGACTACGAGTCCTTCCTGGCGCCTAAATGTTGCACCCCTTTCACGCAGGTCAACAGACCGTGCTCACTGCCCGGCCAAGTAGCCGCATGCTAGAGCGGCTCTTGGACTCATGAGGTTCGGACACCATCGACAGCAACCGGGACAGCCACAACCACAAGTTCTACGACTGCCGTTATTGCACGAACTGTCAAGGATGTTCAACTAGGAGTGACACCATCGACGTGGATATCTTCGAAACGCTATCAGGCTCCGCACAACACACCAGCCTCCGGTCATCGCCAAACAGGCACGGAGCCTTAGATGTTCTCGGCCTGTACCTCCGACTGACAAGAAGATCATGGTGAGTACACCATCTGCACAAAACAAATTTGAATCTAACCTTAAAAGTACTGCGTAGCTGTCACCAGTCTGACGCGGCCAGCCAGCGCTAATGGAAGCAAAGTGTATCGCGCATTTTGTTGCCCATCTTCACGTATAGTCTCACAGCAGAAATTCGAAAAGTCGCAGACCAAACCGAAAGCCGTTCCAGACCAGTTATCGCACGTTGTTTTATAGTTATTCCACTCTACTGCCTGCCTGTTTGTACTCTGGTTTTCATTTCTTGATCAGTGTGGACAGGGTCATTTCGCCAACAGCGTTGTTCTCACTGCCGTAAATGTATCGAGAGCGTGATGCCATAAGGAAAGGGTTAGAGAGATTTCTAAACATTGCGAAAGGAAAGCACGGCACTCATTCGGTACGTGTGATATGGAGTGGAGTCATTGCCTTTTTGCAGGTTGCAGCGATTCGAAAACATTGCCTGGCTGCAAGGTGCGACTCACGCAAGGATGCTTCGCTGCCTTCCGCCTGGCCTACGGAATTCCTGAGGAGATGCAAGGCTGCGCCCCACTCGCAATCGTTTCGCAGTGCTCCGAATCGATCGTGCGCCGGGACTCATGGTTGGAGCTTCCAAACTTTCGTGTCCTTTTCAACACTGCTTGCGTTCCTCAAGACGGTGACAGATCGCCGCATTTCTGGCGCCGAAGTTTGTGGCGCAAGGATTATTCCTCAAGCGAACGACACCAGCCGCTCATGCGACATATTACGCATCCTTGGCATGAAAACCTGTCATGAGCATCACATCACTCAGTGCTGCTGTCAAAATCACAAAAAATTAAATGCAACATGGGCAATCATAGCACACAAGTGCCAGCGATCGCAACTACTGCACGCACACTTCGACGAGAACTGCTGCAAGCATACTCGAAGAAAACACCACCGCTGAAAACTACAAGCCAGAAACCCGCAACGCACCACCACCATGACCGCTACATATACACAACCTTACCACCATCGCCGACACAGTTTCAGTTACATATTGTCTCAAAATAATCATAACGCCAAGTGTAAAGAGCTCCGATTGTATAACAACCATAACACAGCCACGAAATCACATACTCCCTACCCAGGTCACAATGTCATGCATTATGAAATGTCCCACAAGCACAAAGACAAACACGACTACTTTATTAACATTAATTACCGCAACTTTAGAAAAACGGACAGACGATTACGATAGTCGGTAATGCGAAGTATGAGCGCAGCTCTTCACAAGCCACTTACCACCTCTGGCAGGTGGCAGCCACCTTACATTTGACCATTTCCCCGCACTTGCCCTGGTAGGTGACGTTTCCCTCTGCTACTACTACCTGTCAGGGTATTACGACCACGCCAATAAGACAATCGATTGATATCCCACCAGAAATGCCCAAACAGTAACCACGAACGACAAAAATACAGCCATGATACAAGCGCAGCTGAAATATCAATCGACGCAATCCTCAGTACCAAGAAAACGATAGCGACTACTTGAAGGCCACTACAGCGACCACGAGGAGAAAAAGCGCCAGCTTAACGTCTACCAGTATTAGAAGCACCGATAACTGGCGTCGACCGAAGCCTGTTCTTGGTCGTGACACACGCCAGCGAAGATTATAGAATAATCAAGGCTTCACAAGAGAGTAGCAAAAATAATATCGTCTGCAAAAGCAACCGGAAAAGTGGAAAAAATAGTGCAACTTCTGCCTTGACGAACTTCGCTTCACCCTTTTAATCACTATGATCTGATGGCTCAAACTCTGTGAAGACGACCCCTGGAGGCCTTGGAAAGAAACGTAGTGAGTTGACTGGAATATCAGCTATTTTGAATATCTGCTATTTTCTCTAACGTGCAGAACATGATTTGAGTTCATAGCCGAATACGTTTGGCGGAGGCGCGGGTCTTTATGGTCAGCAATGATGAGTGAGTGAATAAAATTTACTGCTCAGACGGGATCCTCACTCCAGGACTGCAGAGGCAGAGGACACCACCTAAACCCTAGCTATCGGCAAGCGCTGTCCGTACAGGTTCCTTGAAGTCAGTTGCGCCTTCAAGCATGTGGGAACAGGGTTGACAGGGGGAGCACCGTGTGCATTAGGAGACGCCAAAAAAAATGTGGTAGAGGGTGGACAGCTTGTGTGGGAATGGATAGAGAGCCCACGTTTCCCTGTAACGAAGGAACAAGCTCGCAATTTTGAGCGCAATCACGCTGGTGCTGTTGGAGTTCATTTCTCTTTCGACGCAATATCTGGAACTTATGCAAGTAAAACAGCACTAATCATCATAAATCACTAACGGGTTGGTAAAATTTTCTGATGTATTCAAAGTTGAACAACCATTAGTAGAAAATGTAAACTTGGAATTCGACAGGTTTGTACCAATAGTGCTATAAAGGCTCCATTGCGCCAGAGGTTGGCTGGTTGAGCAACAGTCTGAATTATCCCTCCTTTGGTTCTACTGTCGGTCAAAACACCACGCGATTTAGATAGTGAAAAGCATTTTCTAAAACACAGCACGCGACTAGCTGGCCAGTCCACTACCAGCGCTGGGCCAGCAGAAGCCTGTAAAGTGGGTGTCTGAGAGGACAAGGCGATAAAAAGGGAACAATCATTCCTTTATTGCTGTTGTTCCTTGGCTAAATGATTGACAACTACTGTTTTCTAGCCTAATTTATAGTATTTTGCTCACGCACTAATTACGCTCAGCAGCTACATTTATCTTCCGTGGAGGATGACAAAGATGGATTGTAAACTGACGAAAAATAGGACTGAGGTATGCTCTGGCGTAGAGGCGCGCAAATCGAAGGCATGGCCAGATAACGTAGGCAGGGAGCAAGCAACTTGGAACTGAGCTGTGGAAGACAGTGTGTCTGAGCTTCTGGCTCGCACGGATTACATGCAGGGAGAACTTACGAGCAGCGACAGCCACGAACACCACAGCTTGCGAAAAGCCTGTGGTCTCGACCCAGCGGTTCAAGTTCTACTGGCCATCGACATCGCCTCGTGAGCTCTGTGTGGTGACAGCGCCACGTGCAATGTTCATCTTTCGCTCCGGCCTCCCTATCAACACCTGCGAATGGTGAGGAGACTCTGAACAGTCTCTATTTGTACTCACTAGTTCCTAACGCATATAGCGTGTGTTTTGATGATGAGGAGGATAATGATGAATTTCTATACCGCAAGAGTACAGGGCATCGAACCCCGCACTTCCCGCATGAGAGCGGATGCCCAAACGACTAGGCCACCGCCGCGATCAGCGTGTATTTTGTCTGGTTTTGACATCCCTCTGTTGTGCTGTTTATCCACTAGCTTTTCCGTCCTGCCCTCGACTGGAGCCCTGAAAACATTTAAGCAGCTCTCTTCAGGATGACATAGTTAATCAGTGTGACGGTTTGGGTGACCTCGATTTTCTTATCAATTGAGAAGCTTTTTCACCACAGACGCAGCGCAGGGCGTGAAGATTAATAGACAAAACTCTAAATTGTCCAGTTTCACGTTCCAAAGCGACAAATAGCTTCTGACAGACACCATAGTGGAAGGTCCTGGGGTTCTTGAACGTGTCCTGACATCGCACAGCACACGGGCATTTTTCTATTCCGTCTGTGTCGTCCGTTCGATCTCTGTCGCAAGCTAGCCTACAACTTTGCTAGCACGGGCAAGCTACATGTATCGAGAAATCGTATGACACCACTCCGAACGCTGTACGGCAAGCGGTGCGTTACAATTTTGATACAAATGTCGAGAAAACTGGCGCCGTATGTATGCCTCCCAGTGATAAGCATATATAGACGAACGACGTTTATATAAGATTGTCTGAAGTGGCGGTGGTGGATTTGCTGTGTGCTTTTACGCTTGCTTGATGACGTCACGTTATTTTTTCTCAAAATGCGACTAGTAACGCTTTCGCATTACAATTCTTCTGCGACTCCACGTTGTCATATAGGCGCGTTTGCTCACCGTCGTGTAGAATGCTAAACGTTCCCGTCATGCATCATAGAAATAAGTTTATGTTGGAGCTGGCGTATCAAATCACTCGGTATTTCGTGCGTCCGCTGTTTACGGCGGGGAGAGTACCGCTTTCTTGAGCATTATCTCCCGAGGCGCTCTTTTTGATCTCGGAAACGTAGCGCCAACTCAAATGAACTATCCCAAGCGCAGCTTTTGCTGCTGTTTATGATTTACGCGATTGATCAGGGTTTGCTTTTTTTCTGACCAGTAGGTCACATGAGACTTGAGCACTGTGCTCTAACTTAGTCCTTGACGGGCTTATCGTTGAGCACATTTGCACCTAATTGCGCTGGATTGAAAACGAAAACTAGGTACTATCCGCACTCACGAACAAAGCAGGTATTCATGTATATTGACCATCGTCAGCGTTATAACGGCTAGTGTACAGCAAGAATATCCAATATCTCCAATTAAGCCGGTACTGGGCCGGCTGAGCATAACAAATTTGAGTTCTGTGGCGTTTTAGATGATATCGCCACATGCGACTATTACTATCTTATTGTGCTGTGTTGTCTGCAGCATTATTTCCCCGACATGATACAGTCACCGGGCTCGACTGGTCACAGGCTACCTTTTGTTCCGGGAAGTATGCTATCAGGAATCGCCAGCAATCTGCTCTCTCTCAGCTGTCGTCGCCTCTCGAGTTCTGCTGAGCTTAACTGAGTATCTGATTACAAAATTTCTTTCAGTTGCCCCTCAGACTGCCATCAATAATGTCAACGTTAATGACTTTTAAAATCCCGCGGCATTTAACTGCGCTTGCACGTCACTGTCGCGACATATCTCATGTCCCGCCTAAATCATGGGCCCTTAATCTGATGCGCGATCATATAGTCTCATTCCATGAATTCACGAGAGAGAATAGCGACCCTCATTAATTAAAAAGAATGACTAAGTCGCAGATCTGGCCGGTCAGGTCTCTTCAAATGAACAAGGTAGCAATTACTCATTATCCACCCAGGAGCCTCCCACGGCTGCCCAGGACAGGGAAGCATTTAATCCATCTTGCGGGATTACCCTAAACCATATCGGACTTACACCATTCCTGCTTCGAGTTGATAAATTCGGCGCCGCTATGTCGTCTGCTAGCCTTGCTAGTTGGGTCTGTTGGTAGAGCAATAGCGCGGTGGGGCGACGGTACTGGGTACGCACGCGTGACGTGAATTTATTTTCCTTCAAGTGGCCCTATAGCCGTATGTCTGCCCTTAGGTACAGGGTAATGAGTAATTATTTCTCTCCTATTGCAAATTCTCTCCATCTTATGGGGCTCTAAACGACATTGAACTGAAACGCATGAATTATTCTATGGCGTAAAACTCTCGTTAGTTCAAAGTATCCTGGCCGCGCTTCGGTTCATTCGGGGAGCGTCAGTGGTTCGGGCGCTCGGCTACTGATCCGGTGAACCCGGGTTAGAAACCGACCACGGCGGCAGCATTTCGATGGGGTCAAAACGCAAAGGCGCCTTGTATGATGTGCAATGTCAGGGCACGTTAAAAATACCCAAGTGGTCGAAATTATTCCGGAGCTCTCCACTACGGCACCTCCTTCTGCCTTACTTCTCTGTCCCTCAATTATCCCTTCCCTTATGGAGAGGTTCAGGCATCCTCCGAGAAGTGAGACAAAACTGCGCCATTTCCTTTCCCCCAAAGCTATTTTTTTGGGCTGGGGAGGGGCTTGTAGGACGCAGGTTTCTCTCCCCGAGCAACCTCTCGCGTATTTTAACTTCGACTTGCCAGGACGGCAGCCTGCTCACAGTGCGGTTGGCAGGTTGCGATGACGTCGCAACGACACGTGACCTATGTGGAAGGTGAACCATCTCCATTGGTGGCTTTGTTTCAAGGAGTCCCCTGTCGGGGCAGTGGCGCATCCCTTAACAGCTGCACCATTGCGGAAGGTGTTTGATGTGAGCTCCCAGCTATCTATGAATGAAAAGTAGAAAATGAGGGTGTCTGCGAAGTTGTACGAAAAGACGACCGCAGGATGCTGCAGGGACGCATTCCCAAGCGGCACGGGTAATCGGTTCAATATTTGAAAGGGTTCGTTTGACTCTGGTCCTTTCTAGGACCATTTTTGGCAAAACGTTTCTAATATTACCAGTTACCTGTGCTGATTGGATTAAAGCTATCGAGCCATGCACCTAAGGTGGAGCTTGAGTGTGCCGTGAAGTTTTTATCGCTTCTTCACTACCACGTCACTAGTAAAGGTGCTGCAGTTATGTGATTCAGAGATTTACTGCAACAAATCATAAAACACTTAGCTGTGAAGAAATTCCGCAAA
Organism: Amblyomma americanum; assembly: GCF_052857255.1. NCBI lineage: Eukaryota > Metazoa > Arthropoda > Arachnida > Ixodida > Ixodidae > Amblyomma > Amblyomma americanum. The sequence goes on along the minus strand of NC_135506.1, from coordinate 34,896,769 downwards.
AGTAATTTGTCACGACCAAGAAGAGCTATTGATTCCTTTGTTTTGCTGATGAAAGGCAAGAAGTTCTTTTTCGTAGCATTCCGCTGTTACAGCCCAACTCATGTCTAAAGCTCAGTATGTCGTTTAACTACATAAAGACGTTTTATATTTGGAGTCGCCCAAGAGAGAACACTCTCTGACCCGAGGTGTTAGCAAGTGTTTGTAACACCCTGTTGAGGCACTCTATATCGGCCTGCTGCCCTCTTCATTGCAGAGGGTCACACTGCCAGCCTATAGCGACAAGTCTGCTACCGGTGCGTTTTGGGAATCAAGGTGATGCATGTGTACACACTCTCCGCATGGAACATTCTTACACACCCGAATCAAAGCAAGTCCCAGCGTGAAGATATCCAGCAGTGCTTCGTCATGCGCGTCGTATGCAAAACAACATTCCTCCAATTTGTTCCTGTCATCGGCGACTTAAGACCACCTGGCTATTCTGCTCGCGGTGCTCGTGCTTTTCCTCATGATTGCAGTGCGGGTCACTCAACGAGCAACGACATTCTCCGAAGCAAGAGGACCCACAGCTACAAACTAACGGCAACACTACACGACCTTGGAAACGCAGCGGTTGACACGTAACAAAGGAGAGCAGAAGCAACAGTGAATGGGACAATTTGTTTCATCGACCGCTTTCATCTGACAGACCACAGCTCCGAAAACCACAGCAACAAAGCCGGAATCACCCCGCACAGGCACTCAGTAAGAAGAAACGACAAAAACAACTATTCACTCACAAGGACCAACCACGACGACGGCGAACGAGCAAGCACAGCAATAAACTGACCTGTCTGAAGTAACATGAACCCCCATCCTACCAGGACATTCACCACTACAAATACCAGTGCTCTGGCGACCACGTCCAAGCATCGACAACTGCAGCGCAATCACGAAAGTCACAACTGCATCTCCACGGATTGAAAAACCGGAGCGCAGCATGGTCATCAGACTCACCCGCATGACAACGCCAGACAAAACCTCGGTCAAAAAAGTGCCAAGAGGACAAACTAAATCCTTAGCGCCATGCAGCTTTTTCACGCGGTAACTACAACGAGGACATTGAGAGCTGCGGCTATCACGCTAAGACGCGAATGTCGACGGCGGGATGCAGTACATCTAGCACTCCCCGCACAGCTGTGAGAGCAACAACCTTGTGACCAGTGAACAACCATCATCGCTACAGTGACAAGCCTTGCATCATCAGGAATAGCCTCTGGGAAGAAGTGCACGGTGAGTGGATATAAAACCACGCGAGTATCGGCAATAAGCAATGGATCTGAAGGTGATGCGTCTAATCCCGGATCCTTTTATACATCTCTTCTGACCTAGACAGCTTTGATATCACATGCTGCACCACTCTATCACAGCAGCTCTGCAGCTACAAAATGGCATAGATTATTCGCTATTTTGGTCGCTCTCTTTTTCCTCTGTTTAGCATGAAATACAAGCCAGCTGCCTTTTGGTGAGGGGTCTCTTCGAAAAATGTCAACCTTCATCGAAGAGATGTTGTCCTGACTTTTGTAAAATACGTGCCTCCTTAATTCCTACTGAGTGAAACTTATTCAGGTCGACGGGCACGTGGTAGAGAGTGTCGAGCATAGTGATATCAATCAGTGTTTTTCCTTGACTGCGTATACTCGGCATTTCTCTTGAAATTTACAGCCTTCAATTTGCGTTGTATAAAAGTAGAAATTACAGCATGTGTTAGGCTCTTGTGAAGAATAGGAGCCCGCGGGACCGCTTTCTTAAGGCACTCCGGATGTAATGCAATAGCGCGCCGTGCTTTGAGTACACTGCCTCAACTAAGCAGCGGCTATTACCTTTTCGCAGGCTGTCAGAGGGGCCAAGCTTTGAGCCCGCGAATCACGGCTCCTTTGGCTCAACTCCTGATGCTGATGTCTGCCATTGCCTTCGCAACAGCTAGCGACGTTTCTGCTATTCCTCATGTGCCCGTGCGTAAGCTGCACGCACACAGGCCACACAAAACAACCACGGACACCAAGTACGGCACCTCCGCCAAACCATTCCAACCGGCACAACACCTACAGACAATAGCCGCCCTGGTACTGCGACGATCCATGCCACCTGATAGAACACAACCACATCCATGTGCACAACGACAAAAGAAAACACACAACAGTCGTATTAAAGGAATAACGCAAGGCGTCTCCTCCATACACCACGTCCATCTAAATGAACTAACTGCAGCATCATACCACTATTGCGACTCTCACTTCAAAGTACCCGTCACCTCCGGCCCGCAAAAAGTAGACACACAATCATTGCGAATCCATTTCACTGTCCCAACGCTTCCGTAATCGTAACTCTTCGACTGGTCATGACGGCGTCAATGGCGGCCACAGCGTTTTCGGTCATGCTACTGGTGTCCCTCATGTCGAGACCGGTCACGTAACAAGCACACAACCAAGACAACAATTATGCCATCAGCTCTCTTACTGCGACAACAACATTACAGCGAGCACTACCGCTACTACTTGCCAACGCGCTGAGGGGGCGCTCATCGCATCGATGGATAGACAGATATTTGCAAGGCGAAATCACCAATACAACGACGGTTCTCCGTCGAACCGAAGCTGTAACGTTTGCGGCCACTCGCGGCGCTTCTTGAGAGAAAAAACGCGACAGAACCTATAGATTCATAAGGCAGCGACAACTACCATAATCACACAGAGGAAATTACCACTGCGACAATAGAGATAAGGCTAACAAAGTCACCAACTACACAAAGCGCCGAAGTCGAAAACAGTGGGAGCCGAGACTTAAATTACGCCGACTACCGAACATGTAGGAGGTGCAGTTCAAAATAGAGCACCACATGAAGGGAACAAACACGGCCAGGACAGCTGCAGACCGGAGCGCTCTTGAACCTGCGGGTGTTCCTGGTGCAATCAGAGGCTGCTGTTGAAGCGGACATGCAACTGCGATTGCAACGCCGGTTTCGGTGAGTTCAATTACCTTATATTTAGCTGTGGTCTACGTAATCTAAAACCGTCAGCACTAAGCAAAAGAGCCGCTACTGCTTCCTGAATAAGTCGTAATATGATGATCTTAAGCCCGGCGTATAAATCTAAGCCCGGCGCGCATGAGAGTTGGAGTTGGAGGCGCAATTCAGTTATCTACTCATCATTCATGTCGTTTTAAAACGCTCCTTTGAAATTCGAGAGCAAAACTGCCATGTAAACTGCAGACGTTCGTACGAGTGGACGTCGTTCAGTACGCTCACTATAAAAGTCGTCCCTAGACGAGCCTGAAGGCGTACGGGTCATCTAATTTTAAGCTGGCGCGCCGAAACAAAAGTAAAGAACCTCGAACCATTCCAATTTCTGTAATCTTTGCACGTATCCTTGGGAGTTGAAAACCCTGTCGTATTTCCGGCACCTCCGCCAGCGATCCTTACCTTGCACATTCCTAAAGTGCTACGCATTGAGGAGTTAAGATTAAGAGCCCTCTCGGGCACCTAAATGTGGAACTCCTCTCATGCATGTCCGCAGATCTTGCTTCCTGCCCGGTGGATCGGCGAAGTTGCTGCCCCTCGAGAGAAAGAGGTGAGTGGACCGTCTGGATGGTGAAGCCGGGTTGAGTGCAGAGGTCTTTTATTTGTGGCTTGATGCTTGAGACCACGGAAAGCGTTGTTTTGAAAAATGGCACTTACACTCCTAACGCAGTGAAACTCACTGAGCACAGAGTTCGGTCATTCAAAACAGGACTTGAAAATGAGCAGCTTCCACTACACCACTGAAGCTGCTCAAAAGCTTATGCCGGGTCTGAACACCACAAATTGGCTCCAGTTTTTTTTTCAACGCGTTTATTGCATTAAGCACCCGAGCACCCGCTGGTCGAATGAAAGTGTCTGGCCGCGGAGCTCAGTGGGCCGGTCGGGGTGGCAGAAGATGGCGTAGCTTGTAGAGATCGCTCCCTGCGTCAATGATCGGAGGTTCCGAGCAGACGTTCAGGGGGGATAGGAGTACGCTTGGAGACCTTGGGGCGTAATATTGGCACAGGTAGCGTGCCAAAAAAAATACAACACCTTTATAAATTCAACCAAAGCACTCACTCCCCATAGCCCATCCGAACCCGATTTTTCGTGGGGGAGATCAGTAGACTCACGGTCACTATCGCCGGCATAGGTTATGTTTAGCAGAAAATGAAATCGTAGATTTGTCACCTGTACACTTTCTTCTGGGGAGCAAACATCCTAAACATCTTTAATGTGGTGTGTGGCACATTATAGGGTAAGCCTTAGCTGTCTGCTTACGTACAATTAAACTAACTCGACATAAATGGTTTTGCACAGCTACACATGACCAAGCCAACGCTGGTTCATTCTCTTCAGACTTCGCCTGCAACCGCTGCAACGCACATGCCTCGCCCTTACGCAGTCTCGCAGCACAGCGTGAGGTTTGACAAGCGGTGGAATGAGAAAGAATAAAACAGTTAAAAGGATGAAACTGTCATGACCAAGCTGTACGGTTTCCTACAGCACGCACTGCCCGCTTTACGCGCCTGGTGACGGTAAACTGATGGCATACCGCGAGCTCACTCTCACTAGACGTAGAGTGCTTCGCTTTGGAGCCTCAGCGTTAAGTGCTTTGAGCCTAGCCGCCGCTTATCATAAAACTGCTACCACTTTAACCACAACGTAACCTCAAATTGAAATTAACTGAAATGTATGAAAATGTATTTTACCAGTACTCACCTAGTATGCACAAACAAGGCTACCGAAAAGGCTTGAAGCTAAATTGGATAACGTTATGAGATAGTAAGACAGTGGACATGATGGGGAACAAAGGCAAGCTAAAATTCCTAGTCAAAATCAAGAAAAAATGAAATGGTTATATGAGTAGGACAAGCAACGCGAATGGAAGATAACCGCGATGGTCCATTGGGGTAAATGAGTGGATTCCGAAAGAATGCAAGCGTATGAGGTACACAGAAAAATTGCACGCTTAGCGCAAAATAGGAGGGCATTAGATTGAAAGTTTCAGTTCCAAAGACATCGAAAAGAACCCTAGTAAACCGAAAGCCACATCAGCCACAGAAAATTTGTCCTTTGACTGTTCGCCTCTGCTCGCCTGCTTTTGCTTCCCGAGTTTCATTTTCAGAGCAGTGCGTCCCGTGTGACGTCACAAGAAACATTGTTCTCACTCTCATAAGTGGCTCGATGGCGTTGGCCACCAGCATAGATGCACAGATTCCTAAGCAGTGAGAATATAAACCATTGAGCTCATTGAGAAATTAAGATACAAAATGGGGCATTGCCTTTTTGCAGGTTGCATCCATCCAAATGCTGCAAGGCGCGTGTGACCACGGGAAGATATGTTGCTGCCTTTCGTCCGGGGCTAAGGGACTTCTTGTGGGCTACGCTACCATGTGGCCAGTGGCAATCGTATCCCAGTGCTTGGAATCAGCCGGCAGCTGTAGAAGTGAGGCCGTCGGATCTTCCAAATTTTTGCCTCCATTCTGACGCTGCTTCTATTCCTGACCGGATCCACAGATCGCTGGATTTAAGCCATTGGAATCGTCGACGCTGGTACTATTCCTCATGTGAATGGCACAGACCATTCATACAACACAGCAGCCACCCTTCCCAATTAAGCCACACACGTACTTCCCTGCGCTTGCGACCACGATCACAACAAAGCAAAAGCCGCAGTGCAGCCACAGCTATATAAAAGCCAACACCACGACACAACAGCGACATTGAAAACTTCAGCAAGCATAGCCAAAGTAAATAACAGCCCTGAAAACCGGAAGCAAGACACCCATAGCAGCTACTTCTGTGACTGCGCCATGAACACTACCCTACCCGCCAGCGCGGACACAGTTCACCGAAACACACCAACGGGTCCGATAACTACAGCATTGAAAGCGGCTACCAGAGCGAGGAAGGACCCGATGAGCGACACCACAGACAATGTCACATATATAAACGCAGCCACGCCCCCAAAGAAACACACCAAAGTAACACAAAAAGAAACACCAAAGAAAAAAGCAGCCACACCAAAGAAAAAGAAACACACCAAAGAAACAAAGCAAGCGCAGCCGAAAGTCAAGCGCAGCCGAAAGTCAAGCGCAGCCGAAAGTCAAGCGCAGCCGAAAGTCAAGCCCAGCTGAAAGTCAAGTGCAGCCGAAAGTCAAAGTGCAGCCGAAAGTCAAGCGCAGTCGCAAGCTCCATGTGGAAAGAGCACTGAAACACGCAAAAAAAATCGAAATGCCCCTGAAACAAAGACAATGTAGCGCAACCACAGCAAAGAAAAGTTTTACGCTTCCAGTTCAAAGGAAAATGCAAGAACCAAGAAGACAAGTGTGATATCATACCACAGGAAATGTCGTACCAGTACGACGCCCTCCCAATCATCTATAATTACCCAACTACGAATCCCACAAAGCACGCTCCCACGAATAGGACAAAGTGCAGGTATCGCGCCCACAAGCGAAGCAAAAGGCATAATTTAGACAACTCTGAGAATCAAGACAACGCCATCAACCACTTCTAGCCACTACAGTCATCACGACGATTCCAAACACGAGCGGTGCGTCTACCAGTAATAGAAGCGCTACGATTAATGACATCGACTGAAGCAAGCGCTTCATAGTTATCCACGCTAGCGAAGATATGGACAGTCAAAGCAGAGCCAGAGAAGGGCAAGAAAAGTAAAGTCAATCATTCAGCCAACCAAACAGTTAGATTTATTTCGCCCCCCAGAACAAAAGCAGCACACACTAAAATCTTGACAGACGATTAAGATAGCCTATAATGCAAAACTTGCTAGCCACCATATGGCTCCTTGCTCCAAAGGCCACTTTTCAGGTGGCGTGTCGCTCTCCTATTTCGCCAAATGATTACACCGACGTCTACGCCGACGACTGCGACGCGGGAGCGTGGAACGGGCCTTAAGAGCTGCGCTCTAATATGAAGTGGAGACCGGCGACTTGACGAGCTTCGCGTTCCCTTTCCTCCAAGACCATTGCCAGGTTGCTCGAGCGCAGCAGAGACGTCCATGGCCCTTCGAAATAAATTCGGTGAGTTCAGTGCAATCTCTGCTGTTTCCTCGATGAGTGAGTGAAAAAAACTTTGTAAAATGTAAGACAAGTTAACCTCCGCTGCTCGGGCGGTGCCCTCAGTCTAAGTCTACGGTGGCAGGGGCCCCTGCCTAAGCTCTAAAGATCAGCCAGCGCGTTCTGCTCAGCGTTCTGCAAGTCATCCTTATCTCCCAGTATTAGGGATCACGCTTGGGTAGGAGGAGCACCCGTTGGATACGGGCATGCCCATACGCGCCCAGTATGATGGGCAGTGGCTGGAGTACCGTGGAGAGTAGTAGTCAGCTACGCGCCAGTGTGGATAGGAGCCAATTCATATTTGCCGCCAGGAGGCCGCTTCTTGTCGCGAGAGTAGTTTTTGTGACGGAGGAGAGCCCGCGTTTCCCTATACCGAAGGTGTAACCTCTGGACTGCTGTGCTACTCTTCACCAGTCCCGTTCGTGTAGGGTAGTTCCTCCGACGTCCTAGTTGCAATATCATTTTTTACTGGAATTTATCCAGTGCTGCATAAGCTGCTGGTTAATTGCTTAATTCATGCTTCTTGCGACACACTGCAAAATGTCATTAACTTCATCTAGGCTAAGCGCAAGTCCAAGAGCACCAGTGTACAGTTACCACTTCCTGGTGGGTAAAAAATGACTCGTTTTGGAGCCGCTTCGGCTCCTTCAGGGGTGGTAGGGGCCAGTTCGGTTTGCGGCAACAAGTTAGAGGAAATTGTGGCGAAGAGGGAGAATCTTACGGGCGGAGTGGGTCGTTGTGAAGGGTGCGGAAGAAGGGAGAGTGTCTGTACGTTTGAGACGACACCGCTTTATCGATATCTCGAACAATGTGCATCGCTATAACGTTACCAAAAACCAGCTACCAGCCGCCATTAATCACTTAGTGATGCAGTTTAGAAAAACTGGTGTTTATAGCTGAGCATACACAATATCTCATGCGCGGTTACTTTGCGCAGTCACATTGAAAATGCCACTGAGATGCTGAAACCAATAGCAAAACACAAACTAATCAATGCCATATTTTTAAAGCGAAAGCTTTACTGGCTGTGAACTTGCGATTTCGCCATGGCGGTGTTTCGAGGAGGCACATGACGTCACAACGCGAGCCTAGATCACCGCGGGTATTTCTCTCTTGCTCCCTAGTCACAACTGCCCGTGCGCCACTAGTACCACCGAGCCACAGGTGTTCCGCCGCTGCGCAGCGCCGCACCTTTCCTCAAAATCAAACTTCCAATTCTCAGTTTTCTCTTTCTTCGTTGTCTCCCTCATTTATCCCTTCCTTTACGGCGCGGTTGGGGCGTCCACAGAGATATGTGAGACAGTTACATTGCCATTTGCTTTCCTCAAAAACCAAACGAAACAAGTTAGCCGAAGGCGTTCATAGAGTTCATTGGCGTTGACAACTTTGCAAAGGCCGTTCATTTTCACGAAAGGAAAGGCGAACAGGCTCAGTGAGTCAGTGCAGACCTCAATCTCGCTTTCATGTACGTGGCGTTGGTGTCCAGCTGCAAAAGCCTGCTTTGATTGCGTTCAGCACGCGGGATAGGCAGCGCGCCCTCCCTGCCACCCTGGGAGGTGGCATGCAGTTAATGGTTGATCGCGAGAGATTGATCACCAAATGAACGCTGCGGCTTAGCTATTGCTGCAGTGCCGCATGTCAGCCACAACGCTCTCAGCACTAATGCATTCAGGCCACATATCTCTCTCACCACCGCCACTTGTATCAAAGCACGAATGAGGCGTCCGCATATCCAGGGAGCCAGTCATGAGGCCATCCTTTGCTCAAAGCCATCGCAGTCTAGAACATTGTCAATGCCAACGCCAACGAACAAAGTAAACGACATCTTTCGCTTCTTATATCCTGTATTAGCTGAGCTAATCCGCATCAATTTTTTATAGTAGTCGGTATACAAAATAAAGTTGTTCGGCATGGTACTAGCATGTTTTTCCCGTTCTTTCTTTCCACTTATCTGTTGTGTCTAGGCTTTGTGAACGACGACAAAGACTACCAGATATCAACTAACGAACAAGAGGCGCCAAGTTCGCTCTGCCGTGGAGCCTGTGCCTGTCTTCGAACCTGTTGCCTCCTCTGGACAGTCTCTTCAACCTTCTCAGGTGAGGATACACGAGTCGGGGTTTTGACCGGGTTTTTTCTTATTCAGTCGGAAGTCAAGTCTGATGTCCACCCGGACCACGAGTGGATGTCCGGCACCCTTATTCGCAGTCTTCCGGCCCAAAGCTTGCTCCTGGTGTCCTTCGAAAAATATTGGTGTCAATGTGGTTCTAATGGTGTCTTTACCTACTAGAGACAGAGCCCTAAAACTGAAAAACTCTTAAAATCATCCAGGAGCAGCTGAAGGCTTTTATCAGCCGCCACTTGAAAATTTCTGAGGTGCGCCCTTTCGCAGGAGGTTCATTCTGTGCCGATCCTCGGATGACCGGTGCGTGTTGTTCATCACACATCCTTCGAGTCTTTTCCAGTTACACATTTCATACCTGAGCAACTCTCTTGTACCAAAGGCATCATCCGCGGCAGGGACCCATCGGCTTCTCCTTAGGAAATGCTTGAGGACCTTTAGGACGGCGGTGAGACGTGATAATAGTATTCCGCTGTATCAGAAATGTTGATTGCTCTCGTGTGCCTGCAGAGCCCATAATCACAGCTTTTGCAGGGTTTTCGCGCCAATCTGAGCTTAAGGTTCGGCCCATAGTGTACTGCGTCGACCCGCTGCAACCTCGACCTTTTGCAATGCAGAAATTTCTGGCATTTTGGTCATAGCAGCAGAGCTTTGAAATCAGCGACGCGTTGCCCCCTTTGCACGGACAACCATTTTACTCAAACGTTAGCTCATCTGATGTGCCCATCGTAGTCTCTGCTGCGGCAATCATCCGGCTGATGATGCTGACTGTTCAAAATGTTCTGATTAGCGGCGTGTCTGTTGTATCGGCAGCTGTGTCATAGTGCGGGCTAAACATTGCGCAAGCGTGAAGTTTTCTTTCTACCTCGCCTTGTTCCCCTTTCCGTTCTCTCTCCCGGGGCTTGATTACGCAACTGTCAATTAGGAAAATTGTCAAAAACTTGTCAAAATGGTGTCAATAAGCCTCACCCCTATGGGTCGGTCGTCGCCGGCGGCCATTTTGCTTTTTTGCGTCATGGGTGGCTGCAGATTACGTCACTGGTGTGGCAGAAGTGGTGACGTTGCACCCCTAATTATGCAGCCGCTAATTGACAGTTTTTTGTGACAGTTTCGAGGCCGTCAATTTGACCGTTGCGTTTGTGCGAGAAAATGGAGGCGGTGTACGCGGCGATACGACTGAGGCGGCTGCGCTGGCGGGAGCAATGGCGAAGGAGGGCGCACGAAGACTCGCTTGACCTGCCGGACGAGCTATTTCGACGCCTTTTTCGACTTGAGAAGCAGACTGTGGAGTGGATATGCGACGAACTCGCCGATGAACTGGGGGGATTGCTTGCGAGCGCGCTGTCGGTGCGGCGGCAGGTGCTGTGTGCACTGCGGTTATTTGCCACTGGCGGCTTTCAGGCTGCCGTTGGTAACGAGGCGTACATCGGCATCGCACAACCGACGGTGAGCAAATGCGTACAGCCGGTGTTGGAGGCAATTTGTAAAGTTAGTGCGCAGAAGGGGTGGGTGCCGTCGTCACCTCTGTGACACTCAGCTACATATAAATAAGACACGCTTATGCTGGCAAAGCACTTTATTTTTCCCAGCAAACGGCACTTCGTGGTCGTCTTCTGTTTCTCAAGGGAAAAGAAACAGACAACCACTCGTCACATATTGCAAGACCTCACCTTTTGGCATTTTTTTCATCGATCAAAAGAGCCGAACAACACAGACTTCAACAAGTTGTCTTCGTCGATTTCGTTCCGTGCGCTCGTTGCAAGTTCGCTCAGTAGTCACGTACCTATCACTGCAGTCGTTGAAATTTTTCTGCACACTTCGGTCAGCCGCACAGTAGCTTGATTCCAGACGCCGCGTATAAAACAATAACACGGCGTGGAATCGGCTACTTTAGGGCAAAGCGACTTGACGTTTTACCGCCGTCAGCGCATCCCCGCGGCAGCAAAAGCTACCCGCCAGCCAATTTATTAGCACAACTTCGAACGCTTTTTCTTTTGCTTAATATTTTCCAAATATGTTTTGGCAAAATAAAATATTAGTTATTTTGATTGCAGCCTAATAAATCTTTTAACAAAAAAATTGCAGACGGCCTCTCACCGTCCAAATAAATGCTCTCGGGGCGCTGCCCTGCTGTAATTGGCTGATTCCTCGTTGCGTCAAGCGGTAACGTCTCTTCGTTTCATCATTTGACGTCACTGTCAATAACGTTTGACAGAATAATCCGGCACCTGGATTACTGTATAACCACCCTCTGTTGACAATAAACGCCAGTTTTTACCTGTCTCGTTCCCATGCGTGAACGCTCGTTCCGTTCCTGCCGTGGCCTATCGGCTGCGGCTATGTTGCAGTGTCCTGGACATCATCCAGCACAGAAGGTCCTCCAGAGCTATTAGGAAAATACCCCGGCAGGTCTTTTGAAAAGGTTAGCAGGCAAAAGTGATATCAGGTGCTGAGGCAAAAGTTCGTAATATCTTAAGCGAAACAGCGACACGGTTAGTTTATTATATCCAAGGTCACACACTAAGTTAAATCCGGGGCACAGACGCTGTAACGCAAGTTCGTAATATCCGAGCTTAATGTGCGAAATTTCGTTGTATACGAAGTTAACGCTGGACAGGTTGTTTTATTCGAGGTAGCATACTAAGCATAGTTTACCAAGTTCGTATAGGTAGTACAGTAGGTTCGTTCGTACCACGCTGGGCAGGTTGCCACCTGCCACTGGCTACTCACAGACGGCGGTCGCCATTTTCACTTTGTTGTGACCGGGCAGGTGGGAGGCGCCTGTCGTCAGACAGTGACGACGTTGTGGGGAATCCACGACGGCGCTGCATCGAACGTGCATAAGATCTTCATTTATGCAGTACTGTGCGCCAGACGTGCACTGTGCGCTCTCTCTATTCATGTAAAATTTTGCTCGACGCCGCCGCTCTTCGCTTGGGCCTTCAAGCGAAACTTCGCGTACATGGAGCTCAGCCTCTATTCCTAAACATCAACATGCAGCTTCTTTTCATTGCGAAGCACATTACTGCTGATCAAGCTGATGTACGGTCTAAGCAACATATCTTTATGTTAGTGGCGTGGATAATTTTACCAAGTCAGTCACAACTGAGCGTTCTTTCAAGACATGAAGTTGGCAATTGGTTCGTCGTCACCAGCTTGCAGCCGCGCACGTGGTTATAAGTGGTTCTTTTTTTCTTCCATTTCTGCTCTCAGTACCAAAGCACTTGCTCTTGTTTAGAATGGTCCGCAAGTAATCGGCCATGAAATAAGCTCTTCACACTGTTCAAAGTATGGAGACGGCTATGCAAGATACTTCATACAGCGACAATATACAAAATGAATTCACGCGCCCCTGGGCGCTCCCTCGGAATCTCGGCTTTGTTCATTTTAGCGCGACAGTGTACGTCATGCTCCGAAAGGGGACAGCAGTTCCTCGCGTGAGCACGCAACACTTTTCCCGCCGAAAAAAAACATTTTGTTTGCAGTTTTTTTTTCTGACTTCCCATTGAGTGCCTCAAAGCAGCGGCGCTCTTCCCGTGCAGGCTTCTGTGACGTGGCCGCAGCTGAGCACAGCCTGTCCCTACTCGTCAGCGGCTCCGCGAGCATCTGCACCTCTGTCTCCAGAAGGATGGTGGCGACATCTACCCACCCGTAGAGCAATTGCTCTCGGCAGCTCTCTCCCGAGCGTTCCAACTCGACTGCCATGGAAAGTCGTGTCGGCCGCGTACAAGTAGGCACTGCTATTGTTCTTCATGTCGAGCAGCAACAGATGGTAACTGAGCTCTGCCTGCTTTACCTGCTGGTGGCGCTGCTGCCATTCCTTATGCTAGTGGTGCCACCATCCGCCATAGAACTCACGCACAACACAAGTACATCCACCATAATCGCTGTACGTTCACTGCAGTAATACCACCAAAGCGTTAACTTCAACAGTTGAACACGTGCGATGGCCTCATTGAAGTGAACCGGAATTGAACAGGGGCTACAATGAACAAACTAAGATACCACAGGAGCACGCACGCGACGAGGCCACAACCCACATTGAACTCTACAGCCACAGCGGCAGCAACCACACCGACCACATCGACGTAGATAAGTAAACTTAGAAGAAGCCCCGGTGACTCCCAAGGCTAAGGCGTTTTGCTACTGATAACATGATCGCTGGATGAATGCCGACAGCTTCGGCCGCTGGAGAATATAGAAAAAATGCACGTATAATGAGATTCGAACGCACAGCGCCATATGTGCCTTATTATACGCAAGCCCACTACTCTATATTCTATAAACTCTATTCTATTCTAAAGATTCGTTTTTCCAGACTGTTTTCCGGGACATCGCCAGCGCTATCGAAAACGAAACATGGCAATACATGGTCTGCTCACCTACCTGTAAAACCCATAAACGTACCCATAAAACCCGGAAAACGTCTGTCAAACAGCGTAACCACACTGGACATATACGCATTAAATGCAGGAAAAGCTTCCAGATGCTTTCCTCTAGCTCATCATGTATGCCTTGTCAAGAACGTCATTTCTCCTGTTCCTCTTGGCAGAGGAAATTTCAGCCCAGCAGACTTGTCTGCTGGCGACGCTCCTGCTGTTCCTCATGCCGGCAGCGCTGGTTATTCAGTGGACATCTACAGACCCCAAAACACGAAGAGCCATTCCTGCACATCGACCATAACCCTCGCACACTACAGCCACGAAACGCACACCCCAACAGAGTGGCCATCTGTCCAACCACCATTACGAAAACCACGGCGACAAAGGCACAACTACCACGAACATTAGCTCGGCAAAAAGAAACACCTCAGCCATCACTCATACACATCAACCGTCGCCACTAGCGGTGCGTCAACTGCAGCGGCAGCGGGGAACGAACATGAGATCAGCTTCCACCGCGACACGGACCAGCGACCAGAAAAACTGCCCTACCTCGACCACCACCACGACAAACTATTACGGCAATGACGACCATTTCGTTGGTAATATGCTCTCCTGCCAAGGCTGACCAGGGATAACCAGATAACAGAAAATTAGGCGGGTTTAAGCATGGTTTGAACCTGGTTATACGAGCGAAAACTGTTAAGAGTTGACGCGCTCGGACTGGCGCACGCGTGCTTCGTTCATGGCGAGACTGAACGACCAGCGCCGGCGAAGCAGCTGTGAAATCACCGCTAATCTCGTGGTATTACAGCGGCGAGGCTCCGAGCGCGCGCAGTTGCGACGCGTCTCCGCAGCGGGTCACGTTGCGTGACGTCACACGACACACCACCGCTCCGCCGGCTGAAGTGTGCTCGGAACGGCACTTGTTCTGTTCTTCATGAGGGTGGCGGCTGTAATCATGTCTGCACATTTTGGCGTGCATTCTTTGATCGGGGCACTAGTTGTTTTATGCCGGCGGTCGTGGCCATCCCGCACAATGCGCAGCCTCGAATATAGAAACGCTGTCCTCTGCTCCCAAAATGTCCCCAGCTATAGTGCTTACAAAGCCCCCACAGCTTCCCCTGCTAAGAGAATTGTGCACACAAGGTTACTGTGCGGAAACTATCAGAACCGAAAACACCTATAAGAATCCCTCTGTAACTGGCGCGACCATGACCATCCTAATGGTAGTCATTGACATGCAACAAGCCCGATAGCAACACGGCCTCGACGACCACGACAACGAATTGAGCAATGAGAAAAACTGCAACATCACAGCGGTGGCCTCGTTGTTTTAGTGTTACGCTAGTATACGAAAATTGCAGAGTTCGATCCCCTATTGCACCGGATGCCCTCCGGTTATCCAATCGGTACTAGGAGCAGCTTTGTACTATGCTGCTTTTGGGCGAAATAGGTCCGCGTCAACTATCGCAGCTATCGCCAACTCGAATAGTTTTCTGCCGACTCCTTCCCGGTTGTCATCCTCTTCTTTTAAGAAGTTTTTTTCCTTCACTGCTCTTGATATGTTCCTTAATAATTGCAGTAAGTTGCAGAGAGTGGAGAATATGTGGGCTGGAAGGGCTTCCGGATGGTTCTACCGATGTTTCTCATGCCTTAGCCAAGTACTTGGTCTCACCAGGGATAAGTAAGACTCCGTTGATAATTGTCAAATGCCAGTCCATGTCGCACATCACCGGGTTGCAGATCACCGGCACGTTCCTTCTCCCTGTTCTCTTGACACAGTCTGTACCGAGCATGGCCATTTCCTTTCTTTCTTAAACCAACCACTTGCGCTTCTCTTTCCCTTCTTCATACTTTGCGGACATCAGTGATGTCCTTCATTATCACTGTTCATCCCCTCCAACCGTTCTTTATTGTCCACGGGTCCTCCCCATTGCCTTTAAATCCCAACTGGGGTCCGCATATCTGCCTTCTTCCCAGCGCTTCTCCGTTCACAATCCTTTACGGGTGCACAATTGGCCGTTTCTTCCCTCATGGGACTTCTTATTATCATGCCGGCCGTAGACGGGGGCACCAAATGGCCAATTTTGGTGGGCTTTTGCCCTGCCTCTGCTACCCAGGCATGGGGTTTTGTCCCCTTTGTACGGCACGGGTTCACCATTTTTCCCTGCGCACAGGATTAGTCTTTTTCTCTTGGCATAGGCCCAGTGTTGCCGCTTTTCACACTCCTGTTTTTCTCCTACCTTATCTGTAAATCGGTAATTTCTTCTCTACCCGTTCTTCCATGCTCACCCTTAATCTCTTTCTTTCCTTCTGTACTGTCCTTTTCTACCCTCTACAGTGTCTTCCTTTTCTTCCTCCCGTTTGTAAATTCCGCATTCTTGCCAGCAACCATTAAGCGCTAAAATGTTTGGGCACAAGAGCCGTCTTCCTACCTCATTCTTCTTTCAGTGACCTCTTTTAACGGGACTTTTCTGCTCTGCTTTGCTCGCCTTGCTGCACCTTTTAAGTTTGTTTGACAGATTTTCTTATTGTATTTTGTCATGAAATCTTTGGGCGCCTCGCCTGTAATCTTTTTTTCGACTGGTTTACACAGGCTATAACTATCTTTCTGCAACCCGTGTTTTGGGTGTTACCTGCCATCTGACGAGTTTGACACAAGGGGTCACAGAATTGGAAATTGGCGTTTGATTCCAGCTTGCGTAGATGCAAACATCTTGTAGTATGGCGCTCTATATCCCAGTTGCTCTTATGACACTGAAATTCATGATCAGCATCAAATACCGTAACCGCAGATACGAAGTCCTGCACACCAATGGCGACGACCGCAAATACGTCCAGAATACCTGCCACTACCAATGTGCGAATCATCAGCAGAGCAACTACGAGAGCTACGATAGCAACTGTACAGCCACGACCGCAACTTCCACGTCAACGACTCTCACAGAAGAGCAGCTGCAGCTGCACTGCAAACACGGTGGCCGCCCCAACCACGACATCACATTTCTAGAAAGCAACGCATTTCACTAGCCATAACGGTCATGGTCTCGTTACAGCCCTTATGAACACGTACAGATAAAACCGGCGCTAGAGACAGAGTGCAAGAAACAAGGAGAGCCAATAACGACCGGAGCCGAAAACCCAGGCTTCTGCTCGTTAGGCCACCAGAACCGCGCTCCGTCGATAGCTTCCGGAATCGGGTTTTCGTCGTTCTACTGGTCCCGGGTCTCTTCTGGTCATACGCCACGTGCCACGTGCCTCCAGCCATCGGCTCTCTTCCTCCTGGCTGCCGGGTCTCCTGTGCCTTCGAACATCGCTATCCTGCCGTCCCGCTTTGCCGAAACGGTCCCCTTCACCAGTGGTCGTGCCGATGAACTTTTGGAGAGAAGTTACCTACTTCCCGAAAGAAGCTGACGTCATTGATTACGCGGGCCGACGGCACAGAATACGTCGTGAGCTGAGCTAGGACATCGGTGATGACCTTACATCGCCACCTGGTACACAACCGGACAAGAAAAAGGTGAGAGACCCCTAGCATTTTACCGATGGTGTAAAATGTGCAGACAGTACGCCAGAGAAATTGTAATGCCTTAAAGACGCCTGTCTGGGGTTACACACGATGAGAATAGCGGTCATTAAATAGAAAACAGTCACTTAAACCGACAAAACCAAATGTTTCTATTGTTTTTAGGTTGTTGATCAACAGAACATTAGAAGCGTACTCATTTTTTACGTGGAAAATCTCTGGTTAGAAAAGAGAATAAAAACACCCACGCGAGAAATTAACCTGCGGCCTCCGCTTGTCGCGAGCGGTGCTTTGCCAACCGAGCTAAGACGGCGGCCGCGCAGACTTCTTTCGGGGGTTTTTACGTTGCACGTAACCCAATCCTAAGAATTAAGACCAGCAACCCGTAACGGCGGACGTAGGAACATCCTGTTATACCGCAAGTGTCACGTGGAACCTGATCGAATGCTGAATGAAGGCGGAGGCTCCGCGAAACTATGCTATGCTTCATAAGGCATCAAGACTGCCACAACAGAAGCCTTCCTCCAGCTATTTAGCAGCAACGTTAGGGAAGTGAGGCGTTTACTCACACGTATCAAGGAAGCGAACGGTTTCTGATGCCGACGAAAACCAAGTGGAATGTTACCTTTTGTTTTAAAATGTTGCGTTGATCAACGGGAAATTAGTAGCGTAACAATTTTTTACATCGAAGAACTTATTAGAAAGTAGAAGACAAAAACTACCCCCGATTTACCAGGTTAGGATAAATGTGACTCAGGCGCGCTAACACGTTTGCCGTTGTTTCGCGAGTTGCACCAAACTTTCTTGCCGTCGTTCCTCAGATCGCGGCCGGGTGAATTGGAGACACATGGGAGAGGCCTTTGCCCTGGAGTGGGCGTAGTCATGCTCGTCATGATGATGATGTCGGTGCTGATGAAGGGTATGAAGCAGGTTATGATGACGCCATGTGGTCACGTAACCTAGGTGTCCCACCTAGGTTGCTGAAGCTGCCGGTTGCTACGGATGACCGAACAAGTTACACGCTCACTGCACCACGGGTCGGTCACGTGGAGTACTCCTGCTGTGCAGCGGGAATACTGAATGCCGCTATGATGCCATGGGAGAGCTCACATTGTTCAAAGAGCCTGATAAAAACACACATGCCAAGAAGTGGTTGCCATTTATAGCCTGTTACAATAGGACCGCCGACAGCTCACTGCTGAGTCACGTTGCACCCAAGAAAACTTAAAGGTGGAACACCGGTCAGCCACGACGCGCAGGGATCCGAAAATCACGGCCGCAGTAAACGTGTTATCATAGGTTTCACAATGAGACAACCTTTGGACGCTTCACACGCACGGTTGTATTTATGGTATGCGCGCGATATCAGATTCAAAATTCAAGATATTGCTCTGCTGAACAACGAATCTGCTCGCATAGTGATGCAAAGAAATAAGACTTGGTATGGGCCGTATATCCAGAAGGTGCGCGCAAGCTTTGTTTCCTCTCTTTGTTTGCATTTCTTTTTAAAAATGAAAACGATACTCATAATGTACTTCTTGTGACGCTCGTTCATTCTAGGTCGTTTCACCGCGCTAAACGAAGCCTCGCCTTCAACCGGGGTGACATCGGAGCCTCCTGCCGCTTTCGTGATGCCCTCTGCCACCGTTCGCCTGCAGACGATGCCACATCCATATATCCGCGTTCAAGGGCGGAAAGTGGTTCTAATCAGGACCGTTCTCATCATCTTGTGTGAGCCCCCCTGGCAGGCATCGGCGACACAAGTTCTGTTCTTCTTGTCGGCATCCGCCGCAGGCCAGCTGAAACTTCCAAGTGCCGCAGCGCAGTCCACAAAGCATCATCGGCCAGAGCGACCACAGCTACCAGCGCTGACAAGCACCGCAACATTTGTTCACCACGGCGCACACAGTATCACGATGAAAACCGCCGCAAGTACAAAGACCACTCTCACGAATCATCCACTAGTACCATGCACCACAGCCATCTCTGCTTAGCCCCAACCCCTTATCGCACGACACACGCCAACCACAATCTCAGCTAACAGTTTCATGTACACATCTCCATGAGTTTCACGCTCACATATGCATCAGTTTCGTGGTCAAATCTGCATCAGTTACCGCAACGCCAGGAACACGCAGACGCCAACCACAATCTCAGCTACCAGTTTCATGTACACATCTCAATGAGTTTCACGCTCACATATCCATCAGTTTCGTGGTGAAATCTGCATCAGTTACCGCAACGCCAGGCGCACGCACACGCCAACCACAATCTCAGCTAACAGTGCCTCTCCATGAGCTTCACGCTCACATATGCATCAGTTTCGAGGTCAAATCTTCATCAGTTACCGCAACGCCAGGAACACGCACACGCCAAACACAATCTCAGCTAACAGTTTCATGTACGCATCTCCAGGAGTTTCACGCTCACATATGCATCACTTTCGTGGTCAAATCTTCATCAGTTACCGCAAAGCCAGGAACACGCACACGCCAACCACAATCTCAGCTAACAGTTTCATGTACGCATCTCCATGAGCTTCACGCTCACATATGCATCAGTTTCGTGGTCAAATCTTCATCAGTTACCGCAACGCCAGGAACACGCACACGCCAAACACAATCTCAGCTAACAGTTTCATGTACGCATCTCCATGAGCTTCACGCTCACATATGCATCAGTTTCGTGGTCAAATCTACATCAGTTACCGCAACGCCAGGCACAAGAGAAAAATCGGGCGACGGCCACAAATATACCGGCTCACTGAGCCATATCGGCATATCTACAACATGTTGGTTGCGACACCATCGATTGTACTAAATCGTGAAAACTATCCGCAGACCGCTGACGACACATAGGCGACGTGAACGTGCTGTTCTGCAATAAAGTATGAATTTTTCTCCTATCAAATGCAGTCTCAGCGTATCAGTGCTTGAAGGGAACACATGTATCACGCGACTGTCGCCAGGTTGGAAACGACAGTTGAAACCTAGGATCTGAATGTAGTAAATGTTGCAGTCATCACGAGTGAACCGATCGTATTTTTGGTACTTTGCTTCGTGAACAGCCAATCTCTCCAGCACTGATCCTGTAACATACGACAATGCAAGATACAGACCAGAATACGCTACTTTCGCACCGCGACCGGTTAGCGCGTAGTATCAGATATATAGATACTTGAGGCCTTGCCCTTTGTAACGGGTGGGCACCACTAGGTTGGGCACCCGGACCAAAAACAAACAAAAAAACAAGAAGATGGAAGCGCGCAAGGAGAGAAAGATAAAACGCACAAAAAAAGGAAAAAACATTAAAAAACAAAAAAAACACGCAAAGGCTAAAGTATGAGGCGCCATCTTCCGCCGTGCTGCCAAAACACTACGTGCAAAAACAGAGCTTTGTGACCTTGAAAAATTAAAAGCAGCAGCTGGGTTGTGGAGCGCTGTGTGCGATGTGCGCTCTGTTGAGAGCACTGCCGCTGCGGAGTGTTCACCCTGCACAGTTTCCCATTATCGAGGTGTTAAAACTGCCGAAGTGCATCGAATATAGATTGCTGATTTTCAGAGAATGAAATACGAATAAAGTACCAAAGCACCAGTAAGTACTGTTTGAAACGGTCGACCGTGGCCATCGCCATGCATTCGGGACGGCGTGAATAAACATCTTCCTTGTGGACTTGAAAGCCTGTTTCCTTGCTGCGAGCCACTCTCGCTCTCTCCACCCCTCTCTCCCCGCCCCCCCCCCTTCCCCCCCCCCCCCCCCCCCCCCCCGCGGAGGTTTCGTGCGCCGTAGTGTTGCCCCACTGTGTACAGTACGTGTGGTGACTGTTGGTTGAGGCCTGCGGCTGGCGCGAAGCTCGAACCCAAGGTAGTTGATGTCATGTGCCCACCGTAGCAACCACTACACCGACCGATTGAAGCCCTACGCCAGTGCTGCTGCCCAGCCAAGCAAGGCAGCCACGCAAGTGCAGCCCGAAGCTACAGCGTTGGTTTTCTGTGTTCACCCTTTACAGCCGCATCGATGTACTGGGTTCAGCGTGGGGGCTTGCAGTATAACCGACAGAAGGCAATTATGAGCCCATTTCGATAGTTGGCACCAGCTGGCATTTGTAGCGATCGAGTACTACAAAACAGGACTGCCCGAATTATTGATCCCTCCCTCACCGCTTTGCGTCTTTGCAATGGAAGCGCTAGCTTTGGCGGTCCCTATCACCTGATTGTTGTCAGCGTGTTGCGTACGAACGATAATGGGCTGACAAAATGGCATGAGAATTTCTTGCACTCACCGGAGGCATTTGCCCTGGACAAGGGCGTCGTTCAAGCGCAAAGAACTTGGACGGAGAAAGACTTGGACAACGCGAGCGGTTACTTCCAACACAAGCATAATAAATACGCCTTGCTGCATGACGTCAACTGACAGCACCACCGACATGAAGTAGACGCACGCAAGAACATTCTCACCTTGTTCGTCAGTGTTATAGATGGTGCGCTGACGCAGGATGAACCCGCTTTTCTAATCAAATCTGCTCTAACGCCCTGACACCTACTTATCTTGCGTGCGCTGAAAAAAGGTTTACATGGCTTTTTATTCTTTTCAGCACAGTCAAGACAATGTTCAGAAAGATTACCTACTTACGTCATCACAATCTGCTCACCATGGCAGGTGGCAATAACCCCATCGAACTGCTATAATTGCACACCTTCCTACTGTGCTGCAGCAATCTTTCATTCAGACATCGGCCAGTTTGACCGATGTACCTAGAGCCATTCGATAGGAGAATTACATTCCAGAAGCGCATGCTACAAAAGGGGTGCTAGATTCCGCATGGTTCTTAAAGCTTTTGGAAAGGGTTAGTCAATTTGGCTAGTTTTTCCAGATTCTCGGGCGTGAGAGCTTGAAAAGCAAACAAAATTGACTAATCGTTTCCAAAAGTTTTTAGAACCATGTGGTCTCAAGCACCCTTTTTGTAGCATGTGCTTCTGGAAAGTAATTCTCCTATCGTATGGCTCTAGGTACATCGGTCATACTGGCCGATGTCTGAATGAAAGATTGCTGGAGCAAAGGAGGAACGTATGCAAATATCGAGATGGTAATCTTTGTGAACATTGTCATGACTGCGCTGAAAAGAATAAAAATCCATGTAAACCTTTTTTTCAGTGTATGCAAAATAGTGGCCAAGCGTATGTGTCAGGACGTTAGAGGGGTAATAGAGGCAGGTTTGATTAGAACACCTACTAACAAGGAAAAAATATGTTGTACGCCTCCTAAGAAGCAAGTGGTACGTACAATTTGTATTAGGTCTCATGAATATTTTGAAACAGCAGCAATTAGTTTTACACCCCTGTCGAACGCATGATACCGATAGCACAAAAAATAATGACAACGAAATGCAGCATAGGTTGGTCAGATGTTTAGGGAATCCCCCAAGGTGGAGTAAATTAGTAATCAGGGAGTAATTACTCATTGGCATCCACCCGTACGCATCCATACGGCTACAAAGGAAAGCTATGTACAGCTTTCTTGGAAACTTCGTAGTTAAAGAAAAATTTGTTCTGGTCGTTCTTTCGTTCTTTGACTACGAAGTTTTTGAGAAAGCTGTATAGCTTTCCTTTGCAGCCGTGTGGCTGAGTTCGGGTGGGTGCCAATGAGCAATTACTCCCTTATTACAAATGGAGCATATTGTGGCTCTGCCGACGCTCGTTCGGCAGCAGAGTTCCTAACTAGTGTTGACGAACTCGAATTAAAAAAAATTTTGTTTTTGCGTGCGGCCACTTGATGTCGCGGTGCTGTAAGTTGACGCCATGCAGCAAGGTGTATTTAATGTGCTTCTGTGTCGGTACAGTTGGAAATAAGCGCTCGTGTTGTCAAGTCTTTCTCTGTCCGTGTTCTTTGCGCTTGTACTTACTGGGTGGCAATGCCCCAACTCTCCCAAATGTTTGTGCTACTGAGTGGACAAAGGACCTGCAAAAACCATCGCCCCTGGACACAACGGCCTCGAAGAAAAGAGCAGAAGGATCGTAGGATTGGAACCAGCTGCATCACTGCAAAATGTCTTCAATTACGGCGTCGTCTACCGTTTCTATAGTGCCGTTTAGCCGCTAAATCCGTATGCACCCTGTGTCGGGTCTCTCTGCACGGCATCCCTAAAATCCGCGCTCAATAGATGGCGCAACAGCGCTTTCTAAATGGCGGCGCTCAAATTTCGTTCGAGTTTTGGTCAATAGTGCGACTTTGTAACGAAAGCAGGACTACATCCCGACGTAGCAAGTCTACCGAAAACTTGAATAGTTACGAGGAATCGAACGTAAAAAGGGTTGCGATGGGCATTTTCTTTAATTCAACAGCGCAGTGTCCCGTGAATTTATTACTGTACGCGGAAAATTTGGTAACTTATTGCAGACATCGAAAGCGGCATTCAACCGTACATTGTTGCCCGCCACAGTGGCTCATTGGTTAGGGCGCTCGACTACTGATCCGCTGTTCCCGGGTTCGACCCCGACCATGGCGGTTGCGTTATTATGAAGGAAAAATGCTAATGCGCCCGTGTGCTGTGCGATGTCAGTGCACGTTAAAGATCCCCAGGTGGTCGAAATTATGCCGGAGCCCTCCACTACGGCACGTCTTTCTTCCTTTCTTCGTTCACTCCCTCCTTTATCCCTTCCCTTAAGGAGTGGTTCAGGTGTCCAACGATATATGAGACAAATACTGCGCCATTTCCTTTCCCCCAAAACCAATTAATAATAACCGTACATTGTTTGCGCTGCCACTGACTCAAAATGGGCGCCAGAAATTTTCCCCTTTGATGAAAGGTAGCCCCATGGACCATTGAACAGCCGCTTTGCTCATGTAGATGAGGTCAACTTAATCGCAAAACATGTATAATTGCTCGCATCACTCTCCGATCAGAACTTCATCGTTCAATGGTCCCACCCTCTTGATTTCAAAGAATATGTGGTCCTCGTAAACAGCGTGACTGCATCCGCTGCTTGTATTCACGCTCATCGTCACGGAAATACATCGGGGCGCTGCTGCACCTCTCTCGCTCCGTGCCCTGAGTGACAGAGCGGCACGCATACCCCAGCTAACCCCCTCCCCACCGAAGGCACCTCCTCCACACCCTCATTAGTAATGCAAAAGGCACCCGTTTCCAAAGTTCTGCCGGATTCATACAAATGAACATAAATCTGCCGCACGATGTCTGCCACTCGCCAATATCAATCTGTCTTTACCCAGGATGCCAATTGTTTTTAGAGCGGAAAACTCTACTGCTCCCATGCCGAACCTGGAGGTCATCTGGCATGTGCAAAATCCCGCGTGGCAGCTGCTTTGAGCTTCATCTTCATTCCCTCCTCTTCACAGAGCGTGAGTAATTGCGCTGAAAAAAAGCCGTCAAAATTGCCTGTTGTCATTTAGTGTCTTGATTCCCACAAACGCGGCAAAAAGGCGATCCATCTTTGTTAACAATGTATACTTGTATAGATTGCAGTAAGGCAACATGCGAAACCAATGAAACGCTCTTTCCAGATTCCCTGCTACCTGGCCGCGATTGTCTGTAGCCGGGCTGCTAAAACTAAGGAGTTTCATCAGTTCTCAGAAGTGTGTACAAACGCAAAAGAAGTCAGTACGTTTAGATCGTAGAAAGCAATAAAAACTGCAGCTAACATCGCGGAAACAAGCCCGCGTGCACAAACAGTGAGGCCGGGGAAACTTTCCTGGGTTTAGATTGTAAATGGCGCGTTCAACTTCGTTTCCGAAAATTCCGGAAACCTCGCTTCCGCAAAGACATAACACCCGCTAAAGGTGTCCAACTTCATATCCCGAAACGCCACCATCGCCTTATGGTGCTCAAGAAAAGAATTTGTCATTTGTATGTGTCACGAGGTTACCGTTCCGCGAGATTTTTCGAGACCGAGGACCCGTTTTGTGCGAATCTCCCCGGCGAAGAAAATTTCGGCACTGAAAAGGACAAGAGCTCGCTTTTGTCGGTTCTTTCAGCATTTTTTTTTCTTGCGTAATCTTAGTAGCACGGAAGAGTGCAGTTTTAATGTTGAGTTATTCAACTCTGCTTCGTTCCGCAACGACGAATGTCATTAGCTCTTTCAATTGCATTCTTGTTGCACTGCTGATTCTGCCGATAGGCTCCTGCTCTGTTTCCTTAAGCTCTTTCATAGTTAGCTCCTACAAATCCCACACAAAACGATATTTCGGAATCAGATTCAGCGACAAGTACGCACATGTCGAGCGCGACTGGCTCATAAACCGCCATACACTTTATTCGCTCGCGGAAAAAGCGGAACACAACACCCGACAAAATTTCTATTTTTAGATCCTCGCAAGGTCAAAATGGCATTTAAAGGCTATCGGGACAAACTAACACACATTAGTGCTCTTACTCAAAATTTTATACCAGTGCGCGCAAGCTAATGGCTCCCGACGTATACGCGAAGACGACGACCCCTTCTACGATCGAGATTTCTATAGTTCTATAAAAACAGGCTCAGTGAAGGGCATTTATAGCCACATCATCAATGAACAAAACGTGGTAACGGAGAAGTCACGCGCACACGAACAGAAAACTCGAATCACGAACACAAATCTCAAAACAGTCTGCACTGCTTAGAAGGATTCATCGGGTCACCGCGAGTGCAGTTAAAAGCCTTGGCGAACTGTGGCATGTGCTGCAGCGCGGGAGTGCAGATCGACTCGTGGTTTGTATTTTCAGAGCCGCCATAGCAATTGACGTAACACAGCGCGATGAAAAACAGCTGCAGTCCGCTGTACTTCTCCAAACCGAATAGGCTGCTGCTGTCCAAAGCTCTCTCTTGGGCACTGTAGGCATCCACAAGAGCGCCATAGCCAATTACTTCTTTGGCGTAATACCCTAGTTCACCGGCGCTGCCGGACGTGCCTGCTTTCAAGCAGTCCATCAGGGGCTCAACAAACGAAGCATTGGTTGCGTAGTACGCGGAAAGGAACAAGGTCGCCAGTGAAAAGGCGATCTGAGCTCCTAGGCCGCCGTAGTTTAAAGACGAATGGAGCTGTGGATCAAATAGAGGGAAGGATAGAGCGTAAGGCATCAGCTCGAAGTCTCGCTTGTCGTAGGACACGATGGACACTTCCAAATCTTGCATAAGATCTAACATATGTCCGAATTCTGCATCCTTTCTCACGTGCACCGACTGTTGCCAGTTCCGCACGAAAGAATTATTCAAGTCAGGCACATGGTCTGCAGCCAGGATTTCTTCTCCGGTGTGCTCGATTTTACGGAAGACGATTTCCGAAGAGCTCCAGTTGCTGACCACGTTGATGCCTTCGTCAAAGTACGTCCAGTTGGAAAGACGCCGGAAAAAAGCGGTTCGCACGGACTGAGCCACACTTTTTGCGAGATTAAGTGCTTCGCTTTGAAGGGCTTCAGCATAGTATTTGTCGAACAGCGTGTGCCCGGAGATTAACATTGCTCTCGTGACGCAGAAAATCCTGTAATGGGCCTGCGTCGTTTGGTAGTCACGGTTGTAATAGTTGAAAATTAAGTCTTTATTCGCGAAAAGGGCCGCCACTTGAACGGTGCACCAAGAGATCAATGTATGGAATGAGTCCGTGCCGTACCGCCACCAGAGATACAACACTCGCTCTAGATAACGGGGCGATGTGGTCGTCAGCGTGAGACTACTGTTCATTCTGATGTCAAGTTTTAAAAGCGTCGCTGTCCAGTTAACTTCCGTGAGGCCAAGCTGAGTCAAGTTTAGAAGAACGTCAGCGTTATACTCGTCAGCTGCTTCGTAACGAGCATTAGAGAGGTAGCTCAGGGCTGTTTCGACCGACGCGTCTGTCTCCTGGAACGTCACCGTATCCTCGCCTTCGGGTTGAAAGCGTTCCTTCAGGAACTGAAAGTACTCCTCATCCGTGCCGGTCGCGAACTCCCTATACCTCTTGACCACGAAGTAAAGGAAC
The DNA here is from genome assembly GCF_052857255.1 of Amblyomma americanum. Taxonomy (NCBI): domain Eukaryota; kingdom Metazoa; phylum Arthropoda; class Arachnida; order Ixodida; family Ixodidae; genus Amblyomma; species Amblyomma americanum. Next base: position 34,869,672 of record NC_135506.1, on the reverse strand, counting down.
TTGCCAGAAACTAGGTTGATCCCGCTGCCATCGGGCGCGACGTCGAAGTCAAGGAGCACGTCCCAACCCAGCTTCAAAGAGCTGCAGAGGAGCGTGTACAGAACGTCTGCGCCCTTGGAAGGCTTCGGCCACACGATGCCTGCCTCAACCAGCGCGTTCTTGACGGCTGGCAGCTCGTCTCTCTCCCCTTCGAGCACATCGACGCAACTCCTGTACATGATGGCGGCCCGCTGCTCCATGTCTTGCCCCGATGCAGGCACGTCTGCACTCTTCAGCGACGCGGTCACCTTGTCCAACAGAGAAATGAACTGGTCGTTCCAAACGGTATGTCGGTTCTTCTGGCGCCAGCCGTCGCAGACGAAGTGCGTGAAGCTCTGGCACGGGTCCACCGATTCGTTGATGGAGGCGAGAAGTCTGGTCGAGTAGGCGAGGCAGGCATGCGTCTTGCAGGTGTTCCCCCAGTGCGCTGGGGAGCGCCATACAAGTGAGGCGATCGCCAAGGCCACAAGCGTTACCAATACAGTGACTCCAAGCACGGCCAGAGTAAGCCCGAGCCGCGATTTCAGCTTCTGGGGGTCCTGGAAAGTAACATTATTGCCGTAAGAAAAACGATGTGCACAATCAGTTGGTCTTACCTACGATCTCTATAAACCCCCAAAATAACCGCTTTTCTAGTGATGAATCATCGATACTGACAAAGTGTGCACTTTTGGGGTGTCTTTGTGCGCAAGGGCAGGCGCCTTCTTTCCCACAGCTCCTATCATAGCCGCTGCTGTACGAGTACAAAAATACAAAATCTCGGCTGCTGACCCGAAAGACGCGGGTTCGATCTCGGCCGCGGCGGATGAATTTCAATGGAGGCGAATTTCGATGGCGAAATTCTGGAGGCCCGTGTACTGTGCGATCTCAGTGCGCGTTAAAGAACCCCAGGTGGTGAAAATTTCCGGAGCCTGCCACTACGACGTCCCTCAATCCTGAGTCGCTTTGGGAAGTTAAACGCCACAAACGACAAAAATACAAAATACTTTTATTTCAACATTACGTAATGTTAGGAGGTGCGCCCAAAAATCCTTAGATTGGCTTGACAAAGCAGCGCACCTTCTTCCTACAGGAAACAGCGGCAACAACAGAGTACATATAACAACAAAAAAAGTGATCAAGCTTACTTATACAAGTCTGAGCCAAGAATTTGCTTTGAAGAACAAGATCAGGAGCATTGAAATAACAAGAATGATACACAATACAACACTACATAAACATACCTTTTCATAGCAGAAACATACAACAGATCTAAGGAGGTACTCAACAAATCAAGTCCGATGCCAGGTTTTAAAATAGACAGCAAACCTTTATCAAGAAAATGGAGAGGATTCGCTGTAGGAATTGAGAAGGTTAGGGATTTGAAAGCGAAACATTTGACGACCGTAATTGGTCCTTCACAAATCCGCTGTAGCCTAACACTCCGAGATGAACAGACCTACAAACTGTATTAACTGTGTGCCGAATGAATCGTTTTCTATGCGTATACTAGAGATATCGAGACTAGGACATTACTTCGCCTCTTGCAGTGTTCGTACACGCTGCTTTTTAGAACACGTCATAGGACCTAAATGAGTGACGTTATTTAGAGTTTCTTTCTTCGCACGACACGCATCGAACCACTGCCGAATCAAAATTATAATAACTGTCTAATCACTAGACGGAAAATCCTGTCGGAACAAAAGCGAATTGCTTTTTCGCCGCACAGATTTCAGGTAACATGTGAATTGTGTGCCACGGCGGATTTGCAAGCACCAAGGAAACCACGCGAAAGAAACAACAAAGGCAGTTTTTTTATAATCAGGAATAAATTTTGACAGTTAGCCGGGAACCTCGTTATCGTGACTGGATGATGATACATAAGCCTTCTATATTGCCTGCAGTTTGAGGCTCTTCGTGAGCTTGGCTACGACGACATTTACCTTCGCATTCTTGTTGATTGTGAAGAAATCCTGGATGCGTTACCTTCTTCCTCATGTTGGCCTCATCAATAGAGCATGTGCTTTATTCTCGCCCAGTGCCAAGCTGGGTCTAAACCAATCATATTCTTGTAGCGTGTGCTAGGATATCAAAAAGGACGGCCCATGCCTAAAAAAGCTCATTAAACAGATGTGTTTCTATTTGCCACAGCACTGTGTCACCATCAGGGCCTGATCACTGCTCGCAAAGGATTTTCTAAATAAAAACACTCTTTGCTGATACAGCAGCATCCTGTCCTTTCGGCTGATGGCAGTTACTTTTTGGTGTTACTATACATTGACTAATTCCGAGCTCACAAAAGCAGCAGAGCTAAATGAGACAAAGCCACTCGAAAGGAACATCATAAGTCCATAAGTCATGACACAGACATGCGCTGAAAGCAGTACTGAACCGCACTCTTTTTACCATTTTGTAAGCCTACCTATATTACTCGTTGATTTCTTTTAGCCCATGCTGTTCTGATCTGCAAATAATGAGTCAACTACTTGCTCAAGAGCCAATACATGCGGCCTTAAGAACACTCTACAGTGCTAGTTCCCCCTCTCAGTATGCGTGACTTCGTTCCTTCAACGTCATCGACCTATACGCGTAAGCTTTCTTCTGAGCATGCAGTCAAAAACTGCTACTTTTCTGTTACGCTAGGCGCGTGTGCCAGGTTCCAATGGCGCGTACCGGAGGCGATTTCGTCCTATCTTCGCCAGGGGGCGGATTGCCGCGGAAGCCGGGCGGCTGCACGAGGGGCGGCTGTTCGACATTCCCCGGGCTGCTGGACAGCGGCGAATCAATGCTGAGCGCTCCCGAGTAAACACCGTCGGACACGGACGATGCTGGCGATGACAGGCAGGAGCCGACGGCAGCAGTGTCAGCGGAGGTCATTCCGTTCACACCATGGCCACGTCCCACCGGCAACGCCGCAGCTGAGGGACTGGCTGGACCGACACTCTCTGGACAGGTACCTCCAGCAGGGTCCGCCTTGCCAGATGGTCGGAGGCGGTGGCCTTTGGCACCTGCCGATGAGTGCACGACACGGCGGTTGTGGAGGTCTGGTTATAAGGGGTGGGGCGGCGGGGGTTGTCAAGCCCAAAAGTTCTACTGCATGCTTGGCCATGACACATCAACATCTCTAAGGTATGTCCTTTAAAAAAGGCACAACCACATCCACATGTGGCTAAAAGCTCAGTAAAGTAGGTACTTTGAGAAATTCAGGACGCGAATCACAGCGAGAATAAAATATGTAGAAAACCAGACTCTAGGGAGCAAAAGGAACCCAACTGGCAGCTGCAGCATCACATAAACTTAAGTGCTAGTTTTGTAGTGACTAAACTCCCTACTCCTCTCCCAGAGGCCTGCGTGCCGTGCCGGAGAGGGTAGGTAGGAATCCGGTTCAAACATTAAAATTTATTCTGAATCTCAATCTGAAGCAGAACGAAAATGGCACCGAATGGAGTCATCTGACAGCTGGAACGGCCTACCGTGCATACGTCTTTGATGGAATGCTGGTTGTATGCGCCTGGGTGCACTGTCGCTGCCCGCAGGGCTCCGCGAGGGGCTTCCAGGTATGTCCGACAAACGGGTGCCGCCTTGGTCTCGACCGCCGGGACCGCGTCTTTGGCGGCGGCGCTCTGCTGAGGAGGATCCAGGCCTCCGAGCTTCATCGCGACTTCCCGGCTTGTCAGGCGGCATTCCAGCTCACTGACTGATTGCTACGGCGTTTTCGAAGAAGGGCAACGCGGCGGAACGGCTACCGAGAGGCATTCAGTCTTCTTCTCGTCTCGTGCCCGGCGCGCACAGCGACCGTGCTCGCCGGTCAGACGATGGCGATAACGATGGGGTAAGGGGGGGGGGCGCTTTCGAACCGTCAACCAGCAAAGAATCAGCAACGAAGTTGTTGTTGCCTCTAAACTGATGGCACATACCCATATATTCTGCATCCTTGGAGTAGCAAAGACTGGCGCTCGCGCAGACGAAGTCTCTTTCACGTGTTTGCGTTGCCGGGTTCCCTTTCTAAATTTCTACCTTCACAGATCTGGCCTGGCGGCTTCCCCATTGTGCCCTTTTTGTGCCGAACCTGAGACAATAGACCACTTCTTGCTGTTCTGCCGCCGCTTCTCTCATTTGAGGAAGCGTCTTTCGCAAATTCCATTTCATCAACTGGGTTTGCCTGTGTCCTCCGCGGTTGTTCTTTCCAATGGCCCTTCTTTGCTTGGACGAAGCGACAGGAGTGTGCGCTCTGCTGTGCGAAATTTCCTTCAAGATACGGGGCGACTCCCATTCTATTTTCGTTTTCCCGCTCTCAGTCAGTACGACATTGAAACATTACAGGCATTGTATACTATTATGCACATTAAGTCATTGTCCCGTCTTCGATCTCATAGTAACAGGACCCCTGTCCTTGTGTCTTCCAATCTATCAGCATACATGCCATTACCATTGCTCGAGGCTGGTTTGGTTGGAGGCTCGGATTGTAAGCTCTCGAGCTCTCCTATCCGCCTCGCCATTCCCCGCGACGCCTGTGTGTCCCGTTACCCACATTATTATGTGTTGCAATTGTTTTTCCTTCGGCGGTAATTTGACTGTCTGTACTGTCTTTAGGATGCGGAGCGCTGTTCCCCCTATTTTGGCACTCTTGTGGTTTCTGCATGCTGTTTGCGAGTCTGTTAGAATTATTAGGGACCTTTGAGCACGGTAGCCCTCTGCCGCCGCTAGGGCTATGGCAGCCTCTTCGGCCTCCTCAATAATGCCATCCCTCATAGTTGCGCTGGCCATTTCTTTGAGCTCATGATTAATTGCCGTTGCAACCGCTCTATTTCTGTTGTGTTGTCTTGTCCTTCCGTATGCAGCCGCATCCGTGTGCGTAATGTTTTCTTTGTTGGCTAGGTTCTGTTGCACATACTCTATCCTAGCCTCCTGTCGCTACCCTAAATTGTTTCCCGCAGTTCATCTGGTATCCATCAGGAAGGAGGACAGCGATCAATCGGGTCCATGTAGTTGTATATGCTTGGCAGCAGAGCACGGGCCAGCACTCGCGCATTTCTGCAGTGGAGTAAACCAGGAGCAGCACGGATTAGATCACAATTTTATTAAAGAGAGTAATCGGAGTGAAGAATAATGTACGTCAGCCGTAATCAAGGTAGATAAAATACGTAATTTCAAACGATAAGCGCAACACGTTTGTCTGGGTCGGCCCAGGTCTTGCCAGAAAGGTATGTGCCCCGAAAAGGCCCTCTGCAAAAGACCGATTGCTCCACTACATCCGCTGATGATCTGCCGAGACCGAGTGAAGACAAGCACTCGAGGAAGGAGCGGAAAGGCAAGCAGAATAAAGACAGGAGAAGGCAGTGTTAGATGAGTACAGAATGTGTTCTTTGTCTGCCTTGGTTTTCAGACAGTTGGGACACTGAGCTGTGTCCAGACATCCGAAGTTTATGAGCATTAGTGTGGCGCAGAGAGCGTTAGTTTGAACTTTGCGAAGTACATGTGCTTGATCCGTGTTCAGTGATGGGCTAGCTTGAGGTAAGATTGCGCAATTTTCCCTGGTGTTCTGGAAGTGTTGGGCTATTTACTCTGCATGCTGCAGCGTCTTTCAATGACATTGGAGTTGGCCAGGGGTTGAAGGCGCCCGGATGTTGAATTGGAGGGCCTGTTGATGAACCAACTCATTTCCCCTAATCCTAGCATGAGCAGATATCCGACGCAAGGTGAATTTAATGATCGGATTGCTATTATAATATTACACTAAATTCATGCTGGAAGATTGAGATCCGCAAGGGTTGCATAAACATCGTCAGAGGACCGCCAACGTGAGGTAAAAAACTCATTTACCAAGCATTTAATCCCACGCATATGAAAAGTTTTTGACTTTTATTCAAACACGTGTCTGTGCTCAATTTTTAATTCTATATGTCGCATGATTTTAATTTCAGTTCTGAAGATTGAAGACCGATAATGAGGGCCGTGCTCGAGGAAAGAAGAGAAAGAAACTGAGCTGGCCCCACGAGCCCGATTCGAACGTGAGCACGTGGAAAGTGTGTAGCTTTGTCGCCGAGTCGCAGCGCCAGCCGAGCACTTTGTTCTTTTGTGAGCTACAAAAAAACCGTTCAATTGAGGACGCGCACAATGCTTTTATTTGAGCTAGGATGCGGCGCAGACCCCTATGCTACCACGAATGGCAAGGGGTCGCCTGACGCGTCAACTACAACAGCGCCCGGAGCCGACAGCAGCGCCGTGAGCTTTCAGACGGCAGCAAGGGGACAGCGTGGACGGAACAGTAAGTCCTAATATTTATTCCATTGGCAATGCTAGCAGAATCAAACATCGCCAAGCGTTTTGCCTCGCCGTATACAGCGCTCGTGTTACACTCGCAAAGCTCTATTGCCAGAACTGTAGAAAAAGTCAGTAGTGATAGTGCGGCGTATGGAATAGACACGAAGCACAAGACGGCTCTTAAGTGATCAGATGTGCGTTCTGTTCACATCATCAGGTGACCCACCTGATATCCGTGGAAATATAAATTAAAATTGGTTTTTGGGGAAAGAGAATGGCGCAGTGTCTCACACCTCGGCGGACACCTGAACCCTGCCGTAAGGGAAGGGATAAACGAGGGAGTGAAAGAAGAAAGGAAAGATTACGTGCTGTAGTGGAGGGCTCCGGAATAATTTTGACCACCTGGGGATCTTTAATGCGCATTTTCAGAAATTCGGTATTAAAAGGTATTCTCGCTTTTAAATACCAAATTTCTGACGGGCCCGGGCGATGTCAGTGCAGGTTGAAGATCCCCAGGTGGTAGAAATTATTCCGGAGCCCCTTATTCTTTGTCTCTTCTCTTATGGCAGGGTTCAGGTGTACTAAAAAGCATTTTAGACCCACCGCGGTCTCAGTAGTTAGGGCGGTGGCTCGGTTTTTAAGGCGCTCGGCTAGTGATCCGGAGCACTCGGGTTCGATCCCGGCCACGGAGGCCGCGTTTCCATTGAGGAGGAGAAAAGCAAAGGCGCTTGTGTGCTGTGCGATATCAGTGCAGGTTAAAGATCCCCTGATGGCCGAAATTATTCCGCAACCCTCCACTGTGGCGCCTCTTCCTTTCTTGTTTCAGCTTCTCCTTTATCCCTTCTCTTACGGCGCGGTTCAGGTGTTGGATGAGAAGTGAAGACACATACTGCGCCATTTCCTTTCCCCCAAAACCAATTTTTTTATTGTTTTTTTTGGGAAAGGAAATGGCGCAGTATCTGTCTCATATATCGTTGGACACCTGAACCGCGCCGTTAGGGAAGGGATAAGGGAGGGAGTGAAAGAAGAAAGGAAGAAGGAGGTGCCGTAGTGGAGGGCTCCGGAATAATTTCGACCACCTGGGGATCTTTAACGTGCACTGACATCGCACAGCACACGGGCGCCTTAGCGTTTTTCCTCCATAAGAACGCAGCCGCCGCAGTCGGGTTCGAACCCGGGAACTCCGGATCAGTAGTCGAGCGCCCTAACCACTGAGCCACCGCGGCGGGTCCAAAAAAAAACCAATTTTCAAAAAGGTATTTTAGCGCGAAAGCACTTCTGCCGCACTACCCGCGTTTCAGCGCTGTGTGTTTATGTGGGAAGCAGGGCGAAATGAAACCGAGGGCAAGCACCACATGCAAGTCGAGGTTACATCAGCGCGAGACGCTCTGCAGAAACCAAGGAGGGTTTCGATACGGATCCGCCGCGGCGGCTCAGTTGTTAAGGCGCTTGCCTACTGAGTATGAGTATCCCGGTTAGAACTCGACCACTGCAGCCGCGTTTCGATGGAGGCGAAGCGCACAAAGCGCCTGATTGATGTGCGACTTCAGTGAACGTTAAAGGCGTCTGGCAGGCAAGGCGCCCGGCAGCGCTTCTACGTGGTTTGCCGCTATACGCGTCCGTTTCACCGTGAGTAGCAGAGGAGATTTCTCTAACGGGCAAGGTGTCGCGCCGAACTGACGGTGGCGTTCCGTGGACTCCCTGGCAGTGCTGCAACACGCTGTCGTGTTCCGCTCTTAAGGGCGACGCTTAAGTGTCCTCCAATTTTCTTTCCTCAAATCAACAGGAGGAAAAGAACGTTTTAAAAAATTGGAGGCTTATCAAGGTTAAGCCCAGTGGATGCGAAGCATGTTAAGCAGCGAGCCGCATATTGAGCGCGCCGCTTGGCTAGGCGTTCTTCATCGGTTTCCGTAGCACGCTGCAGCCTTCGTTTTGCATTCCTATTTTTAACGTCCTTAGCGTTTGGAGGCATCTTGACCGCATACACGCCCGGCGCAAAGACGCTGGCGCGTTTGCGGGCACAGAGACTGACGCGACGGCGGGCGCGCGCCGCTTCATCCCTGGCGTGACGTCACATATCACGTGATGCAGCGATGGTGGCGCCGCCGCCGCGTCGCGCGCGACGGCGCGAACCGAAGCGTGGAGGCCTCCGCCGGGCGACGTCCGACGGCGCGATATGAGGCCCCATCTGCAGCCGGTGTGACGTCATGTCACGTGACCTACTTGAAGGTCACTTGAAGGTCAATGGTGGCCACCGCCGGGAGGCGACCGACGGCGCGATATGAGGCCAAATCTGCATCCTGTGCGACGTCATCACGTGACCTCATGTCACGTGACCCCACTTCAGGGTCAATAGTGGCCACCGCCGGGCGTCGCGCGAAGGCCCGAAACCTACGTTAATATGCTTCGCATAAAATTGCAGCAAGATATAGGCACAGTCTGCCTCACTTCTTGGTGGACACCTGAACAGCGCCGTGATGGAAGGGAAGGAGGTCAGAGTGAAAAAAATGAAGGTGCCGTAGTGGAGGGCTTCGGAGTACTTTCGACCACCTGGTATCCCCAAAAAATCTCTCAGGTGGTCAAAATTATTCCGGAGACCTCCACTGGAACACGTCTTTTCTAGACATTCTCCTCCATTCCTCAGCTCACGGCGTAGTATAGGTGTCCACTACGATGTGAGACAGTCGCTACGCCTTTGTCGAAATTATTTCTGAGCCCTCCAATACGGCACCTCTATCTTCCTTTCTTCTTTCGCTCATTCCTTTAATGTTTTCCTTACGGCACGGTTCAGGTGCCCGCCGATATGCGAGACAGATATTGCGCATTTTCCTTTCCCCAAAAAACAATTTTCAGTGGCACCTGGCCCTTGTGCTGAGAGTCCAGGGACACTTCTTTTGTGGCAATAAAGTTTTCTATCTCTTTCTGGTCTCGAGAAACGCGGCTGCCGGCGTTGTCTGGACCGTTTCGCCGCCGCGACAGAAATAATAATAATAATTAATTTTGGGGGCAAGGAAATGACACAGTATAGGTCTCATATATCGTTGGGCATCTGAACTGCGCCGTAAGGGAAGAGATAAAGATGCGAGTGGAGGAAGAAAGGTAAAAAAAGAGGTGGCGTAGTGGAGGGCTCCGGAATAATTTCGACCACCTGGGGATCTTGAACGTGCACTGACATCGCACAGCACACGGGCGCCTCAGCTATTGCCTCCATAAAACGCAGCCGCAGCGGTCGGATTCGAACCCGGGAACTCCGGATCAGTAGCCGAGCGCCCTTACCACTCAGCCACCGCAGCGGGTTTTTGAGAGAAAGGAAATTACGCAATATCTCTCTCACTATTATACTGACAGTTGAGCCGCGTAGTAAGCGAAGGAATAAAGGAATGAATGAAAGAAGAAAGGAAAAAAGAGGTGGAGTAGTGGAGGGCTCCGGAATAATTTCCACCACCTGGGTATCCTTAACGTGCGCTGACATCGGAGAGCACACGTGCGCCTTAGCGTTTCGCCTCCATCGAAACGCAGCGGTCGCAGCGGCTGGGTTTCGATGGAGGCGAAACGCTAAGGCGCCCGTGTGTGTGCAAACGCTGGTTTGTGCTCGTGCTCTGCCGCCTGCACGTGCACCGCATTCGTGTATTATAAAGGAAGAGGAGGTGGGCTCGAGACCACTATTCGAACCTCTCAGCCCTCATCTTCGAATAGCGTTATGGACGCATCCTCTATGGATTGTATTGATATGGAGTCTGATCTCCGCGCCCAGAAACGAAGTGGGTCTCCTTTGAATATTGCAGGTCCATCTTGCCCCCAGTCAAAGACAAAGAAAAATAACGCAAGTCAAAACGCTAAGACCAGTATTCTAGAAAAGGCAGTCGCGGCTGCGGCACTTCCGCCAAGATAGGGTTCTTAAGTGTCCTCCAGTGGAATTGTCGATCAATATTCTCAGCTTCAATAGATTTAAACTGCCTATGCAATCAGCTTCTACCAGATTTAGTTGCTTTACAGGAAACATGGCTAACTCCAAATTTCAATTATCATCTCAAGGATTACCATCCGTTCCGGCTTGACCGGTCATCACGAGGGGGAGGGTTGTTATTGCTCATATCTAAAAAGTTTTGCCACAGGGCATGCATTTCTTTTCAATATGCGGACAATGAATGTGAAATCCTTGCGGTTGACCTCAGTGTCCCAGGTCAACAGCCCTTTACGGTAGCTAATGCATATTTCCCGTCTGGTGTGCGTGACACTCGGCCCCTTGACTCACTCATGTCTAGTAGCCGATCTCAGGTTCTATTACTTGGCGACTTCAATTCGCACCATGTGACTTGGGGGTTTAAAACAGACAGCTTTGGTTCTAGGCTATTTGATTGGGCTTCTGGCAACAACTTGATCTGCAACAATTCCGGATTGCCTACGTTTGTTCGCAGTCAATGCCGCTCTGCCCTGGATTTAACTTTTTCCTCCCCAGGAGTCTCCGTTATGTCTTGGGCGCCTGTTGACTGTGCAACAAACAGTGATCATCTACCGATTAGTTTCAAGTTTGCGTGTAAATTAACTCTTCCTGAGCGACATCAGCGCACGTTAATAAATTACAATTGCTTTAAAGACACTCTAAAATCAGCCCTCCAAATCACTTCAGACACTCGCGCTCAGATAAGTGCCGAAAGCAAGGCTGCACATCTATGTTCAGTACTGGACCATGCAAGGCAAAAGTCTGAATTTTTGGTTAAGAGAACAAAGGGTGCAATCGCGAACAGTTGGTGGAATTCTGAGTGCACGCGTGCATATAGACGACGGAAAGCAGCTTGGAAGAAACTTCTCATCAATCAATGCCCAAAAAATTGGCTGGATTATAAGTATGTTGCAGCAACATTTAAGCGCACTGTCGCCCGTGCAAAGGAGGAGTATAATACAAATCATTATGATTTCCTTTCCCAATCGGGAAGTAAACGAGCCTTGTTTAGTTTCATGAGGCGCAACAAGGTGATTCCTCCGACTGCCAACATTGAATCCCTCGTTCAGTCCCCTGCTGCCATCGCAAAGGCCTTAGAAGGTATTGCGTGTGGCCTAGAGCTTCGCTTTACATCTGCTTTACCTTCTCCTACTATATTCACATGCACCTCAAGTGATTTCACGGAGGTCTCTATGCCTGAGCTGTCGCAAATTGTTCTGCGCTTATCCCCAGCGGCTCCTGGCCCCGATAAGGTCACTTCATCTATGATCAAAATTTTGTTCAATGAATCTTCTGCAGACCTGTTGGCTCTAATTAACCATTCTATTAAAGGTCCTTGGATACCGCATGAGTGGCGTCTTGCTGAAATAGTTCCATTGCTTAAAAAGCAAGGGGAGGGCTTAACTTTAGACAATATACGCCCTATTTCGTTAACATCGAACCTAGTGAAATTGGTGGAAAGGGTCCTTCTCGGCCGTGTCATGTCATTCATTTCAGAAAATGCTGTATTGAATCCATGTCAAATTGGTTTCAGGCCGGGTTGTTCAATTTGGTGGGCTCATACTGATCTTGAGAGTCGTATTAAATTAGCTCGCAATAGAAAACAGTTTGCTGCGCTTGTCACCTTGGATATCAGTAAAGCATACGACAGCGTGGAGCACTCGACTCTATTACTAAGATTACAGGAACTCAACTTCCCAAGCTATTTTGTAGCCTGGATTTCTGTCTTTTTAGAAAATAGAGAATTTTACTGCTGCCAAAATGGTATTTCCTCAAGGAGATTTCCACAGACAAGAGGTGTTCCGCAAGGATCAGTTCTCTCCCCTGTTCTTTTTAACATTTTTCTAAGCTCAATTCCATGCATTCAAAATGTGAAAACTTATGTGTACGCCGACGATATTGCATTTTTTGCATCAGCAGGTGACATTCACACTCTTTATCGAACCCTGCAAAATTACCTCAATGTTCTTGACAACTGGCTAGGAAGAATTCATCTGTCCCTTAATGTGAAGAAATGCGCATTGTTAGTATTTCCAGTTTCTGTTCCTGTAAACATCTGCCTGGTCTATAGAAATAACATAATACCTCAAGTTCAGACGGTGAAGTATCTCGGTGTAATATACGACTCTACTCTCTCCTGGCGGCCACACATTGAGCAAGTTTCTGCAAAAGGAGTTCGGGCCATTGGCATCCTGCGCAGGCTTTGTAGTGCTAGGTCAGGCATGAGAAGGCATACGCTTCTGATGATTTATAAAATGTACGTCCGCCCAATTTTGGAGTTCGGGTGTGTTTTATTCTCAGGAGCTCCTGCCTATAAACTTCGCCCTCTTGTGCTTTTGGAGCGTGAGGCGTTGCGCCTTTGTCTGGGGCTTCCAAAATATGTCGCCAATGCTGTTCTGCACCTTGAGGCGCGAATGCCTTCGTTATCAGCTAGGTTTCGCCTTTTAACAGTTCAAACATTTTTAAAATTGTGCGACTCCCCTCTTCACGCTTCCAGTATAATATTTCTTAGTCAACCTTCCGCCTTTTTTAGTGCTGCCTGGTCTCGATTTCATACCCCGCAGATATGTTACGTGCAGTCCCTCCTTGATCGCATAAATATCCATTTCACTGATGTCCGCCAAATATATAACAACTCCTCATCTGTCCAGATTGAATTCGATGACATTTTCCCATCGAATGCAAAGCTGCAGCCCTTCCCGCTTCTTCAGGGTCTATTGCAGGACCACCTAAGGTCCTTTCCCTCTCATGTTCTTATTGCTACCGATGTCTCGCAGGATCGCGAAAAGGCAGGTGTGGGAATTTTTTCACCTTCACTGGATTGGTCTTTTTCTCTCCGTCTTCCTGACTTCACTCCAATTTTTCTGGCTGAATTATTAGCAGTAATCTTAGCCTTACGAAAATTAGAATCTACCGTTTCCCAGGTCGTGGTTATGACAGACTCTCTGTCCATTTGCTCTTCCTTATCCTCGCCCACTGACTCTCGGCCATTACGCCTCTCTAAGTTCCTGATTCCGCTGCATCTAAATTCGGTAAGGTTGCTTTGGGTACCAGGTCACATGGGCTTTCACTTAAATGAGGTTGCAGATTCCTTAGCAAGAGCCTCTCTCAGCGGCCCAATTGTTGCTGTCCTACCATCGTGTGCATATACAGCTGCGGTGAGGTTTCGCAGCTACACAATATTTCAGGAATTTGCTGCCTCGGCTCTTACATCGTCTCCCGAATATCAGCATCTTCTGCATCCTTGGAGTAGCAAAGACTGGCGCTCACGCAGACTAGAGGTCTCTTTCACGCGCTTGCGTTGCCGGGTTCCCCTTCTAAATTTCTACCTTCACAGATCTGGCCTGGCAGCTTCCCCACTGTGCCCTTTTTGTGCCGAACCTGAGACAATAGATCACTTCCTGCTGTTCTGCCGCCGCTTTTCTCATTTGAGGAAGCGTCTTTTGCAAATTCCATTTCATCAACTGGGCTTGCCTGTGTCTTCCGCGGTTGTTCTTTCCATTGGCGCTTCTTTGCTTGGACGAAGCGACAGGAGTGTGCGCTCTGCTGTGCAAAATTTTCTTCAAGAAACGCAGCGACTCCCATTCTAATTTCTTTTTCCTGATCTCTGTCAGTAAGACATTGCAACATTACAGGCATTGTGTACTATTATGCACATTAAGCAATTGTCCCGTCTTCGATCTCCAAGTTAACTGGACCCCTTTCTTTCCCTCTTCCAATCTATCAGACTACATACTATTTCCACTGCTTTTCCCGTCAAAAATTTCCTGTATCCAGTAATTAACCGCCTGTGTCTTGGCCACTCCCCCGTAGTGGGTATGTGCCAGCAACGTCTGAGGCCTTCCTTCCTTCCAAGCGCGAGGCATGTGCGAGAGCGACGCCGGTTCTTGGCGAGCATTGGTTTTGTTCATGGTTCAGTCGTCGATGTGCTTCAAACTATTAAGGTGGTCGATGTTCTTCGTTGCAGGGTTCTGCATTCGACTTCATCTCATCGATGGACAATGCGGGTACCCACATTCACGTCTTCCCGCACAGCACCCAGGGTAGTCTCTGTGACAGCCACAGAAAGGTGAGTAATGGAATTAGCACGAAGCTTCGCTTGATTTATAGGGTGCGTGTCCAGTTCCGATTGTGTTTCTGAGGACCTTGGTCCGGAAACGTAATTGCTGTTAGCCGGTATGGTGTTACTGATGTACAAGAGATCGACACAAAGCATTGGTCGTCTATTGCTGAACCATTCCTACTGGTGACGCCCTTAAATAGCTTGGTTTTATAGCGTTTAACGTCCCAAAGTGACTTAGGCCACGAGGAACGCCGTAGTAGAGGGTTCCGGAAATTTTGACCGCCTGGAGTTCAATAACGTGCACTGACCTCGTAAAGTGTATCGGCCTCTGTCTTTTCGGCTCCATCGAAATTCGATCGACGCGGCCGTAATCAAACCCGCGTTTTTCGGGTTGGCAGCCGAGCAGTTTCGTGGTGGTGGTAGTGGTTTTTTCTTAAAATAATAGTAAAAAGGAAGGAAAAGATTTTAGCAGCCCGGCATCTGCCATCGATACTGAAACACGTGAGCTGGGCAGCGGAAATAAAGGATAGCAGGCAGAATAGAGAAATGAAATGAAAGAGGAGAGGGGACAGGAAGAGAGGATAGGGGGAGAAGTAATATAAACAAACTATTTACACAATAAGAAATGCGTCCATGTAGTGCGCGTGATTAGTTCATGTCGGAGGAATTAAAAGACACGCGCACTTCACTGTGTTGGCTACAACTGGAGTGGGGCGTCCAGTTATTAATAGTTCAAGGTAGAACTCGCGGAGCGTTCGGTCACTGCGTGTAACTACCTGGCGGAGATAGACGGGTCGTCAAGCCTGTGAATTCGAGGAATGCACAGAGGCTCAGCAAGGTTCGCTCACGAGTGCGCTCACTGCCCTGCCTCCACAATAGCGTCTTGAGGGAGTCTGGTAGTATACCCAGCGCCCTATAGGCCGCAAGCATATCGCTACGAGCGTCGGCGAACGCGGCACAGTGAAGGAGCAGGTGTTGTAGTGTTCCCACTGCACCGCAGCCGTCACACACATCACTCGTCGCGATTCCATGACACTCCCGTCGTTCCCCGGGCCAAACGCAGCCAATGCGCGCGCGGAGGATAAGTGCGCGAAAGCCGGTGATACTTTCAATGCGGTCACCTCCTGCGTTGCGTGTGCCGGGGTGCTGCTTTCGGAGGTAGTCGTGGATGGTCGCACGCACGTCTTCCAGCGTATCGGGTTGATCGCTGGAAGGTAGTTGATGCGGAACGGTCGCAAAGGCGTCAGCTTCTTCGCTGCCAGTGATGCCGTAGTGACCGGGCACCCACTGTGTACACACGGCCCATCCTCTCTGCGCGAGGCGCTCGATGCGCGAGCGAATTTCCCGCCCTAGAGGGGTACCGCGGCTTTTAGACTGCAGGCGGCTGAGTGCGGTGCGGGAGTCGCACAGCAGAGAACTCCTGGGCGGCGGAGGGCCGAAGGTGAACAGCAGGTCCAGCCCGAGCCGGATCCCCATCAACTCCGCCGTTGTGGAGGAGCCCAGGAAGGTTGCGTGTTGCTGGCTGTGCAGTCGCAGGGGGGGGGGGGGGGGGGGGGGGGGGATGGTAGCCGCCGCAGCAAGGGAGCAGCTGTCGCGGGCCACTGACCCGTCGGTGTACACGAGGAGATGGTCCTGGAGCTCCTCGGGCATGACGGCTCTGGCCAGCTGCTGCACAGCACAGAGGGGTGCGCTCCGCTTTCCCGCGATGCCGACGATCTCTCGCTCTACCTCCGAGGCAGCAGGTCAGGGCGCGCAGGAGCCGTAAGGGGTGGGCCTTGTCAATTGCTCATACTCGGGCAGCGCCGCGCCCATTCGTGAGCGCGGGTGCGAGCGCATACGTTGCAGAACCGCATCGAGACGCCGTCCGGTGCGCGGTGAAGCCGGTCGATATGATTCAGTGCCCTGCGCGCTGCCTGGAGCTCAAGGGGCCACGCTCCTGCCTCGGCCAACGTTGCTGCGCACTGCGAGTTTTTGGGCAGGCCTAGGCACACGAGCAGGGACTTGCGGTGCTGGAGCTCGAGTTTCTTCCAGCACGGCTTGCGCAGCGTGTCGAGCGGCAGCGCATAGAGCACCGGCCCCAAAGCTGCGGCATTGTATAGACGCAGCGCGGCTTTTTGGGAGATGCCCTGGCCTCGAGCGGTGAGCTTGTGCACGGCGGCGGTGATCCTCTTCATCTGCAGAAAGGCCTTGGTCGCGCGGGACGAAAAAAAAAGGAGCCAGTCGATGTCCAGGCCAAGGTACCGCACCGACTTACGCCAAGGAATCGGAGTCTAGTCTATTGACAGTGGCTCTAGGTGCACGCGCGGGCGCGAAACGCAGCCCATGGCCACCGATTTGTCCGCGCTCAGCGCCACACCAAGGCCGCGCAAGCTGGCATCGATTGCGGTCAGAGCTCCCTGAAGGCACCCTCGCATGCGGAACGCCTCGCCCGCTGGTCCCCGGCACCACAGAGTTATGTGGTCTGCATATATGGACATGTACACGTGACGTCGGCCGCTCCTTGGGAGGGAGGCCGGCACCACCGACATGGCAACATTAAACAGAAATGGTGATAAGACAGAGCCCTGTGGCACGCCCATGTCCACCGGACGAGGCTTGGCGAGCTTACCCCCTACTCGTACGCGCATGGTGCGCCCGCTCAGGAAGCCGTGAGCGTATCGCAAAGGCGCCCGATCACACCGGCCCCCTCAAGCGGTGTCGTGCTACTCCCCTGTCTTCTCGCTTCTCCCGCTCCCCTCCCTACTTCTGTCGGAGCGCCGGCAGTGGGTGTGGTGGTTGATCCACCAGTAGATTAGACAAGCTCGTGCCTTCCCCTTTCCACCTATAATCACGCACTCACTCACTCGTGACCAATATTCGAACACGGAGAAAGCGCGAGGCACGTGCGGGAGCAACGCCGGTTCTTGGCGAGCGTTGGTTCTTTTGTTCGTGGTTGAGTCGCCGATGAGCTTCAACCTAATAAGGTGGTCGATGTTCTGCGCTGCAGTGTTCGCCGTTCGACTTCATCTCATCGGAGGACAACGGAGTCACCCACATTCACGTCTTCCAGCCCAGCACCCAGGGTAGTCTCGGTGACGGCCACTGAGAGGTGAGTGCTGGAATTAGCATGAAACTTCGCTTGAGTTTGAGAGTGCGTGAACATTTCTGAGGACTCTAGCCCAAGAAACGTAGTTACTGTTCGGCAGTATGCTTTTATTGATGTGCAAGAGATCCACAGGAAGCCCTTGACTTTTCCGGGGGCCTTCTTTATGGTGACATGAGCTTTTAAACGCCTGATTTAATGGGGTGTGAAGTCCCGAAGTGACTCAGACTTTAAGGGACGCCGTAGTAGAGGGCTGCGGAAATCTTGACCGACTAGAGTTCTTAACGTGCGGCGATATCGCACTGTACACGAGCCTCTAAATTTTCGCCTACATCGCAATGCGACCGCCTAAGGCCGGGATCGAACTAAGGTCTTTTGTTTAGCAGCCTGGCATTAAAACCACTGAGCCACTGCGGCGTCTCAGGCATATGCGTCCCTCTTGCAATGTCTGCGGAAGTTTTGAACATTCGCAGTGAATGGAACGCTACCCGCGCCTTGATCGCGTCATGTGCGAGATACGAGGGAGGTCGTCATAGCAGCACGTATGGTAATGCCCTGGTTTTACAGCGACATTACGGTCCATGGAGCCACCTAACTGAATGAAGCTGAATGTATGGTTAAGATAAGCGACAGCTGTAGACGGTGCAATTCAATGGTATTCATCGGATTAGTTCGATAGGCAGAACCAACGAACTCATGAAGCCAAAAATAATGGCTGGCTATTTAGTATTCATGAGCACTAAAAATCGTGCGAAATCACGGTTTTCTGCTGGTGGACACCACCGCCAAGTACCTCAAAGCCCGGCCAAGGTATCGACTTGACCACAGAAGCACATGTCCAGCATTCTTGGACCAAAATTTTGATTGTTATGGAAATATTGAGCGTTATGGTCCATTTTTACGATGTGTAGCAAGATATTTCGAAGTTTTTGATGGCTTGCATCCAGCAGTTACGACTGCCATAAAAACGAATGGAAACGGTTTGACGACAGCAAAAACATTAATAAGGAAAAATGCAGGTCTGTCGCGATAGGTCCGGGGATATATTGATTGTTATAGTGAAATCTTTTTAATATACAGTCGCTTTTACATGAATGCGACACTCTAGTTCTTCTTTTGAGGGAAAGAGAAGGTTTTTGAAAGAAAGGCCTGACTCACATTTTACTCTCTTCTTCCACGTTTTGTACTCTCCCTGAATAAGGCGACTGGAGTCGACTTCTGTCACATTCATGCAAACGCGGCTCTTGAAAACATTGCGTTCATAAAGTTTTGAACATTCGCAGTAAATGGAACGCTATTCCGGAGCCCACCTCTAACTCCCTTAACTCACGGCATGGTTGAGGTGTCCACTAAGATGTGATAAACTCACCGCGTCTTTCATTTCCCGGTATTGAATGTTTTACTGGCTAGGCCTTTAGGCCAGCAGCGAGGAAGGCACCCTGTCAGGTTTATATAACGTAGCAAAGCTGTAATCGCTTTTGCTGTGATATAATCAATTTAAAACAATTATTTCATCGAAAAGAGCCTGTTACTGGAGATACATGTTATGTCGAAAAGAGCTGGTTACAGGAGAGACATGCTATCTGGCCACAAAAACCAATTTTTATTTTCGGTTGTTTTCTGCAGTCTCATAGGATGTGATCGCAAGTGGCTCGAATGACTGAGCGCTTACACTGCGGGTTATGCTGGTTAGGTATATGCGCTAGCAGAGAAGGTTTAGAAACGAGCGTGCTTGAAGACTACCCCTTAGTTGAATGATTTGTCTGGAGTGAAATAAACGCGCCTCGCCTGCCTAAAATGATTGGTAATGCTGTGAAATGAGATCCAAGCCCTCCCTGAAAAACTCCTTGAAGGAACAAACTCCTGGTTCGAACCCGGGTTCGGATACTCAGGGTTCGAACCCGGAGTTCCCGAATTCAAAACCGACCCCGGCGGCCGCGCTTCAATGGAGCCGAAACGCTAAGGCACCCGTGTGCTGTGCGATGTCAGTGCACGTTAGATTCCCTTGTGGCCAAAATTATTCCAGAGCCAACCATTACGGCACCTCTTTCATCCTTTATTTTCTTAGTCCCTCCTTTATCCCTTCCATAACAACGCAGTCAATTTCTTTTCGTATTACAGCCACATCGCTCCACATCCTAAAGAATGTGAACCATCCACTTACAGTTTTTCAGCCTAGCTGTACGCCTCTATCCCTCGTGAAATCGCGAACGTCTACTTTTGAGTTACCCGCCGCATTAGCGCAGTGGCTTGGGCGCTCGTATACTGAGCCAGTGTACCCGGGTTCGAACCCATCCGCGGCGGGCGCGTTTCGATGGAGGCGAAATAATAATAATATTAGTGGGTTTTTGTGGATAGGAAATGGCGCAGTATCTTTCTCATATATCGTTGGACACCTGAACCGAGCAAAAGGCGCTCGTGTGCTGCGTGATGATAGGGAACGTTGAATGTTCGCAGGTGGTCGAAATTATTCCGGAGACCTCCAATACGGCGCCTCTTCCCTCCTTCAGTCTGTCACTTCCTCCTGTATCCCTCCCTTAACGGCGCGGTGCGGGTGCCCACCGAGCTATGTCAGACCATTACTGCGTCATTTCCCTTCCTCAGATCCAATACATTTTCATTTCCCAATTTTTTATACCGGCAGCAGATAAACCTATTCGCCTCTCCTCCGCAGTCTCGAAGCAGTTGGTCTCGATAGACGCCGCTGCCAGCGGGTTGCGGGAACTGTTCACCACCGCGAGGGCGAACGCTCGTTTGTGCACGTGTCCGCCGCCTCCACGCGCACCGCATTGGTGTATTCTAAAGGGAGAGAAGGTGGGCTCGCGAGCATGTCCTCCCCTTACCTCTCCTTTCTCCCCCTCCTCACCATACTTCTATCGGCACGCCGGCAGTGTGCGTGGTGGTTGAGCCACATGTAGACAAGCTCGTGCCTTCCCCTTTCCACTTCTAATCAACCACTCACTCCCGCGAGCATTATTCGAACACTAGGGACGCGCGAGACACGTGCGGGAGCGACGCCGATTCTTGGCGAGCGTTCGTTCTTTTGTTCTTTGTTCAGTCCCTGATGAGCTTCATACTTAGAAGGTGGTCGGTGTTTACCGCTGCAGTGTTCTGCGTTCCCCTGAATCTCATCGGAGGACAAGGCGCCCATACCTGTCTTCCAGCACAGCACCCACAGTATGGAAGGATGCCGTCAGTTTTGAGGATTCTAGGTGGCGACGAAACAAAGGTGAGTGCTGGAATTATCATGAAGGTTCGCTGGAGTCTGCGAGTGCGTGGACATGCCGAGTGCGTTTCTGAGGACCCTTGGGCAAGAAACTTAGTTACTTATCGGCGGTATGGCGTTAGCTTTGACACGAAGCACAAGTTTTTGCTGAGGCGTTCTCTCTTGTGACGTCAGGTTTTTAAAAACTTGGTTTATAAAACCTCCCAAAGCGACTCAGACTATGAGGGACGCAGTAGTGAAGGGCACCGGATAAGTTCGACCAGCTGGGGTTCTTTAACGTGCATTGACATCGTACAGTACACGAACGAGCCTCTAGCATTTCGTCTATATCGAAACGCAACGGCGTCGTTCGGGTCAGCAGCCGTGCACTATATACCACTCAGCCACCAGGGTGGCTCAGGCAAAACCGTCCTTCTTGCAATTGGTGAGAAATTTTGTATATGCACAGTGAATTGCACGCAACCCGCACCTTTATGACGTCTTCTGCGAAATAGGAGGGTGAGTCGTCTCAAGTAAAGCAGGTGCAAACGCTATTTCAGAAGTGATTGCGGCCGCCCTCAAGCAGCACGTACGGTAATGTCCAGGTTTCACAGCGACATTAAGGTGCATAGAGGCCGGTTTGGATTTGAAGCTGAATGCCTTTGTAGGCTAAGCGACAGGTATACAAGATAGGCAGTAACTCATGAAGCAAAAAAAAAATGCTGGCTTAGTATTTGCAAGCACTGAACAGTAAAAATCGCGGATTTTTTGTTGGTGTGAACCACCGCCACACCTCGAAGCGCGAGTGAGGTGCCCACTAATTGGGAGGAAATATGTCCAACATTCTTGATCAAAAATTATCAGTATTAGAGAATTTACTGTAAGAAACAATTGGAGAACGCTTAAGCTTCGTCTTTAAGAGTGAGACGCGACAGCATGTCGCAGCGTTGCTGAGAAGTACACGGAACGCCATCTCGACGGACACCCGACTGGGTCGTAAGGGAATTAAAATTGCTTTTAAGGAAAGGAAATGACGCCTGTCTCACATTTTTCGCAGGGCACCCGGATTGCGCCTTAAGGGTAAGAAAAATCGATCGATCGATCGATCTATCAGTCAGTCAATCAGTCAATCAATCAATCACTCGATCCATCAGTCCATCTATCAATCAGTCCTTAACGCTGTCACGTTAAAATCTCTTCCCTTACCGCGCGATTCAGGTCTCCACCGAGGTGCGCAATTTTTCGCTCAAGACCAAAGACGCGGACGACACCGACTCCTCTGCGACGCGAGCTCCTTAACGCTATCGCGTTAATATTGCAGGTAACGGCTCATTGTTCAGATGTGCAGCAAAATTGTTTTATCAGCCCTCGCTCCGAGCAATTAACTCATAAAAGCCAGTGATTAACGCTTTTGACGTTAATAGGAGCGTTAATAAGAAAAAATTCACACCTCTCAACGGGAGGTATGCGGATATATTGAAACTGATATCTTAACGATGTATGAAAAAAATGGCGTATTTCTCGTTCAAGACTGTTTTTGTGCAGAATTGGGTAAGCCTTTCAACCAACGGAGTCTTAAGCCTTCTGATGGCACTGAGAAAAGGTTAAGCGCTAAACTGCCTCAGTACCCAGTGCTTCTCGTTGAAATATTGGTCTAATTATGTAATCTAGTCGTCAGGGAGACAGTATAGGTGCCGGACGGTCACATTATCTGGCCCCGGTGGGGTGTTTTTTTTTCTCTTGGAATCAGGTTCCGCCCTGACTTCTTTCATCGTGACCGTGCCATCAAGGGCCTCGTTGGACATACCAGCATACTCGAGATGGAGTATGTGTGTGCTTAATCATAAGAACCTGTCCTACAACAGTTCTAGTATCTCCTCGTTGGTGCCCAGGGTGCAGTGGACGATCTTGTTCATCCGATCATAGGTTTCGCATTTGCTCTTTCTAGAGGCGATGAGAGATCTCAAGTGCCACGTTTCAAACACCCCGAGAATGCGTTGCGTTCCGCAATGGGACTGCTCCAAGGGGAGCGAGAATCCCTCCATTTGTCCCAGTTCGCGAGTCGCGCAGTTCTGATCTTTTTTGTTTGTATCTGCCGATAGTCACGCTGGTGGCGAAAATATAGTGGTCGCTACCCAGGTGCTGGACTATATAACTCATATTCGGATTAGCTACTTTATTACAAGCGTTAACTCTGGACAGGTACCCCAGGAGACGCTTATTGCTCAGTCTGGTTGGAAACGCAATGTGCGTTGATAGCGTGAGTCTCTCGGTTATTTCGGTAAATTTTCGACCTTTAGGTTTGGCCTTCGGGTTGCCCCTCACAGGGTGCAGGGCGTTGAAGTCCCCCCCCCCCGCCCCCCGCCCCCAATTACGCAGGGAGCAAGGCAGAAATTTGGGCGAGTTGGTAAGTGTTCATTTTCGCTCTCAGCGCAACACGAACGGGACACAAGACGAAGGACTAGCACGAACAGGCGCTGACTATCAACTGTTTTTTTATTGAAGAACGAAAAGCATATAAATACAAACAGACTGGCAGGTGCATTAACAAACGCTTGATGGAGCATGAAAACACTAGGAACAATGACCCCCTGTCTCACACAGGCTCCCGCAGCCGGCAATGCCATTGCAGGCATGAAAAGGATCATGCAGCAAGGAGAGCAAAAGGGGACCCCCTTGCCTAGGCGTCTTTCCAGTGAAAAAAGTGCCAATGTGTTCCCTATTACAGGAACACGCGCATCCTGTTCCGACATAATAAATTAACACGCGAGGTAATGGAAGCTTTTTATATTCACCACAACAGCGCAAAATGTATCAACAGCCCTTCATAACGTTATCCGAGAGGGAATAGAGCTATCTGACCTCCCACGTGCCTTCCAGATAACTTTTGTTGGTTGATAAGTAGTTCACTGCTGTATTTATACGCTTTTCGTTCTTCGATAAAAAACCAGTTGATAGTGAGCGCCTGTTTGTGCTAGTCCTTCGTCTTGTGTATCGTTCGTGTTGCGCTGAGAGCGAAAATGTACACAGGGAGCTTTGCCCGCCAGTTCCAGGAACCTTTTAACTAGATAGCCTGGCCTAGGATGTCGGTTCTTAGGCGGGCTGCAGACGCTCAATATATTGATTTGTAAGCGGCCGCCACCACCTTTGAGGAGTCCTCTAAACCAGTGACCGAGTTACTCAGTGGCTTCACGCAGACATTTTTAAACCCGAGAGAAGTGCTTTCGAACTAAAAATCATTATTAGCCATGTGCGGTCGAGTGACTAATGATTAATATTATTAGTATGATTACTGCTGATTCCCCGCGGTGTCCACATCGGCTCCTACGGTTTTGAGGGCCCTAGGGTGAAAACGCAGCTGCTGTTCAGCGTTATGCTATTACTAAGGTGCAAAGCCAGGACACGTAGCACTATTCGTCATTGTAATAAGGGACTAATTACTCACTGGCATCCACCCAAGCGCAGCTACAAAGGAAAGCTAGATAGCTTTCTCAGAAACTTCGCAGGTAAAGAAAAATTCGTCCTGGTCTGGGGTTCGAACCCGGGACCACCGTTTCACCGGACCAGTCGGTAGCTAAGCTAACCGGGACGGCAAGCTTATCGTAGGGCGAGAACGAAGCCTCCCTAATCGTTTGACCAACGCTGTTCAAGTCTGTTTCTCAGCCATTCTTTCTGATGACTGTGCACATGACTGCTCCAATGGGTATACCCCGATCAAGTTCTTTCGATGTTTGTGGGTCTGTCCAGAGCATAGCATAAATATATATTTCCAGACGTGTGACAACGTTGTGGTGGTGGCGGTGAAAAGCATTTATTGAATAAAAGATGTGAGGCTCTTTAAAAAGCCCCGCAATCGGTGGAGCCCTTATGCCGTGACCACATTGGTCGAAGCCGCCAGCTTAGCACTCTTGACAAAAGCCTTTTGGGCCTGGAAGTCCGAGCAACCAAGCATGGCCGCCTTCCATTCCTCTCTGGCAGGGCTTGGGGGGAGGGGGGTAGAGAGACTTGATTTGCGCTGGCAAGCCCAAACCAAGCGGTAGTTGTCAGCTAGCCCCCCACAGTGTTTGCACCCGCCAGTGCACGCGGGATGGAAGTGTTTACCGGGCAAAGCAGTGTGTTCGTCAATAATCGGAGTAGAACCCGTTTGTTTGCTTTCCCCAGTCCCTCTGCAGAGGCAAGGTACAGGCAGAAACGCCGCCCTGGAGCAGTAGGCCGGCGGCGTTCAGTAGACTCATACCAATTTAAGGAAAGGAAAGACGCATAGCCGGCTCCTTGGGTCACTGTACACCTCAGTCGTGCTTTGAGCTACGTGGTGGTAATGACAGAGATGTGCGCTGCATGCGTTGACAACGTGGTGGAAGAAACGCGGCATCGCAGTGGTTTCTGCTGCTGCCCTTGCACGTTCGATAAGCTGACGTTGATGTCCTACTTTCGACATTCACAGTTCCGCTTCACCCATCCCGAGTAGGCTGTTATATCAATGATTGTTTCTTTGGAAGGCCCATACCATGTTGAACAGGTCTGTCTTCTCTCAACAAATTCGGCATTTTCATACTTGAACGCTATGGGATGACTCAGTCTGTAATCTACGGAGGTAAATCTCGTGCTGACTCAGGTTTTCGGGAGGTGAGAGAGAATGTGTGCCGCTCTAATTTGAGGTGTAGTATCTCATTGTATGTTGGGAGTGGAGCAAACTGGTCCAACTCCGATGCAGTACATGTGTGAGGCCCAGTGGAAGAAAAGCTCGAGCTGAGTTGTGTGTCAACTTGTCCACATCTATACATTGTCGACAGGCATCTATATGAAGCCTTCGATGTCAGCATAGGTTTGTCTGGGTTAAAGGATCAAGGACGCAAGCGGGACAATCCTATCCTCAATGAAGTTTTGGTGTGCTATTTTTGCGTCTGTGGGTATGTATTTTGAGGCTGTATGGGTGGCTGCGAGAGCTCCTTCCACCTCTTCAGCTGTACGGTCATGGCTGACAGCTGTGAAGTCCATCGACCACTTGCCCTTTGTGCCCAACCGCCACTACGGCTAGTGCACCTTCGGGACCGGAGGACCGACGTAGAAGGGTACCTTCTTGCATGCATGCCTTAGTGTTTCTGGATTCACTTTGCTCTTGCTTTTCTTCATGCTTGGCGTTACGTCGAATGCATGTTTCTTGGAAGGGGAGTAGCCTTGAACTATGCTCTCCAGGTGCTTCTAATAGATTTAGTAAGAAGGTGAGGGGCTTTTAATATTGAGGTTCCTGAGGACCCTTGTGCTGTTTATGTGGTTGCCACTCGGATGAGCCGTGATGTGCGCGTCGATGAGTTTGTTGTGGACCCTAAGAGGAGCAGTTCCTTTGTTGATGTTGATGTCAGTGCAATTAACACTACCAGGTGATCGAAATTATTCCGGAGTCCTCCACTACGGCACCTATTTTTCTTTCTTTTTTCAGTCCCACCTTCCTCTCTTCTCTTACGGCGGGGTTCGAGTGGCCACCGATGTGGTTGAGAATTACTGCGCCATAATCTTTCCTTAAAGGCATTTATTTCGGCTCATTGGTGACGGCGGCGTTTACAGCGTGTAGACTCCATTGATTTTAAGGAAATGAAAGGCGCATAACTGGATTCATGGGTCACTGGAGACCTGTCACGTTTTGAAGTACGCGGCGGGGGTGAACACCTTCAATAAAGCTGAAAAAATGATTCTGAGGAAAGCAAATGGCGCAGTAGCTGTCTCACATAACTCGGTGCACACCTCAACCGCGCCGTAAGCGAAGGGATAAAGGAGGCAGTGAAATAAAGGAAGAATGAGATGCCGAGTGGAGGTCTCCGGAATAATTTTGACCACCTGGGGATCTTTAACGTGCACTGACATTGCATAACACACGGGCGCATTATGAGTTTCGCCTCCACCGAAACGCGGCCGCCGCGGTCGGGTTCATTTCACCCATTTCTTGCTTAGCGATACTAAGCTGCCAGCCGTATTTACATTACGTATTTGACATGGGCTTGACTGAATGCGCGATTATTTCTGATGACACGTTGTTGTTTCCTGTTTCATTAGACCACCCGTCCACCCCGCCACGGTGGGCGCGTTTCGATAAGGGCGAAACGCAGAAAGGCGCCCGTGCGCTGTGCGGTCAGTGCGCGTTAAAAAATCTTTTCTTTCAATCCCGCCTTCCTCCCGTCCTTTAGCGGGAGGTTTACGCGTTCACCGAGATGTGAGACAATTAGTGCGTCTTCCCATTCCTCAAAAGCAATCTTCAGTGCAAGCGAGGAGTAACATTTCCTTTTAAATGGAAAGCTTTACTACCATACTTCCGTGGCTTGTGGCTTGTTCTGTGGCTTGTTCGTGTTTCATATGGCCTTGAATGGAGGATAACCACGAGACGTCGCCATGCCGCAGCTGTGCCGAAGCCGAGGCAGCGGGAGCTTCGAAAGCTAAGAAAAGGCGCATTCCTGGCCCCCTGGGACAGTAGACACCTCAGTCGCGCTTTAAACTACGCGGTGGTAGTGCCATAAGTGCGGCTGCATTCGGTCGCATTGACAATCTTGTGGCAGAAACGCGGCACTGAAGCTATAGTCCCCCTGCGTTCATTGTGCCCATTGGCGTTAGCGTTCTATAATGATTTCGAGGAAAGGAAGAGCACATAACTGGCTCCCTGTGTGAGTGGACGCTTCGGTTTCGCTTTGAGGTACTCGGCGGTATTAGACGCGGTAGCTCAGTGGCTAGGACGCTCGGCTATTGATCCAGAGTACCCGGGTTGGAACCCGACAGCGGCGGCCGCGTTTGAATGAAGGCGATGTCAGATGTCAGTGCACGTTGAAAATCCTCAGGTGACCGAAACTACTCCCGAAGACCTCCACCACGGTCCTTCTTTCTACATTTCTTCTTTTAATCCCTCCTCTATCCCTTCCCTTGCGGCGCGGTACGGATGTCTACCGAGATAAGGCACAGTTACTGCGCCATTTCCTTGAAACTGAAATTGGTGTTTGGGGAAAGGAAATGGCGCAGTATCTGTCCCACATCTCGACGGCCACCTGAACCGTGCCTCAAGGAATGAATAAATGAGGTACCGAGAGATGAGGCAGAAATAGGTGCCGTAGCGGAGGTCTCTGCATATATGGCAGTGGCTTAGCTCGGCTATGCCAGGATATATGTAGTGAAAGCAAACTTGAAACTCCCCGGTTGGCCTTGTTCAAATATTCCACAACGTATGAAGCACAGGCATAAACGTCCAGTATGACCTGTAGGTCCGTGTTTGATTTCAGCACCGAGGCTATCCAAGGATTGAAGGGGTCGCGTCACTCTTACGCCTATTCTCTAGGCTAACGGCACGTTGTTCTTCGGTTTCTTGAGCCCGCCGCTGAAGTCTCTTGGTCACATTCCATCGTTCATCACGGGCCGTCTTCAGTGAAGCAGGACTCAGAACTCTCCTCCGGCTGCTGTCGCTGCTGATAGCGGTCGAGACACCGGACGTTAAACGTGCCTGTCTCGCGGCGGCATATTCACGGCGGCGTTTAGCCAGTCGTTCGGAGCGCTGTTCGTCTGTTTCCTGGGCGATTGATTTCCTCTTCATCTCGTTCCACTATCGATTCCAGGCCTCCTCCAGCTTATCACAATTGTCGCCGTCCATACTGTCACCTCAACTGTGGTTGCGGCGCACGCCAGCTCTCTTTTTTAATCCTCTGACATCTTATCACGCATGCGACGCAGCTGTCGAATCGAGCGGAGGCAAGCGCAACGACGAGGAACGCCGTGTCACGTCCTACCAAACGGCGGCCGCGGCGAGCGGCGTGGTGTGACGTCATGCCAGATGGCGCTGCGAGCGCCCGAAGCACAGTAATCTTCCGCGGCGAGGCGCGCGTTGTGACGTCACGTGCCTCGAAGGACTACCGCCACGGCGAAATCGCGAGTTCGCGGCCAATAAAGCTTTCGATTTAGTAATTTCGACCACTTGGGGATCTAACGCGCTCTGGCATCGTAAAGCACAAAAGGCGACATTCCCTTCTTGAAAAAATCGCAAATTCGTTTTTGTGGAAAGGAGATGGCGCAGTATCTGTCTCACGAAACAGCGGACTCCTGAACCGCGCCATAAGGGAAACAGTAAAGGAGGGACTTAGAGAATGGAGAAAGAGGTGCCGTAGTGAAGGGCTCCGGAATAATTTTGACCACCTGGGGATCCTTAATATGCACAGACATCACACCGCACTCGGCCATCTTTTCCGTTACGCCTAAATGGAAACGTGGCCGCCGTGGTCAGGTTTGAACCCGGGTACTCGGGATCGGTAGCCGAGAGCCCTAACGACTGAGCCACCACGACAGGTGGCAGCGACTGTCTCCGGAATAATTTCGACCATGTGGGGCACTTTAACGTGCACTGACATCGCACAGCACACGGACACCTTTTGCGTTTGGCTTGTATCGAAACGCGGCCACGTCGATTGGGTTCGAACCCAGGTACTCCGGCTACCACTGAGCCACCGCGGCGGGTGCCAGCCACTGTAGAATTCGTTCTCTAAACGTGATAAGAAGCGGCCATACACCATTATTTGCAGCGTACTACACTGCCAGTAAATATCGCCTCACAGCTGTAAGCGGAGTTTGGATGCAGGCGAAATGCAAAGGGTTCACGTGTGTTGTGGGACGTCAGGGGACGTTGAAGAACTGCGCGTTATATAAATTAATCAGGATGACTCCACTGCTGCATTGCTCATAATAGCATTTGGGCCGCTTCGCGACGTTAAACCACACAATTCACAATGCTCCCTTTCCGAGGCAGGATAAAACATGAAACGCTCTATGGTCGAGCAAGCGATAGCGCAATAGTAGCGCGTTTCTTTGATTCCAAACTCACCTCCCCGTGCATTACCCAAAGTCGCGTTTGTTTTTGGCGAGCAGGCGGTCATCCGCACCAAAACGCAATTTCGCATGGAGCTTAAAAAATATTCTGAGGGAGAAATGCGGGAACGTCTGTTTCGAGGACAAGAAAAGTTTTTGAGGAAAGGGAAGGACGCCGTTGCTCTCAGACCTCGACATATCGATGGACACCTCAACCGCGCCCTAAAGCATGCAGCTGAAGGTGTCACTGGTACGAACTCCTGTCTCAGGTTTCAAAAACCATGCCATTGAAGGTGCATATTTCATTGGTCCGAACCCCAGTCGCAAGCTAGCCTCCAACTTGACTAAAACATGTAAGCTATCTGCAAATAGAAATGCTATGACACCATCCAGAATGCTATGCGACGAACGGTTGCTCAAAATTTTGGTGAACTTATTCTGGAATACTGCCACCACATCGGCTCCTTGGCTCACGGGCATATGAAAAACACGCCGAGCAAGCTACTGAAGGGAGTAGTAAAGCTTTCGCCAACGACGACGCAGGTATTTCCTCCACCAAAGCTCTGCCCTGTGAAATAGCGGCACAGCTCGAAAACATTGAGCCCGGTTCGGGCCCCACCCCACCGCTGCAGGATTTGTGGCTCGCCGCTGTTGGGCCTTGGCTCGACACGCCGCCTCCATTGGACGCCGCGGCCACGGTCAATGAAGGCGAGGCCAAGGTACTGCTGGTAAAGCGGGTGTCCCTCGCTAACCCGGCCACCGCGCACTTTAAAGAGGTCGCGGATTTTGGTGCGTTCGCCATCGAAGTTCATGGCGTGGCTGAGGTACTGCGGGGTTAGAGCGTCCTCATGGAGCGATGTTGCTGAACTCCGCATCCCACTTTTCCGGGCCGAGGAGCACCCAGATTCCGCGCCTGCTCATTCATACGCTCATTATAAGCTTATTGGTTGCTTCCTAGCGCAGTGCATGTTTATGATGATGGTGACGGCGGGGAAGCGTCGGCCGAATGTGCGATTCGTGGTTTATATAATGCAGCACATGCTTGACAAGCGGTCCAATTCACACCTCGAGGGTCGCACCGGTGTTGTTAAGGCGGTTGATGAGCCGCGGTCGATTGGCTTCGGCTTGTGGATGGGGCAAGTGAAGGAGTGCTTCAGTACAATCCGTATAATAGTGCGCTCACCTGGCTTATTTTTCGTCGTTTTTTCTCGGCTACGCGTGCAGTATTTTCTGTAAAATAGGGCAGAAAAACACAACAGAGAGCCAGGTGTTTTCTAAATGCTTATACGTGTTTTTTTTCAATTATTTTTCAGAGTTTTAAGCTTCCGATTGTCTTGTTGTCCGGGTCAGACACCTTGTCATTTAATCGTCGGCATAAATTTTTGAGGAAAATGTTTGTACTGCACCCCAACACATATCTCAGCCCTATCTCACTCTTGTGGCCCTTTTCACAGACGTCGAAATCTGAAGGCTTCTCATCGCTGTGCAATTGGAGTGTGAGTTCCGTAGCCACTTGACGCTGGTTCTGGACGTTTAAAAATTCCACATGCTTGCACAGCTCTTCCACCACAACGTAATAGTGAGCCACAGCATCCACAACTGGCATTGCTGGGTAAACCAGCCCTCTCCTGTCAATTTCTTTGACAAGACTGTACTTGTGAATTTCAGGCAAAACTGCAACAGTCTTGCCAACTGTCAAGAGCTCTCTGCATTGGTCGCATTTAAACCTCTTCAGAGCGATGTGCACCGCGTAACCAGCCACAAATGTATATGACTGGAACGCCATCCGTCAGTTTTTACAGCGCCTGTTCGGTCACAACAATGTTGAATTTTCCGCTTGGCACGGCTCTTTCCGTTTGCAGCTCTTCCGAATTCTGATTTTTGTCGTTGCCGATTGCAGATACCGCGCTCATTTCTGGAAGCGTGCTTTGTAGTCGCAACTTGTTCTCACATTCATAGATTTGCCTTACGGACAAATGATATTGTGAACCAGTCAGTCGTAGGTAACACCCAAAGCGGGCTTTTAAGAGGTCGGTCTGGAACTTCCCAAGAAGCACAAAGGACATCTTGAGCCCCTCAAAGCAAGAGGAGGAAGTTGTGCACTTTTTTGTGCCTAACGCCTAGGTCCTGCGTAACTGCCGTGCCTCAAACAATCCGGGCTTCGCTCAGGGCTCCCTTGAGGGCTCTGCATTCCGCCAGGGTGGCGCAGCCGGAGTCGATGGACAAGCGTCGGAGGGCAAGCGTCACACGCCAGGCGTAGAGAGTGTTCGATTCTTGCCGTGCGTATTGCGCGCCTTCGCTCGCGGGCCAATTGTGAATGACCAATTCTGCATACGTGGGCTGCAATCGCGTGATAACATTATGGATGGGGCTTGTGTGTCCCCTCCAGCTTTTATCTGTACTTCTTTCTCTATGCGTCGGATCGGTGGGAGTTCTTCCACAGAACACTACCAGACCATGCCACCTTTTTGACGGAGACCACAAACAAACAAATTTCTATGTCATTACATATACACAACATATGGCCAGCACAATACTCATCGACATGTGCGCGGTGAGGGGAACTGGCTACCCTCTACCACTCTGCATGGGGCTATCTGGCCATCCACATACAACCGAAAATTAAAAATCAGTTATCAGAGCAATGTGAGACGCTTTTGAGTAAACTAGCAGGACATGTTTCTCATGATTGAGTTAGCGACGCTGGCCGCTAGTGCCAATGGACTCCTGTTACAGAGAAGACCGCCCAGTGGCCAGGTCTCCTTCTTCTAATCCCCTTGCTTTTCAGTGGGGCTCGACGTTCTTTGAAGGAGCCTTTTTTTCCTTTTCGGTGTCGATTGGGTTCAGTGCATGTATTTTCTAATTTAACCTCCTCTTTTATTGCGAGAACGTTATCGGCCCCATGTCGGGAAAAAATTGTCGGGCGTTGGCGTCGGCAGCCGTTTGAGGCCTCCCGGCCGGAGCCTCCTACCGCGTAGGAAACCTAGGTGGGCAAACTACGTCCAAGGTCACGTGACCTTGCGGGGCCATCACAACCTGCACACCGGATTTTGAGCAAACTGACTAGCGTGGCAGGTGGCAGCTAAATTAAATGATCGGTCGCGAGAAGTTACTCGGGAAGAGCAACCTGGGTCTCACAAGCCCACATCGGTGACAGCACCTGCCATCGCAGGCAAGTGGCGCGTGGCTTATCGACTGTACCACTGCGCCAGGGGCTGTGCGAGAACTCCCAGGGGGCTATGAGTGTAGGGAATTACCAATTCCGCATACATAGGCGTCAATGCATTAGCGCTATAAACATATTTTTAAGCTGGACCTCAAAAGTGCTCTCAAGTTTTTCGTTTTCTTCCACGCGGTGGGGTACGTAGGCGTTGCGACTATCTTGTGCCCCCCAGTGTTGTGGTACAGCAAGTTCGCCGAATGTGTTCAGCATAAAGGCCCCCTGAAACCCTGTCACCAGCGCCAGACCTGTGGACTAGCGCCTATCGTGTTCGGTGGGGCTGCTTCGATGCAGCTTGCCCGGTGTGTCAGCAGCCCTGCATGGTTGGACGGGCGCAGGCCTGGCCGGGGCGCCTCTTGCGACTTTCTTCGCACTCCTGCCGTTTCGAGCGCAGGAGGTCGACAGGGTCTCCGCAGGGCTTCCCATCGGTTAACCCTATCGGGCGTGTTAACTGGAATGGCAAGCACGAGTCGGAGTATCACGTGACAATGCGTCCTCTATTAATAATATTACGAGGCAGCACCTAGGTGCTCTTATTTTTCCGTCATTAATTCGCACTTTAATCCACTTGACCTGCATGGCATAAGATTGACGCCAGGAAGTTTATCGAAGGAAAGAAGGATATAGAAGGAATTTTCGGCGCCAACTTTTGGCGGAGCGTGCCTCAGATGAAAACGACCTACGGTTACCACCTCATAAATAGAAACGGAACCCAGAGAATACTGTGCGAAGTCGATGGCGTGAGCAGGGAACGTCCCGTGCCACTTTTACTGCTTCTGATAACGTGACACAGTTGGCTAACGGAGTGGGAGCTGCGTTAAGTGGAGGTGCCGTCCTGAACGCAACTTCTCAGCGCCGAGGAACCGGAACTCTATTTCAAACAGGTTGTCTTTATCAAGGCATCCATGGTTCGAACTAAGAGATTTTTGCAGATTTTTCGCGCTTTGAGTTTTACCCGCAGAGGGTGCACTCAACGAATGAACGAAGGTTATGTTAAAGCATTCACGGCGCCCTGCAGTGTCAGTCATGTGTGGTCACTAGATTCAAATGGACGACCTGGATCTAGACCATTCGGAGAAGGTGCAGCAGCACCCGTGCTAGGCTTCCGTCAAGTCCGGGCTGGAATGTAACAGCACCCAGGCAATGACGTCACGTCATACCGACATAGAGCCTTCAACCATTTGCCTCACGACGCCGTGCAAGTCAATGCTATAATATTCCGACCAGGTGGCGCAATTGAACAAGAGAGCTACAACGTCTGGCCTCGTAATGCCATGGAACTCGAAAGCTACAGTCTCTACCCTGGAGAGGCCGCACTTATATACCGAGGGTGCACGCTACAGCTTCGCAATGCTCCCCCCCCCCCCCCCCCAATTTCCCAAAGACACTGCCCCACGAGGTCATAGATCACCTCGACCAAAACTACTGGGAGGTATTGTTACCGTGTCTACCGAACGCTAAGTCAGGTCGTTTAGTCCGCCGGCCAGAATTTCCTTCTTCCTTCAGTACGGATTTGGAGCGTTGGTACTTCTAGTCAGCTTGTTTTCTGCTCATAGATTCTGTCGTCCTAGTGGATCTCAGTAGGTCTATTTCCTCCGCCCTTGCGACACCGTGACTGCAGAGTGAGTTAAACGTCACCTCTCATCCCGGATGCCGCTTTCCCAGCAAATCTGCTGTCATCCTGACCGAGCAAAGGTTACTCAGACAATCACGTCAATCCTCCCACGATGAATCTTCAGCCTCTGACGAAGCGAATGCGGACCTGACACTGATTCCATTTGTTCTCAGAGCGTAGCTCTTAGGAGTCCATTTGAGGAGTCCTCGTCGTTGACGTAGTCGGTGTAACATTCCACTTGAAAGGTGGCGTGCGCAGGTGTGTGACAGGGGGCGTGTTGGCAGGTAGTAGCAGAGCTAAACGCCACCAGCCACGGCCAGAGCGGAGGTATGGACAAATGCAAGGTGGCTGGCATGGGAAGATCTCGGAGAGTAGCTAGCAGCGTAACACTTCATCTGCCAGCTGGAGCAGGTGGCGTGTGGAGAGCTGCGCTCAAAGTTCGTATGACTGGCTCTCGTAATCGTCATTCCATGTTTTTGTTCGCTTTTCGTCGCTGGTTTAAGTAACGGCACGCCATACTTTCCAAGTTTACCATTATCTCAAGCTCTTGGACAGGAGAGGTTTGGCGTCGTTTCAGAGACTGATGAAGACAAAAAATTTGGAGGGGTGGTTCTGACGGCACGTCACCAGCCTCGCTTGATGGCCGTATTACCGAGTGCGGCACCATAGGTGCCGTTGCCACACCAAGCTCTATAGGATATCGCGTAATGGCCATGCGAGCGCATAACGTGCGCTTTGGGAGATCTTAAAAAATGTCGTCGCTTAGTTATGTTTCCTTCTTTTATGACAGGCGCTGCGAACGATATCACGGTACTCCAACCTTGACCAAACAATGCGGCCAAGAACTCCGCCCTCTACGCGACCACCACGCCCAGCCTCGTGACCACTAGTACTGTGATTCCAATCGAAAGAACTCTGCTAACACCATAAAATGGGTGGTGCTGTGAGATAGGTGAATATCTCGTGTAAGGGAAATCGGCGTGACGTATACGTCACTACAACGCCGGTAATTTTGTGGTGCTATTCTACACACTTAGTGGACCAGCAACACAAAATGCATCAGGACGATAGGAATCACTTAAAAGGTATTAACCATAAACACCCATGACCTGAATGCCTTTACCACAAGCCTTTTGCCTAAACGCCGTCTCCCTATAGAAATTCAATAAAAGGCATTTACCATGAAGGCCTTGACCCTAAAGGCCTTTATCATGAGGCCTTTGACCTAAATGCCTCATGATAAATAATAAAGTAACGTTGCTCCTAATTACAGCCTGGCTCCTGAATACAACATACTTCATAACCCGCAGTCTTCAATGAGCACGCAAAAGCCCAAATCCGCACCACATAGACCAATCCTCACAGATTGAATTAGCTAGAGCATCGATAAGTAGTTCTTCACAACGATTACTGGCGGATTTACGGTAAAAGACACCGCAGGACCACAACTTCCATGTCTAATGTGACAACTATGACAACGCAGGTGTGCAGACATGCAGTTGTCGAGGCGGAACCAATGAGGCTTGCTTCGTCGACACAAGCGTGGCATCCAAAGGTATGAACTATTACAACATCTATTGGCATGGGACGAGATGTACGTTCAGGGCAGCAACAATGTTTTTTTCTAATCGTGCGTGGCAGGACCGGAACAGGCAAATTTACTGAAACAATTCCTCGCATGTTAAATTAATTCTCTTTGCAGTATATTCTGACATTAGTATTTTGAAGGAACATGGCCATGAGTAAAGTGAGCCGGAGAGAATTGTAATGACCTAAAACGCAGCTCTCCTATTTTGCCTTTTCGGAAGTTTCGCTTTCTTCCTGAACTTTCTTCATCATTTTGTTTTAACCGTTTCTTCTCAGTAGTCATCGGTCTTTTCCCAAACACGATTTGCCCGCCTCAAGCCAAATGTCGTGTGTGTCGTCGTTCAAGTCTGAAGACGTGCTATATATGCAGTGGCTCAGCGAGTATCACTGCATTTATGCAGAAGCCCTGCTTGAGCTCCTGTGCGCTCTTTTCTTGGCTACAAACTGCGCCGAAACCTCCAACACTCAACTACCACTCAGCACAGGTGTTCACATTCATGCCCCGCAATTTCGCACCAAACATTTAGAAAATTAGAACATTAAGATACTTCTGAGTCGCTTTGAAATGTTAAACCCCCATAAAGCATAAACAAGTGAAGACTCCCATAGAAAACCGATAGGGAACGCTTTGACGATAGCAAGAGCGTTAACAGAAAAAAAATCCAGACTGCCGTCGGGTGATCGGCAGGTATGTTGATTGATAGAGTGAAATCTTAACAATATATGAAAAAATTGTTTTCACAACTGGTTTCCCGTTCAGAAAGGTTTGTTTAAGAGCTGCTGGGTATGTGAAACCTCATGTCCAACAATTTCGAGCAAAAATTTGAGAATATGAATATTGTTAAACATTTTCAGAAAATATTGAAGGTAATCATCAATTATTATGATATGTACCAAAATCTCCAATATATCATAAAAATGCATAACCTGACATCACTAATCGGCAGTCTGAACTGTTCGATCCAATCGAACAGTTAAGACTGCAATTGTAAATCAATGGGGGCAGCTTTTGACGATAGCAAAAATGTGCCTGCCAATTGGTGACGTGCGGATATATTGATTGTTATAGCGAAATCTTGCTTTAGATGAAAAATTAGGTTCATAAAAGGTTTCCCGCTCAAAAAATGCTTTCGTCCAGAATTGTTGGGTATGTTTGTATCGGTGCAATGCATTCTTCGCTGCAGGCTATCCCACGGCCAGTACTACTGACACGCCTACCCTCGACGTTGCTTAACACCTCTGGACTCTGATAGCACCAGGCACATGAGCAGTCGGTCAGCACTCGAGCATTCTTGGACATCCGGATTATATCGCGTCACAGCACCTAAATAGATTCCAGCGAGGGTCCTTGACGAAGACAGCATTCCACCTGTACGTCGTGATAGCGGCCAGCCGCGGCATCATCCTTGCTGGCTATTCAGCTGGCGGCGGCGCTCGTGTTATTCCTCATGCTGGTTATTCCATGACCACCTACACTCCCCTAAACAAGAACCACTCCCCCAAGTTCCGCAAGACACCAATGACACCATACGACCACAGCAACACAGCACGGAACGGAAAACTCAACATTCGAGAATTCCTCAAGAAATATCTCCCCCGTTACCGTGAACATCGCAGCAACAACAGCCTTGAAAACCACAATGCCATAGCTGCAACTGTAACAAATACAGAAAGACGAAACGCAAGCACCTCAACTATGGACGCATTCGCAAACACCTCAACCACAATGGGAAAAACGCACGAGTCAGCAGAACAACAAAAGCAACTCCGGCCAACAACAAGAACTCCTATCCTACCGCAACCTGCCAGGACGATCGGTGGCGATCATCTTCGCGCCTCGGCAGCTGCAGCGCAATCCAGCAATGGACACACAATCTACTCAGCGTCGACATGCCTTCCATCATCACGGCTTGCCTTTGCTGCGGGGGAAGAGAGTAAGGTGAGTAAATCTGAAATCAGCTACGTCGAGCAGTCCGCTCCAACATAAAACCCCAAGAATGTGGTGCGACGCACTGTTGAGACTTCGTTTCGGAAACCACGTCGTCGAAGAAGACAATTCTCAATAAATAAGACAAAAAATGACGATTTAAGCGTGGTTAGACAAAATGCGCATTGGATGCATTCCCATTTCGGTTTCTATTTCGGTTCGAGTCGTTAAGACGGCAATGTGAAGCAGTGTTTTCTGGATCTACAACGCGTGAACGGAAGTTGAGGCATGTAGTATCGGAAGTTGATGTATGTAGCATTGTAGATGGTTCCCTCTCATGGGCTCCTGTCTTCCTTAATTTTAACTCTTCCTCATAATTAATTCCCCTTTGCCGCCTGATGCTCCAGGCTCCAGCCCTGACTTCAGCAGATACGGTGCAGCTGGCTTCTTTCCCTTTCTCTCTAATAGCACCACTACGCCAACGCACCACTTAGCGAACACCACAGTAATTGATATCATTTCTTATCACGTTTCTTATATATATAGAAAGAACTATGATCTATCTACCCAGCGTTACGAGGATTCCGACCAACATTTTTTTTTTTTCATGCAGGTTTCTGCCCCATCCCCGCTTCGGAGTTTAGGCTGCTGCGGCTGCGCCAACGCCTGCTACAACACCAGCTGGAATCCGCTGGTGACGTGTATCTCCTTGCGGAGCCACAACTATCTCCCTCCGCTGACTGTCCACTGCATTGTGTGCAGAGCGCAAGGTGAGTGAAGGAGTTGTGAGACTTCCTGTGCAGGACGTCCGTCCCGGCACTATTTCTTTTCAGTCTTGTCACACTCCTAGGTTTCAACACTGAAGCGCTATCATCGTTGAAATAAGTGCAGTGCATGTGCGATATCGCACCGGAATACAAGAACTATTTTCAAGCTACGCTCATGCCTCCCTGTTACACACTCAGATCTCATTTAAAGAGGGAAACGCCCTCATTAGCCTTTTTTTACGATGGCTGCAATATGGCGGAGATGAAATGTAAAGATCCCAGTTCATTGTGCGATGCTAGAGTATGTTAAACCCCACTTGGTTGTTTGTGAGCTATTTTTTGAGGTATTTCTCATCGTTCATGAGTACAGCTTCGTTCGGGCTGTTATCCTCACATGATCTGGAGGAAAATATGACCATGTAGGGGATGTTGTCCTTTTCGTGCTAAGTAAAAGAAGCTGTTCTCCAGCGTTGCCAGTGATATCGCCACCTATATGACCACCGGTATTTCATTCTGTGCTGTGTTCTGCACTCCACGAATAGTACTGCATTCTTTGCAGCCTTATTTCCCGAGACGCTTTGTTACCACGCACGACAGGTAGGAGTTACCTGCGCTCTGCTACCACTTCGTTGCTTCGTGCGCAGTAGTCCAATCAATAGTGTTCACCCTCCGCATCTTCGAGCACAGCTCCAACCGGCTGCTCTTAACTGAGGACGAGGAGGAAGGCTGTATTGAATGGAGATTCATGAATGCCTAATTAAGTCACCGACATGCACACTGATTTTTAAACCACGAAGCTCCGTTTAAGGGGAGGAAACGCGAAAAGCCACACGGGCGGAACAGCCACGCATTCCGTGCCGTCTTATTATTCGAGGCCCCCAAAGAAATGGTAGACCCCCAAAAAGCAATAAAAACGCGCCATTGAAATAGCTCTTAGCCGCGTACCAAGCGCTTTCCGGCAGGCTACAAGGTGAACCAGTCCGTGTGGGTATGCCGGCAACGCGAAGCGTTTTAGAGTGGAAGCTCAGCGTGGTAAGAGCGAGACATGGGCAGCGTTGAAAGCGAAGCTACTGCACATAGTCGGTGCTGAACCAATGGTAGCAGTATAAGAAGCCAGAATACCTATCACGAGGTGCGGCTGCTGGCCCATCCGGTCACGTGGCAGCCAGCCTACGTCGCCCTTGTGTAGAGCGTTCGAGCAGTGCGCACCAATCAACGTCTGTGTTGCTCTACCCGGGCGCAACACTTCCTTCAAGAACTTGACAAGTGCTGCGAGGGGTGCCGCTTTATCTGGAGTTCAGTGCACTGCTCGCAAGCTTTGCACACTGGTAACGCATACTACACGTGCTGCACGTGCATGCGCTGGAGTTGCTTCGTCGCTGCGTCCTTGCAACATTGTCGAGGACTGGAGACAAGTGTGCCAACCTACCACCATTTACCGCTAACACCGCGATAGCTATCGCTGTTATCGCGTCTCTAAAGTGCCTTGTTCGATTGAATGGTCTCGACCATGAGCAGATGGCTGCGTCGGAGAGGTTTTGATAGGGCCTTCTTTCAAGAAACAGGCATGCGCCACGAACGTTTTACAGAAATATGCATCACTCTTGTCTCACTATGTTTCAAGTGTAATAGGGCAGGTCCGCTTACTACAAACTTCGGATGCAACGAAAGCAATCAGCGTGACCTTCAGGCTGGTTGTAACTGGGCTTCACTGTAGTCATGAGAGAAACATAAGCACCACTGAAGTAAATTCTTTGCCGCTCATCGCATCCAGCTACATTTCAAAGCTAAAATAAGGGAGAAATTTGTGGTTTGCCAAGTGTATCAGGACAGTAATGACTCGTTGCGGGTTTATTGCAGGTCCCGACAAGACGCCAACCGAGCACCGAATCTGGCTGAGTCAACGCTCTCGTGACACCTGTACGAGGCCGCGCCGAACCACAAGCAAGGCTGGAAGATCTCCACCGCGCCAGGATTCACTGTGCTGGCGAATCAGTTCGAGAGCGGCGCTCCTACTATTCTTCATACCGGCGTCCATAGCTGCCTTTGCGACAGCGCCAATGTTCTTCCCCTCAGAGACAGCACTTTTTATCGACACAACATGGCATCAAAAACAGCCCACAGCACACAGACCGAAACAAATTATGAGAAACTTATCCACATATATGAAAAAACTATGAAGTCACAGCACTCAAAGATAAAAAAAAAGCTTCAACGAGCGCTTCCACGACATCGCAGACAGCAACCACGCATTGGTGTGCGCCGGCTGCCATCAGCGCCACAAAAGCCACATTCCGGAAGGTTCAGGATAACTGACACAGCCAGGAGAGCTATCCGACATCCTAGGCACACATGAGAAGACACGGCGGTGCAGCGACAAACTCTCACAGGTACCATAAGTATAATAGCACATGTCCCACAGAGGTACAACACACATCTTCAAAGGTAACCGGCTCAAGAGGACACGTCACCTTTTATGGCCATAGAATGCTACTGCTGCGACGACGACAATGAAGACCAAGACAACGGCGCTCACCATCAACATGCCCTCCGAAACGGGCGCAGCATGAAGGACTGCAACCTCGGCGACTACCGTTTTATCCTGTGGTGCGTCTAACGCAATGAGAGAACGAACAGCTAGCAGCGCCTGTACAGCCATGACCATCGATTCTCCAAATGGACATCATGCATTTCAATCGGAAGCCTTTCCCGTTCAGACTGCTGGGCCCGACGACAGATTGTCTCTGGTTCTGTGCGACGGTAACTACGGTGAGTTCATGAATTGCTTGTCGATTTTCTTAAACGGCCCCAAGCATTGTGAAAAAATTTCGTTTGTGCTTGTTGGGACAGATATTTACCATGTGGCATTGATGTCACCTCAAATTTATTCTAGCTTGAACAGGCGGAAGCTGCGCATGCGATAATAAACTATAATTGGTTTTTGGGGAAAGGAATTTGCTCCGTATCTGTCTCACATCTTGGCGGTCACCCGAACAGCGCCGTAAGAGAAGGATAAAGGAAGGACTGAGAGAAGAAAAGAAGAAAAAGGTGCCGTAGTTAGTGAAGGGTTCCGGAATAACTTCGACCACCTGGGGGTCTTTAGCGTGCACTGACATTGCACAGCACACGAGCCCTCTTGCGTTTCGCCTCCATCGAAACACTGCTGCCGCGGTCAGGTTCGAACACGGGTCATGCGATAATGAAAGTTTCTTCAAGCATCCGTGGCTCTGTTAACATAAATGGATTTCACAGATGCTATACTGCATGTAACTCCGCTTGCACCTTACCCTCTACATTACTGATGCTCGGCTCAAACGACAGGCGGTTTACGTCATCCAAGAAATTAACGTATACTGCTTGCCGCCATGATGGTGACACTGAACTAGTGAGAGCCTGCATTTTATTTTTCTATTTTCCTAGAAGTTTCGAATTAGTTGCGTCTCTAAAATGGCAATAGCTCTAAATGCGCGTAATCCAACATGGCCTGGGATCTTCACACGGGTCAACCCGGACGAGAGCTCTGCGGGCTTTTTCGCACCGTGATCGTCCGCGGAATTTCTACCCCGGCGAATAGCCGCTGGCTGCAAAGCTCGTCTTCTATTCAGCACGGTAATATAGGAGATGTTCCAGCAATCACAGGAGCAATCAGCGTGTGCAGTCGAGTTTTCCCGAAGAATTCTTACGTTTGTGAAAAGCAGAAGTTTATATTCGAGGCGTTAAGTGCATTCACTTTCAGTACATTCTGAGGCACGCTTCCGAATCCACTGGGCCCTCTAAGCAGGAACACGTCACGAGCAGGTTTTTCGAGCGTGGACGCCGCTGAGCAATGCCTAACTAGCTGTGATCAGCTATGTCGACTCCCCCGGTGGTGGCTACAGAAAACAGAAGCAATATCTACACACGCACAGAGTTTCAAACTCGAAACTTCTCTTATTTCTTGCACGCGTATTTGGAAAGGTGCAAACGCTGTCATTTTATTACCAGCAGCTCAGTCTCCCGTCCTTACGTTGCGTGTTCTTAAAATGCTTGCACATGAAGTGTAAGACTACGAGTCCTTCCTGGCGCCTAAATGTTGCACCCCTTTCACGCAGGTCTACAGACCGTGCTCACTGCCCGGCCAAGTAGCTGCATGCTAGAGCGGCTCTTGGACTCATGAGGTTCGGACACCATCGACAGCAACCGAGACAGCCACAACCACAAGTTCTACGACTGTCGTTATTGCAAGAACTGTCAAGGATGTTCAACTAGAAGTGACACCATCGACGTGGATATCTTCGAAACGCTATCAGGCTCCGCACAACACACCAGCCTCCGGTCATCGCCAAACAGCCACGGACCCTTAGATGTTCTCGGCCTGTACCTCCGACTGACAAGAAGATCATCGTGA
The DNA here is from genome assembly GCF_052857255.1 of Amblyomma americanum. Classification (NCBI taxonomy): domain Eukaryota; kingdom Metazoa; phylum Arthropoda; class Arachnida; order Ixodida; family Ixodidae; genus Amblyomma; species Amblyomma americanum. The sequence goes on along the minus strand of NC_135506.1, from coordinate 34,826,765 downwards.
GTACACCGTCTCCACAAAACACATTTCAATCTAACCTTAAAAGTACTGCGTAGCTGTCACCAATCTGACGCGGCCAGCCAGCGCTAATGGAAGCAAAGTGTATCGCGCATTTTGTTGCCCATCTTCACGTATAGTCTCACAGCAGAAATTCGAAAAGTCGCAGACCAAACCGAAAGCCGTTCCAGACCAGTTACCGCACGTTGTTTTATAGTTATTCCACTCTACTGCCTGCCTGTTTGTACTCTTGTTTTCATTTCTTGATCAGTGTGGACAGGGTCATTTCGCCAACAGCGTTGTTCTCACTGCCGTAAATGTCTCGAGAGCGTGATGCCATAAGGAAAGGGTTAGAGAGATTTCTAAACATTGCGAAAGGAAAGCACGGCATTCGGTACGTGTGATATGGAGTGGAATCATTGCCTTTTTGCAGGTTGCAGCGAATCGAAAACATCGCCTGACTGCAAGGTACGACTCACGCAAGGATGCTTCGCTGCCTTCCGCCTGGCCTACGGAATTCCTGAGGAGATACAAGGCTGCGCCCCGCTCGCAATCGTTTCGCAGTGCTCCGAATCGATCGTGCGCCGGGACTCATGGTTGGAGCTTCCAAACTTTCGTGTCCTTTTCAACACTGCTTGCGTTCCTCAAGACGGTGACAGATCGCCGCACTTCTGGCGCCGAAGTATGTGGCGCAAGGATTATTCCTCAAGCGAACGACACCAGCCGCTCATGCGATATATTACGCATCCTTGGCATGAAAACCAGTCATGAGCATCACATCACTAAGTTCCGCTGAAAAAATTACAAATAATCAAATGCACCACGGGCAATCATGAGCACACAAGTGCCAGCGATCGCAACTACTGCACGCACACTTCGAAGAGACCTGCTGCAAGCATACTCGAAGAAAACACCACCGCTGAAAACTACAAGCCAGAAACCCGCAACGCACCAACACCATGACCGCTACATATACACAACCTTACCACCATTGCCGGCACATTTTCAGTTACATATTGTCTTAAAATAATCATAACGCCAAGTATAAAGAGCTCCGATTGTATAACAACCATAACACAGCCAAGAAATCACATACTCCCTACCCAGGTCACAATGTCATGCATTATGAAATGTCCCACAAGCACAAAGACCACCACGACTACTTTATTAACATTAATTACCGCAACTTTAGAAAAACGGGCAGAAGATTACGATAGTCGGTAATGCGAAGTATGAGCGGAGCTCTTCACAAGCCACTTACCACCTCTGGCAGGTGGCAGCCACCTTCCGTTTGCCCATTCCTCCGCTCTTACCGTGGTAGGTGACGTTTCCCTCTGCTCCTACTACCTGTCAGGGTATTACGGCCACGCCAATATGACAATCGATTGATATCCCACCAGAAATGCCCAAACAGTAACCACGAACGACAAAAATACAGCCATTATACCCACAAGCGCAGCTGAAATATCAATCGACGCAAGCCTCTGCACCAAGAAAACGAGAGCAACTACTTGAATGCCACTACAGCGACCACGAGGAGAAAAAGCGCCACATTAACGTCTACCAGTATTAGAAGCACCGATAACTGGCATCGACCGAAGCCTGTTCTTGGTCGTGACATACGCCAGCGAAGATTATAGAATAATCAAGGCTTCACAAGAGAGCAGCAAAAATACTACCGTCTGCCAAAGCAGCTGGAAGAAACTGGAAAAAATTGTGGAACTTCCGCCTTGATGAGCTTCGCTCCCCCCTTTTAATCACCATGATCCGATGGCTCACTCTGTGAAGACGACACCTGGAGGCCTATGAAAGAAATGTGGTGAGTTCAGTGGAATATCTGCTACTTTCTCTAACGTCCAGAACATGATTTCAGGTCCTAGCACAATAGGTTTAGCGGATGCGCGGGTTCTTATGGTCAGCAATGATGAGTGAGTGAATAAAGTTTACTGTTCAGAAGGGATCCCCACTCCAGGACTGCAGAGGCAGAGGCCACCACCTAAACCTTAGCTATCGGCAAGCGCTGTCCGTACAGGTTCCTTCAAGTCAGTTGCGCCTTCAAGCATGTGGGAACTGTGTTGACAGGGGGAGCACATTGCGCATGTGGAGACGCAAAAAAAAATGTGGTAGAGGGTGGACAGCTTGTGTGGGAATGGATAGAGAGCCCGCGTTTCCCTCTGACGAAAGAGCAAGCTCGCAATTTTGAGCGCAATCATGCTGGTGCTGTTGGAGTCCATTTCTCTTTCGACGCAATATTTGGAACATGTGCAAGTAAAACAGCACTTATCAAAATAAAACCCTTACTGGTTGGTAAAATTCCCTGATGTATTCAAAGTTGAATAACCATTAGTAGCCAATGTAAACTTGGCATTCGACAGGTTTGTACCAATTGTTCTATAAAGGCTCCATAGCGCCAGAGGTTGGCTGGTTAAGCAACAGACTCAATAATCCCCTCCTTTGGTTCGGCAGTCGGTCAAAGCATTTTCTAAAACACAACACGCGACTAGCTGGCCAGTCCACTGCCAGCGCTGGGCCCAGCTCGGCCTTGCGACGGGTGTGCATGCTTGCTGGTGCGTTTTGATTTCGTATCGGAGGTACGCATTATATGAATCGTGTGCGTGCGACTCCCGCTGCTAGCTTCCACTGGACTTTATGACAAACTGAAAAATGATATCAAGACGCCAGCGCTTCCTCGACAACTCGAACAAACCCACTGCTGTAGCGTCGCCGCGACAATTTACAAGGACGCAGTCATCAAGAATCGAAAACTTGCGCGAGTGTAGTCTGCAATTTAAATCAAAGTGCAAGTCTCCGCAAGTGATGCTTAAACCTCCGTCCGCTGGTTCGCACCATTGAGCATTCACAGAACCTCTTGAGCTGTCAGGTTATGTGGACACATTCAAAGTCCCACATTTTCTGTCGGCGGTCCGGCGGTAAGCCTCTTCATGCGACTGGACTTCTAGACGGCTCCTTGTAATCGATCAGCGTGATCGGTGATCACTATATGATACGTGAGCCACTCCGCAGAGAAGTCTGTAAAGTGACTAAGTGCTTGAAAGGACAAGGCGGTAAAAAGGGAACAATCATTCCTTTATTGCTCTTGTTCTATGGCTCAACTATTGACAAGTACTGGTTTCTGGCATAATTTATAGTATTTTGCTCGCTCACTCACAGCTGCATTTAGTTTCCGAGGACGATGACGAAGGCTGATTGCAAACTAACGAAAAATAGGACTACAGTATGATCTGGCCTAGAGGCGCGCCCATCGAAGGCAAGGCCAGATAACGTAGGCAGGGAGCAAGCAACTGGGAACAGAGCTGGTGGAACACAGTCGGTCTGAGCTTCTGACTCACCCGTCTCACATGCAGGGAGAACTGACGAGCAGCGACAGCCACGACCACCACAGCTCGCGAGAAGCCTGTGGTCTCGACCGAGCGGTTCATGTTCTACTGGCCATCGACATCGCCTCGTGAGCTCTGTGTGGTGACAGCGCCACGTGCAATGTTCATCTTTCGCTCCGGCCTCCCTATCAACACCTGCGAATGGTGAGGACACTCTGAACAGTCTCTATTTGTACTCACTAGTTCCTAACGCATATAGCGTGTGTTTTGATGATGAGGAGGATAATGATGAATTTCTATACCGCAACGGTACAGGGCATCGAACCCCGCACTTCCCGCATGCGAGCGTATGCCCAAACGACTAGGCCACCGCCGCGATCACTATTTTGTCTGGTTTTGACATCCCTCTGTTGTGTAGTTTATCCACTAGCTTTTCCGTTCTGCCCTCGACTGGAGCCCTGAAAACATTTACGCAGGTCTCTTCAGGATGACATACTTAATCAGTGTGACGGTTTGGGTGACCTCGATTTGGTTATCAATTGAGAAGCTTTTACACCACAGACGCAGCGCAGGGCGTGAAGATTAATAGACAAAACTCTAAATTGTCCAGTTTGACGTTCCAAAGCGACAAATAGCTTCTGACAGACGCCATAGTGGAAGGTTCTGAGGTTCTTGAACATTTCCTGACATCGCACAGCACACAGGAATTTTTGTATTCTGTCTGTGTCGTCCATTCGAATCTCTGTCGCAAAGTAGCCTCCAACTTTGCTTCCACATGCAAGCTACATGTAACGGGAAATCGTATGACACCACTCGGAACGCTGCACTGCAAGCGGTGCGTCCCAATTTTGGTACAAATGTGGGGAAAACTGGCGCCGCATGTAGGTCTCCCAGTTATGAGCATATATAGACGAACGAAGTTTATGTAAGACTGTCTGAAGTGGCGGTGGTTTGCGTTTCTGCGTGTGTTATACGCTTGCTTGATGACGTCACGTTATTTTTTCTCGAGGTGGGGCTAGTAACGCTTTCGCATTACAATCCTTCTGCGACTCCACGTGTTCATATAGGCGCCTTTGCTCACCGTCGTGTAGAATGCTAAACGTTTCCGTTATGTATCATAGAAATAAGTTTATGTTCGAGCTGGCATATCAAATCACTCGGTATTTCGTGCGTCCGCTGTTTACGGCGGGGTAGAGTACCGCTTTCTAGAGCATTATCTCCCGAGCCGTTCTTTTTGATGTTGGAAACGTAGCGCCAACTCAAATGAAGTATCCCAAGCGCAGCTTTTGCTGTTTGTGATTCACGCGATTGACCAGGGTTTGCTTTCTTTTTCTGAGCAGTAGGTCACATGAGACTTGTGCACTGTGCTCTAACTTAGCCCTTGACGGGCTTATCATTGAGCATATTTGCACCTAATTGCGCTGGATTGAAAAAGCAAACTAGGTATTATCCGCACTCACGAACAAAGCAGGTATTCATGTATATTGACCATCGTCAGCGTTATAGCGGCCTGTGTACAGCAAGGGCCTCTGCCATTTCTCCAATTAAGCCGGTACTGGGCCGGCTGAGCATAACAAATTTGAGTTCTGTGGCGTTTTACATGAAATCGCCACATGCGACTATTACTATCTTATTGTGCTGTGTTGTCTGCAGCATTATTTCCCCGACATGATACAGTCACCGGGCTCGACTGGTCACAGGCTACCTTTCGTTCCGGGAAGTATGGTATCAGGAATCGCCAGCAATCTGCTCTCTCTCAGCTGTCGTCGCCTCTCGAGTTCTGCTGAGCTTAACTGAGTATCTGATTACAAAATTTCTTTCAGTTGCCCCTCAGACTGCCATCAATAATGTCAACGTTAATGACTTTTAAAATCCCGCGACATTTAACTGCGCTTGCACGTCACTGTCGCGACATATCTCATGTCCCGCCTAAATCATGGGCCCTTAATCTGATGCGCGATCATATAGTCTCATTCCATGAATTCACGAGAGAGAATAGCGACCCTCATTAATTAAAAAGAATGACTAAGTCGCAGATCGGGCCGGTCAGGTCTCTTCAAATGAACAAGGTAGCAATTACTCATTATCCACCCAGGAGCCTCCCACGGCTGCCCAGGACAGGGAAGCATTTAATCCATCTTGCGGGATTACCCTAAACCATATCGGACTTACACCATTCCTGCTTCGAGTTGATAAATTCGGCGCCGCTATGTCGTCTGCTAGCCTTGCTAGTTGGGTCTGTTGGTAGAGCAATAGCGCGGTGGGGCGACGGTACTGGGTACGCACGCGTGACGTGAATTTATTTTCCTTCAAGTGGCCCTATAGCCGTATGTCTGCCCTTAGGTACAGGGTAATGAGTAATTATTTCTCTCCTATTGCAAATTCTCTCCATCTTATGGGGCTCTAAACGACATTGAACTGAAACGCATGAATTATTCTATGGCGTAAAACTCTCGTTAGTTCAAAGTATCCTGGCCGCGCTTCGGTTCATTCGGGGAGCGTCAGTGGTTCGGGCGCTCGGCTGCTGATCCGGTGTACCCGGGTTAGAAGCCGACCGCGGCGGCAAAATTTCGATAGGGTCAAAAATCAAAGGCGCCTTGTGTGCTGTGCAATGTCAGGGCACGTTAAAAATACCCAAGTGGTCGAAATTATTCCGGAGCCCTCCAGTACGGCACCTCTTTCTGCCTTACTTCTCTGTCCCTCAATTATCCCTTCCCTTATGGAGAGGTTCAGGCATCCTCCGAGAAGTGAGACAAAACTGCGCCATTTCCTTTCCCCCAAAACCATTTTTTTTGGGGTGGGGAGGGGCTTGTAAGACGCAGGTTTCACTCCCCGAGCACCCTCTCGCGTATTTTAACTTCGACTTGCCAGGACGGCAGCCTGCTCACAGTGCGGTTGGCATGTTGCGATGACGTCGCAACGACACGTGACCTATGCGGAAGGTGAACCATCTCCATTGGTGGCTTTGTTTCAAGGAGTCCCCTGTCGGGGCAGTGGCGCATCCCTTAACAGCTGCACCATTGCGGAAGGTGTTTGATGTGAGCTCCCCGCTATCTATGAATGAAAAGTAGAAAATGACGGTGTCAGCCAAGTTGTACGAAAAGACGACCGCAGGATGCTGCAGGGACGCATTCCCAAGCGGCACGGGTAATCGGCCCAATATTTGAAAGGGTTCGTTTGACTCTGGTCCTTTGTAGGACCATTTTTGGCAAAACGTTTCTAATATTACCAGTTACCTGTGCTGCTTGGATTAAAGCTATCGAGCCATGCACCTAAGGTGGAGCTTTAGTGTGCCGTGAAGTTTTTATCGCTTCTTAACTACCACGTCACTAGTAAAGGTGCTGCAGTTATGTGATTCAGAGATTTACTGCAATAAAGCATAAAACACTTAGCGAAGAAACTCCTCCAAGGTAATTTGTCACGACCAACAAGAGTTATTGATTACTTTGTTTTGCTGATAAAAAGAAGTTCTTTTTCGTTGCATTCCGCTGCTCAGACTAACTCAAGCCTAAGGCTGAGTACGTCGTTTAACTACAAAAAGACGTTTTTTATTTGGATTCGCCCAAGAGAGAACACTCTCTGACCCGAGGTGTTAGCATGTCTTTGAAACACCCTGATGCAACACTCTATATTTGTGTGCTGCCTTCTACATTGCAGGGGGTCACACTGCCAGCCTATAGCGACAAGTCTGCTACAGCTGCGTTTTGGGAATCAGCGTGACGCATGTGTACACACTCTCCGCATGGAACATTCTTATACACCAGTATCAAAGCAAGTCCCAGCGTGAAGATAGCCAGGAGTGCTTCGTCATGTGCGTCGTATCAAAACAACATTCCTCGTGTTTGTTCGTGTCATCGGCGGTTTAAGACCACCTGGCTATTCTGCTCGCGGTGCTCGTGCTTTTCCTCATGATTGCAGTACGGGCCATTCAACGAGCAACGACATTCTCCGAAACGACAAGACCCACAGCTACAAAGTGACGCCAACATTACACGACCATAGAAACGCAGAGGTTCACATGGAGCAAAGGAGAGCAGTGGCAACAGTGAATAGGACCGTTCATTTCATCCACCGCGGCCATCTGACTGACCACAGTTTCGAAAACCACAGCAACAAAGCCGGAAACACCACGAACAGTCTCTCAGAAAGAAGAAACAACAAAAACAACTATTTGCTCACAAGGACCAACCAAGGTGTTGTATGTGGGCTCTCCGCACTGCTGTGAGAGCAACAACCTTGTGACCACTGAACAACCACCATCGCTGTAGTGACAAACACCGGACGACGAGCGAGCAAGCACAGAAATAGAGTGACCTGCCAGAGGTAACAAGAACCACCATCCTAACAGGACATTTACCACCACAGATACCAGGGCTCTGGCGACCACGTCAAAGCATCGACAACTGCAGCGCAATCACGACAGCCACAGCTGCATCTGCACGGATTGAAAAACCGGGGCGCAGCATGGTCATCAGACTCACCCGCATGACAACGCTAGACAAAACATCGGTCAAAGAGGGTGCCAAGAGGACAAACTAAATCCTTAGCGTCATGCAGCTTTTTCACGCGGTAACTTCAAACAGGACATTGACGGCTGCGGTTATCACGCTAAGACGCGAATGTCGACGGCGGGATGCAGTACGCCAGCACTCCCCTCACTGCTGTGAGATCAACAAACTTGTGACCACCGAACAACCACCATCGCTACAGTGACAAGCCTTGCATCATCAGGAATAGCCTCAGGGAAGAAGTCAACGGTGAGTGGATATCAAACCACGCGAGTATCGCTAATAAGCCATGGATCTGAAGGTGATGCGTCTAATCCCGGATCCTTTATACATGTCTTCAGACTAGACAGCTTTGATATCACATGCTGCACCACTCTATCGCAGCAGCTCTGCAGCTACAAAGTGGCATAGATTATTCGCTATTTTGGTCGCTCTCTCCTTCCTCTGTTTAGCATGAAATACAAGCCAGCTGCCTTTTGATGAGGGGTCTCTTCGAAAAATGTCAACCTTCATAGAAGAGATGTTGTCCTGACTTTTGTAAACTACGTGCCTCCTTAATTCCTACTGAGTGAAACTTATTCAGGTCGACGGGCACGCGGTAGAGAGTGTCGAGCATAGTGATATCAATCAGTGTTTTTCATTGACTGCGTATACTCGGCATTTCTCTTGATATTTACAGCCTTCCTTTTGCGTTGTAGAAAAGTAGAAATTACAGCATGTGATGAATAGGAGCGCTCGGGACCGGTTTCTCAAGACACTCCGGATGTGATGCAATAGCGCGCCGTGCTTTGAGTACACTGCCTCAACTAAGCAGCGGCTATTACCTTTTCGCAGGCTGTCAGAGGGGCCAAGCTTTGAGCCCGCGAATCACGGCTCCTTTGGCTCAACTCCTGATGCTGGTGTCTGCCATTGCCTTCGCAACAGCTAGCGACGTTTCTGCTATTCCTCATGTGCCCGTGCGTAAGCTGCACGCACACAGGCCACACAAAACAACCACGGACACCAAGTACGGCACCTCCGCCAAACCATTCCAACCGGCACAACACCTACAGACAATAGCCGCCCTGGTACTGCGACGATCCATGCCACCTGATAGAACACAACCACATCCATGTGCACAACGACAAAAGAAAACACACAACAGTCGTATCCAAGGAATAACGCAAGGCGTCTCCTCCATACACCACGTCCATCTAAATGAACTAACTGCAGCATCATACCACTATTGCGACTCTCACTTCAAAGTACCCGTCACCTCCGGCCCGCAAAAAGTAGACACACAATCATTGCGAATCCATTTCACTGTCCCAACGCTCTCGTAATGGTAACTCTTCGACTGGTCATGACGGCGTCAATGGCGGCCACAGCGTTTTCGGTCATGCTACTGGTGTCCCTCATTTCGAGACCGGTCACGTAACAAGCACACAACCAAGACAACAATTATGCCATCAGCTCTCTTACTGCTACAACAACATTACAGCGAGCACTACCGCTACTACTTGCCAACGCGCTGAGGGGGCGCTCATCGCATCGATGGATAGACAGATATTTGCAAGGCGAAATCACCAATACAACGACGGTTCTCCGTCGAACCGAAGCTGTAACGTTTGCGGCCACTCGCGGCGCTTCTTGAGAGAAAAAACGCGACAGAACCTATAGATTCATAAGGCAGCGACAACTACCATAATCACACATAGGAAATTACCACTGCGACAATAGAGATAGGGCTAACAAAGTCGCCAACTACACAAAGCGCCGAAGTCGAAAACAGTGGGAGCAGAGACTTAAATTACGCCGACTACCGAACATGTAGGAGGCGCAGTTCAAAATAGAGCACCACATGAAGGGAACAAACACGGCCAGGACAGCTGCAGACCGGAGCGCTCTTGAACCTGCGGGTGTTCCTGGTGCAATCAGAGGCTGCTGTTGAAGCGGACATGCAACTGCGATTGCAACGCCGGTTTCGGTGAGTTCAATTACCTTATATTTAGCTGTGGTCTACGTAATCTAAAACCGTCAGCACTAAGCAAAAGAGCCGCTACTGCTTCCTGAATAAGTCGTAATATGATGATCTTAAGCCCGGCGTATAAATCTAAGCCCGGCGCGCATGAGAGTTGGAGTTGGAGGCGCAATTCAGTTATCTACTCATCATTCATGTCGTTTTAAAACGCTCCTTTGAAATTCGAGAGCAAAACTGCCATGTAAACTGCAGACGTTCGTACGAGTGGACGTCGTTCAGTACGCTCACTATAAAAGTCGTCCCTAGACGAGCCTGAAGGCGTACGGGTCATCTAATTTTAAGCTGGCGCGCCGAAACAAAAGTAAAGAACCTCGAACCATTCCAATTTTTGTAATCTTTGCACGTATCCTTGGGAGTTGAAAACCCTGTCGTATTTCCGGCACCTCCGCCAGCGATCCTTACCTTGCACATTCCCAAAGTGCTACGCTTTGAGGAGTTAAGATTAAGAGCCCTCTCGGGCACCTAAATGTGGAACTCCTCTCATGCATGTCCGCAGATCTTGCTTCCTGCCCGGTGGATCGGCGAAGTAGCTGCCCCTCGAGAGAAAGAGGTGAGTGGACCGTCTGGATGGTGAAGCCGGGTTGAGTGCAGAGGTGTTTTATTTGTGGCTTGATGCTTGAGACCACGGAAAGCGTTGTTTTGAAAAATGGCACTTACACTCCTAACGCAGTGAAACTCACTGAGCACAGAGTTCGGTCATTCAAAACAGGACTTGAAAACGAGCAGCTTCCACTACACCACTGAAGCTGCTCAAAAGCTTACGCCGGGTCTGAAACCACCAATTGGCTCCAGTTTTTTTTTTCATCGAGTTTATTGCATTAAGCACCCGAGCACCCTCTGGTCGAATGAAAGTGTCTGCCCGCGGGCTCAGTGGGCCGGTCGGGTTGGCAGAAGATGGCGTAGCTGGTAGAGATCGCTCCCTGGGTCAATGATCGGAGGTCCGAGCAGACGTTCAGGGGTGATAGGAGTACGCTTGGAGACCTTGGGGCGTAATATTGGCACAGGCAGCGTGCCAAAAAAATACAACACCTTTATAAATTCAACCAAAGCACTCACTCCCCATAGCCCATCCGAACCCGATTTTTCGTGGGGGAGATCAGTAGACTCACGGTCACTATCGCCGGCATAGGTTATGTTTAGCAGAAAATGAAATCGTAGATTTCTCACCTGTACACTTTCTTCTGGGGAGCAAACATCCTAAACATCTTTAATGTGGTGTGTGGCACATTATAGGGTAAGCCTTAGCTGTCTGCTTACGTACAATTAAACTAACTCGACATAAATGGTTTTGCACAGCTACACATGACCAAGCCAACGCCGGTTCATTCTCTTCAGATTTCGCCTGCGACTGCTGCAACGCACATGCCTCGCCCTTACGCAGTCTCGCAGCACAGCGTGAGGTTTGACAAGCGGTGGAATGAGAAAGAATAAAACAGTTAAAAGGATGAAACTGTCATGCCCAAGCTGTTCGGTTTCCTACAGCACGCACTGCCCGCTTTACGCGCCTGGTGACGGTAAACTGATGGCATACCGCGAGCTCAGTCTCACTAGACGTAGAGTGCTTCGCTTTGGAGCCTCAGCGTTAAGTGCTTTGAGCCTAGCCGCCGCTTATCATAAAACTGCTACCACTTTAACCACATGGTAACCTCAAATTGAAATTAACTGAAATGTATGAAAATGCATTTTACCAGTACTCACCTAGTATGCAGAAACAAGGCTACCGAAAAGGCTTGAAGCTAAATTGGATAACGTTATGAGATAGTAAGACAGTGGACTAGATGGGGAACAAAACGAGCTAAAATTTCTAGTCAAAATCAAGAAAAAATGAAATGGTTATATTAGCAGGACAAGCAACGCGAATGGAAGATAACCGATGGTCCATTCGGGTAAATGAGTGGATTCCGAAAGAATGCAAGCGTATGTAGTACACGGAGAATTTGCACGCTTAGCGCAAAATTGGAATGCATTAGCTGCAAAGTTTGTTCCAAAGACATCGAAAAGAACCCTAGTAAACCGAAAGCCACATCAGCCACAGAAAATTTGTCCTTTTATTGACTGTTCTCCTCTGCTCGCCTGCTTCTGTTTCCCGAGTTTCATTTTCAGAGCAGTGCGTCCCGTGTGACGTCAGAAGAAACATTGTTCTCACTCTCATAAGTGGCTCGATGGTGTTGGCCACCAGCAAAGATGCACAGATTCCTAAGCAGTGAGAATATAAACCATTGAGCTCGTTGAGAAATTAAGATACAAAATGGGGCATTGCCTTTTTGCAGGTTGCATCCATCCAAATGCTGCAAGGCGCGGGTGACCACGGGAAGATATGTTGCTGCCTTTCGTCCGGGGCTAAGGGACTTCTTGGGGGCTACGCTACCATGTGGCCAGTGGCAATCGTATCCCAGTGCTTGGAATCAGCCGGCAGCTGTAGAAGTGAGGCCGTCGGATCTTCCAAAATTTTGCCTCCATTCTGACGCTGCTTCTATTCCTTACCGGATCCACAGATCGCTCGATTTAACCGTTGGAATCGTCGACGCTGGTGCTATTCCTCATGTGAATGGCACAGACCATTCATACAACACAGCAGCCACCCTTCCCAATTAAGCCACACACGTACTTCCCTGCGCTTGCGACCACGATCACAACAAAGCAAATCCGCAGTGCAGCCACAGCTATATCAAAGCCAACACCACGACACAACTGCGACATTGAAAACTTCAGCAAGCACAGCCAAAGTAAATAACAGCCCTGAAAACCGGAAGCAAGACACCCATAGCAGCTACTTTTGTGACTGCGCCATGAACACTACCCTACCCGCCAGCGCGGACACAGTTCACCGAAACACACCAACGGGTCCGAAAACTACAGCATTCAAAGCGGCTACCAGAGCGAGGAAGGACCCGATGAGTGAGACCACAGACAATGTCACATATAAAAACTCAGCCACGCCCCCAAAGGAACACACCAAAGTAACACAAAAAGAAACACCAAAGAAAAAAGCAGCCACACCAATGAAAAAGAAACACACCAAAGAAACAAACAAAGCAAGCGCAGCCGAAAGTCAAGCGCAGCCGAAAGTCAAGCGCAACCGAAAGTCAAGCCCAGCTTAAAGTCAAGTGCAGCCAAAAGTCAAAGTGCAGCCGAAAGTCAAAGTGCAGCCGAAAGTCAAGCATTGTCGCAAGCTCCATGTGGAAAGAGCACTGAAACACGCAAAAAAATCGAAATGCCCCTGAAACAAAGACAATGTAGCGCAACCACAGCAAAGAAAAGTTTTACGCTTCCAGTTCAAAGGAAAATGCAGGAACCAAGAAGACAAGTGTGATATCATACCACAGGACGCCCTCCCAATCATCTGTAATTACCCAACTACGAATCCCACAAAGCATGCTCCCACGAATAGGACAAAGTGCAGGTATCGCGCCCACAAGCGAAGCAAAAAGCATAATTGAGACAAGTCTGAGAATCAAGACAACGCCATCAACCACTTCTAGCCACTACAGCCATCACGACGATTCCAAACACGAGCGGTGCGTCTACCAGTATTAGAAGCGCTACGATTAATGACATCGACTGAAGCAAGCGCTTCATAGTTATCCACGCTAGCGAAGATCCGGACAGTCAAAGCAGCGCCAGAGAAGGGCAAGAAAAGTGAAATCAATCATTCAGCCAACCAAAGAGTTAGATTTATTTCGCCCGCCAGAACAAGAGCAACAGACACTAAAATCTTGACAGACGATTACGATAGCCGGTAACGCAAAACTTGCTAGCCACCATCTGGGTCCTTCTTCAAGAGGCCAATTTTCAGGTGGCGTTTTGCTCTCCTCTTTCGCCAAATGATTACACCGACGTCTACGCCGACGACTGCGACGCGGGAGCGTGGAACGGGCCTTAAGAGCTGCGCTCTAATATGAAGTGCAGACCGGCGACTTGGCGAGCTTCGCGTTCCCTTTCCTCCAAGACCATTGCCAGGTTGCTCGAGCGCAGCAGAGACGTCCATGGCCCTTCGCAACAAATTCGGTGAGTTCAGTGCAATCTCTGCTGTTTCCTCGATGAGTGAGTGAAAAAACCTTTCTAAAATGTAAGACAAGTTAACCTGCCTAAGCTCTAAAGATCAGCCAGCGCGTTCTGCTCAGCGTTCTGCAAGTCATCCTTATCTCCCAGTATTAGGGATCAGGCTTGGGTAGGAGGAGCACCCGTTGGATACGGGCATGCCCATACGCGACCAGTATGATGGGCAGTGGCTGGAGTACCGTGGAGAGTAGTAGTCAGCTATGCGCCAGTGTGGATAGGAGCCAATTCATATTTGCCGCCAGGAGGCGGCTTCGTGTCGCGACAGTAGTTTTTGTGATAGTTGGAGGAGAGCCCGCGTTCCCCTGTACCGAAGGTGTAACCTCTGGACTGCTGTGCTACTCTTCACCAGTCCCGTTCGTGTAGGGTGGTTCCTCCGACGTCCTAGTTCAATATCATTTTTAACTGGAATTTATCCAGTGCTGCATAAGCTGCTGGTTATTTGCTTAATTCATGCTTCTTGCGACCCACTGCAAAATGTCATTAACTTCATCTAGGCTAAGCGCAAGTCCAAGAGCACCAGTGTACAGTTACCACTGCCTGGTGGGTAAAAAATGACCCGTTTTGGAGCCGCTTCGGCTCCTTAAGGGGTGGTAGGGGCCAGTTTGGTTAGCGGCAGTTAGAGCGGCAAGTTAGAGGAAAATGTGGCGAAGAGGGGGAATCTTACGGGCGGAGTGGGTCGTTGTGAAGGGTGCGGAAGAGGTAAAGAGAGTCCGTACGTTTGAGACGACACCGCTTTATCGTCATCTCGAACAGTGTGCATCGTTATAACGTTACCAAAAATCCAGCTACCATCGATCGCAGCTACCAGCCGCCATTAATCACTTAGTGATGCAGTTTAGAAAAACTGGCGTTTATAGCTGAGCATACACAATATCTCATGCGCGGTTACTTTGCGCAGTCACATTGAAAATGCCACTGAGATGCTGAAACCAATAGCAAAACACCAACTAATCAATGCCATATTTTTAAAGCGAAAGCTTTACTGGCCGTGAACTTGCGATTTCGCCGTGGCGGTGTTTCGAGGAGGCACATGACGTCACAACGCGAGCCTAGATCACCGCGGGTATTTCTCTTGCTCCCTAGTCACAACTGCCCGTGCGCCACTAGTACCACCGAGCCACAGGTGTTCCGCCGCTGCGCCAGCGCCGCACCTTTCCTCAAAATCAAACTTCCAATTCTCAGTTTTCTCTTTCTTCGTTGTCTCCCTCATTTATCCTTTCCTTTACGGTGCGGTTGGGGCGTCCACAGAGATATGTGAGACAGTTATTTTGCCATTTGCTTTCCTCAAAAACCAAACGAAACAAGTTAGCCGAAAGCGTTCATAGAGTTCATTGGCGTTGACAACTTTGCAAAGGCCGTTCATTTTCACGAAAGGAGAGGCGCACAACCGGCTCCGTGGGTCGATGCAGACCTCAATATAGCTTTCATGTACGTGGCGTTGGTGTCCAGCTGCAAAAGCCTGCTTTGATTGCGTTCCGCACGCTGGATAGGCCGCGCGCCCTCCCTGCCGCCCTGGGAGGTGGCATGCAATTAATGGTTGATCGCGAGAGATTGATGAACTCTGCGGCTTAGCTATTGCTGCAGTGCCACATGTCAGCCACAACGCTCTCAGCGCTAATGCATTCAGGCCACATATCTCTCTCACCACCGCCTCTTGTATCAAAGCACGAACGAAGCGTCCGCATATCCAGGGAGCCAGTCATGCGCCCATTATTTGCTCAAAGCTTTAGCCGTCTAGAACATTGTCGATGCCAACGCCAACGAACACAGTAAACGACGACATCGTTCGCTTTGTATATCCTGGATTAGCCGAGCTAATCCAGATTAATTTTTTTTATCGTAGTCGGTATACATAATAAAGTTGTTCGGCATGGTACTAGCATGTTTTCCCCTTTTTTTCCTTCCACTCATCTGCTATGTCTAGGCTTCATGAACCACGACAAAGACTACCGGATATCAACTAACGAACAAGAGGTGCGAAGTTCGCTCTGCCGTGGAGCCTGTGCCTGTCTCGATCCTGTTGCCTCCTCTGGACTACCTCTTCAACCTTCTCAGGTGAGGATACACGAGTCGGGGTTTTGGCCAGGTGTTTTCTTATTTAAGCGGAAGTCCAGTAAGTCTGATGTCCACCCGGACCACGAGTGGGTGTCCGGCACCCTGATTCGCTGTCTGCCGGCCCAAAGCTTGCTCCTGGTATCCTTCGAAAAAAATTGATGTAAATATGGTTCTAATGGTGTCTTTACCTACTAAAAACAGAGCCCTAAAACTGAAAAACTCTTAAAATCATCCAGGAGCGGAGCAGCTGAAGGCTTCTGTCAGCCGCCACTTGGAAATTTCTGAGGTGCGCCCTTTCGCAGGAGGTTCATCCTGTGCCGATCCTCGGATGGCCGGTGCGCGTTGTTCATCACACACCCTTCGAGTCTTTTCCAGTTACACATTTCATCTTGTACCAAAGGCATCATCCGCGGCAGGGACCCATCGGCTTCTTCTTAGGTGATGCTTGAGGACCTTTAGGACGCTGGTGGGGCGTTATATAGTATTCCGCTGTGTCAGAAATGTTTATTGCTCTCGTGTGCCTGCAGAGCCCATAATCGCAGCTTTTGCAGGGTTTTCGCGCACATCTGAGCTTAAGGTTCGACCCATAGTGCACTGCGTCGACCCGCTACAACCTCGACCTTTTGCAATGCAGAAATTTCTGGCATTTTGGTCATAGCAGCATAGCTTCGAAATAAGCGACGCGTTGCCCGCTTTGCACGGACAACCATTTCCCTCCAACCTTTGCTCATCTGATGTGCCCAGTCGTAGTCTCTGCTGCGGCGATCATCCGGCTGACGATGCTGACTGTTCAAAATGTTCTGATTAACGGAATGTCTCTTGTATCGGCAGCTGTGTCATAGTGCGGGCTACACACTGCGCAAGCGTGATGTTTTCTTTATACCTCGTCATGTTAGCCTTTCCGTTCTCTCTCCTGGGGCCAGATTACGCAACCGTCAATTAGGAAAATTGCCAAAAACTTGTCAAAAAGGTGTCAATAAGCCTCACTCCTATCGGTCGGTTGTCGCCGGTGGCTATTTTGCTTTTTTGCGTCATGGGTGGCTGCAGATTACGTCACTGGTGTGGCAGAAGTGGTGACGTTGCACACGTAATTATGCAGCCGCTAACTTACAGTTTTTTGTGACAGTTTCGAGGCCGTCTAGCGATATCAAAGAACAGCGAGGCAGCGGTTATGTCCGACTCACAAGCAGCGGTACGCAATTACCTCAGAGGCCACGTTGGCGCTCCGTGTTGGGAAATTTTAGAAAGGTATAATCCTTCCAACATCCAGATCTTCTGGAAGCCTGGGCACCTCTCAACGACGGGCAATGAGGCGGCCAACACAGCTGCTCGAGCTCTCCTCCTCCGAGCATCTGGCACGCAGCCTCTCTCTGACACAGTTGACAACCCCTCACCCTTACTAAGCCACGCAGAAATTACGGAGTACTATAAGATCACAAGAAGGAAATATCCTCTTCCTCACAAAACCCTAAGTAAATATTAAGAGCACATTAATACTCTGCCCAATCCTTACCTAATGAGGAAATGGTACCCAGACACCTACGATTCGTCCTGCCCCTTCTGTGCAGCAGTTGGCACACTCTTTCATGCGGTTCGGGAATGTCAAGAAAACGCAGACTTGAACAGCAATCCCGATCCGACTTATGAGCGCTGGGAGGCAACCCTTCATAGCCACAGCCCCCTCGACCAGAATTCCCTGGTTGAGAGGGGCCGGATTATGATGGCGACCAATGGGTTCTCGTACTGAACCCACCCAGTTTTTATGCTCTAAATAAATGTTACTCCTCCTCGAGGCCTTCAATTTGACCGTTTCGTTTGTGACAGAAAATGGAGGCGGTGTTGCCCGCCGCGGTGGCTCAGTGGTTAGGGCGCTCGACTACTGATCCGGAGTTCCCGGGTTCGAACCCGACCGGGGAGGCTGCGTTTTTGTGGAGGAAAAACGCTAAGGCGCCCGTGTGCTGTGCGATGTCAGTGCACGTTAAAGATCCCCAGGTGGTCGAAATTATCCCGGAGCCCTCCACTACGGCACCTCTTTCTTCCTTTCTTCTTTCACTCCCTCCTTTCCCCTTCCCTTATGGCGCGGTTCAGGTGTCCAATGATATATGAGACAGATACTGTGCCATTTCCTTTCCCCAAAAAACCAATTGTTATTATTATGTGCGCGGGGATACGACTGAGGCGGCTGCGCTGGCGCGAGCAACGGCGAAGGAGGGCGCACGAAGACGCGCTTGACCTGCCGGACGAGCTGTTTCGACGCCTTTTTCGACTTGAGAAGCAGACTGTGGAGTGGATATGCAACGAACTCGCCGATGAACTGGGAGGATTGCGTGCGAGCGCGCTGTCGGTGCGGCGGCAAGTGCTGTGTGCACTGCGGTTATTTTCCACTGACGGCTTTCAGGCTGCCGTTGGTAACGAGGCGCACATCGGCATCGCACAACCGACGGTGAGCAAATGCGTACAGCCGGTGGTGGAGGCAATTTGTAAAGTTATTGCGCAGAAGGCGTGGGTGCCATCGTCACCTTTTTGACACTCAGCTACATGTAAATAAGACACGCTTATTCTGGCAAAGCACTTTATTTTTCCCAGCAGACGGCACTTCGTGGTCGTCTTCTGTTTCCCAAGGGAAAAGAAACAGACAACCACTCGTCAAATACTGCAACACCTCACCTTTTGGCATTTTTGTTATCAATCGAAAAAGCCGAACACAGGCTTCAAGAAGTTGTCTTAGTCGATTTCGTTTCGTGCGCTCCTTGCAAGTTCGCTCGGTATTCACGTACCTATCACTGCGGTCGTTGAAATTTTTCACACTTCGGTCAACTGCACAGTAGCTTGATTCCAGACGCCGCGTAAAAAACAATACACGGAGTGGAATCGGCTGCTTTAGTGCAAAGCGACTTGACGTTTTACCGCCGTCAGCGCATCCCCACGGCAGCAAAAGCTACCCGCCAGCCAATTTATTAGCACAACTTCGAACGCTTTTTCTTTTGCTTAATATTTTCCAACTATGTTTTGGCAAAATAAAATATTAGTTATTTTGATTGCAGCCTATTTCTTAAATCTTTTTACAAAAATTTTGCAGACGGCCTCTCACCGTCCAAATAAATGCTCTCGGGGCGCTGCCCTGCTGTAATTGGCTGATTACTCGTTGCGTCAAGCGGTGACGTCTCTTCGTTTCATCATTTGACGTCACTGTCAATAACGTTTGACAGAATGTTTGACAGTTGCGTAATCCGGCACCTGGATTACTGTATAACCACCCTCTGTTGACAATAAACGCCAGTTTTAAACTGTCTGGTTCTCAGGCGTGTACGCTTCTTCCGTTCCTGCCGTGGCCTATCGGCTGCGGCTATGTTGCAGTGTCCTGGACATCATCCAGCACAGAAGGTCCTCCAGAGCTGTTAGTTAGGAAAACCCCGGCGGGTCTTTTGAAAAGGTTAGCAGGCAAAAGTTATATCAGGTGTTGAGGCAAAAGTTCGTAATATCTTAAGCGAAACAGCGACACAGTTATGTTTGTTGTATCCAAGGTCAACACACTGAGTTAAATCTGGGGCCCAGACGCTGTAACGCAAGTTCGTTATATCCGAGCTTAATGTGCGAAATTTCGTTGTATACGAGGTTAACGCTGGACAGGTAGTTTTATTCGAGGTAGCATACTAAGGGTACTTTACCAAATTCGTATAGGTAGTAGACTAAGTTCGTTCGTACCACGCTGGGCAGGTTGCCACCTGCCAATGGCTAGTCACAGACGGCGGTCGCCATTTTCACTTCGTTGTGACCGGGCCGGCGGTAGGCGCCTGTCGTCAGACAGCGACGACGTTGTGTGGAATCCGCGACGGCGCTGCATCGAACGTGCATAAGACCTTCTTTTATGCAGTACTGTGCGCTCTCTCTATTCATGTAAAATTTTGATCGACACCGCTGCTCTTCGTTTGGGCCTATAGAGCTCAGCCTCTATTCCTAAACATGAACATGCCGCTTATTTTCGTTGCGAAGCACATTACTGCTGATCAAGCTGATGTACAGTCTAAGCAACATATCTTTATGTTAGTGGCGTGGATAATTTTACCAAGTCAGTCACAACTGAGCGTTCTTTCAAAACATGAAGTTGGCAATTGGTTCGTCGTCACCAGCTTGCAGCCGCGCTTGTGGTTATAAGTGGTTCTTTTTTTCTTCCATTTCTGCTCTCAGTACCGAAGCACTTGCTCTTGCTTAGAATGATCCGCAAGTAATCGGCCATGAAATAAGCTCTTCACACTGTTCAAAGTACGGAGACGGCTATGCAAGATACTTCATACAGCGACAATATACAAAATGCATTCACGCGCGCCGGCCGCTCCCTCGGAATCTCGGCTTTGTTCATTTTAGCGCGACAGTGTAAGTCATGCTCCAAAAGGGAGCAGCAGTTCCTCGCGTGAGCACCCAACACTTTTCCCGCCTAAAAAAAACATTTTGTTTGCAGTTTTTTTTTCTGACTTCCCATTGAGTGCCTCAAAGCAGCGGCGCTCTTCCCGTGCAGGCTTCTGTGACGTGACCGCAGCTGAGCACAGCCTGTCCCTACTCGTCAGCGGCTCCGCGAGCATCTGCTCCTGTGTCTCCAGAAGGATGGTGGCGACATCTACCCACCCGCTGAGCAATTGCTCTCGGCAGCTCTCTCCCGAGCGTTTCAACTCGACGGCCATGGAAAGTCGTGTGGGCCGCGTACAAGTAGGCACTGGTGTTGTTCTTCATGTCGAGCAGCAACAGTAGACAACAACTGAGCTCTGCCTGCTTTACCTGCTGGTAGCGCTGCTGCCATTCCTTATGCTAGTGGCGCCACCATCCGCCATCGAACTCACGCACAACACAAGCACATCCACCATAATCGCTGCACGTTCACTGCAGTAATACCACCAAAGCGTTAATTTCAACAGTTGAACACGTGCGATGGCCTCATTGAAGTGAACTGGAATTGAACAGGGGCTACAATGAACAAACTACGATACCACAGGAGCACGCACGCGACGAGGCCACAACCCACATTGAACTCTACAGCCACAGCGGCAGCAACCACACCGACCACATCGACGTAGATAAGTAAACTTAGAAGAAGCCCCGGTGGCTCCCATGGCTATGGCGTTTTGCTACTGATAACAAGATCGCTGGATGAATGCCGACAGCTTCGGCCACTGGAGAATATAGAAAAAATGCACGTATAATGAGATTCGAATGCACAGCGTGCCTAATTATACGCAATGCCACTACTCTATATTCTATAAGCAATATTCTATTCTAAAGATTCGTTTTTCCAGGCTGTTTTCCGGGACATCGCCAGCGCTATCGAAAACGAAACATGGAAAAACATGGTTTGCTCACCTACCTGTAAAACCCATAAACGTGCCCATAAAACCCGGAAAATGTCTGTCAAACAGCGTAACCACACTGGACGTATACGCATTAAATGCAGAAAAAGCTTCCACATGCTTTCCTCTAGCTCATCATGTATGCCTTGTCAAGAACGTCATTTCTCCTGTTCCTCTTGGCAGAGGAAATTTCAGCCCGGCAGACTTGTCTGCTGGCGACGCTCCTGCTGTTCCTCATGCCGGCAGCGCTGGTTATTCAGTGGACATCTACAGACCCCAAAACACGAAGAGCCATTCCTGCACATAGACCATAACCCTCACACACTACAGCCACGAAACGCACACCCCAACAGAGTGGCCATCTGTCCAACCACCATTACGAAAACCACGGCGACAAAGGCACAACTACCACGAACATTAGCTCGGAAAAAGAAACACCTCAGCCATCACTCATACACAGCAACCGTCGCCACTAGCGGTGCGTCAACTGCAGCGTCAAGATCAGCTTCCACCGCGACACGGACCACTGTTCAGAAAAACTGTCCTAACTCGACCACCACCACCACGACAAACTATTACGGCGATGACGACCATTTCGTTGGTAATATGCTCTCCTGCCAAGGCTGACCAGGGATAACCAGATAACAGAAAATTAGGCGGGTTTAAGCATGGTTTGAACCTGGTTATACGAGCGAAAACTATTAAGAGTTGACGCGCTCGGACTGGCGTTCATGGCGAGACTGAACGACCAGCGCCAGCGAAGCAGCTGTGAAATCACCGCTAATCTCGTGGTATTACAGCGGCGATGCTCCGAGCGCGCGCAGCTGCGACGCGTCTCCGCAGCGGGTCACGTTGCGTGACGTCACACGACACACCACCGCTCCGCCGGCTGAAGTGTGGTCGGAACGGCACTTGTTCTGTTCTTCATGAGGGTGGCGACTGTAATCATGTCTGCACATTTTGGCGTGAATTCCTTGATTGGGGCACTAGTTGTTTTATCCCGCACTATGCGCAGCCTCGAATATAGAAACGCTGTCCTCTGCTCCCAAAATGTCCCCAGCTATAGTGCTTACAAAGCCCCCACAGCTTCCCCTGCTAAGAGAATTGTGCACACAAGGTTACTGTGCGGAAACTATCAGAACCGAAAACACCTATAAGAATCCCTCTGTAACTGGCGCGACCATGACCATCCTAATGGTAGTCATTGACATACAACAAGACCGATAGCAACATGGCCTCGACGACCACGACAACGAATTGAGCAATGAGAAATACTGCAACATCACAGCGGTGGCCTTGTTGTTTTAGTGTTAGGCTAGTATTCGAAAATTGCAGAGTTCGATCCCCTATTGCGCCGGCTGTCCTCCGGTTATCCAATCAGTACTAGGAGCAGCTTTGTACTATGCTGCTTTTGGGCGAAATAGGTCCGCGTCAACTATCGCCAACTCAATCGTTTTCTGCCGACTCCTTCCCGGTTGTCATCCTCTTCTTTTAAGCAGTATTTTTTTTTCCTTCACTGCTCTTGATATGTTCCTTAATAATTGCAGTAAGTTGCGGAGAGTGGAGAATATGTGGGCCGGAATGGCTTCCGGATGGTTCTACCGATGTTTCTCATGCCTTAGCCAAGTAGTTGGTCTCACCAGGGATAAGTAAGACTCCGTTGATAATTGTCAAATGCCAGTCTGGGTCGCACATCACCGGGTTGCAGATCACCGGCACGTTCCTTCTACCTGTTCCCTTGACACAGTCTGTACCGAGCATGGCCATTTCCTTTCTTTCTTAAACCAACCACTTGCGCTTCTCTTTCCCTTCTTGATACTTCGCGGACATCAGTGATGTCCTTTATCACTTTTCATCCCCTTCAACCGTTTTTTATTGACCACGGGTCCTCCCCATTGCCTTTAAATCCCAACTGGGGTCCGCATCTCTGCCTTCTTCCCAGCGCTTCTCCGTTCACACTCCTTTCCGGGTGCACAATTGGCCGTTTCTTTCCTCATGGGACTTCTTGCTGTCATGCCGGCCGTAGACGGGGGCACCAAATGGCCAATTTTGGTGGGCTTTTGCCCTGCCTCTGCTACCCAGGCATGGGTTTTTTTTTCCTTTTGTTTGGCACGGGTTCTCCATTTTTCCCTGCGTGCAGGATTAGTCTTTTCTCATGGCATAGACCCACTGTTGCCGCTTTTCACACTCCTCTCTTTCTCCTACCTTATTTGTCAATCGGTAATTTCTTCTCCACCCGTTCTTCTATGCTCACCCTTATCCTCATTCTTTCCTTCTGTACTCTCGTTTTCTACCCTCTACAG
Source organism: Amblyomma americanum (assembly GCF_052857255.1). Lineage (NCBI taxonomy): Eukaryota > Metazoa > Arthropoda > Arachnida > Ixodida > Ixodidae > Amblyomma > Amblyomma americanum. Next base: position 34,803,146 of record NC_135506.1, on the reverse strand, counting down.
TGTCTTCCTTTTCTTCCTCCCGTTTGTAAATTGCGCCTTCTTGCCAGCAACCATTAAGTGCTTAACTTTTGTGGCACAAGAGCCGGCTTCCTACCTCATTCTTCTTTCAGTGACCTCTTTTAACGGGACTTTTCTGATCTGCTTTGCTCGCCTTGCTGCACCTTTTAAGTTTGACAGATTTTCTTATTGGATTTTGTCATGAAATCTTCTTTGGTCGCCTCCTCGCCTGTAATCTTTTTTTGGACTGGTTTACACAGGCTATAACTATCTTTCTGCAACCTGTGTTTTAGGTGTTACCTGCCATCGACGTGTCTGACACAAGGGGTCACATAATTGGAAATTGGCGTTTGATTCCAGCTTGCGTAGATGCAAACATCTCGTAGTATGGCGCTCTATATCCCAGTTGCTCTTATGCCACTTAAATTCATGATCAGCATCAAATACCGTAACCGCAGATACGAAGTCCTGCACACCAATGGCGACGACCGCAAATACGTCCAGAATACCTGCCACTACCAATGTGCGAATCATCAGCAGTGCAACTACGAGAGCTACGATAGCAACTGTACAGCCGCGACCGCAACTTCCACGTCAAGGACTATCACAGAAGAGCAGCTGCAGCTGCACTGCAAACACGATGGCCGCCCCAACCACGACATCATCTTTCTAGAAAGCAACGCATTTCACTAGCCATGACGGCCATGGTCTCGTTACAGCCCTTAAGAGCACGTACAGATAAAACCGGCGCGAGAGACAGAGCGCAAGAAACAAGGAGAGCCAATAACGACCGGAACCAAAAACCCAGGCTTCTGCTCGTTAGGCCACCAGAACCGCGCTCCGTCGATAGCATCCAGAATGGGGTCTTCGTCGTTCTACTGGTCCCGGGTCTCTTCTGGTCATACGCCACGTGCCACGTGCCTCCAGCCATCGGCTTTCTTCCTCCTGGCTGCCGAATCTCCTGTGCCTTCGAACATCGCTATCCTGCTGTCCCGCTTGCCGAAACGGTTCCTTTCGCCAGTGGTCGTGCCGATGAACTTTTGGAGAGAAGTTACCTACTTCCCGAAAGAAGCTGACGTCATTGATTACGCGGGCCGACGGCACAGAATACGTCGTGAGCTGAGCTAGGACATCGGTGATGACCTTACATCGCCACCTGGCATACAACCGGACAAGAAAAAGGTGAGAGACCCCTTGCATTTTACCGATGGTGTAAAATGTGCAGACAGTAACAAGCGCGCCAGAGAAATTGTAATGCCTTGAAGACGCCTGTCTGGGGTTACACACGATGAGAATAGCGGCCATTAAATAGAACACAGTCACTGAAACCGACAAAACCAAATGTTTCTATTGTTTTAGGTTGTTGATCAACAGAAAATTAGTAGCGTAATCATTTCTTACGTGGAAAATCTCTGGTTAGAAAAGAGAATAAAAACACCCACGCGAGAAATTAACTTGCGGCCTCCGCTTGTCGCGAGCGGTGCTTTGCCAACCGAGCTAAGACGGCGGCCGCGCAGACTTCTTCTTTCGGGGGTTTTTACGTTGCACATAACCCAATCCTAAGAATTAAGACCAGCAACCCGTAACGGCGGACGTAGGAACATCCTGTTATACCGCAAGTGTCACGTGGAACGTGATCGAATGCTGAATGAAGGCGGAGGCTCCGCGAAACTATGCTATGCTTCATAAGGCATCAAGACTGCCACAACAGAAGCCTTCCTCCAGCTATTTAGCAGCAACGTTAGGGAAGTGAGGCGTTTACTCACACATATCAAGGAAGCGAACGGTTTCTGATGCCGACGAAAACCAAGTGGAATGTTACCTTTTGTTTTAAAATGTTGCGTTGATCAACGAGAAATTAGTACCGTAACAATTTTTTACATCGAAGAATTTATTAGAAAGCAGAAGACAAAAACTACCCCCGATTTACCAGGTTAGGATAAATGTGACTCAGGCGCGCTAACACGTTTGCCGTTGTTTCGCGAGTTGCACCAAACTTTCTTGCCGTCGTTCCTCAGATCGGGGCCGGGTGAATTGGAGACACATGGGAGAGGCCTTTGCCCTGGAGTGGGCGTAGTCATGCTCGTCATGATGATGATGTCGGTGCTGATGAAGGGTATGAAGCAGGTTATGATGACGCCATGTGGTCACGTAACCTAGGTGTCCCATCTAGGTTGCTGAAGCTGCCGGTTGCTCCGGATGACCGAACAGGTTAAACGCTCACTGCACCACGGGTCGGTCACGTGGAGTACTCCTGCCGTGCAGCGGGAATACTGAATGCCGCTATGATGCCGTGGGAGAGCTATCATTGTTCAAGTAGCCTGATAAAAACACACATGCCATGAAGTGGTTGCCATTTATAGCCTGTTACAATAAGACCGCCGACAGCTCACTGCTGAGTAACGTTGCACCCAAGAAAAATTAAGGGTGGCACACCAGTGAGCCACGACGCGCAGGGCCCCGAAAATCACGGCCGCAGTAAACGTGTTTATATAAGTTTCACAATAAGACAACCTTTGGACGCTTCACACGCGCGGTTGTACTTATGGTATGCGCGCGATATCAGATTCAAAATTCAAGATATTGCTCTGCTGAACAACGAATCTGCTCGCATAGTGGTGCAAAGAAATAAGACTTGATATGGGCCGTATATCCAGAAGGTGCGCGCAAGCTTTGTTTCCTCTCTTTGTTTGCAGTTCTGTTTAAAAATGAAAACAATACTCATAATGTACTTCTTGTGACGCTCGTTCATTCTAGGTCGTTTCAGCGCGCTAAACGGAGCCTAGCCTTCTACCGGGGTGACATCGGAGCCTCCTGCCGCTTTCGTGTTGCCCTCTGCCACCGTTCGCCTGCAGACGATGCCACATCCATATATCCGCGTTCAAGGGCGGAAAGTGGTTCTAATAAGGACCGTTCTCATCATCTTGTGTGAGCCCCCCTGGCAGGCATCGGCGACACAAGTTCTGTTCTTCTTGTCGGTGGCCGCCGCAGGCCAGCTGAAACTTCCAAGTGCCGCAGCGCAGCGACCACAGCGACCAGCGCTGACAAGCACCGCAACATTTGTTCAACACGGCGCACACAGTATCACGATGAAAACCGCCGCAAGTACGACGACCACTCTCACGAAACATCCACTAGTACCATGCACCACAGCCATCTCTGCTTAGCCCCAACCCCTTATCGCACGACACACGCCAACCACAATCTCAGCTAACAGTTTCATGTACACATCTCCATGAGTTTCACGCTCACATATGCATCAGTTTCATGGTCAAATCTGCATCAGTTACCGCAACGCCAGGCACACACACACCAACCACAATCTCAGCTAGCAGTTTCATGTACACATCTCAATGAGTTTCACGCTCACATATGCATCAGTTTCGTGGTCAAATCTGCATCAGTTACCGCAACGCCAGGCGCACGCACACGCCAACCACAATCTCAGCTAACGGTGCCTCTCTATGAGCTTCACGCTCACATATGCATCAGTTTCGTGGTCAAATCTACATCAGTTACCGCAACGCCAGGCACAAGGGAAAAATCGGGCGACGGCCACAAATATACCGGCTCACTGAGCCATATCGGCATATATACAACATGTTGGTTGCGACACCATCGATTGTACTAAATCGTGAAAACTATCCGATGACCACTGACGACACATAGGCGACGTGAACGTGGTGTCCTGCAATAAAGTATGTATTTTTCTCCTATCAAATGCAGTCTCAGCGTATCAGTGCTTCAAGGGAACACATGTATCACGCGACTGTAGCCAGGTTGGAAACGACAGTTGAAACCTAGGATCTGAACGGAGTAAATGTTGCAGTCATCACGAGTGAACCGATCGTATTTTTCGTACTTTGCTTCGTGAACAGCCAATCTCTCCAGCGCTGATCCTGTAACATACGACAATGCAAGATACAGACCAGAATACGCTACTTTCGCACCGCGACCGGTTAGCGCGTAATATCAGATATATAGATAGATACTTGAGGCCTTGCCCTTTGTAACGGGTGGGCACCACTAGGTTGGGCACCCGGACCAAAAACAAAAACAAAAAACCAGAAGATGGAAGCGCGCAAGGAGAGAAAGAAAGATAAAACGCACAAAAAAAGGAAAAAGCATTAAAAAACAAAAAAACACGCAAAGGCTAAAGTATGAGGCGCCATCTTCCGCCGTGCTGCCAAAACACTACGTGCAAAAACAGATCTTTGTGACGTTGAAAAATTAAAAGAAGCAGCTGGGTTGTGGAGCGCTGTGTGCGATGTGCGCTCTGTTGAGAGCACTGCCGCTGCGGAGTGTTCACCCTGCATAGTTTCCCATTATCGAGGTGTTAAAACTGCCGAAGTGCATCGAATATAGATTGCTGATTTCCAGAGAATGAAATACGAGTAAAGTACCAAAGCACCAGTAAGTACTGTTTGAAACGGTCGACCGTCGCCATCACCATACATTCGGGACGGCGTGAATAAACATCTTCCTTGTGGTCTTGAAAGCCTGTTTCCTTGCTGCGAGCCACTCTGTCGCTCCCCCCCCCCCCCCCCCCCCCCACCGCGGAGGTTTCGTGCGCCGTAGTGTTGCCCCACTGTGTACAGTACGTGTGGTGATGGTTGAGGCCTGCGGCTGGCGCGAAGCTCGAACCCAAGGTAGTTGATGTCATGTGCCCACCGTAGCAACCACTACACCGACCGATTGAAGCCCTACGCCAGTGCTGCTGCCCAGCCAAGCAAGGCAGCCACGCAAGTGCAGCCCGAAGCTACAGCGTTGGTTTTCTGTGTTCACCCTTTACAGCCTCATCGATGTACTGGGTTCAGCTGGGTTCAGCGTGGGGGCTTGCAGTATAACCGACAGAAGGCAATTATGAGCCCATTTCGATAGTTGGCACCAACTGGCATTTGTAGCGATCGAGTACTACAAAGCAGGATTGCCCGAATTATTGAACCCTCCCTCATCGTTTTGTGTCTTTGCAATGGAAACGCTAGCTTTGGCGGTCCCTATCCCCTGATTGTTGTCAGCGTTTTGCGTGCAAACGATAATGTGCTGACAAAATGGCACGAGAATTTCTTGCACTCACCGGAAGGCATTTGCCCTGGACAAGGGCGTCGTTCAAGCGCCAAGAACTTGGACGGAGAAAGACTTGGACAACGCGAGCGCTTACTTCAAACACAAGCTTATTAAATACGCCTTGCTGCATGACGTCAACTGACAGCACCACCGACATGAAGTAGACGCACGCAAGAACATTCTCACCTTGTTAGTCAGTGTTATAGATGGTGCGCTGACGCAGGATGAACCCGCTTTTCTAATCAAATCTGCTATAACGCCCTGACACCTACTTACCTTGCGTGCGCTGAAGAAAGGTTTACATGGCTTTTTTTTCTTTTCAGCACAGTCAAGACAATGTTCACAAAGATTACCTACTGACGTCATCACAGTCTGCCCACCGGGGCAGGTGGAAATAACCCCATCGAGCTGCTATAATTGCACACCTTCCTGCTGTGCTCCAGCAATCTTTCATTCAGACATCGGCCAGTTTGACCGATGTACCTAGAGCCATTCGATAGGAGAATTACATTCCAGAAGCGCATGCTACAAAAGGGGTGCTAGATACCGCATGGTTCTTAAAGCTTTTGGAAAGGGTTAGTCAATTTGGCTAGTTTTTCCAGATTCTCGGGCGTGAGAGCTTGAAAAGCAAATAAAATTGACTAATCCTTTCCAAAAGTTTTTAGAACCATGCAGGCTCAAGCACCCTTTTTGTAGCATGTGCTTCTGGAAAGTAATTCTCCTATCCTATGGCTCTAGGTACATCGGTCATACTGGCCGATGTCTGAATGAAAGATTGCTGGAGCACAGGAGGAAGTTAGGCCATTATAGAGGTGGTAATCTTTCTGAACATTGTCATGACTGCGCTGAAAAGAACAAAAATCCATGTAAACCTTTTTTTCAGTGTATGCAAAATAGTGGCCAAGCGTATGTGTCAGGACGTTAGAGGAGTAATAGAGGCAGGTTTGATTAGAACACCTATACTAACAAGGAAAAAATATGTTGTACGCCTCCTAAGAAGCAAGTGGTACGTACAATTTGTATCAGGTCTCATGAATATTTTGAAACAGCAGCAATTAGTTTTACTCCCCTGTCGAACGCATGATACCGATAGCACAAAAAATAATGACAACGAAATGCAGCATAGGTTGGTCAGATGTTTAGGGAATCCCCCAAGGTGGAGTAAATTTGTAATCAGGGAGTAATTACTCATTGGCATCCACCCGTACGCATCCATACGGCTACAAAGGAAAGCTATGTACAGCTTTCTTGGAAACTTCGTAGTTAAAGAAAAATTTGTTCTGGTCGTTCTTTCGTTCTTTGACTACGAAGTTATTGAGAAAGCTGTATAGCTTTCCTTTGCAGCCGTGTGGCTGAGTTCGGGTGGGTGCCAATGAGCAATTACTCCCTTATTACAAATGGAGCATACTGTGGCTCTGCCGACGCTCGTCCGGCAGCAGAGTTCCTAGTTAGTGTTGACGAACTCGAATTAAAAAATATTTTGTTTTTGCGTGCGGCCACTTGATGTCGCGGTGCTGTAAGTTGACGCCATGCAGCAAGGTGTATTTAAAGTGCTTTTGTGTCGGTACAGTTGGAAATAAGCGCTCGTGTTGTCAAGTCTTTCTCTGTCCGTTTTCTTTGCGCTTGTACTTACTGGGTGGCAATGCCCCAACTCTCCCAAATGTTTGTGCTACTGAGTGGACAAAGGACCTGCAAAAACCATCGCCCCTGGACACAACGGCCTCGAAGAAAAGCGCAGAAGGATCGTAGGATTGGAACCAGCTGCATCACTGCAAAATGCCTTCAATTACGGCGTCGTCCACCGTTTACATAGTGCCATTTAGCCGCTAAATCCGTATGCACCCTGTGTCGTGTCTCTCTGCACGGCATCCCTAAAATCCGCGCTCAATAGATGGCGCAACAGCGCTTTCGAAATGGCGGCGCTCAAATTTCGTTCGAGTTTTGGTCAATAGTGCGACTTTGTAACGAAAGCAGGACTACATCCCGACGTAGCAAGTCTACCGAAAACGTGAATAGTTACGAGGAATCGAACGTAGAAAGGGTTGCGATGGGCATTTTCTTTAATTCAACAGCGCAGTGTCCCGTGAATTTATTACTGTACGCGGAAAATTTGGTAACTTATTGCAGACATCGAAAGCGGCATTCAACCGTACATTGTTGCCCGCCACGGTGGCTCATTGGTTAGGGCGCTCGACTGCTGATCCGGAGTTCCCGTGTTCGACCCCGACCATGGCGGTCGCGTTATTATGAAGGAAAAATGCTAATGCGCCCGTGTGCTGTGCGATGTCAGTGCACGTTAAAGATCCCCAGGTGGTCGAAATTATGCCGGAGCCCTCCACTACGACACGTCTTTCTTCCTTTCTTCTTTCACTCCCTCCTTTATTCCTTCCCTTAAGGCGCGGTTCAGGTGTCCAACGATATATGAGACAAATACTGCGCCATTTCCTTTCCCCCAAAACCAATTAATAATAACCGTACATTGTTTGCGCTGCCACTGACTCAAAATGGGCGCCAGAAATTTTGCCCTTCTTTGATGAAAGGTAGCCCCATGGACCATTGAACAGCCGCTTTGCTGATGTAGATGAGGTCAACTTAATCGCAAAACATGTATAATTGCTGGCATCACTCTGATCAGAAGTTCATCGTTCAATGGTCCCACCCTCTTGATTTCAAAGAATATGTGGTCCCCGTAAACAGCGTGACTGCATCCGCTGCTTGTATTCACGCTCATCGTCACGGAAATGCATCGGGGCGCCGATAAGCTGCCAATTCCGCTGTTCAATTGATTCGTTTTGGAGACATGTTGGCGGATATCGATTGTATATGGCGGTGACGCTGTCGGCTATATCGCCCTTGAGTTAAGAATAGTGCCTGAAATATGACAACAGAAGGCCGTCTCCCGAAAACCCAAAGCCAGGTTTGTTAGCTGTCAGTTCAGGCTTGATGTAAATGTGGCAACATGACAATTATATATGAAGCAGTCTAGAAAGAAGTGGGAAGTACTCGTTCGAGCAGTCGCAATGTTTCTGTGGGAAGGTGCGATGCACCATGCATACCATGCTCATGGAACTCTCCTGGCGGCCACGTGGCGCATCTGTGAGCATGGCACACAGATGCGTAGCACTCCTATAGACTATTCACCAATGGGGTGGTGATGCCCATCACCTTTGGTCTGCCTTCGCTGGAGACGAGTGCTGGGGTTCGGAGGCTGCGCGTTTTTCTTGCTTTCGAGGCCAAAGCATGCCCGATACAAGGAGCCGCACGGACTCCTTACGAAGCAAAAATAATTTCACTAGTAATTATATACTTTTACCGGAAATTACAGTTCCAAAGTAATTCGTTACATTACAAAATTATTAAACCGATAAAAGTAATGAATTACATTACAAATTACCGAGAGAAGTAATTTAATTACTGTAATCTTGTGGAGAGTAAGCAGCAAGCATCGGAGTGGAGAAGTAGACATCTGGGTGTAGATTCGATTGAACTAGGAAGAAAATATCGAAAGTCCCCCACGAAGAACACCTCAAGACGAAAGGAAAGAGAAACACGACCATAATGAAGCATAGAGCACTATGCAGACACAACAGACGTGAAGCAGTGTAGAGGGAAGTGGAAAGTACTCGTTCAAGCAATCGTAGTGCGTCTGTAGGAAGGCGCAATGGACTGGGAAATGGTGAGGACTGGTGGTAGTGGTGGTGTGTTTGAAGACCGTGAAATGGTGTAATAGTTTCAGGTCTGACTCTGTACAGAGGGTGTACAGAGAAGCTGTACAGCCGCTTTGTACAGAGATATTGGTGTTTTAAGGCACGAAAAACACCGAGCAAAATATTTCCTTCCTTTTCAGCGCCGTTTCCTTTCCTCAAAATATAAAGTAAAATGTGGCCGTGGCTCAACTCAGCTGAGCCGAGCTCTGTTAAGCATGGTTTGTGGTTAGACACGGTTTAGCTTTGGTTCACCTCTATTGTATGAAGACTTCAACGAGAGCAAACTTTTTTCCAGCGAGAGCAAATCGCGTGGTGCATCACGTGCCACAAGTGCAAGAGCGAGCGCTCCGCACAGCGGCGGTGGGTGCAGCGGCGGACATGGGTGCCAAGCACAAGAGCGAATCACGTGACACATCACATGCCACAACTGGCGAAGAGGAGCGGCCGAGCAGCAGCCAGCGCAGCTGCGGACGTGTCTGTCAAGCGAACAGCTGCGGCGACGAAGGTGAACATGAAGGTCGTAGCACAGCAAAAAAGCGGACACGTCACTGTGGAGGAAAGCTCAAACGATAGCTGCCCGTGTGGACGCTATGATGGTGAGAGAGGGCCACCCTGCGGCGGCACCCTACGCATCTTAAAGCATACCGAGGACTGCATGCAAGACCAGACGAGCATGCGCACGATCTCGATTTGTTGAAGACTATGGCATAGGCGAAAAGTCTGGTGGGCTTTTTTTTTGTTTTACAGAGGGAGTTGTCAATTTCTTGTTTCCCGATTATTTCGGGGCCGTTGCCGTTGTAACACCTGACGTCATGACAAAGCGCCCCTATGATTATTGGTCAGATTATTGTGACGTCACGCATGGCGTCATGAAAATACGCCACGCTAATTGTCCAGAATGCCAATAACTGATTGGGCAGAAGAAAATACCGACATTCGTGACGACACGTGTTTCGCTGCTGCACCTCTCTCGCTCCGTGCCCTGAGTGACAGAGCGGCACGCATACCCCAGCTAACCCCCTCCCCACCGAAGGCACCTCCTCCACACCCTCATTAGTAATGCAAAAGGCACCCGTTTCCAAAGTTCTGCCGGATTCATACAAATGAACATAAATCTGCCGCACGATGTCTGCCACTCGCCAGTATCAATCTGTCTTTACCCAGGATGCCAATTGTTTTTAGAGCGGAAAACTCTACTGCTCCCATGCTGAACCTGGAGGTCATCTGGCATGTGCAAAATCCCGCGTGGCAGCTGCTTTGAGCTTCATCTTCATTCCCTCCTCTTCACAGAGAGTGAGTAATTGCGCTGAAAAAAAGCCGTCAAAATTGCCTGTTGTCCTTTAGTGTCTTGATTCCCACAAACGCGGCAAAAAGGCGATGCATCTTTGTATACATGTATACTTGTATAGATTGCAGTAAGGCAACATGCGAAACCAATGAAACGCTCTTTCCAGATTCCCTGCTACCTGGCCGCGATTGTCTGTAGCCGGGCTGCTAAAACTTAGGAGTTTCATCAGTTCTCAGAAGTGTGTACAAACGCAAAAGAAGAAGTCAGTACGTTTAGATCGTAGAAAGCAATAAAAACTGCAGCTAACATCGCGGAAACAAACCCGCGTGCACAAACAGTGAGGCCGGGTAAACTTTCTTGGGTTTAGATTGTAAATGGCGCGTTCAACTTCGTTTCCGGAAATTCCGAAAACCTCGCTTCCGCAAAGACATAACACCCGCTAAAGGTGTCCAACTTCATATCCCGAAACGCCACCGTCGCCTGATAGTGCTCAAGAAAAGCATCTGTCATTTATATGTGTCACGAGGTTACCGTTCCGCGAGATTTTTCGAGACCGAGGACCCGTTTTGTGCGAATCTCCCCGGCGAAGAAAATTTCGGCACCGGAAAGGACAAGAGCTCGCTTTTGTCGGTTCTTTCAGCATTTTTTTTCTTGCGTCATCTTAGTAGCACGGAAGAGTGCAGTTTTAATGTTGAGTTATTCAACTCTGCTTCGTTCCGCAACGACGAATGTCATTAGCTCTTTCAATTGCATTCTTGTTGCACTGCTGATTCTGCCGATAGGCTCCTGCTCCGTTTCCTTAAGCTCTTTCATAGTTAGCTCCTACAATTCCCACACAAAACGATATTTCGGAATCAGATTCAGCGACAAGTACGCACAAGTCGAGCGCGACTGGCTCATAAACCGCCATACACTTTATTCGCTCGCGGAAAAAGCGGAACACAACACCCGACAAAATTTCTATTTTTAGATCCTCGCAAGGTCAAAATGGCATTTAAAGGCTATTGGGACAAACTAACACACATTAGTGCTCTTACTCAAAATTTTATACCAGTGCGCGCAAGCTAATGGCTCCCGACGTATACGCGAAGACGACGACACCTTCTACGATCGAGATTTCTATAGTTCTATAAAAACAGGCTCAGTGAAGGGCATTTATAGCCACATCATCAATGAACAAAACGTGGTAACGGAGAAGTCACGCGCACACAAACAGAAAACTCGAATCACGAACACAAATCTCAAAACAGTCTGCACTGCTTAGAAGGATTCATCGGGTCCCCGGGATGGCAGTTAAAAGCCTTGGCGAACTGTGGCATGTGCTGCAGCGCGGGAGTGCAGATCGACTCGTGGTTTGTATTTTCAGAGCCGCCATAGCAATTGACGTAACACAGCGCGATGAAAAACAGCTGCAGTCCGCTGTACTTCTCCAAACCGAATAGGCTGCTGCTGTCCAAAGCTCTCTCTTGGGCATTGTAGGCATCCACAAGAGCGCCATAGCCAATTACTTCTTTGGCGTAATACCCTAGTTCACCGGCGCTGCCGGACGTGCCTGCTTTCAAGCAGTCCATCAGGGGCTCAACAAACGAAGCATTGGTTGCGTAGTACGCGGAAAGGAACAAGGTCGCCAGTGAAAAGGCGATCTGAGCTCCTAAGCCGCCGTAGTTTAAAGACGAATGGAGCTGCGGATCAAATAGAGGGAAGGATAGAGCGTAAGGCATCAGCTCGAAGTCTCGCTTGTCGTAGGACACGATGGACACTTCCAAATCTTGCATAAGATCTAACATATGTCCGAATTCTGCATCCTTTCTGACGTGCACCGACTGTTGCCAGTTCCGCACGAAAGAATTATTCAAGTCAGGCACATGGTCTGCAGCCAGGATTTCTTCTCCGGTGTGCTCGATTTTACGGAAGACGATTTCCGAAGAGCTCCAGTTGCTGACCACGTTGATGCCTTCGTCAAAGTACGTCCAGTTGGAAAGACGCCGGAAAAAAGCGGTTCGCACGGACTGAGCCACACTTTTTGCGAGATTAAGTGCTTCGCTTTGAAGGGCTTCAGCATAGTATTTGTCGAACAGCGTGTGCCCGGAGATTAACATTGCTCTCGTGACGCAGAAAATCCTGTAATGGGCCTGCGTCGTTTGGTAGTCACGGTTGTAATAGTTGAAAATTAAGTCTTTATTCGCGAAAAGGGCCGCCACTTGAACGGTGCACCAAGAGATCAATGTATGGAATGAGTCCGTGCCGTACCGCCACCAGAGGTACAACACTCGCTCTAGATAACGGGGCGATGTGGTCGTCAGCGTGAGACTACTGTTCATCCTGATGTCAAGTTTTATAAGCGTCGCTGTCCAGTTAACTTCCGTGAGGCCAAGCTGAGTCAAGTTTAGAAGAACGTCAGCGTTATACTCGTCAGCTGCTTCGTAACGAGCATTAGAGAGGTAGCTCAGGGCTGTTTCGACCGACGCGTCTGTCTCCTGGAACGTCACCGTATCCTCGCCTTCGGGTTGAAAGCGTTCCTTCAGGAACTGAAAGTACTCCTCATCCGTGCCGGTCGCGAAGTCCCTATACCTCTTGACCACGAAGTAAAGGAACTTGCCAGAAACTAGGTTGATCCCGCTGCCATCGGGCGCGACGTCGAAGTCAAGGAGCACGTCCCAACCCAGCTTCAAAGAGCTGCAGAGGAGCGTGTACAGAACGTCTGCGCCCTTGGAAGGCTTCGGCCACACGATGCCTGCCTCAACCAGCGCGTTCTTGACGGCTGGCAGCTCGTCTCTCTCCCCTTCCAGCACATCGACGCAACTCCTGTACATGATGGCGGCCCGCTGCTCCATGTCTTGCCCCGATGCAGGCACGTCTGCACTCTTCAGCGACGCGGTCACCTTGTCCAACAGGGAAATGAACTGGTCGTTCCAAACGGTATGTCGGTTCTTCTGGCGCCAGCCGTCGCAGACGAAGTGCGTGAAGCTCTGGCACGGGTCCACCGATTCGTTGATGGAGGCGAGAAGTCTGGTCGAGTAGGCGAGGCAGGCATGCGTCTTGCAGGTGTTCCCCCAGTGCGCTGGGGAGCGCCATACAAGTGAGGCGATCACCAAGGCCACAAGCGTCACCAATACAGTGACTCCAAGCACGGCCAGAGTAAGCCCGAGCCGCGATTTCAGCTTCTGGGGGTCCTGGAAAGTAACATTATTGCCGTAAGAAAAACGATGTGCACAATCAGTTGGTCTTACCTACGATCTCTATAAACCCCCAAAATAACCGCTTTTCTAGTGATGAATCATCGATACTGACAAAGTGTGCACTTTTGGGGTGTCTTTGTGCGCAAGGCCAGGCGCCTTCTTTCCCACAGCTCCTATCATAGCCGCTGCTGTACGAGTACAAAAATACAAAATCTCGGCTGCTGTCCCGAAAGACGCGTGTTCGATCTCGGCCGCGGCGGATGAACTTCAATGGAGGCGAATTTCGATGGCGACATTCTGGAGGCCCGTGTACTGTGCGATTTCAGTGCGCGTTAAAGAACCCCAGGTGGTAGAAATTTCCGGAGCCTGCCCCTACGACGTCCTTCAAGCCTGAGTCGCTTTGGGAAGCTAAACGCCACAAACGACAAAAATACAAAATACTTTTATTTCAACATTACGTAATGTTAGGAGGTGCGCCCAAAAATCCTTAGATTGGCTTGACAAAGCAGCGCACCTTCTTCCTACAGGAAACAGCGGCAACAACAGAGTACATATGACCACAAAAAAAGTGATCAAGCATACTTATACAAATCTGAGCCAAGAATTTGCTTTGAAGAACAAAATCAGGAGCATTGAAATGACAAGAATGATACACAATACAACACTACATAAACATACCTTTTCATAGCAGAAACATACAACAGATCTAAGGAGGTACTCAGCAAATCAAGTCCGATGCCAGGTTTTAAAATAGACAGCAAACCTTTATCAAGAAAATGGAGAGGATTCGCTGTAGGAATTGAGAAGGTTAGGGATTTGAAAGCGAAACATTTGACGACTGTAATTGGTCCTTCACAAATCCGCTGTAGCCTAACACTCCGAGATGAACAGACCTACAAACTGTATTAACTGTGTGCCGAATGAATCGTTTTCTATGCGCATACTAGAGATATCGAGACTAGGACATTACTTCACCTCTTGCAGTGTTCGTACACGCTGCTTTTTAGAATACGTCATAGGACCAAAATGAGTGACGTTATTTAGAGTTTCTTTCTTCGCACGACACGAATCGAACCACTGACGAATCAAAATTATAATAACTGTCTAATCACTAGACGGAAAATCCAGTCGGAACAAAAGCGAATTGCTTTTTCGCCGCACAGATTTCAGGTAACATGTGAATTGCGTGCCACGGCGGATTTGCAAGCACCAAGGAAACCACGCGAAAGAAACAACAAAGGCACTTATTTTATAATCAGGATTAAATTTTGACAGTTAGCCGGGAACCTCGTTATCATGACTGGATGATGATACATAAGCCTTCTATGTTGCCTGCAGTTTGAGGCTTTTCGTGAGCTTGGCTACGACGACTTTTACCTTCGCATTCTTGTTGATTGTGAAGAAATCCTGGATGCGTTACTTTCTTCCTCATGTTGGCCTCATCAATAGAGCATGTGCTTTTTTCTCGCCCAGTGCCAAGCTGGGTCTAAACCAATCATAATCTTGTAGCGTGTGCTAGGATATCAAAAAGGACGGCCCATGCCTAAAAAAGCTCATTAAACCGATGTTGTGTTTCTATTTGCCACAGCACTGTGTCACCATCAGGGCCTGATCACTGCTCGCAAAGTATTTTCTAAATAAAAACACTCTTTGCTGATACAGCAGCATCCTGTCCTTTCGGCTGATGGCAGTTACTTTTTGGTGTTACTATACATTGACTAATTCCGAGCTCACAAAAGCAGCAGAGCTAAATGAGACAAAGCCACTCGAAAGGAACATCATAAGTCCATAAGTCATGACACAGACATGCGCTGAAAGCAGTACTGAACCGCACTCTTTTTACCATTTTGTAAGCCTACCTATATTACTCGTTGATTTCTTTTAGCCCATGCTGTTCTGATCTGCAAATAATGAGTCAACTACTTGCTCAAGAGCCAATACATGCGGCCTTAAGAACACTCTACAGTGCTAGTTCCCCCTCTCAGGATGCGTGACTTCGTTCCTTCAACGTCATCGACCTATACGCGTAAGCTTTCTTCTGAGCATGCAGTCAAAAACTGCAACTTTTCTGTTACGCTAGGCGCGTGTGCCAGGTTCCAATGGTGCGTACCGGAGGCGATTTCGTCCTATCTTCGCCAGGGGGCGGATTGCCGCGGAAGCCGGGCGGCTGCACGAGGGGCGGCTGTTCGACATTCCCCGGGCTGCTGGACAGCGGCGAATCAATGCTGAGCGCTCCCGAGTAAACACCGTCGGACACGGACGATGCTGGCGATGAGAGGCAGGAGCCGACGGCAGCAGTGTCAGCGGAGGTCATTCCGTTCACACCATGGACACGTCCCACCGGCAACGCCGCAGCTGAGGGACTGGCTGGACCGACACTCTCTTGACAGGTACCTCCAGCAGGGTCCGCCTTGCCAGATGGTCGGAGGCGGTGGCCTTTGGCACCTGCCGATGAGAGCACGACACGGCGGTTGTGGAGGTCTGGTTATAAGGGGTGAGGCGGCGGGGGTTGTCAATCCCAAAAGGTCTACTGCATGCTTGGCCATGACACATCAACATCTCTAAGGTATGTCCTTTAAAAAAGGCACAACCACATCCACATGTGGCTAAAAGCTCAGTAAAGTAGGTACTTTGAGAAATTCAGGACGCGATTCACAGCGAGAATAAAAGATGTAGAAAACCAGACTCTAGGGAGCAAAAGGAACCCAACTGGCAGCTGCAGCATCACATAAACTTAAGTGCTAGTCTTGTAGTGACTAAACTCCCTACTCCTCTCCCAGAGGCCTGCGTGCCGTGCCGGAGAGGGTAGGTAGGGGTCCGGTTCAAACATTAAAATTTATTCTGAATCTCAATCTGAAGCAGAACGAAAATGGCACCGAATGGAGTCATCTGACAGCTGGAACGGCCTACCGTGCATACGTCTTTGATGGAATGCTGGTTGTATGCGCCTGGGTGCACTGTCGCTGCCCGCAGGGCTCCGCGAGGGGCTTCCAGGTATGTCCGACAAACGGGTGCCGCCTTGGTCTCGACCGCCGGGACCGCGTCTTTGGCGGCGGCGCTCTGCTGAGGAGGATCCAGGCCTCCGAGCTTCATCGCGACTTCCCGGCTTGTCAGGCGGCATTCCAGCTCACTGACTGATTGCTACGGCGTTTTCGAAGAAGAGCAACGCGGCGGAACGGCTACCGAGAGGCATTCAGTCTTCTTCTCGTCTCGTGCCCGGCGCGCACAGCGACCGTGCTCGCCGGTCAGACGATGACGATAGCGATAAGGTAAGGGGGGGGGGGGGCGCTTTCGAACCGTCAACCAGCAAAGAATCAGCAACGAAGTTGTTGTTGCCTCTAAACTGATGGCACATACCCATATATTCTGCATCCTTGGAGTAGCAAAAACTGGCGCTCGCGCAGACGAAGTCTCTTTCACGTGTTTGCGTTGCCGGGTTCCCTTTCTAAATTTCTACCTTCACAGATCTGGCCTGGCGGCTTCCCCATTGTGCCCTTTTTGTGCCGAACCTGAGACAATAGACCACTTCTTGCTGTTCTGCCGCCGCTTCTCTCATTTGAGGAAGCGTCTTTCGCAAATTCCATTTCATCAACTGGGTTTGCCTGTGTCCTCCGCGGTTGTTCTTTCCAATGGCCCTTCTTTGCTTGGACGAAGCGACAGGAGTCTGCGCTCTGCTGTGCGAAATTTCCTTCAAGATACGGGGCGACTCCCATTCTATTTTCGTTTTCCCGCTCTCAGTCAGTACGACATTGAAACATTACAGGCATTGTATACTATTATGCACATTAAGTCATTGTCCCGTCTTCGATCTCGTAGTAACAGGACCCCTGTCCTTGTGTCTTCCAATCTATCAGCATACATACCATTACCATTGCTCGAGGCTGGTTTGGTTGGAGGCTCGGATTGTAAGCTCTCGAGCTCTCCTATCCGCCTCGGCATTCCCCGCGACGCCTGTGTGTCCCGTTACCCACATTATTATGTGTTGCAATTGTTTTTCCTTCGGTGGTAATTTGACTGTCTGTACTGTCTTTAGGATGCGGAGCGCTGTTCCCCCTATTTTGGCACTCTTGTGGTTTCTGCATGCTGTTTGCGAGTCTGTTAAAATTATTAGGGACCTTTGAGCACGGTAGCCCTCTGCCGCCGCTAGGGCTATGGCAGCCTCTTCGGCCTCCTCAATCATGCCATCCCTCATAGTTGCGCTGGCCATTTCTTTGAGCTCATGATTAATTGCCGTTGCAACCGCTCTATTTCTGTTGTGTTGTCTTGTCCTACCGTATGCAGCCGCATCCGTTTACGTAATGTTTTCTTTGTTGGCTAGGTTCTGTTGCACATACTCTATCCTAGCCTCCTGTCGCTACCCTAAATTGTTTCCCGCAGTTCATCTGGTATCCATCAGGAAGGAGGACAGCGATCAATCGGGTCCATGTAGTTGTATATGCTTGGCAGCAGAGCACGGGCCAGCACTCGCGCATTTCTGCAATGGAGTAAACCAGGAGCAGCACGGATTAGATCACAATTTTATTAAAGAGAGTAATCGGAGTGAAGAATAATGTACGTCAGCCGTAATCAAGGTAGAAAAAAATACGTAATTTCAAACGACAAGCGCAACACGTTTGTCTGGGTCGGCCCAGGTCTTGCCAGAAAGGTATGTGCCCCGAAAAGGCCCTCTGCAAAAGACCGATTGCTCCACTACATCCGCTGATGATCTGCCGAGACCGAGTGAAGACAAGCACTCGAGGAAGGAGCGGAAAGGCAAGCAGAATAAAGACAGGAAAAGGCAGTGTTAGATGAGTACAGAATGTGTTCTTTGTCTGCCTTGGTTTTCATACAGTTGGGACACTGAGCTGTGTCCCGACATCCGAAGTTTTAGAGCATTAGTGTGGTGCAGAGAGCGTTAGTTTGAACTTTGCGAAGTACATGTGATTGATCCGTGTTCAGGGATGATCTAGGTTGAAGAAAGGTTGCGCAATTTTTCCTGGTGTTCTGGAAGTGTTGGGCTATTTACTCTGCATGCTGCAGCGTCTTTCAATGACACTGGAGTTGGCCAGGGGTTGAAGGCGCCCGGATGTTGAATTGGAGGGCCTGTTGATGAACCAACTCATTTCCCCTAATCCTAGCATGAGCAGATATCCGACGCAAGGTGAATTTAATGATCGGATTGCTATTATAATAATACACTAAATTCATGCTGGAAGATAGAGATCCGCAAGGGTTGCATAAACATCGTCAGAGGACCGCCAACGTGAGGTAAAAAACTCATTTACCAAGCATTTAATCCCACGCATATGAAAAGTTTTTGTCTTTGATTCAAACACGTGTCTGTGCTCAATTTTTAATTCCATATGTCGCATGATTTTAATTTCATTTCTGAAGATTGAAGACCGATAATGAGGGCCGTGCTCGAGGAAAGAAGAGAAAGAAACTGAGCTGGCCGCACGAGCCCGATTCGAACGTGAGCACGTGGAAAGTGTGTAGCTTTGTCGCCGAGTCGCAGCGCCAGCCGAGCACTTTGTTCTTTTGTGAGCTACAAAAAAACCGTTCAGTTGAGGACGCGCACAATGCTTTTATTTGAGCTAGGATGCGGCGCAGACCCCTATGCTACCACGAATGGCAAGGGGTCGCCTGACGCGTCAACTACAACAGCGCCCGGAGCCGACAGCAGCGCCGTGAGCTTTCAGACGGCAGCAAGGGGACAGCGTGGACGGAACAGTAAGTCCTAATATTTATTCCATTGGCAATGCTAGCAGAATCAAACATCGCCAAGCGTTTTGCCTCGCCGTATACAGCGCTCGTGTTACACTCGCAAAGCTCTATTGCCAGAACTGTAGAAAAAGTCAGTAGTGATAGTGCGGCGTATGGAATAGACACGAAGCACAAGACGGCTCTTAAGTGATCAGATGTGCGTTCTGTTCACATCATCAGGTGACCCACCTGATATCCGTGGAAATATAAATTAAAATTGGTTTTTGGGGAAAGAGAATGGCGCAGTGTCTCACACCTCGGCGGACACCTGAACCCTGCCGTAAGGGAAGGGATAAACGAGGGAGTGAAAGAAGAAAGGAAAGATTACGTGCTGTAGTGGAGGGCTCCGGAATAATTTTGACCACCTGGGGATCTTTAATGCGCATTTTCAGAAATTCGGTATTAAAAGGTATTCTCGCTTTTAAATACCAAATTTCTGACGGGCCCGGGCGATGTCAGTGCAGGTTGAAGATCCCCAGGTGGTAGAAATTATTCCGGAGCCCCTTATTCTTTGTCTCTTCTCTTATGGCAGGGTTCAGGTGTACTAAAAAGCATTTTAGACCCACCGCGGTCTCAGTAGTTAGGGCGGTGGCTCGGTTGTTAAGGCGCTCGGCTAGTGATCCGGAGCACTCGGGTTCGATCCCGGCCACGGAGGCCGCGTTTCCATTGAGGAGGAGAAAAGCAAAGGCGCTTGTGTGCTGTGCGATATCAGTGCAGGTTAAAGATCCCCTGATGGCCGAAATTATTCCGCAACCCTCCACTGTGGCACCTCTTCCTTTCTTGTTTCAGCTTCTCCTTTATCCCTTCTCTTACGGCGCGGTTCAGGTGTTGGATGAGAAGTGAAGACACATACTGCGCCATTTCCTTTCCCCCAAAACCAATTTTTTTATTGTTTTTTTTGGGAAAGGAAATGGCGCAGTATCTGTCTCATATATCGTTGGACACCTGAACCGCGCCGTTAGGGAAGGGATAAGGGAGGGAGTGAAAGAAGAAAGGAAGAAGGAGGTGCCGTAGTGGAGGGCTCCGGAATAATTTCGACCACCTGGGGATCTTTAACGTGCACTGACATCGCACAGCACACGGGCGCCTTAGCGTTTTTCCTCCATAAGAACGCAGCCGCCGCAGTCGGGTTCGAACCCGGGAACTCCGGATCAGTAGTCGAGCGCCCTAACCACTGAGCCACCGCGGCGGGTCCAAAAAAAAACAATTTTCAAAAAGGTATTTTAGCGCGAAAGCACTTCTGCCGCACTACCCGCGTTTCAGCGCTGTGTGTTTATGTGGGAAGCAGGGCGAAATGAAACCGAGGGCAAGCACCACATGCAAGTCGAGGTTACATCAGCGCGAGACGCTCTGCAGAAACCAAGGAGGGTTTCGATACGGATCCGCCGCGGCGGCTCAGTTGTTAAGGCGCTTGCCTACTGAGTATGAGTATCCCGGTTAGAACTCGACCACTGCGGCCTCGTTTCGATGGAGGCGAAGCGCACAAAGCGCCTGATTGATGTGCGACTTCAGTGAACGTTAAAGGCGTCTGGCAGGCAAGGCGCCCGGCAGCGCTTCTACGTGGTTTGCCGCTATACGCGTCCGTTTCACCGTGAGTAGCAGAGGAGATTTCTCTAACGGGCAAGGTGTCGCGCCGAACTGACGGTGGCGTTCCGTGGACTCCCTGGCAGTGCTGCAACACGCTGTCGTGTTCCGCTCTTAAGGGCGACGCTTAAGTGTCCTCCAATTTTCTTTCCTCAAATCAACAGGAGGAAAAGAACGTTTTAAAAAATTGGAGGCTTATCAAGGTTAAGCCCAGTGGATGCGAAGCATGTTAAGCAGCGAGCCGCATATTGAGCGCGCCGCTTGGCTAGGCGTTCTTCATCGGTTTCCGTAGCACGCTGCAGCCTTCGTTTTGCATTCCTATTTTTAACGTCCTTAGCGTTTGGAGGCATCTTGACCGCATACACGCCCGGCGCAAAGACGCTGGCGCGTTTGCGGGCACAGAGATTGACGCGACGGCGGGCGCGCGCCGCTTCATCCCTGGCGTGACGTCACATATCACGTGATGCAGCGATGGTGGCGCCGCCGCCGCGTCGCGCGCGACGGCGCGAACCGAAGCGTGGAGGCCTCCGCCGGGCGACGTCCGACGGCGCGATATGAGGCCCCATCTGCAGCCGGTGTGACGTCATGTCACGTGACCTACTTGAAGGTCACTTGAAGGTCAATGGTGGCCACCGCCGTGAGGCGACCGACGGCGCGATATGAGGCCCCATCTGCAGCCTGTGTGACGTCATCACGTGACGTCATGTCACGTGACCCCACTTCAGGGTCAATGGTGGCTACCGCCGGGCATCGCGCGAAGGCCCAAAACCTACGTTAATATGCTTCGCATAAAATTGCAGCAAGATATAGGCACAGTCTGCCTCACTTCTTGGTGGACACCGCATGCGACAGGGAAATGCGACAGGGTGTAATTTATCATTTCCCTGTCGCATGCGGTAAATGTTATATTGGACAGACAGGCAGGTGCATCAATGAAAGAGCTAGAGAACACGCAAATTCATTAAGAGCAACTGCCACATCAGGTTTCCTGGCTCTTCATTGCCGCCAGCCTAAACACCCATGCACGGCCAACCTCGACAACATCTCAATCCTTGGAAGAAAAAAAGATAGGCTGGCCAGGGAAATCATCGAAGCTGTAACCATCCACAAGAAAGGGAAGGACTGCGTAAGCACCCCGTCAATTGCACTCTCAACCAAAGAAAAAACGTTCCTCCATGATGTTTGCCCTGTCCCATGAACCGGCCAAATTATACGCCCGTCCTGTTCGGCACCGTGTTTGTGCTTTTTGTTTTTTATCTCCCACATCATGTTTTACGTTTCTAGCCCTGTTTTAGTCGTGTCACTGTTGGCATTTTGGTTTAAATTCAACTTCAGGCTTTTAGCTCTGTTTTAGCCGTGTTAGTGTTGGCTTCTTTGTTTTTTCAACCCTCGTCTCACCTGTAGGCGAAGGAGCTTTCATGATTTCGCAGCCTCATGTCCATCCTCATGTTAAACTTCTAGCTTTGTTTTGGCGTGAATTCTTGCGGGTTTTTCATTCATATATTCTTTCAGTTGTTTCGTGTTTTGTTTTTATGACGCGGCTTTTGCTCTTTCACTGTCTTTGTTGTGGCCTAGATCTTATCCTGTGACTACTCTGAGAACTGATTCTCGATCATGCTTTGGTTCTCATCACGTGCGCACAGTTTTGCAACGCGGCCTAAGATTGTGGGGGGCTCAGTGATTTCGCTTTCCCGGTAACGGCTGTTTCGTCTTTTGTTCTAAGGATTTGTTACATTTGCTTTTGGTGCAACCTTCTTTCGCCATGCCCTTTGCCTTCTCTCCATCCTTCTCTCCACCTTTACCACTGTATATATTTCCGCGTGTTCCGCGCCTTTTCATTAAAGTTGTTAGTCAGCAGTGTGTTCCGTGTTCCATGTGTCTCTCTTCGTTTGTGTCCCAAAGTTCATGCTGGCCCAAATCATGGATACAGGAGTAATGTCACGTGGCCCCTCGCCAATCGCTTTTGGCGACCTGGTCGGCCCACTCAGTCAGCCAGCCTTGCGTCAGGTCTGAGCTGGCCAGCACGGCCGATCAACGCACTAGTAATCCGGCGGAGGCGGTTCTTTCTTGCAGTCTCACAGAATGTGATCATAAGTGGCTCGAATAACCAGAGCGCTTACACTGGGGATTATGGTGGCGAGTAAAACATATGCGCTAGCAGCGATGGGTTTACAAACGAACGAGCGCTCTTAAAAATGACGCCACCTTGTTTCCTGAGTACCAAATATTTTCTGGAGAGTATTGGGCGGATAAACGCTCCTCTCGAGCCTAAAATAGTTGACATTGCGGTGAAATAGATCAATACGTCTCTTAAAAAATGCGAAGGAGTGGCCGAGCCCACTAGCCGGACAACGATACCTCGGACTACATTCCGAGCTGCCTCGTTCCCAGGATTCTCAGAGTTAGCGGGGGCACAAATCAATGCAAACACTGTTAAGTGGACGGTTTGCATTCTTTAGGATGCGGAGCAATGTATTATCCCCGCCAAAATAGTCAACGGCCAATTTTAAGTCGCTGAATATCAGGCCAGCGGGAGTATACTGGCTGTAGACAATTGCCACCTCCTCCTCAGCCCCGAAGGAGTTGGCCTAGAGTTGGCCAAGTCATTCTCCAAACACCAAGAGGTGGCTTTGAGAAGACTTCAAACCCATTCTTACCCGAACCCGCACATTACGCCTAAAGCCCCTCCATGACGTTTTTTCCGACCAGTTAGTGGAGGGGCTTTAATTACGCCCACATCTCTTCGACCTCGCAGATAACACCTGCATCCACTGCGGTAGCACTGCCTCCCTCGATCATCTGCTATGGGACTGCCCGGAGGTTCGTCCTCCGGAAGCTCTTATTAAGCTGTCTTAACATAAGCCTGGGAAGTAGCGCTGCACAGCTCGGACCCCGCCGTCTAGGCGGGAACCATCGAGTGCGCCCAAGACGTCGCCACCAGTTTTCATCTAACGGGACACTTTTGCGCCACCGCGGTGGCTAAGTGGTTAGTGCACTCGGCTACTGATCAGGAGTTCCAGGGTTCAAAGCCGACCGCGGCCGCCGCGTTTCGATGGAGGCGAAACGCTAAGGCGCCCATGGGCTGTGCGATCTCAGTGCACGTTAAAGATCTACAGATGGTCGAAATTATTCCGGAGCCCTCCAATACGGCACCTCTTTCTTCATTTCTTCTTTCGCTCCCCCCTTTATTGCTTCCCTTATGGCGCGGTTCACGTGCCGGCCGATATGCGAGGCAGATACTGCGTCATTTCGTTTGCCCCAAACCAACTTTCATTGACACCTGGCCCTTTTGCTAACAGTCCAGGAACCCTTCTTTTGTGGCAATAACGTTTTCTCTTTCCCTCAGGTCTCGAGAAACGCGGCTGCCGGCGTGTTGCTGGACCCTTTCGCCGCCGCGACAGAAAATAATAATAATACTAATTGGTTTTGGGGGAAAGGAAATGGCACAATATCTGTCTTATATATCGTTGGACACGTGAACCGCGCCGTAAGGGAAGGGATAAAGGAGCGAGTGAAAGAAGAAAGGAAGAAAGAGGGAGTGTAGTGGAGGGCTCCGGAATAATTTCGACCACCTGAGGATCTTTAACGTGCACTGACATCGCACAGCACACGGGCGCGTTACCGTTTTGCCTCCATAAAACGCAGCCTTAGCGGTCGGGTTCGAACGCGGGAACTCCGGGTCAGTAGCCGAGCATCCTAACCACTCAGCCACCCGGCGGGTTTTTGCGGAAAGGAAATGGCGCAATATGTCTCACATTTAGGCTGACACCTGAGCCGCGCTGTAAGCGAAGGAATAAAGGAGGGATTGAAAGAAGAATGGAGGAAAGGTGCTGTGGTGGAGGGCTCAGGAATAACTTCCACTACCTGCGGATCTTTAACGTCCGCTGGCATCGCAGAGCACACGGGCGCCTTAGCGTTTCGGCTCCTTCGAGAGAGAGAGAGAGAGAGAGAGAAAGAGAGAGAAAACATTTATTGAAATCTCAATGAGGTTAGCGGTGGGCCGTCGTCTTCATCGTTGACGTCTGGCCTCTTCGCAAGGTCGGGCCCCTATTCCAGGGCTCTGCTGAGTCTTGCTGTTTCGCATGCGTGCTGCACAGGTACCCTTTGGGCTGTGAGCTCGCTGCTGGTGAGCAGACCCTCCCATTGCACCGCACCCGGGGTTTTGAGTTTGTAGAATGCATAATTGCGTTTTCACTCCCATGTAATGTGGTATAGCGTGGTGGTTGCCCCGCACCACGGGCATGTGTCTCTGAATGGTGTAGGGTACCTTTTGTGTAGACTGTATAGGTTGAAGAATGTTCCTATTTGCAGTCTCCGCCAGTTCACTGCTTCTCGTTGTGTTAATGAGTTGTGTGGCGGAGGGTACTCGAGCCTCTGTCCTCTGTAGCAATTTAGCAGCTCCACATATAAGGGCTCCACTATGGTAGGCTTCTCTAGGGTCTTCAACAGCTCAGCTCAGAACGTGATCTCGCAAACTAATCTGTCCACCCTTGAGTTGCCCCCTATCCCCATGTGTGCCGGTATCCAGAGTATCTTGTCGGTTACTTTTTGTCTAGGGGGCCCTGTTTCGAGGAGGATTCGTAGGGCCTCCTTGCAGACTCTACCTTGCGCGTAGTTCCTGCATGCGGATTTCGAGTCTGTTAACTTGATCAGTGATTTGTTTTTCCGATAGCCTTCGGCCGCCGCTGGTGCAACGGCGACTTCCTCACCCTCTGCCACCGTGTGGTCCCGTAGGGTTGCGTAAGTGATCGGTTTGCCGGCGTAATCCATGACTACTGCGGCGGCTTTGATTATTGTGCGTTTATTCAGGAGTCCTCTGCCGGCAGCTGACGTTCGGAGTCTGAACTTCTGCGTCTTGACCTGCGCTTCCGCTAGTTCGCTGAAGGTGTTTCTGAGCCCCAGCTGCAGCAGCTTTTCGTTTGGCGTGTTTCTTGGCAGGTGTAGCGCTGTCTTGTATGCTTTTCTTAAGAGCGTGTCAGCTTGTTCTCTTTCTTGATTGTTCATGGGGTGGTACGGGAGCGAGTAGGTGACTCTGCTGACCACCAGACTTCTGACCAGTTTTATTGTATCCGCTTCTTTCATTCCGTATCTTTGGGAGACCCTGGTTATCATACGACTGACCTGCTCCGTTGACTTTTGGAGCAGGCTGTTCGTGTGGCTGCACTTCTTACTTCCTTGGATCCACATGCACAAGGCTCCTTCGAAACCCAGCCGCTGCGGCAGCAGCGTTTTGATGGACGCGAAACGCTAAGGCGCCCGTGTGTGTGCAAACGCTGGTTTGTGCTCGTGCTCTGCCGCCTGCACGTGCACCGCATTCGTGTATTATAAAGGAAGAGGAGGTGTGCTCGCGACCCTTATTGGAACACGGGGCAAGCGCGAGGCATGTGCGAGAGTGACGCTGGTTCTTGGCGAGCGTTGGTTTTGTTCATGGTTCAGTCGTCGATGAGCTTCAAACAACTAAGGTGGTCGATGTTCTGCGCTGCAGTGTTCGCCGTTCGACTTCATCTCATCGGAGGACAACGGAGGCACCCACATTCACGTCTTCCTGCCCAGCACCCAGGGTACTCTCGGTGACGGCCACTGAGAGGTGAGTGCTGGAATTAGCATGAAACTTCGCCTGAGTTTGAGAGTGCGTGAACGTTTCTGAGGACTCTAGGGCAAGAAGCGTAGTTACTGTTCAGCGGTATGCTTTTAATGAGGTGCAAGAGACCTATAGGAAGCGCTTGTCTTTTGCTGAAAGTCTTCTTTATGGTGACGTCAGGCTTTTAAAAAGCTTGATGTTATGGGGTTTGTCGTATCGAAGTGACTGGCTTTAAGGGACTCCGTAGTAGAGGGCTGCGGAAATTTCGACCGACTGGAGTTCTTAACCGCAACGTCGCACTGTACATGAGCCTCTAGCATTTCGCCTCAATCGCAATGCGAACGCCCAGGGCCGGGATCGAACTAAACTCATTTTGTTTAGCAGCCTGGCATTTAAACCACTGAGCCACCGCGGCGTCTCAGGCAAATGCGTCCCCCTTGCAATTTCTGTGGAAGTTTTGAACATTCGCAGTAAATGGAACGCTACCCGCACCTTGATCCCGTCATGTGCGAAATACGGAGGAGGGCGTCCTAGGTATAGCAGTTGCGAACTCCGCTTCAGAAGTGGTTGTTGCCGCCTTCAAGCAGCCCTGGTTTTACAGCGATAGTAGGATCCATAGAGGCACCCTACTGAATGAAGTTGAATGTATGGTTAAGCTAAGCGACAGCTGTACAAGGTGCAATTCAACGGAATCTGTTGGATTAGTTCGATAGGCGAAACGAACTCATGACGCGAAAAATAATGGCCGGCTGTTCCGCATTCATGAGCACAAAGCATTGTGCGGAATCACGGTTTTCTGCTGGTGGACACCACCGCCAAGTACCTCAAAGCCCGACCAAGGTATCCACTTGCCCACGGAATCATATGTGCTGCATTCTTGGACAAACCTTTTTTTTAATTTTATTTTTTGGCAATATGCAATATGCATATATATAGGAAAAATGCACTCCTGTCGACGATAGGTCCGCGGATATTTATTTTATTTATTTATTTTACAATAATGCCGCTCTCAGCCGAGAGCCTAGCAGAAGGGCATAAAAAATGATTTCTTGTACGCGTACAATTATACGTGTGAGTGACACAAATCACGATGAAACAACATAATTCATCAAAATACAAGCGACAAGGTAATAGAAGCATAAAATAGAAAACAACGTAGTATATAATGACAACAACTGTGCACGTCATAGTCATAAGCAAAAACGAGAAAGTTTAAAGAAGGAACTGCATTTCAATTCTACTTATTGAGAGTGCTACCTAAAATAGAATCGCGAACAAACATTGACCCGACCGCGGCGGCTGCGTTTTTATGGAGGAAAAACTCTAAGGCCCGTGTGCTGTGCGATGTCAGTGCACGTTAAAGAACCCCAGGTGGTCGAAGTTATACCGGAGCCCTCCACTACGGCACCTCCTTCGTTTCTTCTTCCACTCCAACCCTTATCCCTTCCCTTACGGCGCGGTTCAGGTATCCAGCGATATATGAGACAGATACTGCGCCATTTCCTTTCCCCCAAAACCAATTATTATTATTATTAACAAACATTAGAAGATCTTAATAATCTTTTGTGATTAACTCTAACTGTGAAACAAACCCGGGTAATGAATTTGTCGTTGTTAATGATGAGCTAATTTCATTCCATTCTCTGATCACGCGAGGAAAAAATGAGTACCTGAATGTGTCGTTAGAGAAAGAATACTCGTATTGATACCGTGTTTTTCTGATATATTGATTGTTATAGTGAAATCTTTTAATATATAGTCCCGTTTACATGAATGCGACAGAAGTTCAATCTAGTTTCCCTTTTGAGGGAAAGAGCAGGTTTTCTGAAAGGAAGGCTCGACACATCTTTTACTCTCTTCTTCCACGTTTTGTACTCTCCCTCAATAAGGGGACTGGAGTCGACATCTGTCACAATCATGTAAACGCGGTTCATGAAAACATTGCGTTCATAAATTTTTGAACATTCGCAGTAAATGGAACGCTATTCCGAAGCCCCCCTCCAAATCCCTTAATTCACGGCGTGGTTGAGGTGTCCACTAAGATCTGATACAGTTACCGCGTCTTTCATTTCCCGGTATTGAATGTTTTACTGGCTAGGCCTTCAGGCCAGCAGAAGGGAAGGCAACCTGTCAGGTTTATATCACGTAGCAAACCTGTAATCGTTTTTGCTGTTCAAAACAATTATTTCGTCGAAAACAGCCGGTTACAAGAGAGACATGTTATGTCGAAAAGAGCAGGTTACAGGATAGATATGCTATGTGGCAGTTAGCCTATGGTTGCTGGCATCCTGGTTGGCCCACTCAATGACCCGGACGTGCGTCCTTGAGTCCAAGCTGGTCAGCACGGCCTGCCATTGCTCTCGAAAACCAACTCTAATAAATCCGGCGGAGGAGGTGAAACGCAATAGGCGCCCGTGTGCTCCGCGATGCCAGTGCACGTTAATGATCCCCAGATGCTGTAAATTATACCGGAGACCTCCAACACGCCGTTTCTTCCTTTTAACTCCCTCATTTATCGCCTCCCTTACTGTGTGGTTCGGGTGTCACCGAGATATGTGACAGTTACTGCAGCACTTCCTTTCCACAAAAACCAAATTTCAATTTCTGTGCCCCGCCGCGATGGCTCAGTGGTTAGGGCGCTCGACTACTGATCCGGAGTTCCCGGGTTCGAACCCGACCGCGGCGGCTGCGTTTTTATGGAGGAAAAACGCTAAGGCGCCCGTGTGCTGTACGATGTCAGTGCACGTTAAAGATCCCCAGGTGGTCGAAATTATTCCGGAGCCCTCCACTACGGCACCTATTCTTCCTTTCTTCTTTCACTCCCTCCTTTATCCCTTCCCTTACGGTGCGGTTCAGGTGTCCAAAGATATATGAGACAGATACTGCGCCATTTCCTTTCCCCAAAAAAAATATTAATTTCTGTTCTTTCCTGCAGTCTCATAGGAAGTGATCACAAGTGGCTCGAACGCCTGAGCACTGACACTGCGGGTTATACTGGTTAGGATATAAATATATGCGCTAGCAGCGAAGGTTTTGACACGAGAGCGCTTGACGACTACGCCTTAGTTGAAAGATTTGTGCGGATTGAAATAAACGCGCGTCTCCTGCCTAAAATTGTTGGCAATGCTGTCAAATGAGATTCGAGCCCTCCGGGGAAAACTCCCTGATGGAACGAATTCCGGGCTCGAACCCGGAGTACCCGAGTTTAAACCCGACCACGGCGGCCGCGTTTCGATGGAGGTGAAACGCTAAAGCACCGTGTGCTCTGCGATGGCAGTGCACGTTAGATTCCCATGTGGCCGAAATTATTCCAGAGCCAACCACTACTACGTCAGACACCTCTTTCATCCGTTCTTTTCTTAGTCCCTCCTTTATCCCTTCCATAACGGCGCAGTTCATTTCTTCTCGTATTACAGCCACGTCCTAAAGAAAGCGAACCATCCACTTACAGTTTTATAGCCTGGCTGTACACCTCTACCTCTCGTGAAATTGCGAACATCTAATTTTGAGTTACTCGCCACATTGGCGCAGTGGCTAGCGCGCTCGTCTACTGAGCCAGTGTACTAGGGTTCGAACCCGACCGCGGCGGGTCCGTTTCGATTGAGGCAAAATAATAATAATAATGGGTTTATGTGGAAAGGAAGTGGCGCAGTACCTGTCTCATATATCGTTGAACACCTCAACAGCGCGAAAGGCGCTCGTGTGCTGCGTGATGGCAGGGCACGTTGATGGTTCACAGGTGGTCTTAATTTTTACGGAAACCTCAAATACGGCGCCATTTCCTTCCTTCAGTCTGTCACTGCCTCCTTTATTCCTCCCTTAACGGTTCGGTTTCGTTTATGGGCTTTTAACGTCCCAAAGCGACTCAGGCTATGAGAGACGCCGTAGTGAAGGGCTCCGGAAATTGAGACCACCTGGGGTTCTTTAACGTGCACTGACATCGCATAGCACATGGGCCTCTAGGATTTCGCCTCCATCGAAATTCGACCGCCGCGGCCAGGATCGAACCCGCGTCTTTCGGGCCGGCAGCCGAGCGCCATAACCACTCAGCCACTGCGGCGGCTCCTCCCTCCTCCCTTAACGGTGCGGTGCGGGTGCCCACCGAGACATGTGAAACCATTACTGCGTCATTTCCTTCCCTCAAAACCAATCCTTTTTCATTTTCCAATTCTGGGTAGGTACCCGCCGCGGTGGCTCAGCGGTTAGCGCGGTCGGCTACTGATCCGGAGCTCCCGGGTTCGACCCGACCCCAGCGGCTGCGTTTTTATGGAGGCAAAACGCTAAGGCGCCCGTGTGCTGTGCGATGTCAGTGCACGTTAAAGATCCCCAGGTAGTCGAAATTTTTCCGGAGCCCTCCATTACGGAACCTCTTCCTTTCTTCTTTCACTCTTTCCATTATCCCTTCCCATACGACGCGATTCAGGCGTCCAACGATATATGAGACAGATACTGCGCCATTTCCTTTCCCCAAAAAAACAATTATTGTTATTATTATTGGGTGGATATACCGGCAATAGATAAACCTATTCCCCTCTCTTCCGTAGTCTAGAAGCAGTTGCTCTCGATAGACGCCACTGTCAGCGGGTTGCTGGAACTGTTCACCACCGCGAGGCCGAACGCTAATTTGTGCACGTGCTCCGCCGCCTCCACGTGCACCGCACTGGTGTATTCTAAAAGGAGAGGAGGTGGGCTCGCCAGTAGACAAGCTCGTGCCTTCCCCTTTCCACTTATAATCAACCACTCACTCACGCGAGCATTATTCGAACACGAGGGACGCGCGAGACACGTGCGGGAGCGACGCCGATTCTTGGCGAGCAGTCGTTTTTTCGTTCTTGATTCAGTCACTGCTAAGCTTCATACTAAGAAGGTGGTCGGTGTTTTCCGCTGCAGTGTTCCGCGTTCCCCTGCATCTCATCGGAGCACAAGGTGCCCATGCCTATCTTCCAGCACAGCACCCCCTTTAGGGAAGGATGCCGTCAGTTTTGAGGATTCTGGATGACGACCGCAGAAAGGTGATTGCTGGAATTAGCATGGCACAAGGGCAGCACGAGACACGTGCAGGAGCGACGCAGTTTCTTGGCGAGCGTTTGTTCTTCTGTTCTTGGTTCAGTCGGTGATGAGCTTCATACTGAGAAAGTGGTCGGTGTTCTCCGCTGCAGTGTTGCGCGTTTCCCTGCATCTCATCGGAGGACAAGGCGCCCATAACTGTCTTCCAGTACAGCACCCACAGTAGGGAAGGATGCCGTCAGTTTGGAGGATTCTGGCGGACGACCAGGGAAAGGTGAGTGCTGAAATTAGCATGAAGCTTCGCTGAAGCCTGCGAGTACGTGGACATGCCAAATGCATATCTTAGGACCCTAGGGCAAGAAACGTAGTTACTGTTCGGCGGTATGGTGTTAGTTTTCACACGAGGCCCTCGTTTTTACTGAGGCGTTCTTGCTTGTGACGTCAGGTTTTAAAAGCTTGGTTTTATGGCTTTTAACCCCCCAAAGCGACTCAGGCTATTATGGACGCAGTAGTGAAGGGCTCCGGATAAGTTCGACCACCTGTGGTTCTTTAAGGTGCACTGACGTAGTACAGTACACGAGCCTCTAGCACTTCGCCTACATCGAAACGCAGCCGCCTCTTTTGGGTCAGCACCCGTACACTACATGCCACTCAGCCACCGTGTCGGCTCAGGCAAAAGCGTCCTTCTTGCAATTTGTGAGGAAGCTTTGAATAGGCACAGTGAATAGCCCGCTACCCGCACCTTGATGACGTCTTGTGCGAAATAGGAGGGAAGTCGTCATAGGTAAAGCAGGTACAAACACCATTGAAGAAATAATTGCAGCCCTACTCAAGCAGCACGTACCGTAATGTTCTGGTTTCACAGCGACATTAGGGTGCATAGAGGCCCCTTTGGATTTGAAGCTGAATGTCGTTGTAGGCTAAGCGACAGGTATACAAGAGAGGCAGGAACTCATGAAGCAAAAAATGGTGGTTTAGTATTTGCAAGCACTGAACAGTAGGAATCACGGTTTTTTTTTGTTGGTGGGCGCAACCGCCACACTTCGAAGCCCGATTGAGGTTCTCGCAGACTAGGGAGGAATATGTCCAACATTCTTGATAAAAAAATTTGGGTATTAGAGAATTTACTTAAAGTAATGTAATTTATTGTAATTTATTGAAGGTAATGAGGAATTTTTCAGATGTGCTGCAAAATCGTTCCTGTCATCGCTCGCATCGAGCAATTACCTCATAATAAACCAGCGAGCGACGCTTCTGACGTCAACAAGAACGTTAACAAGAAAATATACAAGCCTCTCAACGGGACGTCTGCGAATATAATGATAGTGATATACCAGCGATGTATGAAAATATTGCTTGCGTATTTCTCATTCAATACTGTTTTTGTACAAAATTTTTTGGTAAGCCTTTCCCCAAAACCAACGGAGCCTTCCGTTGGTACTGAGAAAAGGTTAAGCGCAAAACTACCTCAATATTCCAGTGCTTCTTGTTGAAATATTGGACTAATGATGTAATCTGGTCGTCAGGGAGACAGTATAGGAGCCGGGCGGGAACCTTATCTGGCCCCGGTGGGTTTCTTTTTTTCTGATGGAATAGAGTTCCGCCATGACTTCTTCCATCGTGACCGTGGCATCAACGACCCCGTTGGCGACACCAGCATACTCGAGATGGGGTACGTGTGGGCTTACGCAATAAGAACCTGTCCCGCAACAGTTCTAATATCTCCTCGTTGGTGCCCAGGGTGCAGTGGACGATCTGGTTCATCCGATCATAGGTTTCGCATTTGCTCTTTCTATAGGCGATGAGAGATCTCAAGTGCCATGTTTTAAACACCCCGAGAGTGCGTTGCAGACAGTCGCAGTGCGAATTCCAGTTTAGTTTGTCAAGGGTGCATGCGTACTTTTCAGCTTGGGTGTTGGTGTGCTCAATGCGGAGCCGTAACCTGCTATTATGTCTTTGTTTTCTGCATCTCTTGGTGAGAGAGCGCCGCGCTTCCAACAGATGTAGAAGTGCGTCCACCGCGGGACACTCTTAAGTCGTCTCGACCTCTTTTGTAAATCGAGTTAGGCTGTTCCTGATGTTCCGAGTCCAGTCGTCTGTGTCCGCAATGGGACTGCTCGAAGGGGAGCGAGATTCCCTTCATTTGTCCCAGTTCGCGAGTCGCGTAGTTCCGATCTTTTTTTTTTGTTTTTATCTGCCGATCGTCACGCTGGCGGCGAGCATATAGTGGTCGCTACCCAGCTGCTGGTCTGTATAACTCGTTCTGGTTACCTGCTTTTTTACAAGCGTAAGGTCTGGGCAGGTACCCCGGCAGACGCTTATTGCTCAGTCTGGTTGGAAACGCAAGGTGCGTTGTTAGCGTGAGTATCTCTTGGTTAATTATTTCGGTCAATTTTCGACCTTTAGGTATGGCCTACGGGTTGCCCCAAACAAGAGTGCGGAGCGTTGAGGACCCCCCCCCCCCTCCCGAATTACACAGCAGGGAGCGTTGCCCGCCAGCTCCAGGAACCTTTTAACTATATGGCCTGGCCTAGAATGTCGGTTCTTAGGCGGGCTGCAGACGCTCAATGTATTGATTTGTAAGCGGCCGCCACCACCTTTGAGTCCACTAAACCAGTGACCCCTATTACTTAGTGGCTTCACGCAGACATTGCTGAAACCCGAGAGAAGTGCTTTCGAACTAAAAATCATTATTAGCCATGTGCGGTCGAGTGATTAATGATTAATATGAATATTATAATTACTGCTAACCCCCCCGGCGTCCACATCGGCGCCTATGTTTTTGAGGGCCCTAGGGTGGGAAACGCAGCTACTGTTCAGCGTTATGTCATTACTAAGGTGCAAAGCTAGAACACGCAGCACTATTCAAGTCTTTGTAATAAGGGCCTAATTACTCACTGGCATCCACCCAAGCGCAGCTACAAAGTAAAGCTATATAGCTTTCTCAGAAACTTCGCAGTTGAAGAAAAATTCCTCCTTGTCTGGGGTTCGAACCCGGGACCACCGCTTCACGGGATTCGTCGGTAACTGAGATAACCGGGACGGCACGCTTATCGTAGGGCGAGAGCGATGGCTCACTAAACGTTTGACCAACGCTATTCAAGTCTGTTTCTCAGGCATTCTTTCTGGTACTGTGTGCATGGCTGTTCCAATGGGTACACCCCGATCAAGTTCTTTCGATGTTTGTGGGTCTGTCCAGAGCATAGCATAAATAAATATATATTCCCAGACGTGTGACAACGTTGTGGTGGTGGTGGTGAAAAGCCTTTATTGAATAAAAGAGGTGAGGCTCTTTTGAAAGCCCCGCAATCGGTGGATCCCTTTTTCCGGGACCAGATTGGTCGAAGCCGCCGGCCTAGGTCTGGTAGGTCTTGGGCGAGGGGGGGGGGGGGGGGGGGGGGAGAGCTGAGTTGCGCTGGCAAGCCGAAACCATGTGGCAGATGTCAGCCGGCTCCCCACAGTGTTTGCACCCGCCAGTGAACGCGGGATGGAAGTGTTTAGTACTGCCGGGCAAGGCAGTGTATTCGTCAATAATCGGAGTAGCCCCCGTTTATTTTCTTTCCCCACTCCCTTTGCAAAGGCAAGGTACAGGCAGAAACGCCGCCCTGGAGCAATAGGCTGCCGGCGTTCAGTACGCTATAATCATTTTAAGGAAAGGAAAGGCGCATACCTGGCTCCTTGGGTGAGTGGACACCTCAGTCATGCTTTGAGCTACGTGGCGGTAATGACAGAGATGTGCGCTGCATGCGTTGACAACGTGGGGGCAGAAACGCGGCATTGCAGTGGTTTCTGCTGCTGCCCTTGCGCGTTCGATAAACTGACGTTGATGTCCTTCTTTCGACGTTGACGGGTCCGCCTTCACCCATCTCGTGTAGGCTGTTAGTTATATCAATGATTGTTTCTTTGGAAGGCCCATACCATGTTGAACAGGTCTGCCTTCTCTCAGCAAATTTTGTTTTCTCATACTTGAGCGCTATGTGATGACAGCCTGTAGTCTACAGAGGTAAAACTCGTGTTGACTAAGGTTTTCGGCAGGTGAGGGATAATGTCTGCCGCTCTAATCTGAGGTGTAGTATCTCGTATGTTGGTAGTGGATCGAACTGGTCCAACTCCGATGCAGTACATCAGTGGGGCTCAGTGGAAGAAAAGGTCGAGCTGAGTTGTGTTAGCTTGTCCACATCTCCACATCTATACGTTGTGGCCAGGCATCAATATGAACCCTTCGATGTCAGCATAGCCTTGTCTGGTTTAGAGGATCAGGGACGCAAGCGGGACAATCCTATCCTCAGTGAAGTTTTGGTGTGCCATGTTTGCGTCTGTGGGTATGTATTTTGAGGCTGGATGCGTGGCTGCGAGAGCTGCTGCCACCTCTTCAGCTGTTCTGTCGTGGCTGACTGCTGTGAAGTCCATCGACCACTTGCCCTTTGTGCCCAACCGCCACTACGGCTAGTGCACCTTCGGGACCGGCGGCACCGATGTAAAAGGGCGCCTTCTTGCATGCCTTAGTGTTTCTGGATTCACTTTGCCCTTGCTTTTCTTCGTGCCTGGTGTTACGTCGAGTGCACGTTTCTTGGAAGGGGAGTAGCCTTGAACTCTGCTCTCCAGGTGCTGGTAATAGCTTTAGTAAGAAGGTGAGGGGCTCTTAATATTGAGGCTCCTGAGGACCCTTCTGTCTGTTTGTGTGGTTGCCATTCGGACGAGCCGTGAAGTGCGCGTCGATGAGTTTGTTGTGGACCCTGAGAGGAGCAGTCGCTTTGTTCATGTTGATGTCAGTGCAATTGACATACTCAGGTGATCGAAATTATTCCGGAGCCCTCCATTACGGCACCTCTTTTTCTTTCTTTTTCAGTCCCACCTTTCTATCTTCCCTTACGGCGCGGTTCGGGTGGCCACTGATGAGTTTGAGAATTACTGCGCCATCATCTTTCCTCAAAGGCATTTATTTGGGCTCATTGGCGACGGCGGCGTTTAAAGCGTGTAGACTCCATTGATTTTCAGGAAAGGAAAGGCTCATAACTAAATCCATGGGTTACTGGAGACCTCTCACGTTTTGAAGTACGTGGCGGTGGTGAACACCTTCATGAAAGCTGAAAACATGGTTCTCAGGAAAGCAAATGGCGCAGTAGCGTTCTCACGTAACTCGGTGGACACCCGAACCGCACTGTAAGCGAAGGGATAAAGGAGGCAGTGAAATAAAGGAAGAATTAGATTCCGAGTGGAGGTCTCCATAATAATTTTGGCCACTGGGGATATTTGACATGCACTGACATAGCATAACACACGGACGCATTATGCGTTTCGCCTCCACCGAAACGCGGCCACCGCGGTCGGGTTCATTTCAGCATTCTTGCTTAGCGATACTAAGCTGCCATCCGTATTTACATGACGTATTTGACATGAGCTTGACTGAATGCGCGATTATTACTGATGACAACTTGTTGCTTCCTGTTTTGTTAGACCACCCGCCCACCCCGCCACGGTGGGCGCGTTAGATAAGGGCGAAACGCAGAAAGGCGCTCTTGCGCTGTGGGGTCAGTGCGTTTTAAAAAATCTTTCTCCTTTCAGTCCCGCCTTTCTCCCGTCCTTTAGAGGGAGGTTTACGTGTTCACCGAGAAGTGAGACAATTAGTGCGTCTTGCCATTCCTCAAAGCAATCTTCAATACAAGCTAGGAGTATCATTTCCTTTTAAATAGAAAGCTTTACTACTACCTTCAGTAGGTTGTGGCTTGTTCTTCGTTTTTCATATGGCCTTGAATTGAGGGTAGCCACGTGACGCTGTCATGCCGCAGCTGTGCCGAAGCCGATGCAGCGGAAGCTTCGAAAGCAAAGAAAAGGCGCATTCCTGGCTCCCTGTGACAGTAGACACCTCAGTCGCGCTTTAAACTACGCGGTTGTAGTGCCATAAGTGCAGCTCCATGCGGTCGCATTGACAACGTTGTGGTAGAAACGCGGCACTGCAGCTATAGCCCCTCGGCGTACATCGTGTCCATTGGCGTTAGCCTTCTATAATGAAATCGAGGAAAGGAAGAGCGCACAACTGGCTTCCTAGCTGAGTGGACGCCTCAATCTCGCTTTGAGGTACTTCGCGGTAATAGACGCTGTGGCTCAGTGGCTAGGGCGCTCAGCTGAGCGGAGGTATGGACAACTGAAAGGTGGCTGCCATGGGCAGAACTCGGAGGGTAGCTAGCAGCGTAACACTTCATCTGCCAGCTGGAGCAGGTGGCGTGTGGAGAGCTGCACTCAAAGTTCGTATGACTGGCTCTCGTAATCGTCATTCCATTTTTTTTTCGCTTTTCGTCGCTGGCTGAAGTAACGTCACGTCATACGTTCCACGTTCACCATTATCTCAAGCCCTTTGACAGGAGAGCTTTGCCGTCGTTTCAGACACTGATGAAGACAGAAAATTTGGAGGGGTGGTTCTGACGGCACGTCACCAGCCTCGCTTGATGGCCGTATTACTGAGTGCGGCACCATTGGTGCCGTTGCCACAGCAAGCTCTATAGGATTTGGTGATATAGCCATGCGAGCGCATAACGTGCGCTTCGGGAGATCTTAAAAAATGTCGTCGCTTAGTTTTTGTTTTCTTCTTTGATGACAGGTGTTGCGAACGATATCACTGTACTCAAACCTTGGCCAAACAATGCGGCCAAGAACTCCGCTCTCTACGCGACCACCAGGCTTAGCCTCGTGACCTCTAGTACTGTGATTCCAGTCGAAAGAACTCTGCTAACACCATAAAATGGGTGGTGCTGTGATATAGATGAATATCTCGTGTAAGGGAATTTGGCGTGACGTATACGTCATTACAACGCCGGTCATTTT
This sequence comes from Amblyomma americanum, assembly GCF_052857255.1. NCBI lineage: Eukaryota > Metazoa > Arthropoda > Arachnida > Ixodida > Ixodidae > Amblyomma > Amblyomma americanum. Next base: position 34,765,172 of record NC_135506.1, on the reverse strand, counting down.
GTGGTGCTATTCTACCCACCTAGTGGGACAGCGCCACAAAATGCATCAGGACGACAGGAATCACATCTTGAGAACACAGCGCTTGCAGACAAAGGACCAGAACAAGAAGGACACACACCTGCGCTGGTGTGTGTCCTTCTTGTTCTGGTCCTTTGTCTGCAAGCGCTGTGTTCTCAAGATGTACCCCAACCAACTCGCCCAGCAACAAACCTTGCTCAGGAATCACATAAAAGGTATTAACCATAAACGCCCATGACCTGAATGCCTAAACGCCATCTATCTACAGACCTTCAACAAAAGGCATTTACCATGAAGGCCTTGACTAAAAGGGTCTTTTCATGAGACCTTTGACCTAAAGGCGTTTACGTAGTTCTCTGGCGTCGAAAGAAAACGCCAGATTTTGAGTTCAAGATTTATAAAGTTTGTATTTTACTTGTATACCACGAAAATCACTTCTTTAACGCTTGGAAGTTATTCCACAAATCACGCCACCAAATATTAGCACAGCTCGGGCGTCGTTTTGTAACATGGTACAGGTGCTTTCATCCTTTGCAAGCTTTCCCAGATTCTAATCCGACGTCTCCCAGTTAATACGAAAAAAAGCTTTAGAAGTGCATCGCCGTTTATTTTTCGGACATGCAGTTAGTAGAGAAAGAAACAATGACGAACGACGAAGGCCAATTTCTTGGGCTGTGGAAAAAGAAATGAAGATGGGGCCAATTCGGCACAGAAACCGAGTATTCCCGCGACGAATTCATTATTAGCATGACAGATCCTCTAAAGGACCAAATCCTCTCCCATAACCCTCCGATTAACCTTGTCCTGTCCTGCCCTTTGAATTTCGTCCCCTTTGGAAGTAGGTAAGCGATTTCATCAGTCAATCTGGAATTATTACTGTTCGTTATCTTCTATCATCAGCACTTCCTTATCCACTTTTCTGAATACCTCCTATAAACACGCAAAGAACAGTAGCGGCAAGATCCTGTCTCCTAGTCGGACACCTTTCCTGATCGGTGTTTGATCACTTTCCTTTTTTTAATGACTATGATCACTGAGCAACCCCTATGAATATTTCTCCCAACATTTGCATGTGCCTTCTACACCGTGATTGCACAACGCCTGCATCACTGCGGACGTTTCAACCGAGTCCAATGCCGTCTTGTAGTCTGTGAATTGTATATACCGGGTGTTTCACATAAGATGTTATGCAGTTTATAAAAAAATACAATTTTTGTTTCTGTTAGTAGCGCGATTGTTTCGATATAGCATCGTTCATGGGTAGCGCGTTTGAATACGGTAAGGACATGCTAACTAGTAGGCTAGTTTTATGATATGCAATAGTTAACTTTCCATTACTCTCACTCTCAATAAAGTAACGTTGCTCCTAATTACTGCCCGGCTCCTGAATACAACAGGCTTCATAACCCGCAGCCTTCAATGAGCACGCAAAAGCCCAAATCCGCACCACATACACCAGTCCTCACAGATTGAATTAGCTAGGGCGTCGATAAGTAGTTCCTCACAACGATTACTGGCGGTTTTACGGTAAAAGACAAGGCAGGACACAACTTACATGACTAATGTGACAACTATGACAACGCAGGCGTGCAGGCATGCAGTTGTCGAGGCGGAACCAATGAGGCTTGCTTCGTCGCAACAAGCCTGGCATCAAAAGGTATGAACTATTACAACATCTGTTGGCATGGGTCGAGATGTACGTTGAGTGCAGCAACAATTTTTTTTTTCTAATCCTGCGTGGTGGTACCGGAACCGGCAAATTTATTGAAACACTTCCTCGCATGTTTCATTAATAAACATTTTAAATGAATCAACTTTGCAATATAACCTAACATTAATATTTTGAGGGACATGGCTATGAGTAAACGGCGTCGGAGAGAATTGTGATAACCTAAAACGCCGCTGTCTCTTTTTGCATTTTTGGAAGTTTGGCTTTCTTGCTAAACATTTTCCTTCATTTTGTTATAACAGTTTCTTCAATAATTCTAACATTAGTATTTTGAGGCACTTAGCCATGAGTAAACTGCGCCGGAGAGAACTGTCATAACCTAAAACGCAGCGTTTTTTTTTTTTGCCGTTTTAGAAGTTTCGCTTTCTTGCTGATCTTTTATCATTTTATTTTAACCGTTTCTTCTCAGTAGTCTTCGGTCTTTTCCCAAACACGATTTGCCCACCTCAAGCCAAATGGCGTGTGTGTCGTTCAAGTCTGAAGACGTGCTATATATGCAGTGGCCTCAGCGAGTATCACTGCATTTATGCAGAAGCCCTGCTTGAGCCCCTGTGCGCTGTTTTCTTGGCTATAAATTGCCCCGAAGCCTCCAACACTCAACTACCGCTCAGCACAGGCGTTTGCATTCACGCCCAGCAATTTCGGACCATAAATTTAGATAATTGGAACTAAGACACTTTTAAGTCCCTTTGGGACGTTAAACTCCCATAAAGCATAAACCAGTTAAGACTCCCATAAAAAACCGATGGTGGACGCTTTTGACGATAGTAAGAGCTTTAATAGAAAACAAAATTCCAGACTGCCGTCGAGTGATCTACAGATATGTTGATTGCTAGAGTGAGATCTTAACAATATATGAAAAAATTGTTTTCACAACTGATTTCCCGTTAAGAAATGCTTTTTTTTTTCAGAGCTGCTGGGTATGTGAAACCTCATGGCCAACAATTTCGAGCAAAAAAATTTGAGAATATGAAAATTGTTAAAGATTTTAAAGAAAATATTAAAAGTAGTGATCCATTATTATATGTAACAAAATCTTCAATATATCATGACCATACACAACCTTACATCACTAATCAGCAGTCTTAACTGTTCGATCCAATCGTACAGTTAAGCCTGTAATTGTGAAGCAATGGGGGCAGCTCTTGACGATAGCAAAAATGTGCCTGCCGATTGGTGATGTGCGGAAATATTGATTTTTATAGCGAAATCTTGCATTAGATGAACAAAATTGGGTTCATAAAAGGTTTCCGCTCAAAAGATGCTTTCGTCCAGAATTGTTGGGTATGTCTTCATCGGTGCAATGCATTCTTCATTGCAGGCTGTCCCACTGCCCTTACTACCGACACGCCTACCCTCGACGTTGCTTAACACCTCTGGACATCTGATAACACCAGGCACATAAGCAGTCAGTCAGCACTGGAGCATTCCTGGACATCCGGATTATATCGCGTCACAGCACCTAAATAGATTCCAGCGAGGGTCCTTGACGAAGAAAGCATTCCACCTGTACGCCATTATAGCGGCGAGCCGCGACATCATCCTTGCTGGCTGTTCAGCTGGCGGCGGCGCTCGTGTTATTCCTCATGCTGGTTATTCCATGACCACCTACATTCCCCTAAACAAGAACCACTCCCACAAGTCCCGCAAGACACCAATGACACCATACGACCACAGCAACAAAGCACGAAACGGAAAACTCAATATTCGAGGATTCCTCAAGAAATATTTCCCCCGTTACCGTGAACATCTGAGCAACAACAGCCTTGAAAACCACAATGCCATAGCTGCAACTGTAACAAATACAGAAAGACAAAACGCAACCACCTCCACTATGGACGCATTCGCAAACACCTCAACCACAATGGGAAACACGCACGAGTCAGCAGAACAACAAAAGCAACTCCGGCCAACAACAAGAACTCCTATCCTACCGCAACCTGCCAGGACGATCGGTGGCGATCATGTTCGCGCCTCGGCAACTGCAGCGCAATCACTACGGACACACAATCTACTCAGCGTCGACATGCCTTCCATCATCACGGCTTGCCTTTGCTGTGGAGGAAGAGAGTAAGGTGAGTAAATCTGAAATCAGCTACGTCGAGCAGTCTGCTCCAACATTAAACGCCAAGAATATAGTGCGCCGCACAGTTCAGACTTCTTTTCTGGAACCACGTCGTCGAATGAGATAACTCTCATTATATAGGACAAAAAAAAGACGGTTTAAGCCTGGTTAGAAAAAATGCGCATTGGATGAGTTCCCACTTCGGTCTCTATTTCGGTTCGAGGCTTTAAGACGGCAATGTGAAGCAGTGTTTTCTGGATCTACAGCGCGTGAACGGAAGTTGATACATGTAGTATCGGAAGTTGATGTATGTAGTATTGTAGATGGTTCCCTCTCATGGGCTCCTGTCTTCCTTAATTTTCACTCTTCCTCATAATTAATTCCCCTTTGCCGCCTGATGCTCCAGGCTCCAGCCCTGACTTCAGCAGATACGGTGCAGCTGGCTTCTTTCCCTTTCTCTCTAATAGCACCACTACGCCAACGCACCACTTAGCGAACACCACAGTAATTGATATCATGCCTTATCACGTTCCGTATAGTGAAAGAACTATGATCTATCTACCCAGCGTTTCGAGGACTCCAAAAAACTTCTTTTTTTTTCAGATTTCGGTACCACCCCCGCTTCGAAGTTTAGCCTGCTGCGGCTGCGCCAACGCCTGATACAACACAAGCCGGAATCCGCTGGTGACGTGAATCTGCTTGTGGAGCCACAGCTATCCCCCTCCGCTGACTGCCCACAGCTTTGTGTGCAGAGCGCAAGTTGTACGTCTGTAGAAGTTGCGGGACTTCCTGTGCAGGGCGTCCGTCCCGGCACTACTAATTTTCCTCATGCCGACAGCAGGCAGTGCGGTGGCCTCACTGCGCGACACGCGCTGCTGCTTCTGCTCATTCGTGGAGCCTCATGGACACACACAGATCCACACGCACAACAGACAACACCGAACAATGGAGCAGCTTCGCTACAGCACTACACTACTGCACCTCTGGCATACCACAACAGGGCACCTATCCAACCACAACCACCCATGCTACAAGATACCAGCAAGCAACGCTGACAACACGCTCTAACCACCGCACTTCTACACTCAGAGCACTAATTCATGCCATCCACGACAGCCCCAGCCTGTTTCATCACTGTTGCAGAAGTGTCAGCACCACAAATCTACATAGAACAAATGTCACAACCGCACGAACATCACCCAAAACGACAGCCACATAGAGTCAGTGTTCAATCCCGAGTTCACGGGCAACCGCACTAACCGTGACGCAAACTCTAATGCCTCTTTTTCAAGTGAAGGCATAACTTTATGAACCGTAAGATATGAACATTAATAACGCCACCAAGGATGCATTATTTACAGTACCGTAACCGTTTTGTCACTTCGTCAGCATCGTCCAAAACTCGCCGCTGGGCAGATTCCTGTGAATCACGTCCAATTAGGTCCTGCTGCCCCTCCTCATGCGGGCCGATATCTAGAAGAGGACGGTGGCACTTCTAATGCTCATGCCTCACGAGGCAACGTTCCAAACACAGACCACAGCACATACAACACAGCCGGAGATAGAGACAAATTCGTCCTCCGCGTTTCTCAGCGTCATAACCTGAACAGCTTTCACGATCTCTACAGTTTAGCAGTCACACAAGTACAGCAATGGCCAAAGCTTAAAAGGTAATAGAAGAGAACCGCCATAGCACGTAGCACAAACCAACCATAGAGCAACCACGTACCACAACCATTGAAACTTTCAGACCAGCACTTGCTGCCTCTGGCCTGCTTTCACGACCAACACTATCGTGACTCAATGCCTCGCTCTTAGAGCTTTCAGTGTGGTACCCCTTCTATTCCTCATGGCTGCGCCAATTGCTGCCGTCACGTTGAGAATTCAGAACGCAGTGTCAACAGTCACAGCCACGCATCGCAAACAGATTGCTGCCTTCAATGGCCAGAACATCTGTCGAGACAGCCACCGGCTACACGACGTCCCTGAAGCAAGCGCAACTCAACCGCCGATTGCCGCCTTAACGTAGCGGTACCAGAAGCAGGAACTACAAGTTATATCAAGTAGTTGCGACAGCCACTCAAAGCACCTTCACGGCGCCCAGCGCACGCCGTTGCCAGAGACCTTCAAGCTACAGTACTACGATTACTGGAATGGAAGCGGACAAGCTGCTGCACCTGCTACTCTGCGACAGACGTTGCGGTGAGTCATGCCCAACAAATATCTAAGCGTGCTAGCCCAGCGGTGCTTAATTGCAGCAGAATCGTCGCTTCCGGCTGTTATACAGTGCTAAAATATTCTGAAAGCACATTTCCGAGATTCAGTCGCCAAGTTTTCATGTAAATTTTTGATACTTAGGCTAATTATGCCTGTTCAAGTGAAGGTGAACCGAAATTTTTGTAAATAGGCTTAGCGAGATGGATTCTGCCGCGTTTAATTACCAGTGTTGGCGCACATCAGAAAAGAGATGTCTTTTAAGCTTGGATGGTTTTCTACTTTCTAATAAGATGTTTTCTGACGGCTTAAGCTGCGAAATATGCCAGCTGTACCTCGCAAATATACCGCATCCAAATTTCAGGGCCCGGCTTAGGGCCACCGATGCGCAAAGATGAGATTCACACACCTCTCAGCGATCTGGCCTTTAACGATGGTCACATATATGAGGGACGGCGTAGTGAATGGCTTTTTATCTGGCTGTTAACGACGATCACATATATGACGCTGCAAGGCTTAATGGCACACCTTGATAGGCCACCTTGAGTCTTCAACGTAGCCTTACATCAAACAGCATCAAACAGCACGGGGATTTTCGCATTTCGCCTCCGGATAAATACGGCCGCCGCAGCCTGGATTGAATGCGCGACTTTGAGACCAGAAGCCTAACGCTAAAGTCACTAACCCAAAGCGGCTACTTAATTTCTGATAGTTAACTATTTAAGGATAAAAATTAAGCGCCTGGTTTCAAATACAAAATTGTAGTCGGCCGTTGGTAATAACCATATCATGTTTTCGAATTCAGAAAACGCGATTGCCTTGGGTGGTATGGCAGGACATTTTGGCAAGCGCTGAAAGATTGGATCATGGCTCAACCGCATTCACTATATCGGACGAACGACACTTGTATAACGCTGTTTCAATCCGTGCTGAATTCCACATTCGTCAGCGTACTCTAAAATATACCAGATTTGCTGAAACGTAACCAAGTGTTTAGAGCAGTGGGGGCCCCAAGTTTGGGCGCACGAATTAGGGCCACCGATGAGCAGCGATGAGATTCACATACCTCTTAGCGATCTAGCTTTTAACGACGGTCACATATATGACGCCGCAAAAAAGTTCCTTTATTTCGTAAAAATGTCATCCGAAGCACCCGATTGAGTTCTTTGTCCAGGACCCCAGCGGTGGCAGACACCGAGCGGTCTTTTAACGGTCTGGCTAGCCAGGCCCGCTTCTCAGGCATGGGCCGTGGGATTAGAAAGCAGGTTAGCGCACCTAATTTCTGAACGCCCAGCTGTTCCACCCTCCATTATAAGCGGCCGCAAACGTGATGAAACAATCACGACTCCTAGTTAACAAGCCTTATCAAGCCTTTAATGTCAATGCAAAGAGATAGATGTCAATTACTAAACCATGAAGCTCGTGTGAAAGTGAATGAAGCGTTCATTGTTTTTCCGAAACGTCATGATTATAACAGGAAACTCTATGTACTCATGTGTACGGTTTCCTTTTCCCCATATTTCCTTACATTCAACAGCCATATTTAGGTGCTGTGTTGAGGCCTGGACGCCTACAACGGCTGACAGATAACGGAGTGTCAGCAAGCCAACATGGAGACATCAGCGCGGAAACAGTGGTCAATTGGCGTAGGCAGCCCAACACGCCTGCTTCGAAGCGGCCAGGCCTGAAGATCAGCTGTTGCCACAACTACCGTAGCAGACGAACGAGCCAACCAATGGCTCGAGTTTCTGGGCTGAGCTGTGGACACCGGCATCGCCCCATGCGACCTGATACAGTCAAGCAGCATGTCTTTCGTACGCCATCGCTTCGAGTTCCCGGTCAACGCTCGAGAAAGGTGAAGAGTCTTTACACAGACCTATGTGCTCCGCAGGCCCCTCATGAATGCACGCCCTGCACAATAATCGCATACCAAGTGTTCTGTCCTTGATTTCTCGTTGTATATTCTGTACTAGCCATTATGTCTTGTATTACCGTTCTTAAAACACGTACTGATTAAATTCATGCAACAACCGTTGAGTATACATGACCACAAGTAAACGCAGTCTCTTGTATATACGGCAGCTGGACAAGGTGTAGCAGAGGTAATCTATGCTGTAATTCTGAATGCACCCGTACAACTACAAATACGTAGGACATGCTGCGCTGTGTTGTGCTGTGTTGTGCTTCCCCGCCGCGGCAGTACAGGCGGCAATCGACGCGTTCGTCCACCGTTGCTTTCTGACGCCGGTATTGACAAGGGCGTTCCTTCAGTGTACCGTTGTCACCAACTGCATGGGGCACGAGCACGAAAGCGCACATGTTCGCTTCCATCTATTTGGCCTTTTTGTTCGTATTTGTTTGCACAACGCCTGCGGTGATTGATTGCTTTATATGCTTGCGGCCTGGCGTTGGTACGTATACAACGTGGCTGCGGCGCTCCGGCGATGGGGCTTTCTCTGGCTGTTGCTGCTCGTAGCTCTCACGAGTTGAGTTGGCCCAATTAAGGCGTGCTAGGTTGTATGTGTTGACTGTTTGTTACCTTTGGCGCTTGTATGTTGCAACACTTCGTCACTCTGCCTGTGTTTCGTAAACCTCGGTTGGCAGATGACGAAGTGGAGAGCGGGAAATCCTCCTCTCCAGTTTCATGAAAGTTGAGAAAGAGGATAACTGAGGGAAGGTGGGAGGCTTGAGTGGCGAGAGTGTTCGTAGTTCGCACCACCTGCAAGTAATGAGCGAGCAACTGCATCCTTCAAGCCGCAGAGCCAGAGATATAACTAACGAAACCTTATTACGAATGAGGGCAGTGCTGTGGTCAAAACATGTATTAGAGATATGGCATTGCGTCTCGGCTACAGCGAACAATTCTGGCCCCACAACTCTCTTCGAGCGAACGAAGGGATGCTATAAACAGGGCCTGCAGTCAGAAAGTGCAGTTTCTTACAAGAGCTATGAGTGTGTCCAAGGCTTTGTGATACCCTCACCTCACTTACCACGCAAAGAACGGAACAGCTCAAACAAAGTAGAAACAGAAAAAGATGAGAAATGCGGCCGTCATAAATGCAAGCCTTGAAAGGCTACGCCTTGCATTGGTGGAAAGTGCAGTGAGCTTCGCGTTACCGCGCTTCCGTGTCCGAGCACGGACTGGAGGGATCGGCGGCTGCCGTCGATAAATGGGAAGGCTCGCAAGGCGCATTCCTTTGGAAGCTACGTTCAAGTAGGTTGAAGGCACGACACAAACTAGCCTCAATGCTGCATTTTTTATTTATTCGACGAGTGTGCTAATAGGAATAAGCTTAGAGGGGGGTATGGTGATGGCAGGCGTCTTGTTCGCCGAGTGGCTTGTTGACTTTCACTGTGACGGAAGGAAAAATAAAACGCCCTGGTAGTGTTCGACGTGAGCGTGGTGCACAATGTGCTGCCTTTCCTAACCAGAAAGGTAAGCCACTTGACCTAGGCAATAATTAACGCACTCAAGGTTTCCTGTCGCTCGCATGCCACAAGCGCATAAAACCAGTCTGGCGTGGCAAACCAGTTGTCGAAGTATCAGTTCAGATCCCTCATTTCCCAGTGGCGTTTATTTTGCTCAGTGCGGACTGAATCAAAAATTGTTTCGGTGTTTATGGACATAGGAACGGTGTATGACGCTGTGGAACACACGTTGTCGGTCGCATGTGGATAAGTTGCAATGCGTCGACGATGCACAGCTCAGCTGACCGCACCTGACGTTCATTAGCATGATCTTGTTTGTGCGCCTGATGACGCCGACATGGCAGAGCCATACAGGGGCGAACGTAATTGCAGGCGCTATTACGTTGTACAGGGTGCGCATGCACCAGTTGTAATAAACGCTCGCACCACGATTTCTTTCTTGGCCCCCTAAAGCAGCAATCGGTAGCAACGAAGTCGGCAAAGGGGAACTGACTGCGCTGGATTGCTTAGAAAGTTCCGTAACTTGGCAAGCGTACACCGAAATGTTTTTTAGGAAGAAAAACCGCGCTATTGGCTCCCCATTTTTGGGTGTCACATAGGAAGTCCACATGCTACAAACATTGGATACAATTAACGTAGTCCACATGACCATCATGTTCGTTATAAAATGTGTCGACTGTATTTCGACAACTGGGGTTCTTTTTGGGCAGGCACCTAAGCCCCCGAAGTACAGCCGGGAATTTTAAAATAGCCACAGCCGAAGACAGCGCCCCTGATGCAGCTTGTTATTCTTATCGAGACCTGAAGCCATCAATTAAAATGTTGTGAAAACCAACTACGCTCGTTGTCTATGAAGTTCGGGGGCGATAGTCATGATACCCACTTTTTACTTGACGGGCCTCGCTAAGTACGCAACGGCTCCTGCAGTAGGGGGATGTTCTGGAATCGACGGTTACGACAACGACTTGGCTGATGCAAGTAATGCTTGAAAAATTTATCTTCCACAAGCGTATATCATGGAAAACTACGCCATTACCGCGTCATATTTCTTACTTTCCTTTTAGCCACCCTATCAGTGTTCCACCTAGAACGTCCCTCGCAATTGCTATATTGGCTTTCTGAGTAGCTTTTTATCCGTTGCGCTAGCCCTATCTGCCCTAAATTGTTATGGGAATGACCCACCTTCTGAGACTTCAAAGGACTATGAACAGACCAATTTATCTCTTGCAGCCTCCTGGATGGTGCACATTGTGGCACTTGGCTTGGTGGTGGTCGTGACCTGTACCATCGTCACCTGCTGCACCACCACAAGGAATCTAGCGGCGACATGTCCGTTTGGGGAGCCGGTATCATTCCCTGGAGCTGCCTGCATCGCGAACATTGTGCTGAGTGTCAGGTCTGCGGGGCTGTGGAATCTACCGAGTGTCACGTCCAGGCCAGCACTATTCCTCTTTCGCATGCCGGGAGTACTCGGGGCCGCCGGTTCACTCCCATAAGTACGCTGCTCCTGTTCTTCATGCCAGTGGCGCTTTCTGCAGCTACGTCACCGCATTCACTCGGGAAATACAACAGGCAGACGTGGGAAGACTAGACAGCACCCTCCGACGTACAAGCAGCCACAACCTCATTGGGACCTGTACAGCCACACCGAAGCGTCAGGTAAACTTCACCGACGCACATTTATTCAACGCAAGTCGACAGATGCATCCAGTCACGCAACAGTTTCAGAACTACAACCACCACTGCACGTAATAGATTGCCGGTATACGAACAGAATCGTCAATTTGGAGAATATCGTTTCTCAATAGGGCGACGTCTAACTCGAGGTGAACGCCGAGGCGCCCATGCACTGTGGGACGTCAGAGCGTAGTAAAAAGAACCCTAGATGGCATGCAGTGCCCTCGACTACGGTGCCTTACAGCCCAAGTGCCGCTTCGGGACGTCAGATACCGTGCAGTTTGAACAGACAAATGAACCTACAAACAGTCGACTTGGACAGACACTGCCTGAAATACCCCGAGCGCTGCATCCCAACGCCAGCGTGGGTCACAGTTTGTCCGGCATCGCTACAGTGGGCCGATTCGAGGAGATAAAGGACGCCACCTGAAGACGTCGATAACAGGTACGTTGATTGTCTCTGCACTCTTAGAAATTCGCTCAAACCTCAAAGCTGGAACTTCAGGCTAACACGGCACCTTGGTGAAAACGGTACGCTGGTGGAAAGTACCGGACTTTGAGTCCAGTTCAGCTCTGGCATTGAGAAAAAGTTTCCGAAAGATTTCCTCTTATATGCCAAATTCTGATACAAAATCCAACGCTGCTGCACTGTGGCGGCGCGTATTACCAATCCGCACTAAGCGTTCCTCTCATTGAAGGTATCGTCTAGTCAGCACACTATAGCTAGGCTCTGTTGTTATTGCAGGAATGTATTCGATATCTAACGACAACGAAACAGCAGTTCGTATCAAAGGCGAATGGTGGGCATGCACCGTTGTGAGGCCTACAATAAGTCAGAAAACAAATCACGAAATTTGCGCAGAAGCTTGGCATCTGTGAGTGGTTTTGTGGAAAACCAAAAAGATGTAATGGGGATGATACTGGAGCCTGCAAAGAGATCATGCGTCTAGGGTTTCTTCTTTCTTGTAGAAAACTTGCTGGCTCTTTCATTCTGACAAGCAGTTTCCATCTATACAGTAATCAGCTGCTCCTGATTGGGCCCTCAGTCCGTGTCATACTCAAACCGCTCCTCTTTTCGCAAGCTTATGTGATCCGAAAACCAATTTTCGGTCACTTTTGCTTTTATCAGCCTACGGGAATCAGTGCACAAAAAAACTGCGCACTGCAAAGAAACACTGTACGGAGTGCTGAAGTATCAACTTTTAAAACAGCGAGTGTTACTCCAGTTAATAACCAGAACGTATCTGTGGCAATAAAAACAGTTATATGCGAAGTGGTAACCCCAACAGCCTGGGCCTAAAAAACAACCCGCACTTTCCCTCGCAGGTTTGCGAAGAGAATGGAGGCGACCTCAAGTGTCATCCCTCCACCATGGTTCAGCGAGCGCGGCAGTAGTGGTACCGTACCGCATTTGACAGTGATTATGGTGAGTTTTCTCTTGGTACAACCAGTTTCGCTGAAAATAGTGAAGAAAGCAAGGTTAGTTGGTTCTTGTATTCGGTTTTGTGGCGCACACAAAGCTGAGGTTATATTAGCTAAACACAAGATTGAAAAATAACCAAAATTACCCGGCTCATTTATTTAGAATGATAGGGCTCCTCCATTAGCACAGCTTTTATGTGCAACTCATGACTATTGGGACACGAAATAGGTGCGCATAGCAAGCGGATTTGAGAGACTTTCGGGTCACCAGTGTTGGGTTTTTTTCAGTGCAACTTTCTTCCACACTAATATGGAGCCTGAAGGTCCGAGTAATCTGAGTGCGTTCTTCTTCGAAATTCACAGTCCTTATATAAATGCCGCACCCTGAAATCGTCTCCTACGCGCATTCATGAGGCGCTTAATTTTGCATCCTAGGCATTCAGACTGTTTTATATAATTATATGTCTCCGTTTTCCTAGAATATCAGCGCACGTAGGAATTCACACAATTGCTAAATTTAAGGCATCCCGAACATCAGGCAAATCAGCCCGGTATCTTACTCAGGTTGTCAGTACTCAACAAGGCTGACGTTCATCTTTTCGCAGGCTTTCATATGGTCTACGCTCAGCACTACGTGAACAAGCGCTTGTGAACGTAATACGTCGACGGCATACACCTGGATTCCAGGATAGTCCACGCAGCGGGAAAAAGATATCTTGGAGCCATTTCTTGGAAGAAGTGTGCAACAAGCAAAAAAGTCGTCTCGGCGGGACTTTCCGTGAATCTTGTCCGTTTCGGCTGAGAAGTCTGCCAATCTCGACGGCAAGAGCCTGCGGCACTTTTCTTGTTCGACACGATTCAGAGCCGACGACTGCAAAGCTCCAAGACCATCGCAAGAAACATAACCACAAATAGAGCACGAAACTCGTCGGTCGCTGCTTTCACCTCCAGTACTCGGCGGTTGTCACGTGATGTAGACAAAATAACCACGGCACGAGTTCACAGATGAGCAAAACTCGGTGCAGAACACAAAACCCACCACAATCAAAACTGATAAAACAAGAACGCAGCTACCGCTAACACGAAAACGCACAAAATCACAGCACTTACCACAGTACAACGCTAACGGTGCCAATCATACTACATACCACAATTTACTCCAACTTGGTGCGCACTTCGACAATGCACCACATCAGCACACTCACTACACGACACCTGCAACCTCTCGCCTCCCCATAAGTCGAGACACAACCATCGCGACTCCATTTCTCTCTGTGAAGTCTTCTAGTGGGGTGCCCCTTCTATTCCTCATGTCGGCGCCTAGAGTTTGCACTGCTGCTGAAGATTATGTTACTGTTCTTCCATGAATCCGGTACCCCCGATTCCACGTGGCATTGCGCCTTTAAGATGGCAAGTTAGCCTACTCCAATGTCTCCAGCATTCTTTAAAAAGATCTGCAGTTACTTGACCCTAACCTACCTCATTTCCCTGTTGCGATGATTGTGAGGCTTTCTACTTCATCCGTCCTTACATGTGGGACGTTTCGTTCCTTTCATCACCGTCGTTATTATTGCGGCGGGAACAATAATATTCTAAATTATGGGCAACTTCGAGGTTTTTCTAGGTTCATGTATCGTCATGTATCGTACAGATGGTAGTCTCCTTGACAGTTCCTTTCCATAATTCATGTGACGTACAAAAGTTTTTATTGCAGTTTTTCTCACCGTCCTAAGCATTTCCACCATGTGTACAGCCGTGCGTCAGTTCATTCTCGCTCAAATCAATTTTAAATTCTGCAGTTGCCGTGTCCTCATTTCCTCTGATTTCGGCGCGCACGAATCAAGTTTTGGTTTCGATTTCATATTTTTCAGTTTAATATGGGTCTGCTTAATATTTTGAAACCGCTTCTTCTGTCGGATACAAAATGCTGCAGAAATACGGTGCGATCAGTACCTAAAAATGTTGGAAAAACCCCCGGTGTTGTCTGTAACAACACAAATTTAGCACACACAAGGTTACCGCGATTATGGCTACCAATACGAGGATAATGACGTACCTGCTACATCTACAAAAAAAAAAACAGGACGACCGCAACTACAACCTCGTGCATCCGAACATTACCACAGCCATCATATCAACAGGCGCCCAAAACATCTCTGGGGAGAAGGAGAATCACGAATAGGACATCTACCCTGAGACCACCGACGGCGACTGTATAGGGCGCAACCAGTACCAGTACCAATCAAGGTTTCACAAGCGGAGTCATCAAAAACGATGCGAAAACGTCGGAACAACCCGAGAACCACAAGCCAGTCCGTCCGACGGGCTGCCTGCAGTAATCCTGAGAAAACCAACAAGGCTTACGTGCTCTCGGCCTGGACTTCCACGGAAAAGAAAATCGAGGTGAGTACCTCCTAAGGTAACCAGGACGGCTCAGTTTTCGCCATTCAGACATTTGTCTTGTCACACTCCTAGCTTTCACAACATTGGGGTCCTCCTCGTTGAAATAGGTGCAGTGTATGTGCGATATCGCACTGGAATACAATAAATATTTTCAGGCTGCGCTCATGCCTCTCTCTTACACACGCAGATCTCATTTGATGAGGAAAATGCCCTCATTGGGCATTTTTTTACGATGGTCGAGTTCTGGCGGAGATGAAATGCAAAGATCCCAGTGCGTTGCGAGACGCTATAGTATGTTAAACCCCACTTGGTTGTTAGTGAGCAATTTTCTGCGGTATCTCTCATCGTCCATAAGTACATCATCGTTCCGGCTGTTAACCTCACATGATTGGGAAGAAAACATGACCATGTAAGGGATGTTGTCCCTTTCGTGCTTAGTAAAACAAGCCGTTCTCCACCATTGCCGCTGATATTGCCGCGCATGACCACCGGTATTTCATTCTGTGCTGTGTTCTGCACTCCATGAACAGTACCGCATTCGTTGCAGCCTTATTTCCCGAGACGCTTTATTACCACGCACGACTGGTAGGAGTTACCTGCACCCTGCTACCACTTCGTTGTTATCGTGCGCAGTAGTCCAATCAATAGTGTTCACCCTCCGCATCTTCGAGCGCAGCTCCAACTGGCTGCTCTCAACTGAGGACGAGGAGGAAGGCTGTATTTAATGGCGATTTATGAATGCCTAATTAGGCCACCGACATGCACACTGATTTTTAAATCACGGAGCTCTGTTTACGGGGACGCGCACAGACACAAGGGCGGAACACCAACGTATTCCGTCCCGTCTTATTAGTCGAGGCTCCCAAAGAAAATGTAGACCTCTAAAAGCAATAAAAAGGCACCATTAAAATAGCTGTTAGCGGCGGAACTAGCGCTCCCCGGCAGGCTACAAGGTGAATCGCTGCGCGTGTGTATGCCGGCAACGCGAAGCGTTTAGAGTGGAAGCAGAGCATGGTGAGAGCAAGATGTGGGCAACGTTGAAAGCGAAGCTACAGCACATGGTCGGTGCTGAACCAAAGGTAGCAGTATAAGAAGCCAGAATACCTGTCACGAGGTGCGGCTGCTGGCCCATCCGGTCACGTGGCAGCCAGCCTACGTCGCCCATGTGTAGAGCGGTCGAGCAGTGCGCACCACTCAGTCTGTGCGGTTCTACCTCCGCGCAACACTTCCTTCAAGAACTTTGCAACTGCTGCGAGCTGTGCCGCTTTATCTGCAGTTCAGTGCACTGCTCGAGAGTTTTGCACAGTGATAACGCATAATACACGTTCTGCACGTGCATGCTCTGGAGTTGCTTCGTCTCTCCGTCCTTACAACTTTGTCGAGGACTGTAGACAAGTGTGCAACCTACCGCCATTTACCGGCAACACCGCAATAGCTATCGCTGTTATCGCGTCCCTAAAGTGCATTGTCTGATAGAATGGTCGCCACTAGAAGCAGATGGCCGCGCCGGAGAGGTTTTGATAGGTCCTTCTTTCAAGAAACAGGCATGCTAAACGGACGTTTTACAGAAATACGCATCCCTCCTGTCTCACTATGTTTCGGCTGTAATAGGGCAGGTCCGCTTACTACGAACTTCAGATTCAACGAAAGCAATCAGCGTGACTTCCAGGTTGTTTACAACTGGGCTGCACTGCAGTCATGAGAGAAACATAAGCACCACTGAAGTAAATTCTTTGCCGCTCATCGCATCGAGCTACATTTGAAAGCTAAAATAAGATAGAAATGTGTAGTTTGCCAAGTGTATCAGGACTGTAAGGACTCGTTGCGTTGTTATTGCAGGTCACAACAAGACGCCAACCGAGCACCGAATCCGGCTGAGTCAACGCTCTCGTGACACCTGGACAAGTCCGCGCAAAAACACAAGCAAGGCTGGAAGATCTCCACCACGCCAGGATTCACTGTGCTTGCTAATCAGTTGAGTGGCACTCCTACTATTCTTCATGCGGGCGCCCATAGCTGACTTTGCGACAGCGCCAATGTTCTTCCCCTCAGAGACAGCACTTTTTATCGACACAACATGGCACTAAAAACGATGCGCAGCACGCAGACAGAAAAAACTTATCAGAAACTTAACCACTTATCAGAAAAAAACTGTGAAGTAACAGCACAGAAAGATGAAAAAGCTTCAACGAGTGTTTCCACGATATCACAGACAGCAATCACGCACTGGTGTGTGCCGCCTGCCATCAGCGCCAAAAACGCACATTCCAGAAAGTTCAGGATAACTGACACAGCCAGGACAGCTACCCGACATCCTAGGCGCACATGAGAAGACGCTGCGGCCCAGCCACATAAACTCGCACCGGTTCCATGAGTATAATAGCGCAGGTCCCACAGAGGTACAACACACATCTTCAAAGGTAACCGGCTCAAGAGGACACGTCACCTTTTATGGCCACAGAATGCTACTGCTGCGACGACGACAATGAAGACCAAGACAACGGCGCGCACTATCAACATGCCCTCTGAAACGGACGCAGCATGAAGAACCGCATTCTCGGTGACCACCGTTTTATCCTGTAGTGCGTCTAACGCAATGGCACTACCAGCACCCAACAACGTCTGTACAGCCATGACCATCGATTGTCGTAATGCACATCACGCATTGCACTCCGAAGTCTTTCCCGTTCAGACTGCAGGGCCCGACGACAGATTCTCCCTGGTGCTGTGCGACGGTAGCTACGGTGAGTTCATGGATTGCTTGTCGATTTTCTTCAACGATCCCAAACATTGTGAAAAAATTCCGTTTGTGCTTGTTGGTATAGATATTGACCGAGCGGCATTAACGTCACCTCTGATTTATTCTCGCTTGAATGGCGAAAGCTGCGCTTGCGATAATAAATTATGATTGGTTGTTGTGGAAAGGAAAATGCGCAGAATGTGTCTCACTTCTCGGCGGACACCTGAACCTCGCCGTAAGAGAAGGAATAAAGGAGGGACTGATAGAAGAAAAGTTTAGTTTAGTTATGGAGGTTTAACATAGTTTATGGGGGTTTAACGACCCAAAGCACTAAGGCTATGAGAGACGCCGTAGTGAAGGACTGCGGGAATTTCGACCACCTAGGGTTGTTTAACGTGCACTGACATCGCGCAGTACACGTGCTTCTAGAATTTAGCCTCCATCGAAATTCGACCACCACGGCCGGGATCGAACGCGCGTCTTTCGGGCCAGCAGTCGAGCGCCATAGCCACACAGCCACCGCGGCGGCTCTGTTAACATCAATGAATTTCACACATGCTATTGCACTTAACTCCGCTTTCATCTTACACTCCACAGAAGTAATTCCCTGCTCGAACGACAGGCGGTTTACGCCAGCCAAGAAATTAACGTATCCTGCTTGCCGCCACGATCGTGACACTGAACTAATGAGGGCCTGCATTTTACTTCTCTATTTCCCTAGCAGTTTCGAATTAGTTGCGTTTCTAAAATGGTAATAGCCCCGAATGCGCGTAATCCATCATGGCCTGTGTTCTCCGCACGGGTCAACCCGGAAGAGAGTTCTGCGTGTTTTTGCGCAAAGTGGTCTTCCGCGCAATTTCTGCTCCGGCGAATATCCGCTGGCTGCAAAGATCATCCTCTATTCAGCACGGCAATATAGGAGATGTTCCAGCAATCACAGGAGCAATCAGCGTGTGCAGTCGAGTTATACAAAAAATTCTTACGTTTGTGAAAAACAGAAGTTTATATTCGAGGCGTTAAGTGCATTCACTTTCAGTACATTCTGAGGCACGCTTCCGAACCCACTGGGCCCTCAAAGCAGGAACACGTCACGAGCAGGCTTTTCGAGCGTCGACGCAGCTGAGCAAAGCCTAACTAGCCGTGAGCAGCTATGTCGATTCCCCCTGCGGTGGCTACAGAAAACAGAAGCAATATCTGCACGCGCACAGAGCTCCAAACTTGAAACTTTTTGTATTTCTTGTACGCGTATTTGGAAAGGTGCAAACGGTGTCATTTTATTTCCAGCAGCTCAGTCTCCCGCCCTTACATTGCGTGTTCTTAAAATGCTGGCGCATGAAGTGTGAGACTACGAGCTCTTCCCGGCGCCTAAATGTTGCACCCCTCTCGTGCAGGTCTACAGATCATGCTCACTGACCGGCCAAGTAGCGGCAGGCTGGAGCGGCTCTCGGACCCATGAGGTGTGGACGCCATCGACAGCAACCGGGACAGCCACAACCACAAGCTCTACGACTGTCGTTATCAAGAACTGTCAAGGATATTCAACTGGGAGTGACAACATCGACGTGGATATCTTCGAAACGCTATCAGGCTCCGCACAACACACAAGCCTCCGGTCATCGCCAAACAGCCACGGAGCCTTAGATGTTCTCGGCCTGTACCTCCGACTGACAAGAAGATCATGGTGAGGACACCGTCTCCACAAAACACATTTCAATCTAACCTTAAAAGTTCTGCGTAGCTGTCACCAATCTGACGCGGCCAGCCGGCGCTGCGATTGTTTAATCGCGCTAATGAAAACTTAGGTGTCTGCCGCATACATAGCGAGATTTGAGCGTGCAAATTAGCAACAACGAGAAGCGCGCGTCTGGTTCGCAGCTTTCGTCGTGTCGTCACGTCCGGTTTCGGCCGAGCTCTGACACTCGTGTCTCCCAATTAAGGTAGAGCAAAGGTTATCGTGACTTACGGGCGCTGCTGAAACCTAGGGCGCGCCGCGTCTGTTCGTTAGTTCGCGCAGAGACAGGCCCCCTCATACCCGCAGCGTCGGCAGTTCAACACACTGTCACCCTCCCGCCGAGGCAAGCGTCACCATTGGTCAGGCTTGGAGAGCGGCTTCCTGAAAACTCGAGGCGCTTCATTCCGACCCGGAGCCGCCGCGCTCGAGCGAATTGCAGAGGGCCTCACTAAGCACCCTCGATGTTACGCCAGTTACGCGCTCTCTCCGTCGGCAATGAGTGAAATTTTCCCCATGCTTCCAGATCGTCGACGTCGCGCGCGGGCGTGATTCCTTCCGCGCTGCGCCGGCTTTAGAAATGTGCGCCGATTTTTCCTACTTGAGTGGAATGACCTTTTAATGACTACGAGCTAGTGGAGCTGGAAAAACCAGCTGGGCTACGTAATTCCTGATGCGATGCAAGGCTACGCCCCCACTCGCACAACTAACCTCCAATCGCATGGAAGCTACGCGGCTGAAAACAGCACGCGAAGAGTCCTTTCGCGGGTGTTTGCTCATTTCACCTGAATCTGAATGCACCCGCCACTGCATGAACCAAGCCCATATATCCATGATGAGCACTATAAAGCCGAAGCCACTGGGTCACTGTGGCGAGGGTTGTATTTTATAAGATGGTCGTAAATATCACTATTCCGTCACGCAAAGCTTACTTTCATATTTCACACTGAAGGAACATGGAACTGCGCGGTCTGGGACGGTATAACTGGAAGCAACTACCTACCCCTTACCCACAAGGATCTTCTTGAGCAGGCACTGATGGAAGCAAAGCGCATCGCGCATTTTGTTGCCCATCTTCACGTATAGTCTCACAGGAGAAATCCGAAATGTCGCAGACCAAACCAAAAGCCGTTCCAGTCCAGTTATCGAACGTTGTCTTATAGTTATTCCACTCTACTGCCTGCCTGCTCGTGCTCTTGTTTTCATTTCTTGATCAGTGTGGACCGGGTCATTTCGCCAAGATCGTTGTTCTCGCTGCCGCGAAAATGCGAACATTGCGATAGGGCAGCATGGCGCTCTTTCGGAACGTGTGATATTGAGTAGAGACATTTCTTTTTTGCAGGCGGCAGCGATCCGAAAACATCACCTGGCTGCAAGGTGCGAGTCAGGGAAGGATGCCTCGCTGCCTTCCGCCTGGCCTACGGAATTCCTGACGAGATACAAAGCAGCGCACCACTCGCAATTGTGTCGCAGTGCTCCGAATCGATCGTGCGCTGGGACCCATGGTTGGAGCTTCCAAACTTTCGTGTCCTTTTCATCCCTGCCTGCATTCCGGAAGACAGCGACAGATCGCCGCATTTCTGGCGCCGAAGTTTGTGGCGCAAGGATCATTCCTCAAGCGAACGACACCAGCCGCTTATGCGACATATTACGCATCCTTGGCATGACAACCACTCATGAGCATCACATCACTAAGTGCCGCTGTCAAAATCACAAAACATCAAATGCAACACGGTCAGTCATGAGCACAACAGGGCCAGCGATTGCAACTACTGCACGCACACTTCAACAAGAACTGCTTCAAGCATACTCGAAGAAAACACCACCGCTGAAAACTACAAGCCAGAAACCCGCAACGCATCAACACCATGGGCCCGACATATACACAACCTTACCACCATCGCCGGCACAGTTTCATTCACATATAGTCTCAAAATAATCATAGCACCAAGTATAATCAGCTCCGATTTTATAACAACCATAACACAGCCACGAAACCACATACTCCCAACCCAGGTCACAATATCATGCATTATGAAATGGCCCACAAGCACAAAGACCACCACCACTACTTTATCAACAATAATTACCGCAGCTTTAGAAAAACGGAAAGACGATTACGATAGTCGGTAATGAGAAGTTTGAGCTCAGCTCTTCACAAGCCACCTGCCACCGCTGGCAAGTAGCAGACACCTTCCGTTTACTCATTCCTCCGCTTTCGCCGTGGTAGGTGACGTTTCCCTCTGCTACTTCGACCTGTCAGGGTATTACGACCACGCCAATAACACAATAAATATGCCACCAGAAATGCCCAAACAGTCACAACCGCAACCACTAATACCACAAAGCACGAACCTACAGCCACGAATGAAAAAAATACAGCCATGATACCCACAAGCGCAGCTGAAAGATATATCGACGCAAGCCTCAGTACCAAGAAAACGAGAGCGACTACTTGAATGCCACTACAGCGATCACGAGGAGAAAAAGCGCCAGCTTAACGTCTACCGGTATTAGAAGCACCGATAACTGACATCGACCGAAGCCTGTTCTTGGTGGTGACATACGCCAGCAAAGATAGAATAATCAAGGGTTCACAAGAGAGCAGCAAAAATACTATCGTCTGCAAAAGCAACCGGAAAAAAGGAAAAAATAGTGCAACTTCTGCCTTGACTAAGTTCGCTCCCCCCTTTTAATCACCATGATCCGATGGCTCAAAGTCGTGAAGACGACCCCTGGAGGCTTGGAAAGAAACGTGGTGAGTTGACTGGAATATCAGCTATTTTGAATATAAAGGCTCCATTGCGCCAGAGGTTGGCTGGTTGAGCAACGGTCTGAATCATCCCCTCCTTTGGTTCTGCTGTCGGTCAAAACACCACGCGATTTAGATAGTAAAAAGCATTTTCTAAAACACAACATGCGACTAGCTGGCCAGTCCACTGCCAGCGCTGG
The DNA here is from genome assembly GCF_052857255.1 of Amblyomma americanum. Classification (NCBI taxonomy): domain Eukaryota; kingdom Metazoa; phylum Arthropoda; class Arachnida; order Ixodida; family Ixodidae; genus Amblyomma; species Amblyomma americanum. The sequence continues at coordinate 34,742,794 of NC_135506.1, read as the reverse complement.
GCCCAGCTCGGCCTTGCGACGGGTTTGCGTGCTTGCCGGTGGTTTTGATTTCGTATCTGAGGCACGCAATATATGAATTGTGTGCGTGCGACTCCCACTGCTAGATTCCACTAGGCATTTAGGGCATAAACCGAAAAATGATATCAAGACGCCAGCGCTTCCTCGTCAGCTCGAACAAACCCACTGCTGTAGCGTCGCTGCGACAATTTACACAGATGCAGTAATCAAGAATCGAAAACTTGCGCGAGTGTAGTCTGGAATTTAGCTCAAAGTGCAAGTCTCCGCACGTGATGCTGAAGCCACTGTCCGCTGGTTCTCACTATTGAGCATTTAGAATACATCTTGAGCGATCAGTTCATGCGCACACATTCGAAGTGCCACATGTCCTGTCGGCTGTCCGGTAAGCCTTCTCATGCGACTGGACTTCTGGACGGCTACTTGTAATCGATCAGCATGATCGGTAATCACTATACAATACGTGAGCTACTCCGCACAGAACCCTGTAAAGTGAGTAAGTGTCTGAGAGGACAAGGCGATAAATAGGGAACAATCATTCCTTTATTGCCGTTGTTCCTTAGCTAATTAAACGATTGACAACTACTGTTTTCTAGCCTAATTTATAGTATTTTGCTCGCGCACTCATTACGCTCAGCAGCTACATTTAGCTTCCGTGGACGATGACAAAGGCGGATTGTAAACTAACGAAAAATAGGTCTGAAGTATGCTCTGGCGTAGAGGCACGCCCATCGAAGGCATGGCCAGATAACATAGGCAGGGAGCATGCAGCTTGGAACTGAGCTGTGGAAGACAGTGTGTCTGAGCTTCTGGCTCGCACGGATCACATGCAGGGAGAACTGACGAGCAGTGACAGCCACGACCACCACAGCTCGCGAGAAGCCTGTGGTTTCGACCCAGCGGTTCAAGTTCTACTGGCCATCGATATCGCCTCATCAGCTCCGAGCGGTGACAGCGCCACGAGCAATGTTCATCTTTTGCTCCGGCCTCCCGATAAACACCTGCGAATGGTGAGGACCCTCTGAACAGTCTCTATTTGTACTCACTAGTCCCTAACGCATATAGCGTGTGTTTCAATGATGAGGAGGATAAAGATGAATTTTTTTTTACCGCAAGGATACTGGGCATCGAACTCCGCATTCCCGCATGCTAGCGGATGCCCAAACGACTAGGAAACCGCCGCGATCAGCGTGTATTTTGTGTGGTTTTTACCTCCCTGTGCTGTGCTGTTTATCCACTATAGCTTTTCCGTCCTGCCCTCGATTGGAGCTCTGAAAACATTTAAGCAGCTCTCTTCTCGATGACATAGTTAATCAGTGTAACGATGTGGGTGACCTCGATTTGCTTATGCATTGAGAAACGTTTTCACCGCAGGCGCTGCGCAGGGCGTGAAAATGAAAGACAAAACTCTGAATTGTCGAGTTTGACGTTCCAAAGCGACAAATAGTTTCTGACATACGGCATAGTGGGAGGTCCGGGGGTTGTTTAACGTGTCCTGACAACGCACAGCACACGGACACTTTTGTATTCCGTCTGTGTCGTCCGTTCGAATTGCTGTCGCAAGCTACCCTCCAGCTTTGCTAGCACATGCAAGCTACATGTAACGGAAAATCGTATGACACCACTCGGAACGCTATACGACAAGCGGTGCGTCACAATTATGGTACAAATGTCGGGAAAACTGGCGACGCATTTACGCCTCCCAGTGATGAGCATATATAGACGAGCGACGTTTATATAAGATTGTCTGAAGTGGCGGTGGTGGATTTGCTGTGTGCGTTATACGCTTACTTGATGATGTCAAGTTATTTTTTTCTAGAAATGAAACTAGTAACGCTTTCGCATTACAATCCTTCTGCGACTCCACGTTGTCATATAGGCGCGTTTGCTCAGCGTCGTGTAGAATGCTAAACATTTCCGTCATGTATCATAGAAATAAGTTTATTTTGGTAACAAATCACTCGGTATTTAGTGCTTCCGATGTTTACGGGGAGAGTACCGCTTTCTTGAGCATTATCTCCCGAGGCGCTCTTTTTGATCTTGAAAACGTAGCGCCAACTCGAATGAACTATCCCAAGCGCAGCTTTTACTGTTTATGATTTACGCGATTGATTAGGGTTTGCTTTTTTTTGAGCAGTAGGTCACATGAGACTTGAGCACAGTGCTCTAACTGAGTCCTTGACGGGCTTATCGTTGAACACATTTGCACCTAATTGCGCTGGATTGAAAAATAAAACTAGATATTATCCGCACTCACGAACAGTGCAGATATTCATGTCTATTGACCATCGTCAGCGTTATAGCGGCCTGTGTACACCAAGGGCCTCTGCCATTTCTCCAATTAAGCCGGTACTGGGCCGGCTGAGGATAACAAAATTGAGTTCTGTGGCGTTTTAGATGAAATCGCCACATGCGACCATTACTATCTTATTGTGCTGTGTTGTCTGCAGCATTATTTCCCCGACATGATACAGTTACCGGGCTCGACTGGTCACAGGCTATCTTTTGTTCCTGGAAGTACGCTATCAGGAATCGCCAGCAATCTCCTCTCTCTCAGCTCTCGTCGCCGCTCGAGTTCTGCTGAGCTTAACTGGGCATCTGATTACGAAATTTCTTTCAGTTGCCCCTCAGACTGCCATCAAAAATGTCAACGTTAATGACTTTTAAAATCCCGCTCCATTTAACTGCGCTTGCAGATCACTGTCGCGACATATCTCATGTCCCGCCTAAATCCTGGGCCCTTAATCTGAAGCGCGATCATGTAGTCTTATTCCTTGAATTCAAGAAAGAGAGTAGCGACCCTCGTTAATTAAAAAGAATGACTTAGTCGCACATTTGGCCGGTCAGGTCCCTTCAAATGAACAAGGGAGCAATGACTCATTATCCACCCAGGGGCCGCATAGGGCTGCCCAGGACAGGGAAGCATTTAATCCATCTCTCAGGATTACCCCAAAACCATATCGGATTTACACCATTCCTGCTTCGAGTTGATAAAGTCGGTGCCGCCGTCATCTGCTAGCCTTCCTGGTTGGGTCTGTTGGTAGAGCGATAGCGCGGTGAGGCGACGGTACTGGGTACGCACCCGTGACATGAATTTATTTTCCTTCAAGCGGCCCTATAGCCGTATGACTGCCCTTAGGTACAGGGTAATGAGTAATTATTTCTCTCCTACTACAAATTTTCTCCACCATATGGGGCTCTAAACCACACTGAACTGAAACGCATGAATTATTCTATGGCGTAAAACTTTCGTTAGTTCAAAGTGTCCTGGCCGCGCTTCGGCTCATTCGGGGAGCGTCTGTGGTTGGGGCTCTCGGCTGCTGATCCGGTGTTCCCGGGTTAGAAGCCGACCGCGGCGGCAAAATTTCGATAGGGTCAAAAATCAAAGGCGCCTTGTGCGCTGTGCAATGTCAGGGCACGTTAAAAATACCCAAGTGGTCGAAATTATTCCGGAGCCCTCCAGTACGGCACCTCTTTCTGCCTTTTTTCTCTGTCCCTCAATTATCCCTTCCCTTATGGAGAGGTTCAGGCATCCTCCGAGAAGTGAGACAAAACTGCGCCATTTCCTTTCCCCCAAAACCATTTTTTTGGGGTGGGGGAGGGGCTTGTAAGACGCAGGTTTCACTCCCCGAGCAACCTCTCGCGTATTTTAACTTCGACTTGTCAGGACGGGCAGTCTGCTCACAGTGCGGTGGGCAGGTTGTGATGACGTCGCAACGACACGTGACCTATGTGGAAGGTGAACCATTCCCACTGGTGGCTTTGTTTGAAGGAGCCCCCTGTTGGGGCAGTGGCGCATCCCTTAACGGCTGCACCATTGCGCAAGGTGTTGTATGTGGGCTCACAGCTATCTATGAATTAAAAGTAGAAAATAACGGTGTCTGCCAAGTTGTACGAAAAGACGACCCCAGGCTGCTGCAGGGATGCATTCCCAAGCGGCACGGGTAATCGGCCCAATATTTGAAAGGGTTCGTTTCACTCTGGTACTTTGTAGGACCATTTTTGGCAAAACATTTCTAATGTTACCAATTTCCTGTGCTGCTTGGATTAAAGCTATCGAGCCATGCACCTAAGGTGGAGCTTTAGTGTGCCGTCATGTTTTTATCGCTTCTTCACTACAACGTCGCTAGTAAAGGTGCTGCAGTCATGTGAATCAGAGATTTACTGGAAGAAAGCATAAAACACTTAGCTGTGAAGAAACTCCGCCAAAGTAATTTATCACGACCAAGAAGAGCTATTGATTCCTTTGTTTTTCTGATAAAAGTCAAGAAGTTCTTTTTCGTAGCATTCCGCTGTTACAGCCGAACTCATGCCTAAAGCTCAGCATGTCCTTTAACTACATAAAGACGTTTTATATTTGGAGTCGCCCAAGAAAGAACACTCTCTGACCGGAGGTGTTAGCATGTGTTTGTAACACCATGTTGCGACACTCTATATCGGCGTGCTGCCTTCTACATTGCAGGGGGTCACACTGCCAGCCTATAGCGACAAGTCTGCTACAGCTGCGTTTTGGGAATCAGCGTGACGCATGTGTACACACTCTCCGCATGGAACATTCTTATACACCAGTATCAAAGCAAGTCCCAGCGTGAAGATAGCCAGGAGCGCTTCGTTATGTGCGTCGTATCAAAACAACACTCTTCGTGTTTGTTCGTGTCATCGGCGGTTTAAGACCACCTGGCTATTCTGCTCGAGGTGCTCGTGCTTTTCCTCATGATTGCAGTACGGGCCATTCAACGACCAACGACATTCTCCGAAACGACAAGACCCACAGCCACAAACTAACGGCAACCCTACACGACCATAGAAACGCAGCGGTTCACATGGAACAAAGGAGAGCAGTGGCAACAGTGAATAGGACAGTTCATTTCATCCACCGCGGCCATCTGACTGACCACAGTTCCGAAAACCACAGCAACAAAGCCGGAAACACCACGAACAGTCTCTCAGATAGAAGAAACAAGAAAAACAACTATTTGCTCACAAGGACCAACAAAGGTGTTGTATTTGGGCTCTCCGCACTGCTGTGAGAGCAACAACCTTGTGACCACTGAACAACCACCATCGCTGTAGTGACAAACACCGGACGACGAGCGAGCAAGCACAGCAGTAAAGTGACCTGTCAGAGGTAACAAGAACCCCCATCCTAACAGGACATTTACTACCACAGATACAAGGGCTCTAGCGACCACGTCAAAGCATCGACAACTGCAGCGCACTCACGACAGCCACAGCTGCATCTGCACGGATTGAAAAACCGGGGCGCAGCATGGTCATCAGACTCACCCGCATGACAACCCTAGACAAAACCTCGGTCAAAGAGGGTGCCAAGAGGACAAACTAAATCCTTAGCGTCATGCAGCTTTTTCACGCGGTAACTTCAAACAGGACATTGACGGCTGCGGTTACCACGCTAAGACGCGAATGTCGACGGCGGGATGCAGTACGCCAGCACTCCCCGCTCTGCTGTGAGAGCAACAACCTTGTGACCTGTGAACAACCACCATCGCTACAGTGACAAGCCTTGCATCATCAGGAATAAGCTCAGGGAAGAAGTGCACGGTGAGTGGATATCAAACCACGCGAGTATCGGTAATAAGCCATGGATCTGAAGGTGATGCGTCTAATCTCGGATCCTTTTAGACATGTCTTCAGACCTAGACAGCTTTGATATCATATGCTGCACCACTCTTTCACAGCAGCTCTGCAGCTACAAAATGGCATAGATTATTCGCTATTTTGGTCGCTCTCTCCTTCCTCTGTTTAGAATGAAATACAAGCCAGCTGCCTTTTGATGAGGGGTCTCTTCGAAAAATGTCAACCTTCATCGAAGAGATGTTGTCCTGACTTTTGTAAAATACGTGCCTCCTTAATTCCTACTGAGTGAAACTTATTCAGGTCGACGGGCACGCGGTAGAGAGTGTCGAGCATAGTGATATCAATCAGTGTTTTTCCTTGACTGCGTATACTCGGCATTTCTCTTGAAATTTACAGCCTTCAATTTGCGTTGTATAAAAGTAGAAATTACAGCATGTGTTAGGCTCTTCTGAAGAATAGGAGCCCGCGGGACCGCTTTCTTAAGGCACTCCGGATGTAATGCAATAGCGCGCCGTGCTTTGATTACACTGCCTCAACTAAGCAGCGGCTATTACCTTTTCGCAGGCTGTCAGAGGGGCCAAGCTTTGAGCCCGCGAATCACGGCTCCTTTGGCTCAACTCCTGATGCTGATGTCTGCCATTGCCTTCGCAACAGCTAGCGACGTTTCTGCTATTCCTCATGTGCCCGTGCGTAAGCTGCACGCACACAGGCCACACAAAACAACCACGGACACCAAGTACGGCACCTCCGCCAAACCATTCCAACCGGCACAACACCTACAGACAATAGCCGCCCTGGTACTGCGACGATCCATGCCACCTGATAGAACGAACACAACCACATCCATGTGCACAACGACAAAAGAAAACACACAACAGTCGTATCCAAGGAATAACGCAAGGCGTCTCCTCCATACACCACGTCCATCTAAATGAACTAACTGCAGCATCATACCACTATTGCGACTCTCACTTCAAAGTACCCGTCACCTCCGGCCCGCAAAAAGTAGACACACAATCATTGCGAATCCATTTCACTGTCCCAACGCTTCCGTAATGGTAACTCTTCGACTGGTCATGACGGCGTCAATGGCGGCCACAGCGTTTTCGGTCATGCTACTGGTGTCCCTCATGTCGAGACCGGTCACGTAACAAGCACACAACCAAGACAACAATTGTGCCATCAGCTCTCTTACTGCGACAACAACATTACAGCGAGCACTACCGCTACTACTTGCCAACGCGCTGAGGGGGCGCTCATCGCATCGATGGATAGACAGATATTTGCAAGGCGAAATCACCAATACAACGACGGTTCTCCGTCGAACCGAAGCTGTAACGTTTGCGGCCACTCGCGGCGCTTCTTGAGAGAAAAAACGCGACAGAACCTATAGATTCATAAGGCAGCGACAACTACCATAATCACACAGAGGAAATTACCACTGCGACAATAGAGATAAGGCTAACAGAGTCACCAACTACACAAAGCGCCGAAGTCGAAAACAGTGGGAGCAGAGACTTAAATTACGCCGACTACCGAACATGTAGGAGGTGCAGTTCAAAATAGAGCACCACATGAAGGGAACAAACACGGCCAGGACAGCTGCAGACCGGAGCGCTCTTGAACCTGCGGGTGTTCCTGGTGCAATCAGAGGCTGCTGTTGAAGCGGACATGCAACTGCGATTGCAACGCCGGTTTCGGTGAGTTCAATTACCTTATATTTAGCTGTGGTCTACGTAATCTAAAACCGTCAGCACTAAGCAAAAGAGCCGCTACTGCTTCCTGAATAAGTCGTAATATGATGATCTTAAGCCCGGCGTATAAATCTAAGCCCGGCGCGCATGAGAGTTGGAGTTGGAGGCGCAATTCAGTTATCTACTCATCATTCATGTCGTTTTAAAACGCTCCTTTGAAATTCGAGAGCAAAACTGCCATGTAAACTGCAGACGTTCGTACGAGTGGACGTCGTTCAGTACGCTCACTATAAACGTCGTCCCTAGACGAGCCTGAAGGCGTACGGGTCATCTAATTTTAAGCTGGCGCGCCGAAACAAAAGTAAAGAACCTCGAACCATTCCAATTTTTGTAATCTTTGCACGTATCCTTGGGAGTTGAAAACCCTGTCGTATTTCCGGCACCTCCGCCAGCGATCCTTACCTTGCACATTCCCAAAGTGCTACGCATTGAGGAGTTAAGATTAAGAGCCCTCTCGGGCACCTAAATGTGGAACTCCTCTCATGCATGTCCGCAGATCTTGCTTCCTGCCCTGTGGATCGGCGAAGTAGCTGCCCCTCGAGAGAAAGAGGTGAGTGGACCGTCTGGATGGTGAAGCCGGGTTGAGTGCAGAGGTGTTTTATTTGTGGCTTGATGCTTGAGACCACGGAAAGCGTTGTTTTGAAAAATGGCACTTACACTCCTAACGCAGTGAAACTCACTGAGCACAGATTTCGGTCATTCAAAACAGGACTTGAAAATGAGCAGCTTCCACTACACCACTGAAGCTGCTCAAAAGCTTATTATGCCGGGTCTGAACACCACAAATTGGCTCCAGTTTATTTTTCAACGAGTTTATTGCATTAAGCACCCGAGCACCCGCTGGTCGAATGAAAGTGTCTGGCCGCGGAGCTCAGTGGGCCGGTCGGGGTGGCAGAAGATGGCGTAGCTTGTAGAGATCGCTCCCTGCGTCAATGATCGGAGGTCCGAGCAGACGTTCATGGGTGGTAGGAGTACGCTTGGAGAACTTGGGGCGTAATATTGGCACAGGCAGCGTGCCAAAAAAAATACAACACCTTTATAAATTCAACCAAAGCACTCACTCCCCATAACCCATCCGAACCCGATTTTTCGTGGGGGAGATCAGTAGACTCACGGTCACTATCGCCGGCATAGGTTATGTTTAGCAGAAAATGAAATCGTAGATTTGTCACCTGTACATTTTCTTCTGGGGAGCAAACATCCTAAACATCTTTAATGTGGGGTGTGGCACATTATAGGGTAAGCCTTAGCTGTCTGCTTACGTACAATTAAACTAACTCGACATAAATGGTTTTGCACAGCTACACATGACCAAGCCAACGCCGGTTCATTCTCTTCAGACTTCGCCTGCAACCGCTGCAACGCACATGCCTCGCCCTTACGCAGTCTCGCAGCACGGCGTGAGGTTTGACAAGCGGTGGAATGAGAAAGAATGAAACAGTTAAAAGGATGAAACTGTCATGCCCAAGCTGTACGGTTTCCTACAGCACGCACTGCCCGCTTTACGCGCCTGGTGACGGTAAACTGATGGCATACCGCGAGCTCACTCTCACTAGACGTAGAGTGCTTCGCTTTGGAGCCTCAGCGTAAAGTGCTTTCAGCCTAGCCGCCGCTTATCATAAAACTGCTACCACTTTAACCACAACGTAACCTCAAATTGAAATTAACTGAAATGTATGAAAATGTATTTTACCAGTACTCACCTAGTATGCAGAAACAAGGCTACCGAAAAGGCTTGAAGCTAAATTGGATAACGTTATGAGATAGTCAGACAGTGGACATGATGGGGAACAAAGGCAAGCTAAAATTCCTGGTCAAAATCAAGAAAAAATGAAACAGTTATATGAGTAGGACAAGCAACGCGAATGGAAGATAACCGCGATGGTCCATTGGGGTAAATGAGTGGATTCCGAAAGAATGCAAGCGTATGAGGTACACAGAAAAATTGCACGCTTAGCGCAAAATAGGAGGGCATTAGATTGAAAGTTTCAGTTCCAAAGACATCGAAAAGAACCCTAGTAAACCGAAAGCCACATCAGCCACAGAAAATTTGCCCTTTGACTGTTCGCCTTTGCTCGCCTGCTTCTGCTTCCCGAGTTTCATTTTCCGAGCAGTGCGTCCCGTGTGACGTCACAAGAAACATTGTTCTCACTCTCATAAGTGGCTCGATGGCGTTGGCCACCAGCACAGATGCACAGATTCCTAAGCAGTGAGAATATAAACCATTGAGCTCATTGAGAAATTAAGATACAAAATGGGGCATTGCCTTTTTGCAGGTTGCATCCATCCAAATGCTGCAAGGCGCGGGTGACCACGGGAAGATATTGTAACGTGCTTCCACAGAACCTCGACGGAAGAAGCAGAAGATGAAGGACTGACCCGCGGAGAAAGAGGAAGAAAAAGAGAGAGCTGAAGGACGCTGCTAGGCTTCCTGCTTCCATCCTGCTTCGACCGGTCCCCTCTTTGAATAAACCCCCGTGCGTGCAAAGCACGTAACAGGTTGGTGGAGGTGCGGGGTATCGACCACGGAGCATTCCATCTACCGAAGGAGCCGTAGACTCGCAGGCTTCCCACCACTGCCATCGGACATGCCTGGAGACGACAATGCTGAGCAACCCGGGCTATCCACAGCGAACAACTGGCCACATTATCGAGAGCCCCGCACATTTTTTGGAAAACCTGAAGAGGACGTTGACGAGTGGCTGAAACACTACGAGCGGGTGAGCAAATACAATCGATGGAACGCTGCTACTAAACTGGCTAACGTTGTGTTTTTCCTTGCCGCCACTGCCCTTGACTGGTTCGACAATCATGAGGATACACTGAGTTCATGGGCTACCTTTACGACCGAGATAAAGAAAAATTTTGGGGATGAATCGGCAAAGAAGAAGCGTGCGGAACAGACATTGCTTCACCGCGCGCAAGTACCCGGAGAAACTTGCACGGCATACATCGAAGCCATCTTAAAGTTATGCAAGCTAGTTAACTCCAGAATGCTTGAAGAAGACAAAGTCGGCCACCTTCTAAAAGGAATTGCGGAAGATGTTTACAATTTCCTGATTAGCAAAGAGAGCCTGAGCACCACCGCTGACGTTATAGAACATTGCAGAACATTTGAAGCTCTTAAGCTGCGTCGAATCACCCCTAAATTCGGAAGATTGGCCAATGTCACCTCTATAGCCAGTGTTGAAGCCAGTCCTCCAAATTCTATGGCTGATATGATTCGAGAGATTGTGCGCGAGGAATTGTCCAGATCCCGGGATACCTTCTGCCACACACAATATCTGCGGCACAGTTCTGCACCGGAGGAAGATGTTGCCGCCCTGTCGACTCCGTGGGCTCCACCCAACGGCACTTTGCCCATGGACGATCGGAACATTGCCCAACGTTATCGCCACCAGCCGACAGAAAGGAGGCCCACCTACCCAGAAGACGTGGTTCGTCAGCAGCGAGATCCTGGCTTCAGCCAACGTCGCGACTTTGTTCGCCAGGACTCTTATGGCGGTCGCTGGCGCTCTCAACCTTTCTGCTACCGGTGTGGCATTGCAGGGCATATCGCTAGATATTGCCGCCGTCGTTTCCCAACTTCTCAAGACTGCCAACCCCCGGCGAATACTTACGGGCAACTGCACACCGCGCAGCAGAGACCCCCAACGTCCGCTTGGGACCCGTACCGTCCGAGCAATTTGCGGAGTTCATCACCCGCATCTGACCGCAGTGTGACGCCGCCACCTCAGCGCCAACGGCGGTCACCTTCTCCTCGACGTCGTGCATCCCCTCCGCCTCCGGGAAACTAGGAGGCGCGGCCGATGGAGGTGAGGCCGCCGGCGAGTCGATGACGTCCAATCTACCTCTGCCCGTGTTTATGTTGAAGAACAAACTGGAAGTGTTTATTGATGGTGTGAAAACAATGGCTCTTGTGGACACTGGTGCTACCGTATCCGTTATGAGTTTGAGGTTTAAGAATCGTTTAGGTAGGAAAGTGATGTTTAGTGGTGACCGTGCAGCGTTATTCCGTGGTGTCGGTGGTGAACCTTTGGTTCCACTTGGTGTGTGTGCTTCGGATGTTGTTATTGGTGGTCAAACGTTTAGAACAGAATTCGCAGTGCTACCACGGTCAACGCATGATGTGATTCTTGGGATTGATTTTCTGCAAGAGTGTGGTGCAACTTTAGACTGTCGTACGGGAGAAGTTGCTTTGAATTCTTCGTTACTTTCAGCTCTTGTGGATAACTCGACGCCGGATTTTGGAGCATTTGCGGTGGAAGAAGATACTATTGTACCAGCTTTCTCTGCAGCATTCGTGCGGGTTTCCTCTATTCACAATCAGTGCGAATCTTTTGAAGCTGTGGTAGAGCCTACGACACTCGCCTGTTCTAAGAAGAGTATCGTCGTGCCTCGTTGCGTCGTTCCCGTGGTGAGAGGCCGTACCGAGCTGTGGACAGTGAACCACTCTGAAGAGCCAGCTGTGTTGCCCCGGGGCCTCAAACTCGCCTGTTTCGAGGAAGGTGTGTCAGGTTTCGTCGCGGCGTTAACCAACTCTGTCAGTGAGCAGCACGTGAAAAGAGATATGGAGACCCAAGTTAAGGCTATGATTAATCAGGCTCTTTCCCCAACCGAGCGTCGCACTCTAGTGGAACTCCTTCTGAAACACGTGTTCGTGTTCGACTTTGCCAAAGACGATTCAACACCACCGCCTACCAGTCGTATTCATCACACGATCAACACCGGCTCCGCACCTCCTATACGCCAGAAGCCCTATCGAGTCTCAGCCACTGAACGTAAGTTAATAGATGACCAAGTTCAAGAGATGCTAAAGCGAGGCATAATTCGAGAATCCTCCAGTCCTTGGGCGGCTCCAGTTATCCTTGTTAAGAAAAAAGATGGCACATGGAGGTTCTGTGTTGACTACCGTCGCTTAAATACGGCCACGAAGAAGGACGTCTACCCGCTTCCACGTATAGATGACGCAATTGATTGTCTGCACTCCGCTTCATACTTTTCTTCTACTGATTTGAGATCCGGCTACTGGCAAATCCCCGTGCACGCTGCAGATAGGGAAAAAACGGCATTCATTACACCAGACGGACTTTACGAGTTCAACGTTATGCCTTTCGGATTATGTAATGCACCTGCAACATTCGAGCGGTTCATGGATACAATCCTGCGTGGCCTCAAGTGGCAAATTTGTTTATGTTATCTGGACGACGTTGTAATTTTTGGCAAAACGTTTAGTGAGCACAACCGCCGTCTGGATTTTGTGCTTGATTGCATGGAACGAGCTGGCCTTATCCTCAATTCCAAGAAATGTCATTTTGGGAACCGTGAAACAATTGTTCTTGGTCATTTAGTTGATAAAGAAGGTGTTCGACCAGATCCAAAGAAAATTGAAGCTGTCAAAAGTTTTACGGTGCCTCAATCAGTGAAAGAGCTGCAGAGTTTTTTAGGGCTCTGCTCGTACTTTCGACGCTTTATAGCTAGGTTTGCGGACATCGCTTACCCACTCACGTGTTTGCTGCATAAAGATGCACCGTTCAATTGGACCAGCGAATGTGACGCAGCTTTCCGGCATCTGAAATTTCTTTTGACCTCGGGCCCCATCCTACGCCACTTCTGCCCATCTGCACCAATTGAAGTGCACACTGATGCAAGTGGTATCGGTATCGGCGCTGTACTTATACAACGCCATGGTCACGATCAGCACGTGGTCGCATATGCCAGCCGTTCGTTGAGTAAGAGCGAAAGAAATTACACGGTTACTGAGCAAGAATGTCTCGCCGTTGTTTTCGCTGTACAGCGCTTCCGCTCCTATCTGTACGGGAATGCTTTCACCGTCGTGACCGACCACCACTCGCTTTGCTGGTTAGTGAGTCTTCGTGACCCCTGTGGCCGGCTTGCTCGATGGGCTTTGCGCCTACAAGAATTTAATTTCACTGTTGTGCATAAAAGCGGCCGTAAACACTCAGATGCCGATTGTCTTTCCCGTTTGCCGCTTCTAACGACTGAGGACGACGCAGACAACTTTGATGAATACTTGTCGTCACTTTCACAAGCCTTCCCCGATCTTCAAGTTTTTCGAACTGAGCAACGCAAGGACCAAACATTAACCTCTTTGTTTGATGCCGCTCAAGATTCTGTAAAGAATACTTTTTGCATTCGCGACGGTTTGCTTTATAAGAAGAATTTCGCTTTTGGAGGAGCACGCATGCTTCTTGTCGTACCCGAAAGCCTACGCATCACAGTTCTTGAAATGATGCACGACGACGCCACGTCTGGGCACTTGGGAGTGACACGCACACTCCACCGCACACAACAACGATTTTACTGGCCTAACATGCGTTCAACCATCCAGCACTATGTAGCCAGCTGTGTGCAATGCCAGCGCTTTAAGCTGCCGACTTCAAGTCCACCGGGCAAATTGCGGCCAATCACACCTCCAACAGCCCCGTTTGAGCAAGTTGGCATTGACCTCCTTGGACCTTTCCCACGATCCTCTAAAGGAAATCGATGGATTCTTGTGTGCGTAGACCACTTAACCCGTTATTGTGAGACAGCCGCGATACCAGTTGCTACTGCGTCTGAAGTATCTAACTTCTTACTTCGATTCGTCATTCTTCGGCACGGCCCTCCTGCAGTTCTCATTAGCGACCGTGGACGTCAATTTACAGCGGACGTTGTTGAAGAACTTCTCCGCCTCAGCAGCTGCAGTTTTCGCCACTCCACGCCATATCATCCCCAAACGAACGGTGTGGTAGAACGCACTAATCGTACGCTCACCACCATGCTTGCCATGTACGTCGCTGCAGATCATAAGGACTGGGATGGCGTACTCCCGTTCATCACTCATGCGTACAACACCGCGCAACATGAGACAACTGGCTACAGCCCCTTTTACCTGCTCTATGCTCGCTCACCTCGCTGCGGCCTTGACACCATGCTACCATTTTTCATCCACGATGAACCTTCTCTTGCGACCACACTCTGCAGAGCTGAAGAAGCTCGCCAGCTTGCCCGCGTTCGAATTTTATCTTCGCAAGAGCGTTCCAAGAACCGCTACGACGTCCAACACCAAGAAGTTTCTTATGTTCCTGGTGACATTGTGTGGTTGTGGACCCCTCTACGCAAGCGTGGTCTGTGTCAGAAACTGCTATCCCACTACACTGGACCATTTGTTGTGTTGGAGTGCATAAGTGACGTTAATTACGTTATAGCACGACTAACTGCTAGTGGTCGACGGTCACGCCAATCTCAGGTGGTGCATGTAGCCCGCCTCAAGCGATTCCATCCCAGACGGTCTGTTTAACTCGCCCGACGGGCATCGTCTGCGAGGAGGGAAATGTAACGTGCTTCCACAGAACCTCGACGGAAGAAGCAGAAGATGAAGGACTGACCCGCGGAGAAAGAGGAAGAAAAAGAGAGAGCTGAAGGACGCTGCTAGGCTTCCTGCTTCCATCCTGCTTCGACCGGTCCCCTCTTTGAATAAACCCCCGTGCGTGCAAAGCACGTAACAATATGTTGCTGCCTTTCGTCCGGGGCTAAGGGACTTCTTGGGGGCTACGATACCATGTGGCCAGTGGCAATCAAATCCCAGTACTTGGAATCAGCCGGCAGCTGTAGAAGTGAGGCCGTCGGATCTTCCAAATTTTTGCCTCCATTCTGACGCTGCTTCTATTCCTGACCGGATCCACAGATCGCTGGATTTAAGCCGTTGGAATCGTCGACGCTGGTGCTATTCCTCATGTGAATGGCACAGACCATGCATACAACACAGCAGCCACCCTTCCCAATTAAGCCACACACGTACTTCCCTGCTCTTGCGACCACGATCACAACAAAGCAAAAGCCGCAGTGCAGCCACAGCTATATCAAAGCCAACACCACGACACAACAGCGACATTGAAAACTTCAGCAAGCATAGCCAAAGTACATAACAGCCCTGAAAACCGGAAGCAAGACACCCATAGCAGCTACTTCTGTGACTGCGCCATGAACACTACCCTACCCGCCAGCGCGGACACAGTTCACCGAAACACACCAACGGGTCCGATAACTACAGCATTGAAAGCGGCTACCAAAGCCAGGAAGGACCCGATGAGCGAGACCACAGACAATGTCACATATAAAAACGCAGCCACGCCAAAGAAACCCCAAAGAAACACACCAAAGGAACACAAAAAGAAACACACATAAGAAACAAACAAAGCAAGCGCAGCCGAAAGTCAAGCGCAGCCGAAAGTCAAGCGCAGCCGAAAGTCAAGCGCAGCCGAAAGTCAAGCCCAGCTGAAAGTCAAGTGCAGCCGAAAGTCAAAGTGCAGCCGAAAGTCAAGCGCAGTCGCAAGCTCCATGTGGAAAGAGCACTGAAACACGCAAAAAAAAATCGAAATGCCCCTGAAACAAAGAAAATGTAGCGCAACCACAGCAAAGAAAATTTTTACGCTTCCAGTTCAAAGGAAAATGCAGGAACCAAGAAGACAAGTGTGATATCATACCACAGGAAATGTCGTACCAGTACGACGCCCTCCCAATCATATATAATTACCCAACTACGAATCCCACAAAACACGTTCCCACGAATAGGACAAAGTGCAGGTATCGCGCCCACAAGCGAAGCAAAAGGCATAATTTAGACAACTCTGAGAATCAAGACAACGCCATCAACCACTTCTAGCCACTACAGCCATCACGACGATTCCAAACACGAGCGGTGCGTCTACCAGTAATAGAAGCGCTGCGATTAATGACATCGACTGAAGCAAGCGCTTCATAGTTATCCACGCTAGCGAAGATCCGGACAGTCAAAGCAGCGCCAGAGAAGGGCAAGAAAAGTGAAATCAATCATTCAGCCAACCAAGGAGTTAGAATTATTTCGCCCGCCAGAACAAAAGCAACACACACTAAAATCTTGACAGACGATTACGATAGCCGGTAATGCAAAGCTTGCTAGCCACCATCTGGGTCCTTCCTCAAGAGGCCACTTTTCAGGTGGCGTTCCGCTCTCTTCTTTCGCCGAATGATTACACCGACGTCTACGCCGACGACTGCGACGCGGGAGCGTGGAACGGGCCTTAAGAGCTGCGCTCTAATATGAAGTGGAGACCGGCGACTTGACGAGCTTCGCGTTCCCTTTCCTCCAAGACCATTGCCAGGTTGCTCGAGCGCAGCAGAGACGTCCGTGGCCCTTCGAAATAAATTCGGTGAGTTCAGTGCAATCTCTGCTGTTTCCTCGATGAGTGAGTGAAAAAAAAAACTTTGTAAAATGTAAGACAAGTTAACCTCCGCTGCTCGGGCGGGCCCTCAGTCCAGGTTTGCGGTGGCAGGGGCCCCTGCCTAAGCTCTAAAGATCAGCCAGCGCGTTCTGCTCAGCGTTCTGCAAGTCATCCTTGTCTCCCAGTATTAGGGATCAGGGCTGCGGTAGGAGGAGCACCCGTTGGATACGGGCATGCCCATACATGGCCCGTATGATGGGCAATGGCTGCAGTACCATAGAGTAGTGGGCTATGCGCAAGTGTGGATACGAGCCAATTGATACTTGCCGCCAGGAGGCGGCTTCGTGTCGCGACAGTAGTTTTTGTGACAGTTGGAGGACAGCCCGCGTTCCCCTGTACCGAAGGTGCAACCTCTGAACTACTGTGCTATAATCTTCACCAGTCTCGTTCGGGTAGGGTGCTTCCTCCGACGTCGTAGTTGCAATAACATTGTTTACGAGGATTTATCCAGTGTAGCATAAGGTGCTGGTTATTTCCTTAATTCATGCTTCTTGCGACACACTGGAAAATGTTATTAACTTCATCTAAGCTAAGCGCAAGTTCAAGAGCACCAGTGCACAGTTACCACTTCCTGGTGGGTTAAAAATGTCCCGTTTCGGAGCCGCTTCGGCTCCTCCAGGGGTGGTAGGGGCCAGTTCGGTTAACGGCAACAAGTTAGAGGAAATTGTGGTGGAGTGGGTCGTTGTGAAGGGTGCGGAAGAGGTGGAGAGTGTCTGTATGTTTGAGACGACACCGCTTTATCGTCATCTCGAACAAAGTGCATCGCTATAACGTTACCAAAAATCCAGCCACCATCGATCGCAGCCACCAGCCGCCATTAATCACTTAGCGATGCAGTTTAGAAAAACTCGAGTTTATAGCTGAGCATACACAATATCTCATGGACGGTTACTTTGCGCAGTCACATTGAAAATGCCGCGGAGATGCTGAAACCAATAGCAAAACACCAACTAATGAATGCCATATTTTTAAAGCGAAAGCTTTACTGGCCGTGAACTTGGGATTTCGCCGTGGCGGTGTTTCGAGGAGGCACATGACGTCACAACGCGAGCCTAGATCACCGCGGATATTTCTCTCTTGCTCCATAGTCACTACTACCCGTGCGCCACTAGTACCACCGAGCCACAGGTGTTCCGCCGCTGCGCAGCGCCGCACCTTTCCTCAAAATCAAACTTCCAATTCTCAGTTTTATTTCTTCGTTGTCTCCCTCCTTTATCCCTTCCTTTACGGTGCGGTTGGGGCGTCCACTGAGATATGTGAGACGGTTACTTTGCCATTTCCTTACCTCAAAATACAAACGAAACAAGTGAGCCGACGGCGTTCATAGAGTTCATTGGCGTTGACAACTTTGCAAAGGCCGTTCATTTTCACGAAAGGAAAGGCGCACAACCGGCTCAGTAGGTCAGTGCAGACCTCAATCTCGCTTTCATGTGCGTGGCGTTGGTGTCCACCTGCAAAAGCCTGCTTTGATTGCGTTCCGCACGCTGGATAGGCAGCGCGCCCTCCCTGCCACCCTGGGAGGTGGCATGCAGTTAATGGTTGATCGCGAGAGATTGATCACCAAATGAACGCTGCGGCTTAGCTATTGCTCCAGTGCCGCATGTCAGCCACAACGCTCTCAGCACTAATGCATTCAGGCCACAAATCTCTCTCACCACCGGCACTGGTATCAAAGCACGAATGAGGCGTCCGCATATCCAGGGAGCCAGTCATGAGGTCATCCTTTGCTCAAAGCGATCGCCGTCTAGAACATTGTCGATGCCAACGCCAACGAACACAGCAAACGACATATTTCGCTTCTTATATCCTGTATTAGCTGAGCTAGTCCGCATCAATTTTTTATCGTAGTCGGTATACAAAATAAAGTTGTTCGGCATGGTACTAGCATGTTTTTCCCGTTCTTTCTTTCCACTTATCTGCTGTGTCTAGGTTCTGTGTACCACGACAAAGACTACCGGATATCAACTAACGAACAAGAGGCGCCAAGTTCGCTCAGCCGTGGAGCCTGTGCCTCTATTCGAACCTATTGCCTCCTCCGGACTGTCTCTTCTACCTTCTCAGGTGAGGATACATGAGTCGGGGTTTTGACCAGGTGTTTTCTTATTTAGGCGGAAGTCAAGTCTGATGTCCACCCGGACCACGAGTGGATGTCCGGCACCCTGATTCACAGTCTGCTGGCCCAAAGCTTGCTCCTGGTGACCTTCGAAAAAAATTGATGTCAATATGGTTCTAATGATGTCTTTGCCTACTAAACACAGAGCCTTAAAACTGAAAAACTCTTAAAATCATCCAGGAGCAGCTGAAGGCATCTGTCAGCCGCCACTTGGAAATTTCTGAGGTGCGCCCTTTCGCAGGAGGTTCATTCTGTGCCGATCCTCGGTTGACCGGTGCGTGTTGTTCATCACACATCCTTCGAGTCTTTTCCAGTTACACATTTCATACCTGAGCAACTCTCTTGTACCAAAGGCATCATCCGTGGCAGGGACCCATCGGCTTCTCCTTAGGAAATGCTTGAGGACCTTTAGGACGCTGGTGAGACGTGATAATAGTATTCCGCTGTATCAGAAATGTTGATTGCTCTCGTGTGCCTGCAGAGCCCATAATCACAGCTCTTGCAGGGTTTTCGCGCCCATCTGAGCTTAAGGTTCGGCCCATAGTGTACTGCGTCGACCCGCTGCAACCTCGACCTTTTGCAATGCAGCAATTTCTGGCATTTTGGTCATAGCAGCAGAGCTTCGAAATCAGCGACGCGTTGCCCGCTTTGCACGGACAACCATTTCCCTCCAACCTTTGCTCATCTGATGTGCCCAGTCGTAGTCTCTGCTGCGGCGATCATCCGGCTGACGATGCTGCCTGTTCAAAATGTTCTGATTAACGGAATGTCTCTTGTATCGGCAGCTGTGTCATAGTGCGGGCTACACACTGCGCAAGCGTGATGTTTTCTTTATACCTCGTCATGTTCGCCTTTCCGTTCTCTCTCCTGGGGCCAGATTACACAACTGTCAATTAGGAAAATTGCCAAAAACTTGTCAAAAAGGTGTCAATAAGCCTCACTCCTATGGGTCGGTCGTCGCCGGTGGCCATTTTGCTTTTTTGCGTCATGGGTGGCTGCAGATTACGTCACTGGTGTGGCAGAAGTGGTGACGTTGCACACGTAATTATGCAGCCGCTAATTGACAGTTTTTTGTGGCAGTTTCGAGGCCGTCAATTTGACCGTTGCGTTTGTGACAGAAAATGGAGGCGCTGTACGCGGCGATACGACTGATGCGGCTGCGCTGGCGCGAGCAACGGCGAAGGAGGGCGCACGAAAGACGTGCTTGTCCTGCCGGACGAGCTGTTTCGACGCCTTTTTCGACTGGAGAAGTAGACTGTGGAGTGGTTGTGCGACGAACTCGCCGATGAACCGGGATGATTGCGTGCGAGCGCGCTGTCGGTGCGGCGCAAGTGCTGTGTGCACTGCGGTTATTTTCCACTGACTGGTTTCAGGCTGCCGTTGGTAACGAGGCGCACATCGGCATCGCACAACCTACGGTGAGCAAATGCGTACAGCCGGTGGTGGAGGCAATTTGTAAAGTTAGTGCGCAGAAGGGGTGGGTGCCGTCGTCACCTCTGTGACACTCAGCTACATATAAAAGAGACATGCTTATTTTTCCCAGCAAACGGCACTTCGTGGTCGTCTTCTGTTTTTCAAGGGAAAAGAAACACAACCACTCGTCCCATACTGCAACACCTCACCTTTTGGAATTTTTGTCATCGATCGAAATAGCCGAACGACACAGACTTCAACAAGTTGTCTTCGTCGATTTCGTTCCGTGCGCTCCTTGCAAGTTCGCTCGGTAGTCACGGACCTATCACTGCAGTCGTTGAAATTTTTCTCCACACTTCGGTCAACCGCACAGTAGCTTGATTCCAGACGCCGCGTAACAAACAATAACACGGCGTGGAATCGGCTGCTTTAGTGCAAAGCGACTTGACGTTTTACCGCCGTCAGCGCATCCCCGCGGCTGCAAAAGTTACCCGGCAGCCAGTTTATTAGCACAACTTCGAACGCTTTTTCTTTTGCTTAATATTTTCCAACTATGTTTCGGCAAAATAAAATATTAGTTTGCAGCGTATTTCTTAAGTCTTTTTGCAAAAATTTAGCAGAGGGCCTCTCGCCGTCCAAATAAATGCTCTTGGGGCGCTGCCCTGCTGTAATTGGCTGATTCCTCGTTGCGTCAAGCGGTGACGTCTCTTCGTTTCATCTTTTGACGTCACTGTCAATAACGTTTGACAGAATTTTTGACAGTTGCGTAATCCGGGCCCTGGATTACTGTATAACCACCCTCTGTTGACAATAAACGCCAGTTTTAAACTGTCTGGTTCTCAGGCGTGTACGCTCCTTCCGTTCCTGCCGTGGCCTATCGGCCGCGGCAATGTTGCAGTGTCCTGGACATCATCCAGCACAGAAGGTCCTCCTGAGCTATTAGTTAAGAAAATACCCCGGTGGGTCTTTTGAAAAGGTTAGCAGGCAAAAGTTATATCAGGTGTTGAGGCGAACGTTCGTTATAGCGAAACAGCGACACAGTTATGTTTGTTATATCCAAGGGCAACACACTAAGTTAAAGCCGGGACCCAGACGCTGTAACGAAAGTTCGTTATATCAGAGCTTAATGTGCGAAACTTCGTTGCATACGAGGTTAACGCTGGACAGGTCGTTTTATTCGAGGTAGCATACTAAGGGTGCCTTACTAAGTTCATATAGGTAGCAGACTAAGTTCGTTCGTACCACGCTGGGCAGGTTGCCACCTGCCACTGGCTACTCACAGACGGCGGTCGCCATTTTCACTTTGTAGTGACCGGGCCGGCGGGAGGCGCTTGTCGTCAGACAGTGACGACGTTGTGGGGAATCCACGACGGCGCTGCATCGAACGTGCATAAGATCTTCATTTATGCAGTACTGTGCGCTCTTTCTATTCATGTAAAATTGTGCTTGACGCCGCCGCCGCTCTTCGCTTGGGCCTTCGCGCGAAACTTCGCGTACATAGAGCTCAGCCTCTATTCCTAAACATGAACATGCCGCTTATTTTCATTGCGAAGCACATTACTGCTGATCAAGCTGATGTACGGTCTAAGCAACATATCTTTATGTTAGTGGCGTGGATAATTTTACCAAGTCAGTCACAACTGAGCGTTCTTTCAAAACATGAAGTTGGCAATTGGTTCGTCGTCACCAGCTTGCAGCCGCGCTTGTGGTTATCAGTGGTTCTTTTTTTCTTCCATTTCTGCTCTCAGTACCGAAGCATTTGCTCTTGTTTAGAATGGTCCGCAAGTAATCGGCCATGAAATAAGCTCTTCACACTGTTCAAAGTACGGAGACGGCTATGCAAGATACTTCATACAGCGACAATATACAAAATGCATTCACGCGCGCCGGCCGCTCCCTCGGAATCTCGGATTTGTTCATTTTAGCGCGACAGTGTAGATGATGCTCCGAAAGCGAACAGCAGTTCCTCGCGTGAGCATCCAACACTTTTCCCGCCGAAAAAATACATTTTGTTTGCAATTTTTTTCTGACTTCCCATTGAGTGCCTCAAAGCAGCGGCGCTCTTCCCGTGCAGGCTTCTGTGACGTGGCCGCAGCTGAGCACAGCCTGTCCCTACTCGTCAGCGGCTCCGCGAGCATCTGCACCTCTGTCTCCAGAAGGATGGTGGCGACATCTACCCACCCGCTGAGCAATTGCTCTCGGCAGCTCTCTCCCGAGCGTTTCAACTCGACGGCCATGGAAAGTCGTGTGGGCCGCGTACAAGTAGGCACTGCTATTGTTCTTCATGTCAAGCAGCAACAGATGGTAACTGAGCTCTGCCTGCTTTACCTGCTGGTGGCGCTGCTGCCATTCCTTATGCTAGGGGTGCCACCATCCGCCATAGAACTCACGCACAACACAAGTACATCCACCATAATCGCTGTACGTTCACTGCAGTAATACCACCAAAGCGTTAATTTCAACAGTTGAACACGTGCGATGGCCTCATTGAAGTGAACCGGAATTGAACAGGGGCTACAATGAACAAACTACGATACCACAGGAGCACGCACGCGACGAGGCCACAACCCACATTGAACTCTACAGCCACAGCGGCAGCAACCACACCGACCACATCGACGTAGATAAGTAAACTTAGAAGAAGCCCCGGTGACTCCCAAGGCTATGGCGTTTTGCTACTGATAACATGATCGCTGGATGAATGCCGACAGCTTCGGCCGCTGGAGAATATAGAAAAAATGCACGTATAATGAGATTCGAACGCACAGCGCCATATGTGCCTTATTATACGCAAGCCCACTACTCTATATTCTATAAACTCTATTCTATTCTAAAGATTCGTTTTTCCAGACTGTTTTCCGGGACATCGCCAGCGCTATCGAGAACGAAACATGGCAATACATGGTCTGCTCACCTACCTGTAAAACCCATAAACGTACCCATAAAACCCGGAAAACGTCTGTCAAACAGCGTAACCACACTGGACATATACGCATTACATGCAGGAAAAGCTTCCAGATGCTTTCCTCTAGCTCATCATGTATGCCTTGTCAAGAACGTCATTTCTCCTGTTCCTCTTGGCAGAGGAAATTTCAGCCCAGCAGACTTGTCTGCTGGCGACGCTCCTGCTGTTCCTCATGCCGGCAGCGCTGGTTATTCAGTGGACATCTACAGACCCCAAAACACGAAGAGCCATTCCTGCACGTAGACCATAACCCTCACACACTACAGCCACGAAACGCACACCCCAACAGAGTGGCCATCTGTCCAACCACCATTACGAAAACCACGGCGACAAAGGCACAACTACCACGAACATTAGCTCGGCAAAAAGAAACACCTCAGCCATCACTCATACACATCAACCGTCGCCACTAGCGGTGCGTCAACTGCAGCGGCAGCGGGGAACGAACATGAGATCAGCTTCCACCGCGACACGGACCAGCGACCAGAAAAACTGCCCTAGCTCGACCACCACCACCACGACAAACTATACGGCAATGACGACCATTTCGTTGGTAATATGCTCTCCTTCCAAGGCTGACCAGGGATAACCAGATAACAGAAAATTAGGCGGGTTTAAGCATGGTTTGAACCTGGTTATACGAGCGAAAACTGTTAAGAGTTGACGCGCTCGGACTGGCGTTCATGGCGAGACTGAACGACCAGCGCAGGCGAAGCTGCTGTGAAATCACTGCTAATCTCGTGGTATTACGGCGGCGATGCTCCGAGCGCGCGCAGCTGCGGCGCCTCTCCGCAGCGGGTCACGTTGCGTGACGTCACACGACACACCACGCTTCGACGGCTGAAGTGTGGTAGGAACGGCACTTGTTCTGTTCTTCATGAGGCTGGCGACTGTAATCATGTCTGCACCCTTTGGCGTGCATTCTTTGATCGGGGCACTAGTTGTTTTATGCCGGCGGTCGTGGCCATCCAGCACTATGCGCAGCCTCGAATATAGAAACACTGTCCTCTGCTCCCAAAATTTCCCCAGCTATAGTGCTTACAAAGCCCCCACAGCTTCCCCTGCTAAGAGAATTGTGCACACAAGGTTACTGTGCGGAAACTATCAGAACCGAAAACACCTATAAGAATCCCTCTGTAACTGGCGCGACCATGACCATCCTAATGGTAGTCATTGACATGCAACAAGCCCGATAGCAACACGGCCTCGACGACCACGACAACGAATTGAGCAATGAGAAAAACTGCAACATCACAGCGGTGGCCTCGTTGTTTTAGTGTTACGCTAGTATACGAAAATTGCAGAGTTCGATCCCCTATTGCGCCGGCTGCCCTCCGGTTATCCAATCGGTACTAGGAGCAGCTTTGTACTATGCTGCTTTTGGGCGAAATAGGTCCGCGTCAACTATCGCAGCTATCGCCAACTCGAATAGTTTTCTGCCGACTCCTTCCCGGTTGTCATCCTCTTCTTTTAAGAAGTTTTTTTCCTTCACTGCTCTTGATATGTTCCTTAATAATTGCAGTAAGTTGCGGAGAGTGGAGAATATGTGGGCCGGAATGGCTTCCGGATGGTTCTACCGATGTTTCTCATGCCTTAGCCAAGTAGTTGGTCTCACCAGGGATAAGTACGACTCCGTTGATAATTGTCAAATTCCAGTCAATGTCGCACATCACCGGGTAGCAGATCACCGGCACGTTCCTTCTCCCTGTTCCCTTGACACAGTCTGTAACGAGCATGGCCATTTCCATTCTTTATGAAACCAACCACTTGCGCTTCTCTTTCCCTTCTTCATACTTTGCGGACATCAGTGATGTCCTTCATTATCACTTTTCATCCCCTCCAACCGTTCTTTATTGTCCACGGGTCCTCCCCATTGCCTTTAAATCCCAACTGGGGTCCGCATCTCTGCCTTCTTCCCAGCGCTTCTCCGTTCACAATCCTTTCCGGGTGCACAATTGGCCGTTTCTTCTTTCATGGGACTTCTTGCTATCATGCCGGCCGTAGACGGGGGCACCAAATGGCCAATTTTGGTGGGCTTTTGCCCTGCCTCTGCTACCCAGGCATGGGGTTTTGTCCCTTTTGTTCGGCACGGGTTCACCACTTTTCCCTGCGCGCAGGATTACTCTTTTCTCTTGGCATAGGCCCACTGTTGCCGCTTTTCACACTCCTGTCTTTCTCCTACCTTATTTGTCAATCGGCAATTTCTTCTCTACCCGTTCTTCTATGCTCACCCTTATCCTCTTTCTTTCCTTCTGTACTCTCGTTTTCTACCCTCTACAGTGTCTTCCTTTTCTTCCTCCCGTTTCTAAATTGCGCCTTCTTGCCAGCAACCATTAAGCGCTTAACTTTTGGGGCACAAGAGCCGGCTTCCTACCTCATTCTTCTTTCAGTGACCTCTTTTAACGGTACTTTTCTGATCTGCTTTGCTCGCCTTGCTGCACCTTTTAAGTTTGACAGATTTTCTTATTGGATTTTGTCATGAAATCTTCATTGGTCGCCTCCTCACCTGTAATCTTTTTTTTGGACTGGTTTACACAGGCTATAACTATCTTTCTGCAACCTGTGTTTTAGGTGTTACCTGCCATCGACGTGTCTGACACAAGGGGTCACATAATTGGAAATTGGCGTTTGATTCCAGCTTGCGTAGATGCAAACATCTTGTAGTATGGCGCTCTATATCCTAGTTGCTCTTATGCCACTTAAATTCATGATCAGCATCAAATACCGTAACCGCAGATACTAAGTCCTGCACACCAATGGCGACGACCGCAAATACGTCCAGAATACCTGCCACTGCGAATGTGCGAATCATCAGCAGCGCAACTACGAGAGCTACGATAGCAACTGTACAGCCACGACCGCAACTTCCACGTCAACGACTATCACAGAAGAGCAGCTGCAGCTGCACTGCAAACACGGTGGCCGCCCCAACCACGACATCACATTTCTAGAAAGCAACGCATTTCACTAGCCATAACGGTCATGGTCTCGTTACAGCCCTTATGAACACGTACAGATAAAACCGGGGCTAGAGACAGAGTGCAAGAAACAAGGAGAGCCAATAACGACCGGAGCCGAAAACCCAGGCTTCTGCTCGTTAGGCCACCAGAATCGCGCTCCGTCGATAGCATCCAGAATGGGGTCTTCGTCGTTCTACTGGTCCCGGGTCTCTTCTGGTCATACGCCACGTGCCACGTGCCTCCAGCCATCGGCTCTCTTCCTCCTGGCTGCCGGGTCTCCTGTGCCTTCGAACATCGCATCCTGCCGTCCCGCTTTGCCGAAACGGTCCCCTTCGCCAGTGGTCGTGCCGATGAACTTTTGGAGAGAAGTTACCTACTTCCCGAAAGAAGCTGACGTCATTGATTACGCGGGCCGACGGCACAGAATACGTCGTGAGCTGAGCTAGGACATCGGTGATGACCTTACATCGCCACCTGGTACACAACCGGACAAGAAAAAGGTGAGAGACCCCTTGCATTTTACCGATGGTGTAAAATGTGCAGACAGTAACAAGCGCGCCAGAGAAATTGTAATGCCTTAAAGACGCCTGTCTGGGGTTACACACGATGAGAATAGCGGCCAATAAATAGAAAACAGACACTGAAACCGACAAAACCAAATTTTTCTATTGTTTTTAGGCTGTTGATCAACAGAAAATTAGAAGCGTACTCATTTCTTACGTGGAAAATCTCTGGTTAGAGAAGAGAATAAAAACACCCACGCGAGAAATTAACCTGCGGCTTCCGCTTGTCGCGAGCGGTGCTTTGCCAACCGAGCTAAGACGGCGGCCGCGCAGACTTCTTCTTTCGGGGGTTTTTACGTTGCACGTAACCCAATCCTAAGAATTAAGACCAGCAACCCGTAACGGCGGACGTAGGAACATCCTGTTATACCGCAAGTGTCACGTGGAACGTGATCGAATGCTGAATGAAGGCGGAGGCTCCGCGAAACTATGCTATGCTTCATAAGGCATCAAGACTGCCACAACAGAAGCCTTCCTCCAGCTATTTAGCAGAAACGTTAGGGAAGTGAGGCGTTTACTCACACGTATCAAGGAAGCGAACGGTTTCTGATGCCGACGAAAACCAAGTGGAATGTTACCTTTTGTTTTAAAATGTTGCGTTGATCAACGGGAAATTAGTAGCGTAACAATTTTTTACATCGAAGAATTTATTAGAAAGTAGAAGACAAAAACTACCCCCGATTTACCAGGTTAGGATAAATGTGACTCAGGCGCGCTAACACGTTTGCCGTTGTTCCGCGAATTGCACCAAACTTTCTTGCCGTCGTTCCTCAGATCGCGGCCGGGTGAATTGGGGACACATGGGAGAGGCCTTTGCCCTGGAGTGGGCGTAGTCATGCTCGTCATGATGATGATGTCGGTGCTGATGAAGGGTATGAAGCAGGTTATGATGACGCCATGTGGTCACGTAACCTAGGTGTCCCACCTAGGTCGCTGAAGCTGCCGGTTGCTCCGGATGACCGAACAGGTTAAACGCTCACTGCACCACGGGTCGGTCACGTGGAGTACTCCTGCTGTGCAGCGGGAATACTGAATGCCGCTATGATGCCATGGGAGAGCTCACATTGTTCAAAGAGCCTGATAAAAACACACATGCCAAGAAGTGGTTGCCATTTATAGCCTGTTACAATAGGACCGCCGACAGCTCACTGCTGAGTCACGTTGCACCCAAGAAAACTTAAGGGTGGCACACCAGTGAGCCACGACGCGCAGGGCCCCGAAAATCACGGCCGCAGTAAACGTGTTAATATAGGTTTCACAATAAGACAACCTTTGGACGCTTCACACGCGCGGTTGTATTTATGGTATGCGCGCGATCCCCGGCTCAAAATTCAAGATATTGCTCTGCTGAACAACGAATCTGCTCGCATAGTGGTGCAAAGAAATAAGACTTGATATGGGCCGTATACCCGGAAGGTGCGCGCAAGCTTTGTTTCCTCTCTTTGTTTGCATTTCTGTTTAAAAATGAAAACAATACTCATAATGTACTTCTTGTGACGCTCGTTCATTCTAGGTCGTTTCACCGCGCTAAACGGAGCCTAGCCTTCAACCGGGGTGACATCGGAGCCTCCTGCCGCTTTCGTGTTGGCCTCTGCCACCGTTCGCCTGCAGACGATGCCACATCCATATAGCCGCGTTCAAGGGCGGAAAGTGGTTCTAATAAGGACCGTTCTCATCATCTTGTGAGAGCCCCCCTGGCAGGCATCGGCGACACAAGTTCTGTTCTTCTTGTCGGTGGCCGCCGCAGGCCAGCTGAAACTTCCATGTGCCGCAGCGCAGTCCACAAAGCATCTACGGCCAGAGCGACCACAGCGACCAGCGCTGACAAGCACCGCAACATTTGTTCACCACGGCGCACACAATATCACGATGAAAACCGCCGCAAGTACGACGACCACTCTCACGAATCATCCACTAGTACCATGCACCACAGCCATCTCTGCTTAGCCCCAACCCCTTATCGCACGACACACGCCAACCACAATCTCAGCTAACAGTTTCATGTACACATCTCCATGAGTTTCACGCTCACATATGCATCAGTTTCGTGGTGAAATCTGCATCAGTTACCGCAACGCCAGGCGCACGCACACGCCAACCACAATCTCAGCTACCAGTTTCATGCACACATCTCCATGAGTTTCACGCTCACATATGCATCAGTTTCGTGGTCAAATCTGCATCAGTTACCGCAACGCCAGGGACACACACACACCAACCACAATCTCACCTAACAGTTTCATGTACGCATCTCCACGGGTTTCACGCTCACATATGTATCAGTTTCGTGGTCAAATCTTCATCAGTTACCGCAACGCCAGGAACACGCACACGCCAACCACAATCTCAGCTAACAGTTTCATGTACGCATATTCATAAATTTCACGCTCACATATGCATCAGTTTCGTGGTCAAATCTTCATCAGTTACCGCAAAGCCAGAAACACGCACACGCCAACCACAATCTCAGCTAACAGTTTCATGTACGCATCTCCATGAGCTTCACGCTCAAATATGCATCAGTTTCGTGGTAAAATCTGCATCAGTTACCGCAACGCCAGGCACAAGGAAACAATCGGGCGACGGCCACAAATATACTGGCTCATTGAGCCATATCGGCATATCTACAACATGTTGGTTGCGACACCATCGATTGTACTAAATCGCGAAAACTATCCGCTGACAGCTGACGACACATAGGCGACGTGAACGTGGTGTTCTGCAATGAAGTGTGCATTTTTCTCCTATAAAATGCAGTCTCAGCGTATCAGTGCTTGAAGGGAACACATGTATCACGCGACTGTAGCCAGGTTGGCAACGACAGTTGAAACCTAGGCTCTGAACGTACTAAATGTTGCAGTCATCGCGAGTGAACCGATCGTATTTTTCATATTTTGCTTCGTGAACAGCCAATCTCTCTAGCACTGATCCTGTAACATACGACAATGCAAGATACAGACCAGAATACGCTACTTTCGTACCGCGACCGGTTAGCGCGTAGTATCAAACCCAGGTATGAGGCGCCATCTTCCGCCGTGCTGCCATAACACTACGTGCAAAAACGGAGCTTTGTGACCTTAACAATGAAATGCAGCTGGGTTGTGAAGCGCTGTGTACGATGTGCGCGACGCGTGTTGAGAGCACTGCCGCTGCGGAGTGTTCACCCTGCACAGTTCCTCATTATTGAGGTGTTAAAACTGCCGAAGTGCATCGAATATAGATTGCTGATTTTCAGAGAATGAAATACGAGTAAAGTACCAAAGCACCAGTAAGTACTGTTTGAAACGGTCGACCATGGCCATCGCCATACATTCGGGACGGCGTGAATAAACATGTTCCTTGTGAACTTGAAAGCCTGTTTCCTTGCTGCGAGCCACTCTGTCGCTCTCTCCACCCCCCTCCCCCGCGGAGGTTTCGTGCGCCGTAGTGTTGCCCCACTGTGTACAGTACGTGTGGTGACGGTTTGTTGAGGCCTGCGGCTGGCGCGAAGCTCGAACCCAAGGTGGTTGATGTCATGTGCCCCACCGTAGCAACCACTACACCCACCGATTGAAGCCCTGCGCCAGTGCTGCTTCCCAGCCAAGCAAGGCAGGCACGCAAGTGCGTGGCTGCAAGCCACGTAAGTGCAGCCAAAAGCTACAGCGTTGGTTTTCTGTGTTCACCCTTTACAGCCGCATCGATGTACTGGGTTCAGCCGAAACAGCGTGGTAGCTTGCAGTATAACCGACAGGAGGCAATTATGAGCCCATTTCGATAGTTGGCATCAGCAAGCATTTGTAGCGATCGAGTGCTACAAAACAGGATTGCCCGAACTATTGAACCTTCCCTCATCTTTTTGCGTATTTGCAATGGAAGCGCTAGCTTTGGCGGTCCCTATCCCCTGATTGTTGTCAGCGTTTTGCGTACGAACGATAATGGGCTGACAAAATCGCATGCGAATTTCTTGCACTCACCGGAGGCATTTGTCCTGGACAAGAGCGTCGTTCAAGCGCAAAGAACTTGGACGGAGAAAGACTTGGACAGCGCGAGCGCTTACTTCCAACACAAGCACATTAAATACACCTTGCTGCATGACGTCAACTGACAGCACCACCGACATGAAGTAGACGTACGCAAGAACATTCTCTCCTTGTTAGTCAGTGTTATAGATGTGCGGTGACGAAGGATGAACCCGCTTTTCTAATCAAATCTGCTCTAACGCCCTGACGCCTGCTTATCTTGCGTGCGCTGAAGAAAGGTTTACATGGCTTTTTATTCTTTTCAGCGCAGTCCAGACAATGATCAGGACGATAACCTATTGACTTCATCACAATCTGCTCACCGTGGCAGGTGGCAATAACCCCATCGAACTGCTATAATTGCACACCTTCCTCCTGTGCTCCAGCAATCTTTCATTCAGACATCGGTCATTATGTCCGATGTACAAAGAGCCATACGATAGGAAAATTTCATACCAGAAGCACATGCTACATAAGGAGTGCATGATACCGCATGTTTCTAAATGCTTTGGAAAGGATTAGTCAATTTGATTTCCTTTTGAAGCTCTCACGCGCGAGAATCTGAAAAAACTAGCCAATTTGACTAACCCTTTCCAAAAGCTTTAAGGGTGATGCGGTCTCAAGCACCCCTTTTGTAGCATGCGCTTCTGGAATGTAATTCTCCTATCGAATGGCTCTAGGTACATCGGTAATACTGGCCGATGTCTGAATGAAAGATTGCTGCAGCACAGGAGGAACGTATGCAAACATCTAGAGGGTAATCTTTGTGAACATTGTCATGACGACGCTGAAAAGAATAAAAATCCATGTAAACCTTTCTTCGGCGCATGCACGATAGTGGCCAAGCGTAGGTGTCAGGACGTTAGAGGAATAATAGAGGAAGGTTTGATTAGGGCACTGACTAACATGGAAACAATATGCTGTATGCCGTCTAAGAAGCAAGTAGTACGTACGAGTTGTATTAGGTCTCGTGAATCTTTTTCAACAGCAGCAATTAGTTTTACACCCCTGTCGAACGCATGATACCGAGAGCACAAAAAATAATGACAACGAAATGCAGCATAGGTTGGTCAGATGTTTAGGGAATCCCCCATGGTGGAGTAAATTTGTAATAAGGGAGTAATTACTCATTGGCATCCACCCGTACGCAGCCATACGGCTACAAAGGAAAGCTATATTGCTTTCTCAGAAACTTCGTAGTTAAAGAAAAATTTGTCCTGGTCGTTCTTTCGTTCTTTGACTACGACGTTTTTGAGAAAGCTGTATAGCTTTCCTTTGCAGCCGTAAGGCTGCGTTCAAGTGGGTGCCAATGAGTAATTACTCCCTTATTACAAATGGAGAATATTGTGGCTCTGCCGACGCTCGTTCGGCAGCAGAGTTCCTAATTAGTGTTGACGAACTCGAATTAAAAAATATTTTGTTTTTGCGTGCGGCCACTTGATCTCGGCGGTGCTGTAAGTTGACGTCATGCAGCAAGGTGTATTTAATGTTTTTTTGTGTTGGTACAGTTGGAAGTAAGCGCTCGTGTTGTCAAGTCTTTCTCTGTCCGTGTTCTTTGCGCTTGTACTTACTGGATGGCAATGCCCCAACTCTCCCAAATTTTTGTGCTACTGAGTGGACAAAGGACCTGCAAAAACCATCACCACTGGACACAACGGCCTGGAAGAAATGCGCAGAAGGATCGTAGGATTGGAACCAGCTGCATCACTGCAAAATGTCTTTAATTACGGCGTCGTGCACCGTTTCCAAAGTGCTGTTTAACCGCTGTTTTCGTATGCACCCTGTGTTGTGTCGCTTTGCACGCCATTCCTAAAATCCGCGTTCAATAGATGGCGCCACAGCGCTTACGAAATGGTGGCGCTAAAATTTCGTTTGAGTTGTGGTCAATACCGCAACTTTTTAACGAAAGCAGAACTAGATCACGACGTAGTAGGTCTACCGAAAACGTAACTATACTTCGTCTCACAAGATGTTTGCAGCACTACGGAAGGTAGAGCTCTCTCGTCCAATCAGGGCTGCAGAAACGCAGAAAATAGTCCCTCGAATATTTGAGGAGTGTGACTATTAATCAAAACAATAAGCATTGCAACTAAAAACATGATTTGGACAGGTATATTTAAATGGTAGGGAGTGTTTCAATCACTGGTGAAATTACCAGACAAAGCCCGTACGGACGCAGCTCTGCGGAGGCCTGCTGCGAGGTAGTGATGCGTCGCCACTTTCCAACATGGCGTCGGACGAGTCTGTTGTGTCTCCTGTGTGCTCTACACCGACAGTGCGCTGTTTCCCCAAGCAGGCGAAGCAGGTGGCTTTAAATGTTCTTGAAGCGCTTCGCGTCGAGTGCGGGGGCAGTTGGAGTACAAATGCGCTCATCAAAAGGACGGCAAAACTCACGCAGGTGAGCGAGCGAACGCTTTACAAGTGGACAACGGAGACGTTGAACGCGGGCCGAGTGTTGTCACCGAAGAAGCGTGCTGGCGGAAGAGGCCGCGAGCGGACGAAGAAGCTGGACGATTTTGACCTGAGCGTGTTGCGAAGTGTGGTACACACCTTTTTCCAGAGAGGGGAAATTCCAACTATCGCGAAGGTGGTTGCGCATTTCGAAGAGGACGAAACGCTACCGACCGTGTCCGCAGCGACAATGCAGAGGATGTTGAAGAAACTTGGCTTCCGATATAAGAAGCGCTCTCGGAATGCGATGTTAATCGAAGCGACGCACATTGTGCAGTGTCGCCGCCGGTACCTGCGCCAGATAGCGGAGCTGCGACGCCAGGGTAGGCCTATTTTCTTCACCGACGAAACGTGGGTTAACGCCGGCCACACGCGAAGTCGAGTGTGGACTGACTGCACCATCCAATCTGCACACCAAGCGCATCGATCCGGACTGTCGACTGGTCTACAAAACCCCAGTGGCAAAGGTGGCAGGCTTATTGTGACGCATTGCGGTAGTGAGCAAGGTTTTGTCGAAGGCGCAGCGGAAGTTTTCCGAGCGAAGAAAAACTCGGGCGATTACCACGAGGAAATGAACGGGGAACACTACGAAAACTGGTTCTCCAGGAGACTTCTCCCACTACTACCACCCGGAAGCGTTATAGTGATGGACAACGCGCCATATCATTCTGTGAAGCAGGATAAAGTGCCGCGGATGAGTAGCCTCAAAAAGGACATACAGGCTTGGCTGTCCGGAAAAGGTGTCGCGTGGAGCAGCGGCATGGTGAAGGCCGAGCTCATGCAGCTTGTCAGCAATGTGAACACAGGTGGGGAGCAATACCGTGTCGACTGCATTGCTAAAGCTGCTGGCCATCTCGTTGTGCGCCTGCCACCGTACCACTGCCAGCTGAACCCGATAGAGCTTGTCTGGAGCGACGTCAAGGGTTTCGTGGGCAGCCAAAACAAGACGTTTAAGCTCCAAGACGTCGAGCCTCTGGTTTGGCAAGGCATCACGCAAGTGACTGTTGAGAAATGGAAGAATTACGTGCAGCATATTATCAGTGAGGAAGATGTGATGAGAAAACTGGGCCACATCATCGACGATGTTGTTGACCAGGAACCGGCCATTGTTGTCAACCTGGAGGACGACACAACCAGCAGTGCTGAATTCAGTTGTTATGAGGACGATGAGATGATCGAACCCGTTTAACGTGCGTTGCCTCTCGCGCAGCACATGGGCTTGTTTTGCATTTCGCCACCATCGACACTCGGCTGCCTCGGCACGCTGGAGTAAATAAATTTATATGCACATGACACGATTACTGAAATTTACTGCGACGCGACAACAGAGGAACTGATGAGAACAGTACCCTGGTTGTCTCACATATATCGGTGGACACCCGAACCGCGCAGTAAAGGAAGGGATAAAGGAGGGAGGTAAAGAAGAAAGACAATATCTCGGTGGACACCCGAACCGCATCGTAAAGGAAGAGATAAAGGAGGGAAAGAAGCGAGAGAAAACTGAAAATTGAAAGTTGGATTTTGAGGAAAGGCGCGGCGCTGCGCGGTGGAACACCTGTGGCTCGGTGCTACTATAAATAGAGGTAGAAAGAAGCCACCTGGACATCAGGTGGATCGAGCCACAGGCGCGTAGGAACACACTAATGTAGTGCGCGCCATCCTGATTGGACGAGAGAGCTGTACCTTTCGTAGTGCTGCAAACATCTTGTGAGACGGAGTATAGTTACGCGGAAGCGAACATACAAAGGGTTGCGATAGGCATTTTCTTTAATTCAACAGCGCAGTGTCCCGTGGACTTACTACTGTACGCGGAAAATTTGGTAACTTATTGCACACTTCCGAAGCAGCATTAAACAGTACATTGTTTGCGCTGCCACTGGCTCAAAATGGGCGCCAGAAATTTCGCCCTTCTTTGATGAAATGTAGCCCCAGTCCAATCAAACAGCCGCTTTGCTGACGTAGATGAGGTCAACTTAATCGCAAAACATGTATAATTGCACGCATCTCTTTTCGATCAGAAGTTCATCGTTCAATGCGTAATATGGTCCCGCCCTCTTGATTTCAAAGAATATGTGGTCTTTGTAAACAGCGTGACTGCATCCGTTGCTTGTCTTCACGCTAATCTCGTCCCGGAAATGCACCGGGGCGCCGATAAGCTACCAATTCTGCTGTTCAATTGACTCGTTTTGGAGGCATGTTGGCGGATATAGATTGCATATCGCGGTGACGCTGTCGGCTATATTGCCCTTGAGCTTAGAATAGTGCTTGAAATCTGACCACAGAAGGCAGTCTTCCTGAAAGCCCAAAACCAGGTTCGTTAGCTGCCAGTTCAGAATTGTAAATCTGGCAACATGACAACTATATATGAAGCAGTGTAGAGGGAAGTGGAAAGTACGCGTTCAAGCAATCGTAGTGCGTCTGTAGGAAGGCGCAATGGACTGGGAAATGGTGAGGACTGGTGGTAGTGGTGGTGTGTTTGAGGACCGTGAAATGGTGTAATAGTTTCGGGTCTGACTCTGTACAGAGGGTGTACAGAGAAGCTGTACAGCCACCTTGTACAGAGATATTGGTGTTTTAAGGCACGGAAAACACCCAGCAAAATATTTCCTTCCTTTTCAGCGCCATTTCCTTTCGTAAAAAAAAATAAAAAGTGGCTGTGGTTCAACCCAGCTGAGCCAAGCTCTGTTAAGCATGGTTTGTGGTTAGACACGGTTTAGCTTCGGTTCACCTCTATTGTATGAAGACTTCAACGAGAGCGAACTCTTTCAGCGAGAGCAAATCGCGTGGTGCATCACGTGCCACAAGTGGAA
Organism: Amblyomma americanum; assembly: GCF_052857255.1. NCBI lineage: Eukaryota > Metazoa > Arthropoda > Arachnida > Ixodida > Ixodidae > Amblyomma > Amblyomma americanum. Next base: position 34,706,888 of record NC_135506.1, on the reverse strand, counting down.
GAGCGAGCGCTCTGCAGAGCGGCGGTCGGCGCAGCGGCGGACATGGCTGCCAAGCGCAAGAGCGAATCACGCGACACATCACATGCCACAACTGGCGAAGAGGAGCGGCCGAGCAGCAGCCAGCGCAGCTGCGGACGTGTCTGCCAAGCGAACAGCTGCGGCGATGAAGGTAAACATGAAGGTCGTAGCACAGCAAAAAAGCGGACACGTCACTATGGAGGAAAGCTCAAACGATCGCTGCCGGAGTTCCCGGGTTCGAACCCGACCGCGGCGGCTGCGTTTTTATGGAGGAAAAACGCTAAGGCGCCCGTGTGCTGTGCGATGTCAGTGCACGTTAAAGATCCTCAGGTGGTCGAAATTATTCCGGAGCCCTCCACTACGGCACCTCTTTCTTCCTTTCTTTCACTCTCTCCTTTATCCCTTCCCTTACGGCGCGGTTCAGGTGTCCAACGATATATGAGACAGATACTGCGCCATTTCCTTTCCCCAAAAAACGAATTATCGCTGCCCGTGTGGACGCTATGATGGTGAGAGAGCGCCACCCTGCGGCGGCACCCTACGCATCTTAAAGCATCGAGGACTGCATGCAAGACCAGACGAGCATGCGCATGTTCTCGATTTGTTGACGGCTGTGGCAACGAGTGGACGCTCATAGGCGAAAAGTACGGACGGCTTTTTTTCTATTTTTACAGAGGGAGTTGTTAAATTTCAGTTTCCCGTTTATTTCGGGGTCGTTGGCGTTGTACCACCTGAGGTCATGGCGTCATGGCGTCATGAAAATACGCCACGCTAATTGTCCAGAATGCCAATAACTGATTGGTCAGAAGAAAATACCGACATACGTGACGTCACGTGTTTCGCTGCTGCACCTCTCTCGCTCCGTGCCCTGAGTGACAGAGCGGCACGCATACCCCAGCTAACCCCCTCCCCACCGAAGGCACCTCCTCCACACCCTCATTAGTAATGCAAAAGACACCCGTTTCCAAAGTTAAGGGGGATTCACACTAATGAAAATAAATCGGCCGCACGATGTCTGCCACTCGCCAGTATCAATCTGCCTTTACCCAGGATGCCAATTGTTTTTAGAGCGGAAAACTCTACTGCTCCCATGCCGAACCTGGAGGTCATCTGGCATGTGCAAAATCCCGCGTGGCAGCTGCTTTGAGCTTCATCTTCATTCCCTCCTCTTCACAGAGCGTGAGTAATTGCGCTGAAAAAAAGCCGTCAAAATTGCCTGTTGTCCTTTAGTGTCTTGATTCCCACAAACGCGGCAAATAGGCGATCCATCTTTGTTAACAATGTATACTTGTATAGATTGCAGTAAGGCAACATGCGAAACCAATGAAACGCTCTTTCCAGATTCCCTGCTACCTGGCCGCGATTGTCTGTAGCCGGGCTGCTAAAACTTAGGAGTTTCATCAGTTCTCAGAAGTGTGTACAAATGCAAAAGAAGAAGTCAGTACGTTTAGATCGTAGAAAGCAATAAAAACTGCAGCTAACATCGCGGAAACAAGCACGCGTGCACAAACAGTGAGGCCGGGGAAACTTTCCTGGGTTTAGATTGTAAATGGCGCGTTCAACTTCGTTTCCGGAAATTCCGGAAACCTCGCTTCCGCAAAGACATAACACCCGCTAAAGGTGTCCAACTTCATATCCCGAAACGCCACCATCGCCTGATAGTGCTCAAGAAAAGAATTTGTCATTTGTATGTGTCACGAGGTTACCGTTCCGCGAGATTTTTCGAGACCGAGGACCCGTTTTGTGCGAATCTCCCCGACGAAGAAAATTTCGGCACTGAAAAGGACAAGAGCTCGCTTTTGTCGGTTCTTTCAGCATTTTTTTTTCTTGCGTCATCTTAGTAGCACGGAAGAGTGCAGTTTTAATGTTGAGTTATTCAACTCTGCTTCGTTCCGCAACGACGAATGTCATTAGCTCTTTCAATTGCATTCTTGTTGCACTGCTGATTCTGCCGATAGGCTCCTGCTCTGTTTCCTTAAGCTCTTTCATAGTTAGCTCCTACAATTCCCACACAAAACGATATTTCGGAATCAGATTCAGCGACAAGTACGCACAAGTCGAGCGCGACTGGCTCATAAACCGCCATACACTTTATTCGCTCGCGGAAAAAGCGGAACACAACACCCGATAAAATTTCTATTTTTAAATCCTCGCAAGGTCAAAATGGCATTTAAAGGCTATCGGGACAAACTAACACACATTAGTGCTCTTACTCAAAATTTTATACCAGTGCGCGCAAGCTAATGGCTCCCGACGTATACGCGAAGACGACGACACCTTCTACGATCGAGATTTCTATAGTTCTATAAAAACAGGCTTAGTTAAGGGCATTTATAGCCACATCATCAATGAACAAAACGTGGTAACGGAGAAGTCACGCGCACACAAACAGAAAACTCGAATCACAAACACAAATCTCAAAACAGTCTGCACTGCTTAGAAGGATTCATCGGGTCCCCGGGATTGCAGTTAAAAGCCTTGGCGAACTGTGGCATGTGCTGCAGCGCGGGAGTGCAGATCGACTCGTGGTTTGTATTTTCAGAGCCGCCATAGCAATTGACGTAACACAGCGCGATGAAAAACAGCTGCAGTCCGCTGTACTCCAAACCGAATAGGCTGCTGCTGTCCAAAGCTCTCTCTTGGGCATTGTAGGCATCCACAAGAGCGCCATAGCCAATTACTTCTTTGGCGTAATACCCTAGTTCACCGGCGCTGCCGGACGTGCCTGCTTTCAAGCAGTCCATCAGGGGCTCAACAAACGAAGCATTGGTTGCGTAGTACGCGGAAAGGAACAAGGTCGCCAGTGAAAAGGCGATCTGAGCTCCTAAGCCGCCGTAGTTTAAAGACGAATGGAGCTGCGGATCAAATAGAGGGAAGGATAGAGCGTAAGGCATCAGCTCGAAGTCTCGCTTGTCGTAGGACACGATGGACACTTCCAAATCTTGCATAAGATCTAACATATGTCCGAATTCTGCATCCTTTCTGACGTGCACCGACTGTTGCCAGTTCCGCACGAAAGAATTATTCAAGTCAGGCACATGGTCTGCAGCCAGGATTTCTTCTCCGGTGTGCTCGATTTTACGGAAGACGATTTCCGAAGAGCTCCAGTTGCTGACCACGTTGATGCCTTCGTCAAAGTACGTCCAGTTGGAAAGACGCCGGAAAAAAGAGGTTCGCACGGACTGAGCCACACTTTTTGCGAGATTAAGTGCTTCGCTTTGAAGGGCTTCAGCATAGTATTTGTCGAACAGCGTGTGCCCGGAGATTAACATTGCTCTCGTGACGCAGAAAATCCTGTAATGGGCCTGCGTCGTTTGGTAGTCACGGTTGTAATAGTTGAAAATTAAGTCTTTATTCGCGAAAAGGGCCGCCACTTGAACGGTGCACCAAGAGATCAATGTATGGAATGAGTCCGTGCCGTACCGCCACCAGAGATACAACACTCGCTCTAGATAACGGGGCGATGTGGTCGTCAGCGTGAGACTACTGTTCATCCTGATGTCAAGTTTTAAAAGCGTCGCTGTCCAGTTAACTTCCGTGAGGCCAAGCTGAGTCAAGTTTAGAAGAACGTCAGCGTTATACTCGTCAGCTGCTTCGTAACGAGCATTAGAGAGGTAGCTCAGGGCTGTTTCGACCGACGCGTCTGTCTCCTGGAACGTCACCGTATCCTCGCCTTCGGGTTGAAAGCGTTCCTTCAGGAACTGAAAGTACTCCTCATTCGTGCCGGTCGCGAAGTCCCTATACCTCTTGACCACGAAGTAAAGGAACTTGCCAGAAACTAGGTTGATCCCGCTGCCATCGGGCGCGACGTCGAAGTCAAGGAGCACGTCCCAACCCAGCTTCAAAGAGCTGCAGAGGAGCGTGTACAGAACGTCTGCGCCCTTGGAAGGCTTCGGCCACACGATGCCTGCCTCAACCAGCGCGTTCTTGACGGCTGGCAGCTCGTCTCTCTCCCCTTCGAGCACATCGACGCAACTCCTGTACATGATGGCGGCCCGCTGCTCCATGTCTTGCCCCGATGCAGGCACGTCTGCACTCTTCAGCGACGCGGTCACATTGTCCAACAGAGAAATGAACTGGTCGTTCCAAACGGTATGTCGGTTCTTCTGGCGCCAGCCGTCGCAGACGAAGTGCGTGAAGCTCTGGCACGGGTCCACCGATTCGTTGATGGAGGCGAGAAGTCTGGTCGAGTAGGCGAGGCAGGCATGCGTCTTGCAGGTGTTCCCCCAGTGCGCTGGAGAGCGCCATACAAGTGAGGCGATCGCCAAGGCCACAAGCGTCACCAATACAGTGACTCCAAGCACGGCCAGAGTAAGCCCGAGCCGCGATTTCAGCTTCCGGGGGTCCTGGAAAGTAACATTATTGCCGTAAGAAAAACGATGTGCACAATCAGTTGGTCTTACCTACGATCTCTATAAACCCCCAAAATAACCGCTTTTCTAGTGATGAATCATCAATACTGACAAAGTGTGAACTTTTGGGGTGTCTTTGTGCGCAAGGCCAGGCGCCTTCTTTCCCACAGCTCCTATCATAGCCGCTGCTGTACGAGTACAAAAATACAAAATCTCGGCTGCTGACCCGAAAGACGCGTGTTCGATCTCGGCCGCGGCGGATGAATTTCAATGGAGGCGAATTTCGATGGCGAAATTCTGGAGGCCCGTGTACTGTGCGATTTCAGTGCGCGTTAAAGAACCCCAGGTGGTGAAAATTTCCGGAGCCTGCCCCTACGACGTCCTTCAAGCCTGAGTCGCTTTGGGAAGTTAAACGCCACAAACGACAAAAATACAAAATACTTTTATTTCAACATTACGTAATGTTAGGAGGTGCGCCCAAAAATCCTTAGATTGCCTTGACAAAGCAGCGCACCTTCTTCCTACAGGAAACAGCGGCAACAACAGAGTACATATGACAACAAAAAAAGTGATCAAGCATACTTATACAAATCTGAGCCAAGAATTTCCTTTGAAGAACAAAATCAGGAGCATTGAAATGACAAGAATGATACACAATACAACACTACATAAACATACCTTTTCATAGCAGAAACATACAACAGATCTAAGGAGGTACTCAACAAATCAAGTCCGATGCCAGGTTTTAAAATAGACAGCATTCCTTTATCAAGAAAATGGAGAGGATTCGCTGTAGGAATTGAGAAGGTTAGGGATTTGAAAGCGAAACATTTGACGACCGTAATTGGTCCTTCACAAATCCGCTGTAGCCTAACACTCCGAGATGAACAGACCTACAAACTGTATTAACTGTGTGCCGAATGAATCGTTTTCTATGCGTATACTAGAGATATCGAGACTAGGACATTACTTCACCTCTTGCAGTGTTCGTACACGCTGCTTTTTAGAACACGTCATAGGACCTAAATGAGTGACGTTATTTAGAGTTTCTTTCTTCGCACGACACGCATCGACCCACTGCCGAATCAAAATTATAATAACTGTCTAATCACTAGACGGAAAATCCTGTCGGAACAAAAGCGAATTGCTTTTTCGCCGCACAGATTTCAGGTAACATGTGAATTGCGTGCCACGGCGGATTTGCAAGCACCAAGGAAACCACGCGAAAGAAACAACAAAGGCACTTTTTTTATAATCAGGATTAAATTTTGACAGTTAGCCGGGAACCTCGTTATCGTGACTGGATGATGATACATAAGCCTTCTATGTTGCCTGCAGTTTGCGGCGCTTCGTGAGCTTGGCTACGACGACTTTTACCTTCGCATTCTTGTTGATTGTGAAGAAATCCTGGATGGGTTACTTTCTTCCTCATGTTGGCCTCATCAATAGAGCATGTGCTTTTTTCTCGCTCAGTGCCAAGCTGGGTCTAAACCAATCATAATCTTGTAGCGTGTGCTAGGATATCAAAAAGGACGGCCCATACCTAAAAAAGCTCATTAAACAGATGTGTTTCTATTTGCCACAGCACTGTGTCACCATCAGGGCCTGATCACTGCTCGCAAAGGATTTTCTAAATAAAAACACTCTTTGCTGATACAGCAGCATCCTGTCCTTTCGGCTGATGGCAGTTACTTTTTGGTGTTACTATACATTGACTAATTCCGAGCTCACAAAAGCAGCAGAGCTAAATGAGACAAAGCCACTCGAAAGGAACATCATAAGTCCATAAGTCATGACACAGACATGCGCTGAAAGCAGTACTGAACCGCACTCTTTTTACCATTTTGTAAGCCTACCTATATTACTCGTTGATTTCTTTTAGCCCATGCTGTTCTGATCTGCAAATAATGAGTCAACTACTTGCTCAAGAGCCAATACATGCGGCCTTAAGAACACTCTACAGTGCTAGTTCCCCCTCTCAGGATGCGTGACTTCGTTCCTTCAACGTCATCGACCTATACGCGTAAGCTTTCTTCTGAGCATGCAGTCAAAAACTGCAACTTTTCTGTTACGCTAGGCGCGTGTGCCAGGTTCCAATGGCGCGTACCGGAGGCGATTTCGTCCTATCTTCGCCAGGGGGCGGATTGCCGCGGAAGCCGGGCGGCTGCACGAGGGGCGGCTGTTCGACATTCCCCGGGCTGCTGGACAGCGGCGAATCAATGCTGAGCGCTCCCGAGTAAACACCGTCGGACACGGACGATGCTGGCGATGACAGGCAGGAGCCGACGGCAGCAGTGTCAGCGGAGGTCATTCCGTTCACACCATGGCCACGTCCCACCGGCAACGCCGCCGCTGAGGGACTGGCTGGACCGACACTCTCTGGACAGGTACCTCCAGCAGGGTCCGCCTTGCCAGATGGTCGGAGGCGGTGGCCTTTGGCACCTGCCGATGAGAGCACGACACGGCGGTTGTGGAGGTCTGGTTATAAGGGGTGGGGCGGCGGGGGTTGTCAAGCCCAAAGGTTCTACTGCATGCTTGGCCATGACACATCAACATCTCTAAGGTATGTCCTTTAAAAAAGGCACAACCACATCCACATGTGGCTAAAAGCTCAGTAAAGTAGGTACTTTGAGAAATTCAGGACGCGAATCACAGCGAGAATAAAAGATGTAGAAAACCAGACTCTAGGGAGCAAAAGGAACCCAACTGGCAGCTGCAGCATCACTTAAACTTAAGTGCTAGTCTTGTAGTGACTAAACTCCCTACTCCTCTCCCAGAGGCCTGCGTGCCGTGCCGGAGAGGGTAGGTAGGGGTCCGGCTCAAACATTAAAATTTATTCTGAATCTCAATCTGAAGCAGAACGAAAATGGCACCGAATGGAGTCATCTGACAGCTGGAACGGCCTACCGTGCATACGTCTTTGATGGAATGCTGGTTGTATGCGCCTGGGTGCACTGTCGCTGCCAGCAGGGCTCCGCGAGGGGCTTCCAGGTATGTCCGACAAACGGGTGCCGCCTTGGTCTCGACCGCCGGGACCGCGTCTTTGGCGGCGGCGCTCTGCTGAGGAGGATCCAGGCCTCCGAGCTTCATCGCGACTTCCCGGCTTGTCAGGCGGCATTCCAACTCACTGACTGATTGCTACGGCGTTTTCGAAGAAGAGCAACGCGGCGGAACGGCTACCGAGAGGCATTCAGTCTTCTTCTCGTCTCGTGCCCGGCGCGCACAGCGACCGTGCTCGCCGGTCAGACGATGGCGATAGCGATGGGGGAAGGGGGGGGGGGGGGCGCTTTCGAACCGTCAACCAGCAAAGAATCAGCAACGAAGTTGTTGTTGCCTCTAAACTGATGGCACATACCCATATCTTCTGCATCCTTGGAGTAGCAAAGACTGGCGCTCGCGCAGACGAAGTCTCTTTCACGTGTTTGCGTTGCCGGGTTCCCCTTCTAAATTTCTACCTTCAGAGATCTGGCCTGGCGGCATCCCCATTGTGCAATTTTGTGCCGAACCTGATACAATAGACCACTTCTTGCTGTTCTGCCGCCGCTTCTCTCATTTGAGGAAGCGTCTTTCGCAAATTCCATTTCATCAACTGGGTTTGCCTGTGTCCTCCGCGGTTGTTCTTTCCAATGGCCCTTCTTTGCTTGGACGAAGCGACAGGAGTGTGCGCTCTGCTGTGCGAAATTTCCTTCAAGATACGGGGCGGCTCCCATTCTATTTTCGTTTTCCCGCTCTCAGTCAGTACGACATTGAAACATTACAGGAATTGTATACTATTATGCACATTAAGTCATTGTCCCGTCTTCGATCTCCTAGTAACAGGACCCCTGTCCTTGTGTCTTCCAATCTATCAGCATACATACCATTACCATTGCTCGAGGCTGGTTTGGTTGGAGGCTCGGATTGTAAGCTCTCGAGCTCTCCTATCCGCCTCGGCATTCCCCGCGACGCCTGTGTGTCCCGTTACCCACATTATTATGTGTTGCAATTGTTTTTCCTTCGGCGGTAATTTGACTGTCTGTACTGTCTTTAGGATGCGGAGCGCTGTTCCCCCTATTTTGGCACTCTTGTGGTTTCTGCATGCTGTTTGCGAGTCTGTTAAAATTATTAGGGACCTTTGAGCACGGTAGCCCTCTGCCGCCGCTAGGACTATGGCAGCCTCTACGGCCTCCTCAATAATGCCATCCCTCATAGTTGCGCTGGCCATTTCTTTGAGCTCATGATTAATTGCCGTTGCAACCGCTCTATTTCTGTTGTGTTGTCTTGTCCTACCGTATGCAGCCGCATCCGTGTGCGTAATGTTTTCTTTGTTGGCTAGGTTCTGTTGCACATACTCTATCCTAGCCTCCTGTCGCTACCCTAAATTGTTTCCCGCAGTTCATCTGGTATCCATCAGGAAGGAGGACAGCGATCAATCGGGTCCATGTAGTTGTATATGCTTGGCAGCAGAGCACGGGCCAGCACTCGCGCATTTCTGCAATGGAGTAAACCAGGAGCAGCACGGATTAGATCACAATTTTATTAAAGAGAGTAATCGGAGTGAAGAATAATGTACGTCAGCCGTAATCAAGGTAGAAAAAAATACGTAATTTCAAACGACAAGCGCAACACGTTTGTCTGGGTCGGCCCAGGTCTTGCCAGAAAGGTATGTGCCCCGAAAAGGCCCTCTGCAAAAGACCGATTGCTCCACTACATCCGCTGATGATCTGCCGAGACCGAGTGAAGACAAGCACTCGAGGAAGGAGCGGAAAGGCAAGAAGAATAAGGACAGTAAAAAGCAGTGTTACATGAGTACGTAATGTGTTCTTTGTCTGCCTTGGTCTTCAGACAGTCGGGACACTGAGCTGTGTCCAGACATCCGAAGTTTTAGAGCATTAGTGGGGTGCAGAGAGCGTTAGTTTGAACTTTGCGAAGTAGATGTGCTTGATCCGTGTTCAGGGATGGGCTAGGTTGAAGAAAGATTACGCGATTTTCCCTGGTGTTCTGGAAGTGTTGGGCTATTTACTCTGCATGCTGCAGCGTCTCTCAATGATATTTGACTTGGCCAGGGGTTGAAGGCGCCCCGATGTTGAATTGGAGGGCCTGTTGATGAACCAACTAATTTCCCCTAATCCTAGCCTGAGCAGATATCCGAGGCAAGGTGATTTTAATGATCGGATTGCTATTATAATATTACACTAAATTCATGCTGGAAGATAGAGATCCGCAAGGGTTCCATAAACATCGTCAGAGGACCGCCAACGTGAGGTAATAATAATAATTGGTTTTTGGTGGAAAGGAAATGGCGCAGTATCTGTCTCATATATCGTTGGACACCTGAACCGCGCCGTAAGGGAAGGGATAAAGGAGGGAGTGAAAGAAGAAAGGAAGAGAGAGGTGCCGTAGTGGAGGGCTCCGGAATAATTTCGACCACCTGGGGATAAAAAACTCATTTACCAAGCATTTAATCCCACGCATATGAAAAGTTTTTGACTTTGATTCAAACACGTGTCTGTGCTCAATTTTTAATTCTATATGTCGCATGATTTTAATTTCAGTTCTGAAGATTGAAGACCGATAATGAGGGCCGTGCTCGAGGAAAGAAGAGAAAGAAACTGAGCTGGCCCCACGAGCCCGATTCGAACGTGAGCACGTGGAAAGTGTGTAGCTTTGTCGCCGAGTCGCAGCGCCAGCCGAGCACTTTGTTCTTTTGTGAGCTACAAAAAAACCGTTCAATTGAGGACGCGCACAATGCTTTTATATGAGCTAGGATGCGGCGCAGACCCCTATGCTACCACGAATGGCAAGGGGTCGCCTGACGCGTCAACTACAACAGCGCCCGGAGCCGACAGCAGCGCCGTGAGCTTTCAGACGGCAGCAAGGGGACAGCGTTGACGGAACAGTAAGTCCTAATATTTATTCCATTGGCAATGCTAGCAGAATCAAACATCGCCAAGCGTTTTGCCTGGCCGTATACAGCGCTCGTGTTACACTCGCAAAGCTCTATTGCCAGAACTGTAGAAAAAGTCAGTAGTGATAGTGCGGCGTATGGAATAGACACGAAGCACAAGACGGCTCTTAAGTGATCAGATGTGCGTTCTGTTCACATCATCAGGTGACTCACCTGATATCCGTGGAAATATAAATTAAAATTGGTTTTTGGGGAAAGAGAATGGCGCAGTGTCTCACACCTCGGCGGACACCTGAACCCTGCCGTAAGGGAAGGGATAAAGGAGGGAGTGAAAGAAGAAAGGAAAGATTACGTGCTGTAGTGGAGGGCTCCGGAATAATTTTGACCACCTGGGGATCTTTAATGCGGATTGTCAGAAATTCGGTATTAAAAGGTATTCTCGCTTTTAAATACCAAATTTCTGACGGGCCCGGGCGATGTCAGTGCAGGTTGAAGATCCCCAGGTGGTAGAAATTATTCCGGAGCCCCTTTTTCTTTGTCTCTTCTCTTATGGCAGGGTTCAGGTGTACTAAAAAGCATTTTAGACCCACCGCGGTCTCAGTAGTTAGGGCGGTGGCTCGGTTGTTAAGGCGCTCGGCTAGTGATCCGGAGCACTCGGGTTCGATCCCGGCCACGGAGGCCGCGTTTCCATTGAGGAGGAGAAAAGCAAAGGCGCTTGTGTGCTGTGCGATATCAGTGCAGGTTAAAGATCCCCTGATGGCCGAAATTATTCCGCAACCCTCCACAGTGGCACCTCTTCCTTTCTTGTTTCAGCTTCTCGTTTATCCCTTCTCTTACGGCGCGGTTCAGGTGTTGGATGAGAAGTGAAGACACATACTGCGCCATTTCCTTTCCCCAAAAACCAATTTTTTTTTATTGTTTTTTTGGGAAAGGAAATGGCGCAGTATCTGTCTCATATATCGTTGGACACCTGAACCGCGCCGTTAGGGAAGGGATAAGGGAGGGAGTGAAAGAAGGAAGAAGGAGGTGCCGTAGTGGAGGGCTCCGGAATAATTTCGACCACCTGGGGATCTTTAACGTGCACTGACATCGCACAGCACACGGGCGCCTTAGCGTTTTTCCTCCATAAGAACGCAGCCGCCGCAGTCGGGTTCGAACCCGGGAACTCCGGATCAGTAGTCGAGCGCCCTAACCACTGAGCCACCGCGGCGGGTCCAAAAAAAAACCAATTTTCAAAAAGGTATTTTAGCGCGAAAGCACTTCTGCCGCACTACCCGCGTTTCAGCGCTGTGTGTTTATGTGGGAAGCAGGGCGAAATGAAACCGAGGGCAAGCACCACATGCAAGTCGAGGTTACATCAGCGCGAGACGCTCTGCAGAAACCAAGGAGGGTTTCGATACGGATCCGCCGCGGCGGCTCAGTTGTTAAGGCGCTTGCCTACTGAGTATGAGTATCCCGGTTAGAACTCGACCACTGCAGCCGCGTTTCGATGGAGGCGAAGCGCACAAAGCGCCTGATTGATGTGCGACTTCAGTGAACGTTAAAGGCGTCTGGCAGGCAAGGCGCCCGGCAGCGCTTCTACGTGGTTTGCCGCCATACGCGTCCGTTTCACCGTGAGTAGCAGAGGAGATTTCTCTAACGGGCAAGGTGTCGCGCCGAACTGACGGTGGCGTTCCGTGGACTCCCTGGCAGTGCTGCAACACGCTGTCGTGTTCCGCTCTTAAAGGCGACGCTTAAGTGTCCTCCAATTTTCTTTCCTCAAATCAACAGGAGGAAAAGAACGTTTTAAAAAATTGGAGGCTTATCAAGGTTAAGCCCAGTGGATGCGAAGCATGTTAAGCAGCGAGCCGCATATTGAGCGCGCCGCTTGGCTAGGCGTTCTTCATCGTAGCACGCTGCAGCCTTCGTTTTGCATTCCTATTTTTAACGTCCTTAGCGTTTGGAGGCATCTTGACCGCATACACGCCCGGCGCAAAGACGCTGGCGCGGTTGCGGGCACAGAGACTGACGCGACGGCGGGCGCGCGCCGCTTCATCCCTGGCGTGACGTCACATATCACGTGATGCAGCAATGGTGGCGCCGCCGCCGCGTCGCGCGCGACGGCGCGAACCGAAGCGTGGAGGCCTCCGCCGGGCGACGTCCGACGGCGCGATATGAGGCCCCATCTGCAGCCGGTGTGACGTCATGTCACGTGACCTACTTGAAGGTCACTTGAAGGTCAATGGTGGCCACCGCCGGGAGGCGACCGACGGCGCGATATGAGGCCAAATCTGCATCCTGTGTGACGTCATCACGTGACGTCATGTCACGTGACCCCACTTCATGGTCAATAGTGGCCACCGCCGGGCGTCGCGCGAAGGCCCGAAACCTACGTTAATATGCTTCGCATAAAATTGCAGCAAGATATAGGCACAGTCTGCCTCACTTCTTGGTGGACACCTGAACAGCGCCGTGATGGAAGGGAAGGAGGTCAGAGTGAAAAAAATGAAGGTGCCGTAGTGGAGGGCTTCGGAGTACTTTCGACCACCTGGTATCCTCAAAAAATCTCTCAGGTGGTCAAAATTATTCCGGAGACCTCCACTGGAACACGTCTTTTCTAGACATTCTCCTCCATTCCTCAGCTCACGGCGTAGTATAGGTGTCCACTACGATGTGAGACAGTCGCTACGCCTTTGTCGAAATTATTTCTGAGCCCTCCAATACGGCACCTCTATCTTCCTTTCTTCTTTCGCTCATTCCTTTAATGCTTTCCTTACGGCACGGTTCAGGTGCCCGCCGATATGAGAGACAGATATTGCGCCTTTTCCTTTCCCCCAAAAACAATTTTCAGTGGCACCTGGCCCTTGTGCTGAGAGTCCAGGGACACTTCTTTTGTGGCAATAAAGTTTTCTATCTCTTTCTGGTCTCGAGAAACGCGGCTGCCGGCGTTGTCTGGACCGTTTCGCCGCCGCGACAGAAATTAATAATAATAATTAATTTTGGGGGCAAGGAAATGACACAGTATAGGTCTCATATATCGTTGGGCATCTGAACCGCGCCGTAAGGGAAGAGATAAAGATGTGAGTGAATTAAGAAAGGTAAAAAAAGAGGTGGCGTAGTGGAGGGCTCCGGAATAATTTCGACCACCTGGGGATCTTGAACGTGCACTGACATCGCACAGCACACGGGCGCCTCAGCTATTGCCTCCATAAAACGCAGCCGCAGCGTTCGGATTCGAACCCGGGAACTCCGGATCAGTAGCCGAGCGCCCTTACCACTCAGCCACCGCAGCGGGTTTTTGAGAGAAAGGAAATTACGCAATATCTCTCTCACTATTATACTGACAGTCGAGCCGCGTAGTAAGCGAAGGAATAAAGGAATGAATGAAAGAAGAAAGGAAAAAAGAGGTGGAGTAGTGGAGGGCTCCGGAATAATTTCCACCACCTGGGTATCCTTAACGTGCGCTGACATCGGAGAGCACACGTGCGCCTTAGCGTTTCGCCTCCATCGAAACGCAGCGGTCGCAGCGGCTGGGTTTCGATGGAGGCGAAACGCTAAGGCGCCCGTGTGTGTGCAAACGCTGGTTTGTGCTCGTGCTCTGCCGCCTGCACGTGCACCGCATTCGTGTATTATAAAGGAAGAGGAGGTGGGCTCGAGACCACTATTCGAACATGGGGCAAGCGCGAGGCATGTGCGAGATCGACGCCGGTTCTTGGCGAGCATTGGTTTTGTTCATGGTTCAGTCGTCGATGTGCTTCAAACTATTAAGGTGGTCGATGTTCTTCGTTGCAGGGTTCTGCATTCGACTTCATCTCATCGATGGACAATGCGGGTACCCACATTCACGTCTTAACGCACAGCACCCAGGGTAGTCTCTGTGACAGCCACAGAAAGGTGAGTAATGGAATTAGCACGAAGCTTCGCTTGATTTATAGGGTGCGTGTCCAGTTCCGATTGTGTTTCTGAGGACCTTGGTCCGGAAACGTAGTTGCTGTTAGCCGGTATGGTGTTACTGATGTACAAGAGATCGACACAAAGCATTGGTCGTCTATTGCTGAACCATTCCTACTGGTGACGCCCTTAAATAGCTTGGTTTTATAGCCTTTAACGTGCCAAAGTGACTTAGGCCACGAGGAACGCCGTAGTAGAGGGTTCCGGAAATTTTGACCGCCTGGAGTTCAATAACGTGCACTGACCTCGTAAAGTGTATCGGCCTCTGGCTTTTCGGCTCCATCGAAATTCGATCGACGCGGCCGTAATCAAACCCGCGTTTTTCGGGTTGGCAGCCGAGCAGTTTCGTGGTGGTGGTAGTGGTTTTTTCTTAAAATAATAGTAAAAAGGAAGGAAAAGATTTTAGCAGCCCGGCATCTGCCATCGATACTGAAACACGTGAGCTGGGGCAGCGGAAATAAAGGATAGCAGGCAGAATAGAGAAATGAAATGAAAGAGGAGAGGGGACAGGAAGAGAGGATAGGGGGAGAAGTAATATAAACAAACTATTTACACAATAAGAAATGCGTCCATGTAGTGCGCGTGATTAGTTCATGTCGGAGGAATTAAGAGACATGCGCGCTTCACTGTGTTGGCTACAACTGGAGTGGGGCGTCCAGTTATTAATAGTTCAAGGTGAAACTCGCAGAGCGTTCGGTCACTGCGTGTAACTACCTGGCGGAGATAGACGGGTCGTCAAGCCTGTGAATTCGAGGAATGCACAGAGGCTCAGCAAGGTTCGCTCACGAGTGCGCTCACTGCCCTGCTGCCACAATAGCGTCTTGAGGGAGTCTGGTAGTATACCCAGCGCCCTATAGGCCGCAAGCATATCGCTACGAGCGTCGGCGAACGCGGCACAGTGAAGGAGCAAGTGTTGTAGTGTTTCCACTGCACCGCAGCCGTCACACACATCACTCGTCGTGATTCCATGACACTCCCGTCGTTCCCCGGGCCAAACGCAGCCAATGCGCGCGCGGAGGATAAGTGCGCGAAAGCCGGTGATACTTTCAATGCGGTCACCTCCTGCGTTGCGTGTGCCGGGGTGCTGCTTTCGGAGGTAGTCGTGGATGGTCGCACGCACGTCTTCCAGCGTATCGGGCTGATCGCTGGAAGGTAGTTGATGCGGAACGGTCGCAAAGGCGTCAGCTTCTTCGCTGCCAGTGATGCCGTAGTGACCGGGCACCCACTGTGTACACACGGCCCATCCTCTCTGCGCGAGGCGCTCGATGCGCGAGCGAATTTCCCGCACTAGAGGGGTACCGCGGCTTTTAGACTGCAGGCGGCTGAGTGCGGTGCGGGAGTCGCACAGCAGAGAACTCCTGGGCGGCGGAGGGCCGAAGGTGAACAGCAGGTCCAGCCCGAGCCGGATCCCCATCAACTCCGCCGTTGTGGAGGAGCCCAGGAAGGTTGCGTGTTGCTGGCTGTGCAGTCGCAGGGGGGGGGGGGGGGGGGGGGATGGTAGCCGCCGCAGCAAGGGAGCAGCTGTCGCGGGCCACTGACCCGTCGGTGTACACGAGGAGATGGTCCTGGAGCTCCTCGGGCATGACGGCTCTGGCCAGCTGCTGCACAGCACAGAGGGGTGCGCTCCGCTTTCCCGCGATGCCGACGATCTCTCGCTGTACCTCCGAGGCAGCAGGTCAGGGCGCGCAGGAGCCGTAAGGGGTGGGCCTTGTCAATTGCTCATACTCGGGCAGCGCCGCGCCCATTCGTGAGCGCGGGTGCGAGCGCATACGTTGCAGAACCGCATCGAGACGCCGTCCGGTGCGCGGTGAAGCCGGTCGATATGATTCAGTGCCCTGCGCGCTGCCTGGAGCTCAAGTGGCCACGCTCCTGCCTCGGCCAACGTTGCTGCGCACTGCGAGTTTTTGGGCAGGCCTAGGCACACGAGTAGGGACTTGCGGTGCTGGAGCTCGAGTTTCTTCCAGCACGGCTTGCGCAGCGTGTCGAGCGGCAGCGCATAGAGCACCGGCCCCAAAGCTGCGGCATTGTATAGACGCAGCGCGGCTTTTTGGGAGATGCCCTGGCCTCGAGCGGTGAGCTTGTGCACGGCGGCGGTGATCCTCTTCATCTGCAGAAAGGCCTTGGTCGCCGCGGGACGAAAAAAAAGGAGCCAGTCGATGTCCAGGCCAAGGTACCGCACCGACTTACGCCAAGGAATCGGAGTCTAGTCTATTGACAGTGGCTCTAGGTGCACGCGCGGGCGCGAAACGCAGGCCATGGCCACCGATTTGTCCGCGCTCAGCGCCAGACCAAGGCCGCGCAAGCTGGCATCGATTGCGGTCAGAGCTCCCTGAAGGCACCCTCGCATGCGGAACGCCTCGCCCGCTGGTCCCCGGCACCACAGAGTTATGTGGTCTGCATATATGGACATGTACACGTGACGTCGGCCGCTCCTTGGGAGGGAGGCCGGCACCACCGACATGGCAACATTAAACAGAAATGGTCATAAGACAGAGCCCTGTGGCACGCCCATGTCCACCGGACGAGGCTTGGCGAGCTTACCCCCTACTCGTACGCGCATGGTGCGCCCGCTCAGGAAGCCGTGAGCGTATCGCAAAGGCGCCCGCTCACACCGGCCCCCTCAAGCGGTGTCGTGCTACTCCCCTGTCTTCTCGCTTCTCCCGCTCCCCTCCCTACTTCTGTCGGAGCGCCGGCAGTGGGTGTGGTGGTTGATCCACCAGTAGACTAGACAAGCTCGTGCCTTCCCCTTTCCACCTATAATCACGCACTCACTCACTCGTGACCAATATTCGAACACGGGGAAAGCGCGAGGCACGTGCGGGAGCAACGCCGGTTCTTGGCGAGCGTTGGTTCTTTTGTTCGTGGTTGAGTCGCCGATGAGCTTCAACCTAATAAGGTGGTCGATGTTCTGCGCTGCAGTGTTCGCCGTTCGACTTCATCTCATCGGAGGACAACGGAGTCACCCACATTCACGTCTTCCAGCCCAGCACCCAGGGTAGTCTCGGTGACGGCCACTGAGAGGTGAGTGCTGGAATTAGCATGAAACTTCGCTTGAGTTTGAGAGTGCGTGAACATTTCTGAGGACTCTAGCCCAAGAAACGTAGTTACTGTTCGGCAGTATGCTTTTACTGATGTGCAAGAGATCCACAGGAAGCCCTTGACTTTTCCGGGGGCCTTCTTTATGGTGACATGAGCTTTTAAACGCCTGATTTAATGGGGTGTGAAGTCCCGAAGTGACTCAGACTTTAAGGGACGCCGTAGTAGAGGGCTGCGGAAATCTTGACCGACTAGAGTTCTTAACGTGCGGCGATATCGCACTGTACACGAGCCTCTAAATTTTCGCCTACATCGCAATGCGACCGCCTAAGGCCGGGATCGAACTAAGGTCTTTTGTTTAGCAGCCTGGCATTAAAACCACTGAGCCACCGCGGCGTCTCAGGCATATGCGTCCCTCTTGCAATTTCTGCGGAAGTTTTGAACATTCGCAGTGAATGGAACGCTACCCGCGCCTTGATCGCGTCATGTGCGAGATACGAGGGAGGTCGTCATAGCAGCACGTATGGTAATGCCCTGGTTTTACAGCGACATTACGGTCCATGGAGGCACCTAACTGAATGAAGCTGAATGTATGGTTAAGATAAGCGACAGCTGTAGACGGTGCAATTCAATGGTATTCATCGGATTAGTTCGATAGGCAGAACCAACGAACTCATGAAGCCAAAAATAATGGCTGGCTATTTAGTATTCATGAGCACTAAAAATCGTGCGAAATCACGGTTTTCTGCTGGTGGACACCACCGCCAAGTACCTCAAAGCCCGACTAAGGTATCGACTTGACCACAGAAGCACATGTCCAGCATTCTTGGACCAAAATTTTGATTGTTATGGAAATATTGAGCGTTATGGTCCATTTTTACGATGTGTAGCAAGATATTTCGAAGTTTTTGATGGCTTGCATCCAGCAGTTACGACTGCCATAAAAACGAATGGAAACGGTTTGGCGACAGCAAAAACATTATTAAGGAAAAATGCAGGTCTGTCGCGATAGGTCCGGGGATATATTGATTGTTATAGTGAAATCTTCTTAATATACAGTCGCTTTTACATGAATGCGACACTCTAGTTCTTCTTTTGAGGGAAAGAGAAGGTTTTTGAAAGAAAGGCCTGACTCACATTTTACTCTCTTCTTCCACGTTTTGTACTCTCCCTGAATAAGGCGACTGGAGTCGACTTCTGTCACATTCATGCAAACGCGGCTCTTGAAAACATTGCGTTCATAAAGTTTTGAACATTCGCAGTAAATGGAACGCTATTCCGGAGCCCACCTCTAACTCCCTTAACTCACGGCATGGTTGAGGTGTCCACTAAGATGTGATAAACTCACCGCGTCTTTCATTTCCCGGTATTGAATGTTTTACTGGCTAGGCCTTTAGGCCAGCAGCGAGGAAGGCACCCTGTCAGGTTTATATAACGTAGCAAAGCTGTAATCGCTTTTGCTGTGATATACTCAATTTAAAACAATTATTTCATCGAAAAGAGCCTGTTACAGGAGATACATGTTATGTCGAAAAGAGCTGGTTACAGGAGAGACATGCTATGTGGCCACAAAAATCAATTTTTATTTTCGGTTGTTTTCTGCAGTCTCATAGGATGTGATCGCAAGTGGCTCGAATGACTGAGCGCTTACACTGCGGGTTATGCTGGTTAGGTATATGCGCTAGCAGAGAAGGTTTAGAAACGAGCGTGCTTGAAGACTACCCCTTAGTTGAATGATTTGTCTGGAGTGAAATAAACGCGCCTCTCCTGCCTAAAATGATTGGTAATGCTGTGAAATGAGATCCAAGCCCTCCCTGAAAAAGTCCTTGAAGGAAAAAACTCCTGGTTCGAACCCGGGTTCGGATACTCAGGGTTCGAACCCGGAGTTGACGAATTCAAAACCGACCGCGGCGGCCGCGCTTCAATGGAGGCGAAACGCTAAGGCACCGGTGTGCTGTGCGATGTCAGTGCACGTTAGATTCCCTTGTGGCCGAAATTATTCCAGAGCCAACCATTACGGCACCTCTTTCATCCTTTATTTTCTTAGTCCCTCCTTTATCCCTTCCATAACAGCGCAGTCCATTTCTTTTCGTATTACAGCCACATCGCTCCACATCCTAAAGAATGTGAACCATCCACTTTGTTTTTCAGCCTAGCTGTACGCCTCTATCCCTCGTGAAATAATAATAATAATAATCGAACGTCTACTTTTGAGTTAGCCGCCGCATTAGCGCAGTGGCTTGGGCGCTTGTATACTGAGCCAGTGTACCCGGGTTCGAACCCGTCCGCGGCGAGCGCGTTTCGATGGAGGCGAAATAATAATAATATTAGTGGGTTTTTGTGGATAGGAAATGGCGCAGTATCTTTCTCATATATCGTTGGACACCTGAACCGATCAAAAAAGGCGCTCGTGTGCTGTGTGATGATAGGGAACGTTGAATGTTCGCAGGTGGTCGAAATTATTCCGGAGACCTCCAATACGGCGCCTCTTCCCTCCTTCAGTCTGTCACTTCCTCCTGTATCCCTCCCTTAACGGCGCGGTGCGGGTGCCCACCGAGATATGTCAGACCATTACTGCGTCATTTCCCTTCCTCAAATCCAATCCATTTTCATTTCCCAATTTTTTATACCGGCAGTAGATAAACCTATTCGCCTCTTCTCGGTAGTCTCGAACCAGTTGGTCTCGATAGACACCGCTGCCAGCGGGTTGCGAGAACTGTTCACCACCGCCAGGGCGAACGCTCGTTTGTGCACGTGTCCGCCGCCTCCACGCGCACCGCATTGGTGTATTCTAAAGGGAGAGAAGGTGGGCTCGCGAGCATGTCCTCCCTTTACCTATCCTTTTTCCCCCTCCTCACCATACTTCTATCGGCACGCCGGCAGTGTGCGTGGTGGTCGAGCCACCAGTAGACAAGCTCGTGCCTTCCCCTTTCCACTTATAATCACGCACTCACTCACTCGTGACCAATATTCGAACACGGGGAAAGCGCGATGCACGTGCGGGAGCAACGCCGATTCTTGGCGAGCGTTCGTTCTTTTGTTCTTGGTTCAGTCCCTGATGAGCTTCATACTGAGAAGGTGGTCGCTTTTCTCCGCTGCAGTGTTCTGCGTTCCCCTGCCTCTCATCGGAGGACAAGGCGCCCATACCTGTCTTCCAGGACAGCACCCACAGTATGGAAGGATGCCGTCAGTTTTGAGGATTCTAGGTGGCGACGAAACAAAGGTGAGTGCTGGAATTATCATGAAGGTTCGCTGGAGTCTGCGAGTGCGTGGACTTGCCGAGTGCGTTTCTGAGGACCCTAGGGCAAGAAACTTAGTTACTTATCGGCGGTATGGTGTTAGCTTTGACACGAAGCACAAGTTTTTGCTGAGGCGTTCTCTCTTGTGACGTCAGGTTTTTAAAAACTTGGTTTATAAAACCTCCCAAAGCGACTCAGGCTATGAGGGACGCAGTAGTGAAGGGCACCGGATAAGTTCGACCAGCTGGGGTTCTTTAACGTGCATTGACATCGTACAGTACACGAACGAGCCTCTAGCATTTCGCCTATATCGAAACGCAACGGCGTCGTTCGGGTCAGCAGCCGTGCACTATATACCACTCAGCCACCGGGGTGGCTCAGGCAAAACCGTCCTTCTTGCAATTGGTGAGAAATTTTGTATATGCACAGTGAATTGCACGCAACCCGCACCTTTATGACGTCTTGTGTGAAATAGGAGGGTGAGTCGTCTCAATTAAAGCAGGTGCAAACGCTATTTCAGAAGTGATTGCGGCCGCCCTCAAACAGCACGTACGGTAATGTCCAGGTTTCACAGCGACATTAAGGTTCATAGAGGCCGGTTTGGATATGAAGCTGAATGCCTTTGTAGGCTAAGCGACAGGTATACAAGATAGGCAGTAACTCATGAAGCAAAAAAAAATGCTGGCTTAGTATTTGCAAGCACTGAACAGTAAAAATCGCGGATTTTTTGTTGGTGTGAACCACCGCCACACCTCGAAGCGCGAGTGAGGTGCCCACTAATTGGGAGGAAATATGTCCAACATTCTTGATCAAAAATTATCAGTATTAGAGAATTTACTGTAAGAAACAATTGGAGAACGCTTAAGCTTCGTCTTTAAGAGTGAGACGCGACAGCATGTCGCAGCGTTGCTGAGAAGTACACGGAACGCCATCTCGACGGACACCCGACTGGGTCGTAAGGGAATTAAAATTGCTTTTAAGGAAAGGAAATGACGCCTGTCTCACATTTTTCGCAGGGCACCCGGATTGCGCCTTAAGGGTAAGAAAAATCGATCGATCGATCGATCTATCAGTCAGTCAATCAGTCAATCAATCACTCAATCCATCAGTCAATCTATCAATCAGTCCTTAACGCTGTCACGTTAAAATCTCTTCCCTTACCGCGCGGTTCAGGTCTCCACCGAGGTGCGCAATTTTTCGCTCAAGACCAAAGACGCGGACGACACCGACTTCTCTGCGACGCGAGCTCCTTAACGCTGTCGCGTTAATATTGCAGGTCACGGCTCATTGTTCAGATGTGCAGCAAAATCGTTTTATCAGCCCTCGCTCCGAGCAATTAACTCATAAAAGCCAGTGATTAACGCTTTTGACGTTAATAGGAACGTTAATAAGAAAAAATTCACACCTCTCAACGGGAGGTATGCGGATATATTGAAACTGATATCTTAACGATGTATGAAAAAAATGGCGTATTTCTCGTTCAAGACTGTTTTTGTGCAGAATTGGGTAAGCCTTTCAACCAACGGAGTCTTAAGCGTTCTGTTCGCACTGAGAAAAAGTTAAGCGCTAAACTGCCTCAGTAATCAGTGCTTCTCGTTGAAATATTGGTCTAATTATGTAATCTAGTCGTCAGGGAGACAGTATAGGTGCCGGACGGTCACATTATCTGGCCCCGGTGGGGTGTTTTGTTTTTCTCATGGAATCAAGTTCCGCCCTGACTTCTTTCATCGTGACCGTGCCATCAAGGGCCTCGTTGGACATACCAGCATACTCGAGATGGAGTATGTGTGTGCTTAATCATAAGAACTTGTC
The DNA here is from genome assembly GCF_052857255.1 of Amblyomma americanum. Classification (NCBI taxonomy): domain Eukaryota; kingdom Metazoa; phylum Arthropoda; class Arachnida; order Ixodida; family Ixodidae; genus Amblyomma; species Amblyomma americanum. The sequence continues at coordinate 34,684,614 of NC_135506.1, read as the reverse complement.
CTACAACAGTTCTAATATCTCCTCGTTGGTGCCCAGGGTGCAGTGGACGATCTTGTTCATCCGATCATAGGTTTCGCATTTGCTCTTTCTAGAGGCGATGAGAGGTCTCAAGTGCCACGTTTCAAACACCCCGAGAATGCGTTGCGTTCCGCAATGGGACTGCTCCAAGGGGAGCGAGAATCCCTCCATTTGTCCCAGTTCGCGAGTCGCGCAGTTCCGATCTTTTTTGTTTGTATCTGCCGATAGTCACGCTGGTGGCGAAAATATAGTGGTCGCTACCCAGGTGCTGGTCTATATAACTCATATTCGGATTAGCTACTTTATTACAAGCGTAAACTCTGGACAGGTACCCCAGGAGACGCTTATTGCTCAGTCTGGTTGGAAACGCAATGTGCGTTGATAGCGTGAGTCTCTCTTGGTTATTTCGGTAAATTTTCGACCTTTAGGTGTGGCCTTCGGGTTGCCCCACACAGGGTGCAGGACGTTGAAGTCCCCCCCCCCCCGCCCCACCCCCCAATTACACAGGGAGCAAGGCAGAAATTTGGGCGAGTTGGTAAGTGTTCATTTTCGCTCTCAGCGCAACACGAATGGGACACAAGACGAAGGACTAGCACGAACAGGCGCTGACTATCAACTGGTTTTTTATTGAAGAACGAAAAGCATATAAATAAATACAAACATACTGGCAGGTGCATTAACAAACGCTTGATGGAGCATGAAAACACTAGGAACAATGACCCCCTGTCTCACACAGGCTCCCGCAGCAGGCAATGCCATTGCAGGCATGAAAAGGATCATGCAGCAAGGAGAGCAAAAGGGGACCCCTTGCCCAGGCGTCTTTCCAGTGCAAAAAGTGCCAATGTGCTCCCTATTACAGGAACACGCGCATCCATACACCACAACAGCGCAAAATGTATCAACAGCCCTTCCATAACGTTATCCGAGAGGGAATAGAGCTATCTGACCTCCCACGTGCCTTCCAGATAACATTTGCTGGTTGATAAGTAGTGCACTGCTGTATTTATACGCTTTTCGTTCTTCAATAAAAAACCAGTTGATAGTCAGCGCCTGTTTGTGCTAGTCCTTCGTCTTGTGTCCCGTTCGTGTTGCGCTGAGAGCGAAAATGTACACAGGGAGCTTTGCCCGCCAGTTCCAGGAACCTTTTAACTAGATAGCCTGGCCTAGGATGTCGGTTCTTAGGCGGACTGCAGACGCTCAATATATTGATTTGTAAGCGGCCGCCACCACCTTTGAGGAGTCCTCTAAACCAGTGACCCAGTTACTCAGTGGCTTCACGCAGACATTTCTGAAACCCGAGAGAAGTGCTTTCGAACTAAAAATCATTATTAGCCATGTGCGGTCGAGTGACTAATGATTAATATTATTAGTATGATTACTGCTGATTCCCCGCGGCGTCCACATCGGCTCCTACGGTTTTGAGGGCCCTAGGGTGAAAACGCAGCTGCTGTTCAGCGTTATGCTATTACTAAGGTGGAAAGCCAGGACACGTAGCACTATTCAAGTCATTGTAATAAGGGACTAATTACTCACTGGCATCCACCCAAGCGCAGCTACAAAGGAAAGCTAGATAGCTTTCTCAGAAACTTCGAAGGTAGAGAAAAATTCGTCCTGGTCTGGGGTTCGAAATCGGGACCACCTTTTCACCGGACCAGTCGGTAGCTAAGCTAACCAGGACGGCAAGCTTATCTATCGTAGGGCGAGAACGAAGCCTCCCTAAACGTTTGACCAACGCTGTTCAAGTCTGTTTCTCAGCCATTCTTTCTGATGACTGTGCACATGACTGGTCCAATGGGTATACCCCGATCAAGTTCTTTCGATGCTTGTGGGTCTGTCCAGAGCATAGCATAAATATATATTTCCAGACGTGTGACAACGTTGTGGTGGTGGTGGTGAAAAGCATTTATTGAATAAAAGATGTGAGGCTCTTTAAAGAGCCCCGCAATCGGTGGAGCCCTTATGCCGTGACCACAATGGTAGAAGCCCCCAGCTTAGCACTCTTGACAAAAGCCTTTTGGGCCTGGAGGTCCGAGCAACCAAGCATGGCCGCCTTCCATTACTCTCTGGCAGGGCTTGGGGGGAGGGGGGTAGAGAGAGCTGAGTTGCGCTGGCAAGCCCAAACCAAGCGGTAGTTGTCAGCTAGCTCCCCACAGTGTTTGCACCCGCCAGTGAACGCGGGATGGAAGTGTTTACCGGGCAAAGCAGTGTGTTCGTCAATAATCGGAGTAGAACCCGTTTGTTTGCTTTCCCCAGTCCCTCTGCAGAGGCAAGGTACAGGCAGAAACGCCGCCCTGGAGCAGTAGGCCGGCGGCGTTCAGTAGACTCATACCAATTTAAGGAAAGGAAAGACGCATAGCCGGCTCCTTGGGTCAGTGTACACCTCAGTCGTGCTTTGAGCTACGTGGTGGTAATGACAGAGATGTGCGCTGCATGCGTTGACAACGTGGTGGAAGAAACGCGGCATCGCAGTGGTTTCTGCTGCTGCCCTTGCACGTTCGATAAGCTGACGTTGATGTCCTACTTTCGACATTCACAGTTCCGCTTCACCCATCCCGAGTAGGCTGTTATATCAATGATTGTTTCTTTGGAAGGCCCATACCATGTTGAACAGGTCTGTCTTCTCTCAACAAATTCGGCATTTTCATACTGGAACGCTATGAAATGACTCAGTCTGTAATCTACAGAGGTAAATCTCGTGCTGACTCAGGTTTTCGGCAGGTGAGAGATAATGTGTGCCGCTCTAATTTGAGGTGTAGTATCTCATTGTATGTTGGGAGTGGAGCAAACTGGTCCAACTCCGATGCAGTACATGTGTGAGGTCCAGTGGAAGAAAAGCTCGAGCTGAGTTGTGTGTCAACTTGTCCACATCTATACATTGTCGCCAGGCATCTATATGAACCCTTCGATGTCAGCATAGGTTTGTCTGGTTTAAAGGATCAAGGACGCAAGCGGGACAATCCTATCCTCAATGAAGTTTTGGTGTGCTATTTTTGCGTCTGTGGGCATGTATTTTGAGGCTGGATGGGTGGCTGCGAGAGCTCCTTCCACCTCTTCAGCTGTACGGTCGTGGCTGACAGCTGTCAAGTCCATCGACCACTTGCCCTTTGTGCCCAACCGCCACTACGGCTAGTGCACCTTCGGGACCGGCGGACCGACGTAGAAGGGTACCTTCTTGCATGCATGCCTTAGTGTTTCTGGATTCGCTTTGCTCTTGCTATTCTTCATGCTTGGCGTTACGTCAAATTCATGTTTCTTGGAAGGGGAGTAGCCTTGAACTATGCTCTCCAGGTGCTTCTAATAGATTTAGTAAGAAGGTGAGGGGTTTTTGACATTGAGGTTCCTGAGGACCCTTGTGCCTGTTTATGTGGTTGCCATTCGGACGAGCCGTGATGTGCGCGTCGATGAGTTTGTTGTGGACCCTAAGAGGAGCAGTTCCTTTGTTGATGTTGATGTCAGTGCAATTAACACTACGAGGTGATCGAAATTATTCCGGAGTCCTCCACTACGGCACCTATTTTTCTTTCTTTTTCAGTCCCACCTTCCTCTCTTCCCTTACGGCGGGGTTCGGGTGGCCACCGATGTGGTTGAGAATTACTGCGCCATAATCTTTCCTTAAAGGCATTTATTTGGGCTCATTGGTGACGGCGGCGTTTATAGCGTGTAGACTCCATTGATTTTAAGGAAATGAAAGGCGCATAACTGGGTCCATGGGTCACTGGAGACCTGTCACGTTTCGAAGTACGCGGCGGGGTGAACACCTTCAATAAAGCTGAAAAAATGATTCTGAGGAAAGCAAATGGCGCAGTAGCTGTCTCACACAACTCGGTGCACACCTCAACCGCGCCGTAAGCGAAGGGATAAATGAGGCAGTGAAATAAAGGAAGAATGAGATGCCGAGTGGAGGTCTCCGGAATAATTTTGACCACCTGGGGATCTTTAACGTGCACTGACATTGCATAACACACGGGCGCGTTATGAGTTTCGCCTTCACCGAAACGCGGCCCCCGCGGTCGGGTTCATTTCACCCATTTCTTGCTTAGCGATACTAAGCTGCCAGCCGTATTTACACGACGTATTTGACATGGGCTTGACTGAATGCGCGATTATTTCTGATGACACGTTGTTGCTTCCTGTTTCATTAGACCACCCGTCCACCCCGCCACGGTGGGCGCGTTTCGATAAGGGCGAAACGCAGAAAGGCGCCCGTGCGCTGTGCGGTCAGTGCGCGTTAAAATATCTTTTCTTTCAATCCCGCCTTCCTCCCGTCCTTTAGCGGGAGGTTTACGTGTTCACCGAGATGTGAGACAATTATTGCGTCTTCCCATTCCTCAAAACCAATCTTTAATGCAAGCGAGGAGTAACATTTCCTTTTAAATGGAAAGCTTTACTACCATACTTCCGTGGCTTGTGGCTTGTTCGTGTTTCATATGGCCTTGAATGGAGGATAACCACGTGACGTCGCCATGCCGCAGCTGTGCCGAAGCCGATGCAGCGGGAGCTTCGAAAGCTAAGAAAAGGCGCATTCCTGGCCCCCTGGGACAGTAGACACCTCAGTCGCGCTTTAAACTACGGTGTGGTAGTGCCATAAGTGCGGCTGCATGCGGTCGCATTGGCAAACTTGTGGCAGAAACGCGGCACTGAAGCTATAGTCCCCCTGCGTTCATTGTGCCCATTGGCGCTAGCGTTCTATACTGATTTCGAGGAAAGGAAGAGCACATAACTGGCTCCCTGTGTGAGTGGACGCTTTAGTTTCGCTTTGAGGTACTTGGCGGTATTAGACGCGGTAGCTCAGTGGTTAGGGCGCTCGGCTATTGATCCGGAGTACCCGGGTTGGAACCCGACAGCGGCGGCCGCGTTTGAATGAAGGCGATGTCAGATGTCAGTGCACGTTGAAAATCCTCAGGTGACCGAAACTACTGCCGAAGACTTCCACCACGGCCCTTCTTTCTACATTTCTTCTTTTAATCCCTCCTCTATTCCTTCCCTTGCGGCGCAGTTCGGATGTTTACCGAGATAAGACACAGTTACTGCGCCATTTCCTTGAAACTGAAATTGGTGTTTGGGGAAAGGAAATGGCGCAGTATCTGCCCCACATCTCGGCGGCCACCTGAACCGTGCCACAAGGAAGGAATAAATGAGGTACCGAGAGATGAGGCAGAAATAGGTGCCGTAGCGGAGGTCTCTGCAAAAGTGGCAGTGGCTTAGCTCGGCTATGCCAGGATATATGTAGTGATAGCAAACTGGAAACTCCCCGGTTGGCCTTGTTCAAATATTCCACAACGTATGAAGCACAGGCATAAACGTCCAGTATGACCTGTAGGTCCGTGTTTGATTTCAGCACCGAGGCTATCCAAGGATTGAAGGGGTCGCGTCACTCTTACGCCTATTCTCTAGGCTAACGGCACGTTGTTTTTCGGTTTCTTGAGCCCGCCGCTGAAGTCTCTTGGTCACATTCCATCGTTCATCACGGGCCGTCTTCAGTGAAGCAGGACTCAGAACTCTCCTCCGGCTGCTGTCGCTGCTGCTAGCGGTCGAGACACAGCACGTTAAACGCGCCCGTCTCGCGGCGGCATATTCACGGCGGCGTTTAGCCAGTCGTTCGGCGCGCTGTTCATCTGTTTCCTGGGCGATTAATTTCCTCTTCATCTCGTTCCGCTGTCGATTCCAGGCCTCCTCCAGCTTATCACAATTGTCGCCATCCATACTGTCACCTCAACGGTGGTTGCGGCGAACGCCAGCTCTCCCTTTGAATCCTGTGACATCTTGTCACGCATGCGACGCAGCTGTCGAAGCGAGCGGAGGCGAGCGCAACGACGAGGAACGCCGTGTCATGTCCTACCAAACGGCGGCCGCGGCGAGCGGCGCGGTGTGACGTCATGCCAGATGGCGCGGAGAGCGCGCGAAGCACAGTAACCTTCCGCGGCGAGGCGCGCGTTGTGACGTCACGTGCCTCGATGGACCACCGCCACGGCGAAATTGCGAGTTTGCGGCCAATAAAGCTTTCGATTTAGTCATTTCGACCACCTGAGGATATAACGCGCACTGGCATCGTAGAGCACAAAAGGCGCCATTCTCTTCTTGAAAAATCGAAAATTGGTTTTTGAAGAAAGGAGATGGCGCAGTATCTGACTCACGAAACAGCGGACACCTGAACCGCGCCGTAAGGGAAACATTAAAGGAGGGACTGAGAGAATAGAGAAAGAGGTGCCGTAGCGGAGGGCTCCGGAATAATTTTGACCCCCTGGGGATCCTTAATATGCACAGACATCGCACCGCTCTCGGCCATCTTTTCCGTTTCGCCTAAATGGAAACGTGGCCGCCGTGGTCAGGTTTGAACCCGGGTACTCTGGATCGGTAGCCGAGAGCCCTAACCACTGAGTCACCACGATAGGTGTCAGCGACTGTCTCTGGAATAACTTCGACCATGTGGGGCACTTCAACGTGCACTCACATTGCACAGCACTCGAACACTTTTTGCGTTTGGCCTCCATCGAAACGCGGCCATCTCGATTGGGTTCGAACCCGGGTACTGCGGCAACCACTTAGCCAACGCGGCGGGTGCCATCCACTGCAGAATTCGTTCCCTAAAAGTGATAAGAAGCGGCCATACACCATTATATGCATCGTACTACACTGCAAGCAAATATCGCCTCAAAGCTGTAAGCGGAGTTTGGATGCAGGCGAAACGCAACAGGCTCCCGTGTGTTGTATCACGTCAGGAGACGTTGAAGAACTGCGCGTTATATAAATTAATCAGGATGCCTCCACTGTTGCATCCATCATAATAGCCTTTGGGTCGCTTCGCGATGTTAAACCTCACAATTCACACTGCCTTCTTTCTTTCCGAGGCAGGATAAAACATGAAACGCTCTATGGTCGAGCAAGCGATAGTGCAATAGTAAGAAGCGCTAACATAGCTTTTATCCCTGCGCGTTTCTTTGATTCCAAATTCGCCTCCGCGTACATTACCCAAACTCGTGTTTATTTCTAGAGCGCAGGCGGTCACCCACACCTAAACGCAATTCCGCATGGAGCTAAAAAAATTCTGAGGAGACTTTACGTGGAGAAATGCGGAAACGTCTGTTTTGAGGATAGGAAAATTTTTTCACGAAAGGGAGGACGCTGTAGCTCTCAGACCTCGAAATCTCGATGGACACGTCGACCGCGCCTTAAAGCATACACCTGAAGGTGCGACTGGTACGAACTCGTCTCAGGTATCAGAAACCATGCAATGGAAGGTGCATATATCATTGGTCCGAGCCCCAGTCGCAAGCTAGCCTCCAACTTAACTAGAACATGTAAGATATCTGCAAATAGAAATGGCATGACACCGTCTAGAATGCTAAACGATGAACGGTTGCTCAAAATTTTGGTGAATGTACTCGGGAATACTGTCACCACATCGGCTCCTTGGCTCAGGGCTATATGAAAAACACGCCGAGCAAGCTACGTAAGGGAGGAGTAAAACTTCCGCCAACGGCGACGCAGGGATTTTCTCCACCGAAGCTCTGCCCTCTGGAATAGCGGCACAGCTCGAAGACATCGTGTCCTTTTCGGGCCCCACCCCACCGCTGCAGGGTTTGTGGCTCGCCGCGGTTGGGCCTCGGCTCGACACGCTGCCTCCGTTGGACGCCGCGGCCACGGTTAATGAAGGCGAGGCCAAAGTACTGCTGGCAAAGCGGGTGTCTCTCGCTAACCCGGCCACCGCGCACTTTAAGGAGAGCGCGGATTTGTGCGTTCGCCGTCGAAGATCATGTCCTGGCTGAGGTACTGCGCGACTAGGGCGTCCTCACGGAGCGAGGTTGCTGAGCTCCGCATCCCGGTTTTCCGGACCGAGGTGCACCTAGATTACGCGCCTGCCTGGCAGCCCCTGTCCTTCGCTGAAGCCCTCCCTGGAGGAAGTCCCCGGTAACACCTGCGGCGCTTCCTCTGCTCTGGTCCCGCCTGACGGCGAGCATGGGGTAACCTCGCCTTCACCGCGCGGTGAGCACAACCATATCGCTTTCCTGGCGCCAACTGGATTTCGGACATGCACCACGTCGCCGTGGCCTTGAAGGCCAACATTGATCCCGGCAGGCCGCACATAGTACTAATACGCTGGACTGTAGTAGCGTCGGCCATGACGGATGATGGCCAAAATGACATGCAGGGGGCAGTCGAGTCAATAATTCATTAACGCTATCGCGTGATGCCCTTCAAGCGCAGCTTGTGTGTCCCATAAAAAAAAACCTTATTCATCCGCTCGTTAGAAGCTTATTGGTTGCTTCCTAGCGCAGTGCATGTCTATAATGATGGTGGTGGCGGAGAAGCGTCGGCCGCATGTGCGCTTCGTGGTTTTTATAATGCAGCACATGCTTGACAAGCGGTCCGATTCACACCTCGAGGGTCACACCGGTGATGTTCAGGCGGGTGATGAGTCGCGGTCGATTGGCTTCGCCTTGTGGACGGCGCAAGTGAAGGAGCAGTTCAGTACAATGCGTAGAATAGTGCGCTCAGCTGGCTTATTTTTCGTCGTTTTTTTTCGGCTACGCGTGCAGTATTTTCTCTAAAATCGGACAGAAAAACACAACAGAGCCCGGCCTTTGCTAAATACTTATACGTGTTTTATTCATTTATTTGTCCCATTCATATAATTTATTTATTTGTCCGCTTGTTTGTCTTGTTGCCCGGTTCAGACACCTTGTCATTTAATCGTCGGCACAAATTTCTGCGAAGAATATTTTTACTGCACCACAACACATATTTTAGCCATATCTCACTCGTGTGTCCTTTTTCACAGTCGTCGAAGTTTGAAGACTCCTCATCGCTGAGCAATTGGAGTGCGAGTTCCGTAGCCACGTGGCGCTTGTTCTTGATCTTAAAATTCCACATGCTTGCACAGCTCTTCCACCACAACGTAATAGTGAGCCACAGCATCCACATCTGGCATTGCTGGGTAAACCAGCCCTCTCCTGTCAATTTCTTTGACAACACTGTACTTGTGATTTTCTGGCAAAACTGCGACAGTGTTGTCACTTGTCAAAAGCTCTTTGCATTTGTCGCATTTCAACCTTTTCAGGGCGATGTGCACCGAGTAACCAGCCACATATGCAATGACTGGGACGCCATCCGTCAGTTTTGACAGCGCCAGTTCGGTCACAACAATGTTCAATTCTCTGCTTGGCACGGCTGTTTGCGTTTGCAGCTCTTCCCAATTTTGATTTTTGTCGTTGTCGATTGCAGATACCGCGCTCATTTGTGGAAGTGTGCTTTGTTTGTAGTCGCAACTTGTTCTCACATTCATAGATTTGCCTTACGGTCAAATGATATATTGTGAACCAGTCAGTCGTCGGTAACACCCAAAGCGGTCTTCTAGGGGGTCACTGTTGAACTTCCCAAGAAGCACAAAGGAAGATTTCAGCTTGACGTTGTGCACTTTTTTGGTGTATTACGCCTAGGTCCTGCGTAACTGCCGTGCGTGAAACAACTCGAGCTCCGCTGAGGGCTCTGCGTTCCGCCGGGCCGATGCAGCAGCACGTTTCGCTGAGAGTCGGAGAGCAAGCGTCACACGCCAGGCGTAGAGCGTGTTGAATTCTTGCTGAGCGGATTGCGCGTCTTCACTCGCTGGCCAATTGTGAATGACGAATTCTGCATACGTGGACAATAATCCGTTAATGCTGCTATCGCGTTATAACATTATGGTGGAGCTTGTGTGTCCCCTCCAGCTTTTATCTGTACTTCTTTCTCTTTGTGTCGGATCGGTGGAAGTACTTAAACAGAACACTAACAGACCATGTCACCTTTTTGTTCGAGACCACAAACAAATATCTATGTCATTACATATATAACAAGATATGACCAGCACAATACTCATCGACATGGGCGCGGTGACGGGAACAGGCTACCCTCTACCAATCTGCATGGGGCTGTCTGGCCAGCCACATACAACCGAAAATTAAAAATCAGTTATCCGAGCAGAGGGAGACGCTTCTGAGCAAACCTGCAGGACATGTGTCTGCTGACTGAGTTGGCGAGACTGGCCGCTAGCACCAATGGACTCCTGGCACAGAGAAGACCGCCCAGTGGCCAGGTCCCCTTCTTCTAATCCCCTTGCTTTTCAGTGGGGCTCGACGCTGTTTGAAGGGCCCTTTTTTTCCTTTTCGGTGTCGATTGGATCCAGTGCTTGTATTTATTCACTTAACCTCCTCTTTTAATGCGAGAATGTTATTGCCCCCATTGTCGGGCGTTGGCGTCGGCGGCCGTTTGAGGCCTCCCGGCCGAAGCAACCTAGCGCGTAGGAAACCTAGGTAGGCAAACTACGTCCTAGGTCATGTGACATTGTGGGGCCATCACAACCTGAACGCCGGATTGTGAGTGAACTGCCTAGCGTGGCAGGTGGCAGCTAAATTAAATGATTGGTCGCGAGAAGTTACTCGGGAAGAGCAACCTGGGTCTCACAAGCCCACCTCGGTGACTGCACCTGCCATCGCAGGGAAGTGGCGCATCGCTTATCGACTGTACCACTGCGCCAGGGGTGGTGCGAGAACTTCCAGGGGGCTATGAATGTATGGAATGACCAATTCGGCATACATAGGCATCAATCCATTAGCGCTATCAACTTATATTTTTAAGCTGGACCTCAAAAGTGCTCTCAAGTTTTTTGTTTTCTTCCACGCGGTGGAGTCAGTAGGCGTTGCGACTATCGTGTGCCCCCCAGTGTTGCGGTACAGCAAGTTCGCCGAATGTGTTCAGCATAAAGGCCCCCTGAAACCCTGTCACCAGTGCCAGACCTGTGGCCTAGCGGCTATCGTGTTCGGTGGGGTTGCTTTGATGCAGCTTGCCCGGTGTGTCAGCAGCCCAGGTCGGACGGGCGCAGGAATGGCTGCACCGCCTCTTGCCACTTTCTTCGCACTCCTGCCGTTTTGAGCGCAGGAGGTCGACAGGTCTCCGCAGGGCTTGCCATCGGTTAACCCTATCGGGCGTGTTAACTGGAATGTCAAGCACGCGACGGAGTATCACGTGACAATGCGTCCTATATTAATAATACTACGAGGCAGCGCCTAGGTGCTCTTAATTTTCCGTCATTAATTCGCACTTTAATCCACTTAACCTGCATGGCATAAGATTGACGCCAGGAAGTTTATCGAAGGAAAGAAGGTTATAGAAGGAATTTTCGGCGCCAACTTTTGGCGGAGCGTGCCTCAGATGAAAACGACCTACGGTTACCACCTCATAAATAGAAACGGAACCCAGAGAATACTGTGCGAAGTCAATGGCGTGAACAGGGAACGTCCCGTGCCACTTTTACTGCTTCTGATCACGTGACACAGTTGGCTAACGGAGAGGGAGCTGCGTTAAGTGGAGGTGCCGTCCTGAACGCAACTTCTCAGCGCCGAGGAACCGGAACTCTATTTCAAACAGGTTGTCTTTATCAAGGCATCCATGGTTCGAACTAAGATATTTTTGCAGATTTTTCGCGCTTGGAGTTTTACCCGCAGCGGGTGCACTCAACGAATGAACGAAGGTTATGTGAAAGCATTCACGGCGCCCTGCAGTGTCAGTCATGTGCGGTCACTAGATTCAAATGGACGACCTGGATCTAGACCATTCGGAGAAGGTGCAGCAGCACCCGTGCTAGGCTTCCGTCAAGTCCGGGCTGGAATGTAACAGCACCCAGGCAATGACGTCACATCATACCGACATAGAGCCTTCAACCATCTGCCTCAAGACGCCGCGCAAGTCGAATGCTATAATATTCTGACCAGGTGGCACAATTGAACAAGAGAGCTACAACGTCTGGCCTCGTAATGCCATGGAACTCGAAAGCTACAGTCTCTACCCTGGAGAGGCCGCACTTATATACCGAGGGTGCACGCTACAGCTTCGCAATGCTCCCCCCCCCCCCCAATTCCCCAAAGACACTGCCCCACGAGGCCATAGATCACCTCGACAAAAACTACTGGGAGGTATTGTTACAGTGTCTACCGAACGCTTAGTCACCTCGTTTAGTCCGTCGGTCAGAATTTCCTTCTTCCTTCAGTACGGATTTGGAGCGTTGGTACTGCTTGTCAGCTTGTTTTCTTCTCATACAATCTGTCGTCCTAGTGGATCTCAGTAGGTCCATTTCCTCCGCCCTTGCGAGACCGTGACTGCAGAGTGAGTTAAACGTCACCCCTCAACCCGGATGCCGCTTTGCCAGCAAATCAGCTGTCATCCTGACCGAGCAAAGGTTACTCAGACAATCATGTCAATCCTCCCACGATGAATCCTCAGCCTCTGACGAAGCGAATGCGGACCTGACACTGATTCCATTTGTTCTCAGAGCGTAGCTCTTAGGAGTCCATTTGAGGAGTCCTCGTCGTTGACGTAGTCGGTGTAACATTCCACTTGAAAGGTGGCGTGCGCAGGTGTGTGACAGGGGGCGTGTTGGCAGGTAGTAGCAGAGCTAAACGCCACCTGCCACGGCCAGAGCGGAGGTATGGACAAATGCAAGGTGGCTGGCATGGGACGAACTCGGAGAGTAGCTAGCAGCGTAATACTCTGCCAGCTGGAGAAGGTGGCGTGTGGAGAGCTGCGCTCAAAGTTGGTATGACCGGCTCTCGTAATCGTCATTCCATGTTTCTGTTCGCTTTTCGTCGCTGGTTTAAGTAACGGCACGCCATACTTTCCAAGTTTACCATTATCTCAAGCTCTTGGACAGGAGAGGTTTGGCGTCGTTTCAGAGACTGATGAAGACAAAAAATTTGGAGGGGTGGTTCTGACAGCACGTGACCATCCTCGCTTGATGGCCGTATTACCGAGTGCGGCACCATAGGTGCCGTTGCCACACCAAGCTCTATAGGATATCGCGTAATGGCCATGCGAGCGCATAACGTGCGCTTTGGGAGATCTTAAAAAATGTCGTCGCTTAGTTATGTTTCCTTCTTTTATGACAGGCGCTGCGAACGATATCACGGTACTCCAACCTTGACCAAACAATGCGGCCAAGAACTCCGCCCTCTACGCGACCACCAGGCCCAGCCTCGTGACCACTAGTACTGTGATTCCAATCGAAAGAACTCTGCTAACACCATAAAATGGGTGGTGCTGTGACATAGGTGAATATCTCGTGTAAGGGAAATCGGCGTGACGTATACGTCACTACAACGCCGGTCATTTTGTGGTGCTATTCTACACTTAGTGGACCAGCAACACAAAATGCATCAGGACGATAGGAATCACTTAAAAGGTATTAACCATAAACACCCATGACCTGAATGCCTTTACCACAAGCCTTTTGCCTAAACGCCATCTCCCTATAGAAATTCAATAAAAGGCATTTACCATGAAGGCCTTGACCTAAAGGCCTTTATCATGAGGCCTTTGACCTAAATGCCTCATGATAAATAATAAAGTAACGTTGCTCCTAATTACTGCCCGGCTCCTGAATACAACATACTTCATAACCCGCAGTCTTCAATGAGCACGCAAAAGCCCAAATCCGCACCACATAGACCAATCATCACAGATTGAATTAGCTAGGGCATCGATAAGTAGTTCTTCACAACGATTACTGGCGGATTTACGGTAAAAGACACCGCAGGACCACAACTTTCATGACTAATGTGACAACTATGACAACGCAGGTGTGCAGACATGCAGTTGTCGAGGTGGAACCAATGAGGCTTGCTTCGTCGCAACAAGCGTGGCATCCAAAGGTATGAACTATTACAACATCTGTTGGCACGGGACGAGATGTACGTTGAGGGCAGCAACAATGTTTTTTCTAATCGTGCGTGGCAGGACCGGAACAGGCAAATTTACTGAAACAATTCCTCGCATGTTAAATTAATTCTCTTTGCAGTATATTCTGACATTAGTATTTTGAAGGAACATGGCCATGAGTAAAGTGAGCCGGAGAGAATTGTAATGACCTAAAACGCAGCTGTCCTTTTTTGATTTTTGGAAGTTTCGCTTTCTTGCTGAAATTTTTTCATCATTTTGTTTTAACCGTTTCTTCTCAGTAGTCTTCGGTCTTTTCCCAAACACGATTTGCCCACCTCAAGCCAACTGTCGTGTGTGCCGTTCGAATCTGACGACGTACGTGCTATATATTCAGTGGCCTCGGCCAGTATCACTGCATTTATGCAGAAGCCCTGCTTGGGCTCCTGTGCGCTGTTTTCTTGGCTATAAACTGCGCCGAAACCTCCAACACTCAACTACCGCTCAGCACAGGTGTTCACATTCATGCCCAGCAATTTCGCACCAAACATTTAGAAAATTAGAACATTAAGATACTTTTGAGTCGCTTTGAAATGTTAAACTCCCATAAAGCATAAACAAGTGAAGACTCCCATAGAAAACCGATAGGGAACGCTTTGACGATACCAAGAGCGTTAACAGAAAAAAAATCCAGACTGCCGTCGGGTGATCGGCAGATATGTTGATTGCTAGAGTGAAATCTTAACAATATATGAAAAAATTGTTTTCACAATTGGTTTCCCGTTCAGAAAGGTTTGTTTAAGAGCTGCTGGGTATGTGAAACCTCATGTCCAACAATTTCGAGCAAAAATTTGAGAATATGAATATTGTTAAACATTTTCAGAAAATATTGAAGGTAGTCATCAATTATTATGATATGTACCAAAATCTTCAATATATCATAAAAATACATAACCTGACATCACTAATCGGCAGTCTGAACTGTTCGATCCAATCGAACAGTTAAGACTGCCATTGTAAATCAATGGGGGCAGCTTTTGACGATAGCAAAAATGTGCCTGCCAATTGGTGACGTGCGGATATATTGATTGTTATAGCGAAATCTTGCTTTAGATGAAAAATTAAGTTCATAAAAGGTTTCCCGCTCAAAAAATGTTTTCGTCCAGAATTGTTGGGTATGTTTGTATCGGTGCAATGCATTCTTCGCTGCAGGCTATCCCACGGCCAGTACTACTGACACGCCTACCCTCGACGTTGCTTAACACCTCTGGACTCTGATAGCACCAGGCACATGAGCAGTCGGTCAGCACTGGAGCATTCTTGGACATCCGGATTATATCGCGTCACAGCACCTAAATAGATTCCAGCGAGGGTCCTTGACGAAGACAGCATTCCACCTGTACGTCGTGATAGCGGCCAGCCGCGGCATCATCCTTGCTGGCTATTCAGCTGGCGGCGGCGCTCGTGTTATTCCTCATGCTGGTTATTCCATGACCACCTACACTCCCCTAAACAAGAACCACTCCCACAAGTCCCGCAAAACACCAATGACACCATACGACCATAGCAACAAAGCACGAAACGGAAAACACAGCATTCGAGGATTCCTCAAGAAATATTTCCCCCGTTACCGTGAACATCTGAGCAACAACACCCTTGAAAACCACAATGCCATAGCTGCAACTGTAACAAATACATAAAGACGAAACGCAAGCACCTCAGCTATGGACGCATTCGCAAACACCTCAGCCACAATGGGCAAAACGCACGAGTGAGGACAACAACAGAAGCAACTCCGGCCAACAACAAGAACTCCTATCCTACCGCAACTTGCCAGGACACTCAATGGCGATCATGTTCGCGCCTGGGCAGCTACAGCGCAATCCAGCAGTGGACACACAATCTACTCAGCGTCGACATGCCTTCCATCATCACGGCTTGCCTTTGCTGCGGGGGAAGAGAGTAAGGTGAGTAAATCTGAAATCAGCTACGTCGAACAGTCCGCTCCAACATAAAACCCCAAGAATGTGGTGCGACGCACTGTTGAGACTTCGTTTCGGAAACCACGTCGTCGAAGAATACAATTCTCAATAAATAATAAAAAATGACGATTTAAGCGTGGTTAGACAAAATGCGCATTGGATGCATTCCCACTTCGGTTTCTATTTCGGTTCGAGGCTTTAAGACGGCAATGTGAAGCAGTGTTTTCTGGATCTACAGCGCGTGAACGGAAGTTGAGGCATGTAGTATCGGAAGTCGATGTATGTAGCATTGTAGATGGTTCCCTCTCATGGGCTCCTGTCTTCCTTAATTTTCACTTTTCCTCATAATTAATTCCCCTTTGCCGCCTGATGCTCCAGGCTCCAGCCCTCACTTCAACAGATACAGTGCAGCTGGCTTCTTTCCCTTTCTCTCTAATAGCACCACTACGCCAACGCACCACTTAGCGAACACCACAGTAATTGATATCATTTCTTATCACGTTTCTTATATATATAGAAAGAACTATGATCTATCTACCCAGCGTTACGAGGATTCCGACCAACATTTTTTTTTTCATGCAGGTTTCTGCCCCATCCCCGCTTCGGAGTTTAGGCTGCTGCGGCTGCGCCAACGCCTGCTACAACACCAGCTGGAATCCGCTGGTGACGTGTATCTCCTTGCGGAGCCACAACTATCTCCCTCCGCTGACTGTCCACTGCATTGTGTGCAGAGCGCAAGGTGAGTGAAGGAGTTG
Source organism: Amblyomma americanum (assembly GCF_052857255.1). Taxonomy (NCBI): domain Eukaryota; kingdom Metazoa; phylum Arthropoda; class Arachnida; order Ixodida; family Ixodidae; genus Amblyomma; species Amblyomma americanum. Next base: position 34,668,179 of record NC_135506.1, on the reverse strand, counting down.
TGAGACTTCCTGTGCAGGACGTCCGTCCCGGCACTATTTCTTTTCAGTCTTGTCACACTCCTAGGTTTCAACACTGAAGCGCTATCATCGTTGAAATAAGTGCAGTGTATGTGCGATATCGCACCGGAATACAAGAACTATTTTCAAGCTACGCTCATGCCTCCCTGTTACACACTCAGATCTCATTTAAAGAGGGAAACGCCCTCATTAGCCTTTTTTTTACGATGGCTGCAATATGGCGGAGATGAAATGTAAAGATCCCAGTTCATTGTGCGATGCTAGAGTATGTTAAACCCCACTTGGTTGTTTGTGAGCTATTTTTTGCGGTATCTCTCATCGTTCATGAGTACAGCTTTGTTCGGGCTGTTATCCTCACATGATCTGGAGGAAAATATGACCATGTAGGGGATGTTGTCTTTTTCGTGCTAAGTAAAAGAAGCTGTTCTCCAGCGTTGCCAGTGATATCGCCACCTATATGACCACCGGTATTTCATTCTGTGCTGTGTTCTGCACTCCACGAATAGTACTGCATTCTTTGCAGCCTTATTTCCCGAGACGCTTTGTTACCGCGCACGACAGGTAGGAGTTACCTGCGCTCTGCTACCACTTCGTTGCTTCGTGCGCAGTAGTCCAATCAATAGTGTTCACCCTCCGCATCTTCGAGCACAGCTCCAACCGGCTGCTCTCAGCTGAGGACGAGGAGGAAGGCTGTATTGAATGGAGATTCATGAATGCCTAATTAAGCCACCGACATGCACACTGATTTTTAAACCACGAAGCTCCGTTTAAGGGGAGGAAACGCGAAAAGCCACACGGGCGGAACAGCCACGCATTCCGTGCCGTCTTATTATTCGAGGCCCCCAAAGAAATGGTAGACCCCCAAAAAGCAATAAAAACGCGCCATTGAAATAGCTCTTAGCCGCGTACCAAGCGCTTTCCGGCAGGCTACAAGGTGAACCAGTCCGTGTGGGTATGCCGTCAACGAGAAGCGTTTTAGAGTGGAAGCTCAGCGTGGTAAGAGCGAGACATGGGCAGCGTTGAAAGCGAAGCTACAGCACATAGTCGGTGCTGCTGAACCAAAAGTAGCAGTATAAGAAGCCAGAATACCTGTCACGAGGTGCGGCTGCTGGCCCATCCGGTCACGTGGCAGCCAGCCTACGTCGCCCTTGTGTAGAGCGTTCGAGCAGTGCGCACCAATCAACGTCTGTGTTGCTCTACCCGGGCGCAACACTTCCTTCAAGAACTTTGCAACTGCTGCGAGAGGTGCCGCTTTATCTGCAGTTCAGTGCACTGCTCGAGAGTTTTGCATAGTGATAACGCATAATACACGTTCTGCACGTGCATGCGCTTTGGTTGCTTCGTCGCTGCGTCATTGCAACATTGTCGAGGACTGGAGACAAGTGTGCCAACCTACCACCATTTACCGCTAACACCGTGATAGCTATCGCTGTTATCGCGTCTCTAAAGTGCCTTGTTCGATTGAATGGTCTCGACCATGAGCAGATGGCTGCGTCGGAGAGGTTTTGATAGGGCCTTCTTTCAAGAAACAGGCATGCGCAACGGACGTTTTACAGAAATATGCATCACTCTTGTCTCACTATGTTTCAAGTGTAATAGGGCAGGTCCGCTTACTACAAACTTCGGATGCAACGAAAGCAATCAGCGTGACATTCCAGGTTGCTTACAACTGGGCTGCACTGCAGTCATGAGAGAAACATAAGCACCACAGAAGTAAATTCTTTGCCGCTCATCGCATCCAGCTACATTTCAAAGCTAAAATAAGAGAGAAATTTGTGGTTTGCCAAGTGTATCAGGACAGTAATGACTCGTTGCGGGTTTATTGCAGGTCCCGACAAGACGCCAACCGAGCACCGAATCCGGCTGAGTCAACGCTCTCGTGACACCTGTACGAGGCCGCGCCGAACCACAAGCAAGGCTGGAAGATCTCCACCGCGCCAGGATTCACTGTGCTGGCGAATCAGTTCGAGAGCGGCACTCCTACTATTCTTCATGCCGGCGTCCATAGCTGCCTTTGCGACAGCGCCAATGTTCTTCCCCTCAGAGACAGCACTTTTTATCGACACAACATGGCACCAAAACAGCCCACAGCACACAGACCGAAACAAATTATGAGAAACTTATCCACTTATAAGAAAAAACTATGAAGTCACAGCACTCAAAGATAAAAAAAAAGCTTCAAAGAGCGTTTCCACGACATCGCAGACAGCAACCACGCATTGGTGTGCGCCGCCTGCCATCAGCGCCACAGAAGCCACATTCCGGAAGGTTCAGGATAACTGACACAGCCAGGAGAGCTATCCGACATCCTAGGCACACATGAGAAGACACGGCGGTGCAGCGACAAACTCTCACAGGTACCATAAGTATAATAGCACATGTCCCACAGAGGTACAACACACATCTTCAAAGGTAACCGGCTCAAGAGGACACGTCACCTTTTATGGCCACAGAATGCTACTGCCGCGACGACGACAATGAAGACCAAGACAACGGCGCTCACCATCAACATGCCCTCTGAAACGGGCGCAGCATGAAGGACTGCAATCTCGGTGACTACCGTTTTATCCTGTGGTGCGTCTAACGCAATGAGAGAACGAACAGCTAGCAGCGCCTGTACAGCCATGACCATCGATTCTCCAAATGGACATCATGCATTTCAATCGGAAGCCTTTCCCGTTCAGACTGCTGGGCCCGACGACAGATTGTCTCTGGTTCTGTGCGACGGTAACTACGGTGAGTTCATGAATTGCTTGTCGATTTTCTTAAACGGCCCCAAGCATTGTGAAAAAATTTCGTTTGTGCTTGTTGGGACAGATATTTACCATGTGGCATTGATGTCACCTCAAATTTATTCTTGCTTGAACAGGCGGAAGCTGCGCATGCGATAATAAACTATAATTGGTTTTTGGGGAAAGGAATTTGCTCCGTATCTGTCTCACATCTTGGCGGTCACCCGAACAGCGCCATAAGAGAAGGATAAAGGAAGGACTGAGAGACGAAAAGAAGAAAAAGGTGCCGTAGTTAGTGGAGGGCTCTGGAATAACTTCGACCACCTGGGGGTCTTTAGCGTGCACTGACATTGCACAGCACACGAGCCCTCTTGCGTTTCGCCTCCATCGAAACACTGCTGCCACGGTCAGGTTCGAACACGGGTCATGCGATAATGAAAGTTTCTTCAAGCATCCGTGGCTCTGTTAACATCAATGAATTTCACAGATGCTATACTGCATGTAACTCCGCTTGCACCTTACCCTCTACAGAACTGATGCTCGGCTCAAACGACAGGCGGTTTATGTCATCCAAGAAATTAACGTATAATGCTTGCCGCCATGATTGTGACACTGAACTAGTGAGAGCCTGCATTTTATTTTTCTATTTTCCTAGAAGTTTCGAATTAGTGGCGTCTCTAAAATGGCAATACCTCTAAATGCGCGTAATCCATCAACGCCTGGGATCTTCACACAGGTCAACCCGGACGAGAGCTCTGCGTGCTTTTTCGCACAGTGATCGTCCGCGGAATTTCTGCCCCTGCGAATAGCCGCTGGCTGCAAAGCTCGTATTCTATTCAACACGGCAATATAGGAGATGTTCCAGCAATCACAGGAGCAATCAGCGTGTGCATTAGAGTTTTCCCGAAGAATTCTTACGTTTGTGAAAAGCAGAAGTTTATATTCGAGGCGTTAAGTGCATTCACTTTCAGTACATTCTGAGGAACGCTTCCGAATTCACTGGGCCCTCTAAGCAGGAACACGTCACGAGCAGGTTTTTTGAGCGTGGACGCCGCTGAGCAATGCCTAACTAGCTGTGATCAGCTATGTCGACTCCCCCGGTGGTGGCTACAGAAAACAGAAGCAATATCTACACACGCGCAGAGTTTCAAACTAGAAACTTGTCGTATTTCTTGCACGCGTATTTGGAAAGGTGCAAACGCTGTCATTTTATTCCCAGCAGCTCAGTCTCCCGCCCTTACGTTGCGTGTTCTTAAAATGCTAGCGCATGAAGTGTAAGACTACGAGTCCTTCCTGGCGCCTAAATGTTGCACCCCTTTCACGCAGGTCAACAGACCGTGCTCACTGCCCGGCCAAGTAGCTGCATGCTAGAGCGGCTCTTGGACTCATGAGGTTCGGACACCATCGACAGCAACCGGGACAGCCACAACCACAAGTTCTACGACTGCCGTTATTGCACGAACTGTCAAGGATGTTCAACTAGGAGTGACACCATCGACGTGGATATCTTCGAAACGCTATCAGGCTCCGCACAACACACCAGCCTCCGGTCATCGCCAAACAGCCACGGAGCCTTAGATGTTCTCGGCCTGTACCTCCGACTGACAAGAAGGTCATGGTGAGTACACCGTCTGCACGAAACACATTTGAATCTAACCTTAAAAGTACTGCGTAGCTGTCACCAGTCTGACGCGGCCAGCCAGCGCTAATGGAAGCAAAGTGTATCGCGCATTTTGTTGCCCATCTTCACGTATAGTCTCACAGCAGAAATTCGAAAAGTCGCAGACCAAACCGAAAGCCGTTCCAGACCAATTATCGCTCGTTGTTTTATAGTTATTCCACTCTACTGCCTGCCTGTTTGTACTCTTGTTTTCATTTCTTGATCAGTGTGGACAGGGTCATTTCGCCAACAGCGTTGTTCTCACTGCCGTAAATGTCTCGAGAGCGTGATGCCATAAAGAAAGGGTTAGAGAGATTTCTAAACGTTGCGAAAGGAAAGCACGGCATTCGGTACGTCTGATATGGAGTGGAGTCATTGCCTTTTTGCAGGTTGCAGCGATCCGAAAACATCGCCTGGCTGCAAGGTGCGACTCACGCAAGGATGCGTCGCTGCCTTCCGCCTGGCCTACGGAATTCCTGAGGAGATACAAGGCTGCGCCCCACTCGCAATCGTTTCGCAGTGCTCCGAATCGATCGTGCGCCGGGACCCATGATTGGAGCTTCCAAACTTTCGTCTCATTTTCAACACTGCTTGCATTCCTCAAGACGGTGACAGATCGCCGCACTTCTGGCGCCGAAGTTTGTGGCGCAAGGATTATTCCTCAAGCGAACGACACCAGCCGCTCATGCGACATATTACGCATCCTTGGCATGAAAACCAGTCATGAGCATCACATCACTATGTTCCGCTGAAAACATTACAAATAATCAAATGCACCACGGGCAATCATGAGCACACAAGTGCCAGCGATCGCAACTACTGCACGCACACTTCGAAGAGACCTGCTGCAAGCATACTCGAAGAAAACACCACCGCTGAAAACTACAAGCCAGAAACCCGCAACGCACCAACACCATGACCGCTACATATACACAACCTTACCACCATCGCCGGCACAGTCTCAGTTACATATTGTCTCAAAATAATCATAACGCCAAGTGTAAAGAGCTCCGATTGTATAACAACCATAACACAGCCACGAAACCACATACTCCCAACCCAGGTCACATTGTCATGCATTATGAAATGTCCCACAAGCACAAAGACCACCACGACTACTCTATTATCATTAATTACCGCAGCTTTAGAAAAACGGACAGACGATTACGATACTCGGTAATGCGAAGTATGAGCGCAGCTCTTCACAAGCCACCTACCACCTCTGGCAGGTGGCAGCCACCTTCCGTTTGCCCATTCCTCCGCTCTTGCCGTGGTAGGTGACGTTTCCCTCTGCTACTGCTACCTGTCAGGGTATTACGACCACGGCAATAAGACAATCGATTGATATCCCACCAGAAATGCCCATACAGTAACCACGAAGGACAAAAATACAGCCATGATACCCACAAGCGCTGCTGAAAGATCAATCGACGCAAGCCTCAGTACCAAGAAAACGAGAGCGACTACATGAATGCCACTACAGCGACCACGAGGAGAAAAAGTGCCACCTTAACGTCTACCAGTATTAGAAGCACCGATAACTGGCATCGACCGAAGCCTGTTCTTGGTCGTGACATATGCCAGCGAAGATTATAGAATAATCAAGGCCTCACGATAGAGCAGCAAAAATACTACCGTCTGCCAAAGCAGCTGGAAGAAACTGGAAAAAATTGTGGAACTTCCGCCTTGACGAGCTTCGCTCCCCCCTTTTAACCACCATGATCCGATGGCTCAAACTCTGTGAAGACGACACCTGGAGGCCTTGGAAAGAAATGTGGTGAGTTCAGTGGAATATCTGCTACTTTCTCTAACGTCCCGAACATGATTTCAGGTCCTAGCACAATAGGTCTGGCGGATGCGCGGGTTCTTATGGTCAGCAATGATGAGTGAGTGAATAAAGTTTACTGTTCAGAAGGGATCCCCACTCCAGGGCAGCAGAGGCAGAGGCCACCACCTAAACCTTACCTATCGCCAAGCGCTGTCCGTACACGTTCCTTCAAGTCAGTTGCGCCTTCAAGCATGTGGGAACTGTGTTGACAGGGGGAGCACCTTGTGCATTTGGAGACGCAAAAAAATGTGGTAGAGTGTGGACAGCTTGTGTGGGAATGGATAGAGAGCCCGCGTTTCCTTCTGACGAAGGAGCAAGCTCGCAATTTTGAGCGCAATCACGCTGGTGCTGTTGGAGTCCATTTCTCTTTCGACGCAATATTTGGAACATGTGCAAGTAAAACAGCACTAATCAAAATAAAACACTTACTGGTTGATAAAATTTCCTGCTGTATTCAAAGTTGAATAACCATTAGTAGCCAATGTAAACTTGGCATTCGACAGGTTTGTACCTATTGTTCTATAAAGGCTCTATAGCGCCAGAGGTTGGCTGGTTAAGCAACAGACTGAATCATCCCCTCCTTTGGTTCGGCTGTCGGTCAAAGCATTTTCTAAAACACAACACGCGACTAGCTGGCCAGTGCACTGCCAGCGCTGGGCCCAGCTCGGCCTTGCGACGGGTGTGCATGCTTGCTGGTGCGTTTTGATTTCGTATCTGAGGTACGCATTATATGAATTGTGTGTGTGCGACTCCCGCTGCTAGCTTCCACTGGACATTTATGACATAAACTGAAAAATGAAATCAAGAAGCCAGCGCTTCCTCGTCAACTCGAACAAACCCACTGCTGTAGCGTCGCCGCGACAATTTACAAATATGCAGTCATCACGAATCGAAAACTTGCGCGAGTTTAATCTGGAATTTAAATCAAAGTGCAAGTCTCCGCAAGTGATGCTGAAACCTCCATCCGCTGGTTCTCACCACTGAGCATTCAGAATACCTCTTGAGCTATCAGTTTATGAGAACATATTCAAAGTGCCACATTTCCTGTCGGTGGTCCGGCTGTAAGCCTCTTCATGCGACTGGACTTCTGGACGGCTACTTGTAATCAACCAGCGTGATCGATTATCACTATATGATACGTTAGCCACTCCGCACAGAATTCTGTAAAGTGAATAAGTGCTTGAGAGGACAAGGTGGTAAAAAGAAAACAATCATTCCTTTATTGCTGTTGTTCTTTGGCTAAACTATTGACAACTACTGTTTTCTAACATAATTTATAGTATTTTGCTCACTCACTTATTACGCTCAGCAGCTGCATTTAGCTTCCGTGGACGATGACAAAGGCTGATTGTAAACTAACGAAAAAGAGGATTGAAGTATGCTCTGGCGTAGAGGCGCGCCCATCGAAGGCATGGCCAGATAACGTAGGCAGGGAGCAAGCAACTTGCAACAGAGCTGGTGGAACACAGTCGGTCTGAGCTTCTGACACGCGCGGCTCACATGCAGGGAGACCTGACGAGCAGCGACAGCCACGACCACCACAGCTCGCGAGAAGCCTGTGGTCTCGACCCAGCGGTTCAAGTTCTACTGGCCATCGACATCGCCCCATTAACTCTGGGCGGTGACAGCGCCACGAGCAATGTTCATCTTTTGCTCCGGCCTCCCGATCAACACCTGCGATTGGTGAGGAGACTCTGAGCAGTCTCTATTTGTATTCACTAGTCCCGAACGCATATAGCGTGTGTTTTGATGATGATGAGGATAATGATGAATTTTTATACCGTAAGGGTAATGGGCATCAAACACCGCACTTCCCGCATGCGAGCGGATGCCCAAACGACTAGGCCACCGTTGCGATCAGCGTGCATTTTGTGTGGTTTTTACCTCCCTCTGTTGTGCTGTTTATCCACTAGCTTTTCCGTCCTGCCCTCGACTGGAGCCCTGAAAACATTTAAGCAGCTCTCTTCAGGATGACATAGTTAATCAGGGTGACGGTTTGGGGGACCTCGATTTGGTTATCAATTGAGAAGCTTTTTCACCACAGACGCAGCGCAGGGCGTGAAGAATAATAGACAAGACTCTTAATTGTCCAGTTTGACGTTCCAAAGCGACAAATAGCTTCTGACAGACGCCATAGTGGAAGGTTCTGAGGTTCTTGAACGTTTCCTGACATCGCACAGCACACAGGAATTTTTGTATTCTGTCTGTGTCGTCCATTCGAATCGCTGTCGCAAACTAGCCTCCAACTCTGCTTCCACATGCAAGCTACATGTAACGGGAAATCGTATGACACAACTCGGAACGCTGCACTGCAAGCGGTGCGTCCCAATTTTGGTACAAATGTCGGGAAAACTGGCGCCGCATGTAGGTCTCCCAGTTATGAGCATATATAGACGAACGAAGTTTATGTAAGACTGTCTGAAGTGGCGGTGGTTTGCGTTTCTGCGTGTGTTATACGCTTGCTTGATGACGTCACGTTATTTTTTCTCGAGGTGGGACTAGTAACGCTTTCGCATTACAATCCTTCTGCGACTCCACGTGTTCATATAGGCGCCTTTGCTCACCGTCGTGTAGAATGCTAAACGTTTCCGTTATGTATCATAGAAATAAGTTTATGTTCGAGCTGGCGTATCAAATCACTCGGTATTTCGTGCGTCCGCTGTTTACGGCGGGGAGAGTACCGCTTTCTTGATCATTATCTCCCGAGGCGCTCTTTTTGATCTTGGAAACGTAGCGCCAACTCAAATGAAGTATCCCAAGCGCAGCTTTTACTGTTTGTGATTCACGCGATTGACCAGGGTTTGCTTTCTTTTTCGGAGCAGTAGGTCACATGAGACTTCCGCACTGTGCTCTAACTTAGTCCTTGACGGGCTTATCGTTGAGCACATTTGCACCTAATTGCGCTGGATTGAAAAAGAAAACTAGGTATTATCCGCACTCACGAACAAAGCAGGTATTCATGTATATTGACCATCGTCAGCGTTATAGCGGCCTGTGTACAGCAAGGGCCTCTGCCATTTCTCCAATTAAGCCGGTACTGGGCCGGCTGAGCATAACAAATTTGAGTTCTGTGGCGTTTTAGATGAAATCACCACATGCGACTATTACTATCTTATTGTGCTGTGTTGTCTGCAGCATTATTTCCCCGACATGATACAGTCACCGGGCTCGACTGGTTACAGGCTACCTTTTGTTCCAGGAAGTATGCTATCAGGAATCGCCAGCAATCTGCTCTCTCTCAGCTGTCGTCGCCTCTCGAGTTCTGCTGAGCTTAACTGAGTATCTGATTACAAAATTTCTTTCAGCTCAGACTGCCATCAATAATGTCAACGTTAATGACTTTTAAAATCCCGCGGCATTTAACTGCGCTTGCACGTCACTGTCGCGACATATCTCATGTCCCGCCTAAATCATGGGCCCTTAATCTGATGCGCGATCATATAGTCTCATTCCATGAATTCACGAGAGAGAATAGCGACCCTCATTAATTAAAAAGAATGACTAAGTCGCAGATCTGGCCTGTCAGGTCTCTTCAAATGAACAAGGTAGCAATTACTCATTATCCACCCAGGAGCCTCCCACGGCTGCCCAGGACAGGGAAGCATTTAATCCATCTTGCGGGATTACCCTAAACCATATCGGACTTACACCATTCCTGCTTCGAGTTGATAAATTCGGCGCCGCTATGTCGTATGCTAGCCTTGCTAGTTGGGTCTGTTGGTAGAGCAATAGCGTGGTGGGGCGACGGTACTGGGTACGCACGCGTGACGTGAATTTATTTTCCTTCAAGTGGCCCTATAGCCGTATGTCTGCCCTTAGGTACAGGGTAATGAGTAATTATTTCTCTCCTATTGCAAATTCTCTCCATCTTATGGGGCTCTAAACGACATTGAACTGAAACGCATGAATTATTCTATGGCGTAAAACTCTCGTTAGTTCAAAGTATCCTGGCCGCGCTTCGGTTCATTCGGGGAGCGTCAGTGGTTCGGGCGCTCGGCTACTGATCCGGTGAACCCGGGTTAGAAACCGACCGCGGCGGCAGCATTTCGATGGGGTCAAAACGCAAAGGCGCCTTGTATGATGTGCAATGTCAGGGCACGTTAAAAATACCCAAGTGGTCGAAATTATTCCGGAGCTCTCCACTACGGCACCTCTTTCTGCCTTGCTTCTCTGTCCCTCAATTATCCCTTCCCTTATGGAGAGGTTCAGGCGTCATCCGAGATGTGAGACAAAACTGCGCCATTTCGTTTCCCCCAAAGCCATTTTTTTGGGCTGGGGAGGGGCTTGTAGGACGCAGGTTTCTCTCCCCGAGCAACCTCTCGCGTATTTTAACTTCGACATGCCAGGACGGCAGCCTGCTCACAGTGCGGTTGGCAGGTTGCGATGACGTCGCAACGACACGTGACCTATGTGGAAGGTGAACCATCTCCATTGGTGGCTTTGTTTCAAGGAGTCCCCTGTCGGGGCAGTGGCGCATCCCTTAACAGCTGCACCATTGCGGAAGGTGTTTGATGTGAGCTCCCAGCTATCTATGAATGAAAAGTAGAAAATGAGGGTTTCTGCGAAGTTGTACGAAAAGACGACCGCAGGATGCTGCAGGGACGCATTCCCAAGCGGCACGGGTAATCGGCCCAATATTTGAAAGGGTTCGTTTGACTCTGGTCCTTTGTAAAACCATTTTTGGCAAAACGTTTCTAATATTACCAGTTACCTGTGCTGCTTGGATTAAAGCTATCGAGGCATGCACCTAAGGTGGAGCTTTAGTGTGCCGTGAAGTTTTTATCGCTTCTTCACTACCACGTCACTAGTAAAGGTGCTGCAGTTATGTGATTCAGAGATTTACTGCAAGAAATCATAAAACACTTCGCTGTGAAGAAATTCCGCCAAAGTAATTTGTCACGACCAAGAAGAGCTATTGATTCCTTTGTTTTGCTGATGAAAGGCAAGAAGTTCTTTTTCGTAGCATTCCGCTGTTACAGCCCAACTCATGTCTAAAGCTCAGTATGTCGTTTAACTACATAAAGACGTTTTATATTTGGAGTCGCTCAAGAGAGAACACTCTCTGACCCGAGGTGTTAGCAAGTGTTTGTAACACCCTGTTGAGGCACTCTATATCGGCCTGCTGCCCTCTTCGTTGCAGAGGGTCACACTACCAGCCTATAGCGACAAGTCTGCTACCGGTGCGTTTTGGGAATCAAGGTGATGCATGTGTACACACTCTCCGCATGGAACATTCTTACACACCCGAATCAAAGCAAGTCCCAGCGTGAAGATATCCAGCAGTGCTTCGTCATGTGCGTCGTATGCAAAACAACATTCCTCCAATTTGTTCCTGTCATCGGCGACTTAAGACCACCTGGCTATTCTGCTCGCGGTGCTCGTGCTTTTCCTCATGATTGCAGTGCGGGTCACTCAACGAGCAACGGCATTCTCCGAAGCAAGAGAACCCACAGCTACAAACTAACGGCAACACTACACGACCATGGAAACGCAGCGGTTGACACGTAACAAAGGAGAGCAGAAGCAACAGTGAATAGGACAGTTTGTTTCATTGACCGCTTCCATCTGACAGACCACAGCTCCGAAAAGCACAGCAACAAAGCCGGAATCACCCCGCACAGGCACTCAGTAAGAAGAAACGACAAAAACAACTATTCACTCACAAGGACCAACCACGACGACGGCGAACGAGCAAGCACAGCAATAAACTGACCTGTCTGAAGTAACATGAACCCCCATCCTACCAGGACATTCACCACTACAGATACCAGTGCTCTGACGACCACGTCCAAGCATCGACAACTGCAGCGCAATCACGAAAGTCACAACTGCATCTCCACGGATTGAAAAACCGGAGCGCAGCATGGTCATCAGACTCACCCGCATGACAACGCTAGACAAAACCTCGGTCAAAAAAGTGCCAAGAGGACAAACTAAATCCTTAGCGCCATGCAGCTTTTTCACGCGGTAACTACAACGAGGACATTGAGAGCTGCGGCTATCACGCTAAGACGCGAATGTCGACGGCGGGATGCAGTACATCTAGCACTCCCCGCACAGCTGTGAGAGCAACAACCTTGTGACCAGTGAACAACCATCATCGCTACAGTGACAAGCCTTGCATCATCAGGAATAGCCTCTGGGAAGAAGTGCACGGTGAGTGGATATAAAACCACGCGAGTATCGGCAATAAGCATTGGATCTGAAGGTGATGCGTCTAATCCCGGATCCTTTTATACATCTCTTCTGAACTAGACAGCTTTGATATCACATGCTGCACCACTCTATCACAGCAGCTCTGCAGCTACAAAATGGCATAGATTATTCGCTATTTTGGTCGCTCTCTCTTTCCTCTGTTTAGCATGAAATACAAGCCAGCTGCCTTTTGATGAGGGGTCTCTTCGAAAAATGTCAACCTTCATCGAAGAGATGTTGTCCTGACTTTTGTAAAATACGTGCCTCCTTAATTCCTACTGAGTGAAACTTATTCAGGTCGACGGGCACGCGGTAGAGAGTGTCGAGCATCGTGAAATCAGTGTTTTTCATTGACTGCGTATACTCGGCATTTCTCTTGAAATTTACAGCCTTCAATTTGCGTTGTATAAAAGTAGAAATTACAGCATGTGTTAGGCTCTTCTGAGGAATAGGAGCCCGCGGGACCGCTTTCTTAAGGCACTCCGGATGTAATGCAATAGCGCGCCGTGCTTTGAGTACACTGCCTCAACTAAGCAGCGGCTATTACCTTTTCGCAGGCTGTCAGAGGGGCCAAGCTTTGAGCCCGCGAATCACGGCTCCTTTGGCTCAACTCCTGATGCTGATGTCTGCCATTGCCTTCGCAACAGCTAGCGACGTTTCTGCTATTCCTCATGTGCCCGTGCGTAAGCGGCACGCACACAGGCCACACAAAACAACCACGGACACCAAGTACGGCACCTCCGCCAAACCATTCCAACCGGCACAACACCTACAGACAATAGCCGCCCTGGTACTGCGACGATCCATGCCACCTGATAGAACACAACCACATCCATGTGCACAACGACAAAAGAAAACACACAACAGTCGTATCCAAGGGATAACGCAAGGCGTCTCCTCCATACACCACGTCCATCTAAATGAACTAACTGCAGCATCATACCACTATTGCGACTCTCACTTCAAAGTACCCGTCACCTCCGGCCCGCAAAAAGTAGACACACAATCATTGCGAATCCATTTCACTGTCCCAACGCTTCCGTAATGGTAACTCTTCGACTGGTCATGACGGCGTCAATGGCGGCCACAGCGTTTTCGGTCATGCTACTGGTGTCCCTCATGTCGAGACCGGTCACGTAACAAGCACACAACCAAGACAACAATTATGCCATCAGCTCTCTTACCGCGACAACAACATTACAGCGAGCACTACCGCTACTACTTGCCAACGCGCTGAGGGGGCGCTCATCGCATCGATGGATAGACAGATATTTGCAAGGCGAAATCACCAATACAACGACGGTTCTCCGTCGAACCGAAGCTGTAACGTTTGCGGCCACTCGCGGCGCTTCTTGAGAGAAAAAACGCGACAGAACCTATAGATTCATAAGGCAGCGACAACTACCATAATCACACAGAGGAAATTACCACTGCGACAATAGAGATAAGGCTAACAAAGCCACCAACTACACAAAGCGCCGAAGTCGAAAACAGTGGGAGCAGAGACTTAAATTACGCCGACTACCGAACATGTAGGAGGTGCAGTTCAAAATAGAGCACCACATGAAGGGAACAAACACGGCCAGGACAGCTGCAGACCGGAGCGCTCTTGAACCTGCGGGTGTTCCTGGTGCAATCAGAGGCTGCTGTTGAAGCGGACATGCAACTGCGATTGCAACGCCGGTTTCGGTGAGTTCAATTACCTTATATTTAGCTGTGGTCTACGTAATCGAAAACCGTCAGCACTAAGCAAAAGAGCCGCTACTGCTTCCTGAATAAGTCGTAATATGATGATCTTAAGCCCGGCGTATAAATCTAAGCCCGGCGCGCATGAGAGTTGGAGTTGGAGGCGCAATTCAGTTATCTACTCATCATTCGTGTCGTTTTAAAACGCTCCTTTGAAATTCGAGAGCAAAACTGCCATGTAAACTGCAGACGTTCGTACGAGTGGACGTCGTTCAGTACGCTTACTATAAAAGTCGTCCCTAGACGAGCCTGAAGGCGTACGGGTCATCTAATTTTAAGCTGGCGCGCCGAAACAAAAGTAAAGAACCTCGAACCATTCCAATTTTTGTAATCTTTGCACGTATCCTTGGGAGTTGAAAACCCTGTCGTATTTCCGGCACCTCCGCCAGCGATCCTTACCTTGCACATTCCCAAAGTGCTACGCTTTGAGGAGTTAAGATTAAGAGCCCTCTCGGGCACCTAAATGTGGAACTCCTCACATGCATGTCCGCAGATCTTGCTTCCTGCCCGGTGGATCGGCGAAGTAGCTGCCCCTCGAGAGAAAGAGGTGAGTGAAGCCGGGTAGAGTGTAGAGGTCTTTGATTGGTTGGTTGAGGCTTGAGACCACGGAAAGCATTGTTTTGAAAAATGGCACTTACACTCCTAACGCAGTGAAACTCACTGAGCACAGATTTCGGTCATTCAAAACAGGACTTGAAAATGAGCAGCTTCCACTACACCACTGAAGCTGCTCAAAAGCTTATGCCGGGTCTGAACACCACAAATTGGCTCCAGTTTTTTTTTCAACGAGTTTATTGCATTAAGCACCCGAGCACCCGCTGGTCGAATGAAAGTGTCTGGCCGCGGAGCTCAGTGGCCGGTCGGGGTGGCAGAAGATGGCGTAGCTTGTAGAGATCGCTCCCTGCGTCAATGATCGGAGGTCCGAGCAGACGTTCAGGGGTGGTAGGAGTACGCTTGGAGACCTTGGGGCGTAATATTGGCACAGGCAGCGTGCCAAAAAAAATACAACACCTTTATAAATTCAACCAAAGCACTCACTCCCCATAGCCCATCCGAACCCGATTTTTCGTGGGGGAGATCAGTAGACTCACGGTCACTATCGCCGGCATAGGTTATGTTTAGCAGAAAATGAAATCGTAGATTTGTCACCTGTACACTTTCTTCTGGGAAGCAAACATCCTAAACATCTTTAATGTGGGGTGTGGCACATTATAGGGTAAGCCTTAGCTGTCTGCTTACGTACAATTAAACTAACTCGACATAAATGGTTTTGCACAGCTACACATGACCAAGCCAACGCCGGTTCATTCTCTTCAGACTTCGCCTGCGACCGCTGCAACGCACATGCCTCGCCCTTACGCAGTCTCGCAGCACAGCGTGAGGTTTGACAAGCGGTGGAATGAGAAAGAATAAAACAGTTAAAAGGATGAAACTGTCATGCCCAAGCTGTACGGTTTCCTACAGCACGCACTGCCCGCTTTACGCGCCTGGTGACGGTAAACTGATGGCATACCGCGAGCTCACTCTCACTAGACGTAGAGTGCTTCGCTTTGGAGCCTCAGCGTTAAGTGCTTTGAGCCTAGCCGCCGCTTATCATAAAACTGCTACCACTTTAACCACAACGTAACCTCAAATTGAAATTAACTGAAATGTATGAAAATGTATTTTACCAGTACTCACCTAGTATGCAGAAACAAGGCTACCGAAAAGGCTTGAAGCTAAATTGGATAACGTTGTGAGATAGTCAGACAGTGGACATGATGGGGAACAAAGGCAAGCTAAAATTCCTAGTCAAAATCAAGAAAAAATGAAACGGTTATATGAGTAGGACAAGCAACGCGAATGGACGATAACCGCGATGGTCCATTGGGGTAAATGAGTGGATTCTGAAAGAATGCAAGCGTATGAGGTACACAGAAAAATTGCACGCTTAGCGCAAAATAGGAGGGCATTAGATTGAAAGTTTCAGTTCCAAAGACATCGCAAAGAACCCTAGTAAACCGAAAGCCACATCAGCCACAGAAAATTTGTCCTTTGACTGTTCGCCTCTGCTCGCCTGCTTCTGCTTCCCGAGTTTCATTTTCAGAGCAGTGCGTCCCGTGTGACGTCACAAGAAACATTGTTCTCACTCTCATAACTGGCTCGATGGCGTTGGCCACCAGCACAGATGCACAGATTCCTAAGCAGTGAGAATATAAACCATTGAGCTCGTTGAGAAATTAAGATACAAAATGGGGCATTGCCTTTTTGCAGGTTGCATCCATCCGAGTGCTGCAAGGCGCGGGTGACCACGGGAAGATATGTTGCTGCCTTTCGTCCGGGGCTAAGGGACTTCTTGGGGGCTACAATACCATGCGGCCAGTGGCAATCGTATCCCAGTACTTGGAATCAGCCGGCAGCTGTAGAAGTGAGGCCGTCGGATCTTCCTAATTTTTGCCTCCATTCTGACGCTGCTTCTATTCCTGATCGGATCCACAGATCGCTGGATTTAAGCCGTTGGAATCGTCGACGCTGGTGCTATTCCTCATGTGAATGACACAGACCATTCATACAACACAGCAGCCACCCTTCCCAATTAAGCCACACACGTACTTCCCTGCGCATGCGACCACGATCACAACAAAGCAAAAGCCGCAGTGCAGCCACAGCTATATCAAAGCCAACACCACGACACAACAGCGACATTGAAAACATCAGCAAGCATAGCCAAAGTACATAACAGCCCTGAAAACCGGAAGCAAGACACCCATAGCAGCTACTTCTGTGACTGCGCCATGAACACTACCCTACCCGCCAGCGCGGACACAGTTCACCGAAACACACCAACGGGTCCGATAACTACAGCATTGAAAGCGGCTACCAAAGCCAGGAAGGATCCGATGAGCGACACCACAGACAATGTCACATATATAAACGCAGCAACGCCAAAGAAACACACCAAAGTAACACAAAAAGAAACACCAAAGAAAAAAGCAGCCACACCAAAGAAAAAGAAACACACCAAAGAAACAAACAAAGCAAGCGCAGCCGAAAGTCAAGCGCAGCCGAAAGTCAAGCGCAACCGAAAGTCAAGCCCAGCTGAAAGTCAAGCCCAGCTGAAAGTCAAGTGCAGCCAAAAGTCAAAGTGCAGCCGAAAGTCAAAGTGCAGCCGAAAGTCAAGCGCAGTCGCAAGCTCCATGTGGAAAGAGCACTGAAACACGCAAAAAAAAATCGAAATGCCCCTGAAACAAAGACAATGTAGCGCAACCACAGCAAAGAAAAATTTTACGCTTCCAGTTCAAAGGAAAATGCAGGAACCAAGAAGACAAGTGTGATATCATACCACAGGAAATGTCGTACCAGTACGACGCCCTCCCAATCATCTGTAATTACCCAACTACGAATCCCACAAAGCATGCTCCCACGAATAGGACAAAGTGCAGGTATCGCGCCCACAAGCGAAGCAAAAAGGATAATTGAGACAAGTCTGCAAATCAAGACAACGCCATGAACCACTTCTACCCACTACAGCCATCACGACGATTCCAAACACGAGCTGTGCGTCTACCAGTAATAGAAGCGCCACGATTAATGACATCGACTGAAGCAAGCGCTTCATAGTTATCCACGCTAGCGAAGATATGTGCAGTCAAAGCAGCGCCAGAGAAGGGCAAGAAAAGTAAAATCAATCATTCAGCCAACCAAAGAGTTAGATTTATTTCGCCCGCCAGAACAAAAGTAACAGACACTAAAATCTTGACAGACGATTACAATAGCCGGCAATGCAAAGCTTGCTAGCCATCATCGGGGTCCTTCCTCAAGAGGCCACTTTTCAGGTGGCGTTTTGCTCTCCATTTTCGCCACATGATTACACCGACGTCTGCGCCGACAACTGCGACGCGGGAGCGTGGAACGGGCTTTAAGAGCAGAGCTCTAATATGAAGTGGAGACCCACGACTTGACGAGCTTCGCGTTCCCTTTCCTCCAAGACCATTGCCAGGTTGTTCGAGTGCAGCAGAGACGTCCATGGCCCTTCGAAATAAATTCGGTGAGTTCAGTGCAATCTCGGCTGTTTCCTCGATGAGTGAGTGAAAAAAACTTTGTAAAATGTAAGACAAGTTAACCTCCGCTGCTCGGTCGGGGCCCTCATTCCAGGTCTACAGTAGCAGGGGCCCCTGCCTAAGCTCTAAAGATCAGCCAGGGCGTTCTGCTCAGCGTTCTGCAAGTCATCCTTGTCTCCCAGTATTAGGGATCAGGGCTGCGGTAGGAGGCGCACCCGTTGGATACGGGCATGCCCATACATGGCCCGTATGATGGGCAACGGCTGCAGTACCGTAGAGGGTAGTAGTGAGCTATGCGCCAGTGTGGATAGGAGCCAATTCATATTTGCCGCCAGGAGGCGGCTTCGTGTCGCGACAGTAATTTTTGTGACAGTTGAAGAGCCCGCGTTCCCCTGTACCGTCGGTGCAACCTCTGAACTGCTGTGCCACTCTTCACCAGTCCCGTTCGGGTAGGGTGCTTCCTCCGACGCCGTAGTTGCAATAACATTGTTTACGGGAATTTATCCAGAGTAGCATAAGGTGCTGGTTATTTCCTTAATTCATGCTTCTTGCGACACACTGGGAAATGTCATTAACTTCATCTAGGCTAAGCGCAAGTCCAAGAGCACCAGTGTGCAGTTACCACTTCCTGGTGGGTAAAAAATGTCCCGTTTCGGAGCCGCTTCGGCTCCTTCAGGGGTGGTAGGGGCCAGTTCGGTTTGCGGCAACAAGTTAGAGGAAATTGTGGCGAAGAGGGGGAATCTTACGGGTGGAGTGGGTCGTTGTGAAGGGTGCGGAAGAGGTAAAGAGAGTCTGTACGTTTGAGACGACACCGCTTTATCGTAATCTCGAACAAAGTGCATCGCTATAACGCTACCAAAAATCCAGCCACCATCGATCGCAGCCACCAGCCGCCATTAATCACTTAGCGATGCAGTTTGGAAAAACTCGTGTTTATAGCTGAGCATACACAATATCTCATGCGCGAATACTTTGCGCAGTCATATTGAAAGTGCCGCTGAGATGCTGAAACCAATAGCAAAACACCAACTAATAAATGCCATATTTTTAAAGCGAAAGCTTTACTGGCCGTGAACTTGCGATTTCGCCGTGGCGATGTTTAGAGGAGGCACATGACGTCACAACGCGAGCCTAGATCACCGCGGATATTTCTCACTTGCTCCCTAGTCACTACTGCCCGTGCGCCACTAGTACCACCGAGCCACAGGTGTTCCGCCGCTGCGCAGCGCCGCACCTTTCCTCAAAATCAAACTTTAAATTCTCAGTTTTCTTTCTTCGTTGTCTCCCTCCTTTATCCCTTCCTTTACGGCGCGGTTGGGGCGTCCACAGAGATATGTGAGACGGTTACTTTGCCATTTGCTTTCCTCAAAAACCAAACGAAACAAGTTAGCCGAAGGCGTTCATAGAGTTCATTGGCGTTGACAACTTTGCAAAGGCCGTTCATTTTCACGAAAGGAAAGGTGCACAACCGGCTCCGTGGGTCAGTGCAGACCTCAATATAGCTTTCATGTACGTGACGTTGTTGTCCAGCTGCAAAAGCCTGCTTTGATTGCGTTCCGCACGCTGGATAGGCAGCGCGCCCTCCCTGCCACCCTGGGAGGTGGCATGCAGTTAATGGTTGATCGCGAGAGATTGATCACCAAATGAACGCTGCGGCTTAGCTATTGCTGCAGTGCCGCATGTCAGCCACAACGCTCTCAGCACTAATGCATTCAGGCCACAAATCTCTCTCACCACAGGCACTGGTATCAAAGCACGAATGAGGCGTCCGCATATCCAGGGAGCCAGTCATGAGGTCATCCTTTGCTCAAAGCGATCGCCGTCTAGAACATTGTCGATGCCAACGCCAACGAACACAGCAAACGACATCTTTCGCTTCTTATATCCTGTATTAGCTGAGCTAGTCCGCATCAATTTTTTATCGTTGTCGGTATACAAAATAAAGCTGTTCAGCATGGTACTAGCATGTTTTTCCCGTTCTTTCTTTCCACTTATCTGCTGTGTCTAGGCTTTTTGAACCACGACCAAGACTACCGGATATCAACTAACGAACAAGAGGCGCCAAGTTCGCTCAGCCGTGGAGCTTGTGCCTGTATTCGAACCTATTGCCTCCTCCGGTCTGTCTCTTCTCAGGTGAGGATACATGAGTTGGGGTTTTGACCGGGTTTTTTCTTATTTAGGCGGAAGTCAAGTCTGATGTCCACCCGGACCACGAGTGGATGTCCGGCACCCTGATTCGCAGTCTGCTGGCCCATAGCTTGCTCCTGGTGTCCTTCGAAAAAAATTGATGTCAATATGGTTCTAATGGTGTCTTTACCTACTAGAGACAGAGCCCTAAAACTGAAAAACTCTTAAAATCATCCAGGAGCAGCTGAAGGCTTTTATCAGCCGCCACTTGAAAATTTCTGAGGTGCGCCCTTTCGCAGGAGGTTCATTCTGTGCCGATCCTCGGATGACCGGTGCGTGTTGTTCATCACACATCCTTCGAGTCTTTTCCAGTTACACATTTCATACCTGAGCCACTCTCTTGTACCAAAGGCATCATCCGCGGCAGGGACCCATCGGCTTCTCCTTAGGAAATGCTTGAGGACCTTTAGGACGCCGGTGAGACGTGATAATAGTATTCCGCTGTATCAGAAATGCTGATTGCTCTCGTGTGCCTGCAGAGCCCATAATCACAGCTTTTGCAGGGTTTTCGCGCCCATCTGAGCTTAAGGTTCGGCCCATAGTGTACTGCGTCGACCCGCTGCAACCTCGACCTTTTGCAATGCAGAAATTTCTGGCATTTTGGTCATAGCAGCAGAGCTTCGAAATCAGCGACGCGTTGCCCACTTTGCACGGACAACCATTTCCCTCAACCCTTAGCTCATCTGATGTGCCCATCGTAGTCTCTGCTGTGGCAATCATCCGGCTGATGATGCTGACTGTTCAATATGTTCTGATTAGCGGCGTGTCTGTTGTATCGGCAGCTGTGTCGTAGTGCGGGCTAAACACTGCTCAAGCGTGAAGTTTTCTTTCTACCTTGCCATGTTCCCCTTTCCGTTCTCTCTCCTGGGGCCAGATTACGCAACTGTCAATTAGGAAAATTGTCAAAAAGGTATCAATAAGCCTCACTCCTATGGGTCGGTCGTCGCCGGCGGCCATTTTGCTTTTTTGCGTCATGGGTGGCTGCAGATTACGTAACTGGTGTGGCAGAAGTGGTGACGTTGCACACCTAATTATGCAGCCGCTAATTGACAGTTTTTTGTGACATTTTCGAGACCGTCAATTTGACCGTTGCGTTTGTGACAGAAAATGGAGGCGGTATACGCGGCGATACGACTGAGGCGGCTGCGCTGGCGCGAGCAACAGCGAAGGAGGGCGCACGAAGACACGTTTGACTTGCCGGACGAGCTGTTTCGACGCCTTTTTCGACTGGAGAAGCAGACTGTGGAGTGGTTGTGCGACGAACTCGCCGATGAACTGGGAGGTTTGCGTGCGAGCGCGCTGTCGGTGCGGCGGCAAGTAATGTGTGCACTACGGTTATTTGCCACTGGCGGCTTTCTGGCTGCCGTTGGTAACGAGGCGTACATCGGCATCGCACAACCGACGGTGAGCAAATGCGTACAGCCGGTGTTGGAGGCAATTTGTAAAGTTAGTGCGCAGAAGCGGTGGGTGCCGTCGTCACCTCTGTGACACTCAGCTACATATAAATAAGACACGCTTATTCTGGCAAAGCACTTTATTTTTTCCAGCAAACGGCACTTCGTGGTCGTCTTCTGTTTACCAAGGGAAAAGAAACAGACAACCACTCGTCACATACTGCAAAACCTCACCTTTTGGCATTTTGGTCATCGATCGAAAGAGCCGAACAACGCAGACTTCAACAAGTTGTCTTCGTCGATTTCGTTCCGTGCGCTCCTTGCAAGTTCGCTCGGTAGTCACGTGCCTATCACTGCAGTCGTTGAAATTTTTCTGCACACTTCGGTCAACCGCACAGTAGCTTGATTCCAGACGCCGCGTAACAAACAATAACACGGCGTGGAATCGGCTGCTTTAGTGCAAAGCGACTTGACGTTTTACCGCCGTCAGCGCATCCCGCGGCTGCAAAAGTTACCCGCCAGACAGTTTATTAGCACAACTTCGAACGCTTTTTCTTTTGCTTAATATTTTCCATCTGTTTCGGCAAAATAAAATATTAGTTTGCAGCGTATTTCTTAAGTCTTTTTGCAAAAATTTAGCAGACGGCCTCTCGCCGTCCAAATAAATGCTCTCAGGGCGCTGCCCTGCTGTAATTGGCTGATTCCTCGTTGCGTCAAGCGGTTACGTCTCTTCGTTTCATCATTTGACGGCACTGTCAATAACGTTTGACAGAATTTTTGACAGTTGCGTAATCCGGGCCCTGGATCAATATATAACCACCCTCTGTTAACAATGAACGCCAGTTTTTACCTGTCTCGTTCTCAGGCGTGTACGCTTCTTCCGTTCCTGCCGTGGCCTATCGGCTGCGGCTATGTTGCAGTGTCCTGGACATCATCCAGCACAGAAGGTCCTCCAGAGCTGTTAGTTAGGAAAACCCCGGCGGGTCTTTTGAAAAGGTTAGCAGGCAAAAGTTATATCAGGTGTTGAGGCAAAAGTTCGTAATATCTTAAGCGAAACAGCGACACAGTTATGTTTGTTGTATGAAAGGTCAACACACTGAGTTAAATCTGGGGCCCAGACGCTGTAACGCAAGTTCGTTATATCCGAGCTTAATGTGCGAAATTTCGTTGTATACGAGGTTAACGCTGGACAGGTAGTTTTATTCGAGGTAGCATACTAAGGGTACTTTACCAAATTCGTATAGGTAGTAGACTAAGTTCGTTCGTACCACGCTGGGCAGGTTGCCACTTGCCAATGGCTAGTCACAGACGGCGGTCGCCATTTTCACTTCGTTGTGACCGGGCCGGCGGTAGGCGCCTGTCGTCAGACAGCGACGACGTTGTGTGGAATCCGCGACGGCGCTGCATCGAACGTGCATAAGACCTCCTTTTATGCAGTACTGTGCGCTCTCTCTATTCATGTAAAATTTTGATCGACACCGCTGCTCTTCGTTTGGGCCTATAGAGCTCAGCCTCTATTCCTAAACATGAACATGCCGCTTATTTTCATTGCGAAGCACATTACTGCTGATCAAGCTGATGTACGGTCTAAGCAACATATCTTTCTGTTAGTGGCGTGGATAATTTTACCTAGTCAGTCACAACTGAGCGTTCTTTCAAAACATGAAGTTGGCAATTGGTTCGTCGTCACCAGCTTGCAGCCGCACTTGTGGTTATAAGTGGTTCTTTCTTTCTTCCATTTCTGCTCTCAGTACCGAAGCACTTGTTCTTGTTTAGAATGGTCCGCGAGTAATCGGCCATGAAATAAGCTCTTCACACCGTTCAAAGTACGGACACGGCTATGCAAGATACTTCATACAGCGACAATGTACAAAATGTATTCACGCGCGCCGGACGCTCCCTCGGAATCTCGGATTTGTTCATTTTAGCGCTACAGTGTAGATGATGCTCCGAAAGCGAACAGCAGTTCCTCGCGTGAGCACCCAACACTTTTCCCGCCGAAAAAATACATTTTGTTTGCAATTTTTTTCTGACTTCCCATTGAGTGCCTCAAAGCAGCGGCGCTCTTCCCGTGCAGGCTTCTGTGACGTGGCCGCAGCTGAGCACAGCCTGTCCCTACTCGTCAGCGGCTCCGCGAGCATCTGCTCCTGTCTCTCCAGAAGGATGGTGACGACATCTACCCACCCGTAGAGCAGTTGCTCTCGGCAGCTCTCTCCCGAGCGTGCCAACTCGACGGCCATGGAAAGTCGTGTGGGCCGCGTACAAGTAGGCACTGCTATTGTTCGTCGTGTCGTGCAGCAACAGATGGCAACTGAGCTCTGCCTGCTTTACCTGCTGGTGGCGCTGCTGCCATTCCTTATGCTAGTGGCGCCACCATCCGCCATAGAACTCACGCACAAGACAAGTACATCCACCATAATCGCTGCCCGTTCACTACAGTAATACCACCAAAGCGGTAATTTAAACAGTTGAAAACAATACGTGCGATGGCCTCAGTGAGGTGAACCTGAATTTAACAGGAGCACGCACGCGGCGAGGCCACAACCCACATTGAACTCTACAGCTACAGCGGCAGCAACCACACCGCCCACATCGACGTAGATAAGTAAACTTAGAAGAAGCCTCGGTGGCCCTCATGGCTATGGCGTTTTGCTACTGATAACAAGATCGCTGGATGAATGCCGACAGCTTCAGCCGCTGGAGAATATAGAAAAAATGCACGTATAATGAGATTCGAACGCACAGCGCCATATGTGCCTAATTATACGCAGGCCCACTACTCTATATTCTATAAACAATATTCTATTCTAAAGATTCGTTTTTCCAGGCTCTTTTCTGGGACATCGCCAGCGCTATCGAAAACGAAACATGGCAAAACATGGTCTGCTCACCTACCTGTAAAACCCATAAACGTACCCATAAAACCCGGAAAACGTCTTTCAAACAGTGTAACCACACTGGACATATACGCATTAAATGCAGGAAAAGCTTCCAGATGCTTTCCTCTAGATCATCATGTATGCCTTGTCAAGAACGTCATTCTCCTGTTCCTCTTGGCAGAGGAAATTTCAGCCCAGCAGACTTGTCTGCTGGCGACGCTCCTGCTGTTCCTCATGCCGGCTGCGCTGGTTATTCAGTGGACATCTACAGACCCCAAAACACGAAGAGCCATTCCTGCACATAGACCATAACCCTCGCACACTACAGCCACGAAACGCACACCACAACAGAGTGGCCATCTGTCCAACCACCATTACGAAAACCACGGCGACAAAGGCACAACTACCACGAACATTAGCTCAGCAAAAAGAAACACCTCAGCCATCACTCATACACACCAACCGTCGCCACTAGCGGTGCGTCAACTTCTTCTTCTTCTTCTTCTCCTCAAGTAATATGGCACATACCCACGTGGGGGGATTGGCCAAGGTATAGGGTAGAATGCCAATGAAGCATTTGCGCGGGGAAGGAAACGTCAGAAGACTGAATCAAGATAAAAAAAAAAATTGGGAAAAATAAAATGAATTCAAGAGGTATGAGTCATCCGGAATAGAATCAATCCAACCTTTTTTGGACATGCGAAAGAATTTTGTGTATAGCTAACAGGATAATCGGTTAGTTGCACTTATGTAATCGTGAAGGTAGCCGCATACACTGCTTAACGGGAATCCCTTGGCACTCGCACCGAACGATAGAAGAACTGTAAGAGACAGAGGCAGTCCTAGTCTCGAAAGAGGAACCTCCAGATATTGCTTTCTCTGAACCGCGAACCGCCGGCAAGAGAGGAGAAAATGATCGATTGATTCAACTTGCCCACATGATACACAAAGGTTTGTCGCAGCGAACCCGCACCTGCATAAGTACAAGTTTAAGTGAGGGATTCTACATCGCAGGAGCGTCATGGACACTTCACAAAGCCTTGACTTACACCACCGGATATTCCATGGGTACTTTAGGTGTTGAAAGTCCACGGTATTCAGCAACGGATCACTCAAAGTGGCTGAAATATGTTGGAACCGCTGGAAACGTGAAGCTGCTAACAGAATGAGGTGAGGGACGGGATATATTACAGGTGCGCTGAGAGCTGACCTTGCCAATAAATCAGCCACTTCGTTAAAATAGACGCCTGAATGCCCAGGTACCCAGACCAAACGGATCTCGCGCACTGTGCTCGGAACAAATAACCTAAGTGAACGAGTCAAGAAAGATTTTTCCGAATTTTGGAGAGAGACAATAACTGAAAGGCAGTCTGTGAGAATAAGAACCCGTGCGACATGTCTGGGAATTTTGAGAAGAGCCAAACCAATGGCCAAAAACTCTGCGAAGAATATAGGAGTATAATCAGGGATACGAACGGAGTAGCTCCAATCTAGATCCTGCGAATATATGCCAATCGCCGCCTTCTCACAGCTGCCGGAGGCATCAGTGGAGAGAACAGTATGATGTGGAAAATTCTGTAGGTGTTCAGAAAGAAGACCATTTAGGGTATGTGCGGGCATATGCTTCGCATGGGACGGGAAAATAAAGTCGTAATAGAAGACGGGATCAGCCTGCGTGTCAGCAACTCGTTGCAAGGAGATCAGATCAACCTGAAGCGGAGCTAACAGATTCTGCGTGAACCTAACTTGCGGAAGCTGATAACGTGGCCAGTGATTAGTCAAAAAAAGGTGTGGTTGGGATACAAAAATTGGAATACTAACGCCTGGGGCCGGGTCAAAAGACTTGAGGAAAGTACGCACTGTTAGAAGTTGGAAGCGGGAATAGAGGTTGGGGATACGCGCTTCCAGATAAAGGACAGCGTTGGAAGCTGATTTTGGGAGCCCGAGGCATAGCCGTAGGGCACGTCTTTCCAGTAAGGCTAATGGCTGCAGCTTGTAGTTCGCGCTACCAGAGAACAAGGGGCAACCAAATTCCAGAATCGGTCTCATATAAGCCTTATAGAGCAACAGTAGCGTGTCACGACGCATGCCAAACTTTTTATTGCCAACTCGGGTCAAACGGCCCAGTGCACGTTCCCCTTTAATAACATTATTCTTAATATGGTGTCGCCAGTCCAAATTTTGGTCATAAGTAACACCTAGGTATTTAACCGACTCCACCTGCGGAATTGGAGTGGAGCGGTAGGCTAGCGAGATGTACATAGGAGCGTCGGGTGGAAATACCAGCACGGCGCATTTGCTGACATTAAGTGATAAATTGATTTGGTCCAACCAGACTTCAAGAGCATTCAGATATGCCTGCAAATACCCGTAGAGCACATGAATATCATTTGCTGATGCGAAAAAAGCTATATCATCTGCGTATACATAAACTGTAACGTTAGGATGAATGGGGATGTCCCGAACTAATATGTTGAAAAGCAGCGGAGAAAGAACAGAGCCTTGCGGCACACCTCTTGATTGACCATAGGTATTAGAACAAAAAGATCCGTCTGTACAGAAGAAAAATCTATCTTTTAGAAATTCACAAATCCAGGCGTAGAGGTAATGCGGTGGTTGTAGTTGAGCAAGCTTGTTAATGAGGACTGTGTGCTCCACGCTGTCATAGGCCTTCGCAACGTCAAGCGTCACCAAGGCCGAAACTTCTCTCTGGCGCATTGAGAGTCGTATTCGGCTCTCGAGATCCACATGCGCGGACCATATGGAACAACCGCGACGAAAGCCAATCTGTGCGGGGCTGAGGCCGTTAATATGATGAACATGCTTTGTGAGGCGACTGTGTACTACTCTTTCTATTAGCTTTACTAAATTTGAGGTTAAAGCAATCGGCCGAATATTGTCTAATTGAAATCCATTGTCTGCATTTTTTAAAAGTAAAATTATTTTCGCAATTTTCCAACTGTGAGGAATCCAAGAGGTTTCCAATGACGCATTTACAATATCTAGAAGGTGAGTTGGAAAGTCGTGCGCTAAAATCTTTACCATGCCCACAGTAATCCCGTCAGATCCCGGAGCAGCAGAGTGCATCGAGGAAACAATTTGCAGGAGCTCCGACACGTCGACCTCAGGATAGTCCGAGCTGGGGGTGAGAGTGTGCAAAGGTTCTGCTTTCTGTACCTGGAAACGTAAGGCCAGCCCCTGCGCGATGCGTTCAAGGTTTTGCTTAGCCTCCTGCGGAGACATTACCATTGACCTTATGCGATTGGAGGCCGGAGAGCTGTTATTCTGCGCCATGAATCTATAGAGAGCCTTCTTATTCTGGGGTTTTGAGAGATACGTGTTTAAATTTTGATTATAATCCTCCTTTGCCTTTTTAACAGTTCGTTTGAAACATGCAGAGAAGAACTTATAATTTATCCAATTAGCTGGGCTCTGATTATAGGAAAGGCTTTTCCAGGCTGCTTTTCTACGACGATAAGCTTTCTCACACTCCTCCGTCCACCAAGGAGACGGCTGTCTGGCAGGAGCAGTAGTGCACACCGAGAATACAGAACTCTCAGCAGCATCTTGCAGAAAGGTAATTGTCCGCTGAGCTCTTTGTGCTCGACCTGAGCTAATTATGGAGGGGAGTGAGGCAGATATCAATTTTTTGTACATAATGTGGTTTAGAAATTTCATGGTTGCACCACCTTTTCTGATAGGCGAGGATATAATAGAAAAGGTTATTGGAAAGTGGTCACTAGATGTACCTGATTCTTCAGTTGACCATGCAGATACGCCAACCCCACGAGATGCTAATGTTAAATCTATGATTGACCGGGATCCTCCACGCATAAAGGTTACTGCTCCGGAATTACAGCAGCGCACTGCATTCATTGACATCCAGGACCACAGAAGCTGGCCGCAGGAGTCAGAGCGACTATCCCAGGCACTGTGGTGCGAATTAAAATCTCCTGCGATGACTGTGCTGTTTGCGCCGCTCAGTAAGGTGTCCAAACAGTCTGTCCTGTGAACACCGATTGGGAAGTAGACGTTAGCAATAGTGACTTTGGCGCACTGTGGAAGGGAGATTTCAACCGCCAACAACTCACAGTCAGGGCGCATAACTGTCTGCGAGATTGATGCCCGGTGACATATTTTCGTAGAGATCATAGTTATTAACCCACCACCCCTGCCATTAACGCGATCTACCCTGAAAACACGAAATTTTTTAAATGTGAATGATTTAAGTGGTGAGAGCCACGTTTCTTGTAAAATCACAATATCTGGATTATGTTTATGAAGAAGTAATTCAAGATCCGGTAAAGAAGAAAGTACGGAGCGACAATTCCACTGCATAACTTTTAGACCCGCCATGATTATCGACTGGTTAAAGAGGCATCAACAGCCTCCTTCAGCACATCAGTCTGGGGAATTAATTTGGGGGGTCCTTTCTTTGCTTTGACTTGCGGAACAGCTGACTTCGAGGGTGAGGAAGAAGCTCGACGCTTCTGGGAAGTGGTGAGCATTTCAACGTCCATACTACAAGGATCTACGTGAGCGACACTGTCAGGAGCGCTGTTGGCAGGCGGTACTTGGGGCACGGTAGGAGGCGACATGGAATGACTCTTACTAGCAGCACTCGGGAGTGATGCCGGCGTAGCCGCCGAAACATGTGATTCAGTAGGCAGAGATTGGCCAGCAACAAGTTGAGATAGAGCCTCGGTGAAACTGCCCAGCATTCGCTCGACCACCACAGAAAGAGCCTGTTCTACTGAGGACACTATTGAAGTAGTCAAACTTGACGGTATATCAGCAACAGAGCTTCGCGCACGGCTGGCATATGTATTACCCCTCCGATCCAGAAGTGCATAAGCATCTGCTCTCGAACATCGTTTCGCTTGAATGATATCGAGCAGGCTTTGTTCGTCGGCTCGTTTCGAGCAGTTGACATCATCAGCTGAGTGGTTGCCCTTGCATAGGCAACACTGGGGCTGATCAGAGGCGCAGCTGTCATCTGAATGCCCTTCTCCACAAACCCGGCAGCGGGTCGCCGACTTACACGCTTTACCACTGTGACCGAAACGCCAACAGTTGTTGCACTGAAGAGGACGGGGCTGCAGAGGGTCCACACGATACACTATCGGCCAAACCTTGAGTTCAGAAGGACAGGAGGAACCAGCAAACGTAGTGATAACTGACTCTGTCGCAACACGCACACCATTGAATTCTCTACTGCACCGGTAGACAGAAAGAACCCCCACACCTGCATCCTGAAACTCCTTCAGTATATCCTCCGGGGGGAACCACTGTTCAGAAAAACTGCCCTAGCTCGACCACCACCACCACGACAAACTATACGGCAATGACGACCATTTCGTTGGTAATATGCTCTCCTTCCAAGGCTGACCAGGGATAACCAGATAACAGAAAATTAGGCGGGTTTAAGCATGGTTTGAACCTGGTTATACGAGCGAAAACTGTTAAGAGTTGACGCGCTCGGACTGGCGCACGCGTGCTTCGTTCATGGCGAGACTGAACGACCAGCGCCGGCGAAGCAGCTGTGAAATCACCGCTAATCTCGTGGTATTACAGCGGCGAGGCTCCGAGCGCGCGCAGTTGCGGCGCGTCTCCGCAGCGGGTCACGTAGCGTGACGTCACACGACAAACCACCGCTCCGATGGCTGAAGTGTGGTCGGAACGGCACTTGTTCTGTTCTTCATGAGGGTGGCGACTGTAATCATGTCTGCACATTTTGGCGTGCATTCCTTGATTGGGGCACTAGTTGTTTTATCCCGCACTATGCGCAGCCTCGAATATAGAAACGCTGTCCTCTGCTCCCAAAATGTCCCCAGCTATAGTGCTTACAAAGCCCCCACAGCTCCCCCTGCTAAGAGAATTGTGCACACAAGGTTACTGTGCGGAAACTATCAGAACACCTACAAAATAATCGAAAACACCTATAAGAATCCCTCTGTAACTGGCGCGACCATGACCATCCTAATGGTAGTCATTGACATACAACAAGCCCGATAGCAACACGGCCTCGACGACCACGACAACAAATTGAGCAATGAGAAATACTGCACCATCGCAGCGGTGGCCTCGTTGTTTTAGTGTTAGGCTAGTATACGAAAATTGCAGAGTTCGATCCCCTATTGCGCCGGCTGCCCTCCCGTTATCCAATCGGTACAAGGAGCAGCTTTGCACTATGCTGCTTTTGGGCGAAATAGGTCCGCGTCAACTATCGCAGCTATCGCCAACTCAATCGTTTTCTGCCGACACCTTTCCGGTTGTCATCCTCTTCTTTTAAGCAGTTTTTTTTCCTTCACTGCTCTTGATATGTTCCTTAATAATTGCAAGGAGTTGCGGAAAGTGGAGAATATGTGGGCCGGAATGGCTTCCGGATGGTTCTACCGATGTTTCTCATGCCTTAGCCAAGTACTTTGTCTCACCAGGGATAAGTAAGACCCCGTTGATAATTGTCAAATGCTAGTCCATGTCGCACATCACCGGGTTGCAGATCACCGGCACGTTCCTTCTCCCTGTTCCCTTGACACAGTCTGTAACGAGCATGGCCATTTCCTTTCTTTCTTAAACCAACCACATGCGCTTCTCTTTCCCTTCTTCATACTTTGCGGACATCAGTGATGTCCTTCATTATCACTTTTCATCCCCTCCAACCGTTCTTTATTGTCCACGGGTCCTCCCCATTGCCTTTAAATCCCAACTGGGGTCCGCATCTCTGCCTTCTTTCCAGCGCTTCTCCTTTCACCATCCTTTCCGGGTGCACAATTGGCCGTTTCTTCCCTCATGGGACTTCTTGCTATCATGCCGGCCGTAGACGGGGGCACCAAATGGCCAATTTTGGTGGGCTTTTGCCCTGCCTCTGCTACCCAGGCATGGGGTTTTTTCCCTTTTGTTTGGCACGGGTTCACCATTTTTTCCTGCGCGCAGGATTAGTCTTTTTCTCTTGGCATAGGCCCACTGTTGCCGCTTTTCACACTCCTCTCTTTCTCCTAC